>NW_026848303.1:1257586-1886379 GCF_030435595.1 Desarmillaria tabescens
GAAAGCGGCAATTGCCCAAAGTCTGGCACGGAATCCCAGAATACTACACGGTGGTCCCCGACATTAATGGCTGCCCACACACTGGACGATAGTGAGAGTGACGCTGCGGACAAAGACGTCGTTGAGTTGGATGGAGGAGTTGACGGGAGAGCGGTGAACCCGGCGGAGCCGGAATAAAGGGATTCAGAGTAAATGGCCATTCCAGACGAGAGCGCCACGTTCAAAGGAAGATTAAGGGATTTAGAGGAGTTCTCAAAGCCCGGTGAAGGAGAAAGAGATGCGGATTTAGACGTGAGCAGATTGTGTAAAAGCTGTGGGTTCGTCGTCGCCGAATATTGGCCAGGAAGGAGTAGGAGACTTGTCGATTCTCCGTCAGCAGATAGTGTGACACCAACTAGGCGAGAGTTAGTGGCAGAAAAAATAGTAAAATGGTTGTGACGCACGGGTAGTGTTGGAAGTGCCCTGCAAACATTGCCCCGCAATACAAACTACAGAAGAGTTGGATGCCGCGACTGGAAAAAATTTTCAGATATCGAGCGGCCATGACGTACAACCTACTTACCCACAGACGCGACGGAAAAAATAAACAAAAAAATGGGAAGAGCCAACATGGCTTCAGCCAAAGGAAAGTGGTGGTGGATGCAGGAATAGAAGAAACGACGACGCGACGGATCCCAGAAAAGCGCAGGGCCCGGAGTCGGGCCTTGTTGTCTTGGTTCTGATGGTCATTGTTCTCCTTCTTGTCGCCGATGCGAACAATAACGTTGAAAGAGAATAAGGAATTTGAAAAGGACTTGTTGTGCCATGTTTGGCTACAAATGAACGGCATCACCGGCATCTCCATAGCATCATGCTCCGGTATGTGCATACAGTCTAGAAATGAATTTCGGTTTCAAATTCGTTGAATTTATGACTGCCATCGTTACTAACATTCCAGTAAGCCTCCTGTTGACATTGAAGCGTGCATCGGCTGGATCTTCGAGTCAGAAAAATCACATACACAGTAACGTACCATTAGCCTTCACGCACACCGAATTTGTCGTTAGCAGAGACCAGTCCTCCGTACTGAAGGTTTACGAATATAAATTGGGTATCTAATAAAGAGGCTTTCTCAACGGTCGCCTATGCATATTGTAATTTTTAGGATTCGACTAACCCTTCATCGATCATCTTCAGAGAAGTTAATACTAGATTTCTTGGATCCCGTCGCCATGGCAATTTGTGGGCGACGGGCAAGCGAGATTTTTTGAACTCGAATGGAGCATGGCAATATAGTACAGAGTTACGAGTCCGAGTATAGGCCTGGGTATATAACGCCAGATGGCCTGCCCTTATGATGACACGTGACCCGCCTAACCGACTCGCAGTTGTCAACTGTTTGTACTACTACTTCGTTCGTACAAAGAACCCACATTTTCTTGTGCTGTCGCCGTATAAACACTTACATCTATTGAGTCCATAGTAGAACACCCTTTATGTCGGACAGCAGTCAAGAACCGGTACATGTGTCTTGCCTGGTGGTGGATGTTGCGGCTGATATTTGTTCAGGTTTCCCTATCAAGCACCAGAGGAATAACTTCTTCATTTGCCACCAGATCCCAACGAAACACTTCAACAAAAAGAACAGAAAGAAATGGAAGACCATTGGATTGGACCTATGCCTGTCGAGCTATTTCTTCGCGACCTTCTGGGATCGCCGGAGGATCCATTCACGCTGCGTTCTCCTAATCACCTTCACGACAGCTTCGTGTCGATTAAATCACCCGAAGATTACTCCAGTGATAGAGAGTACGCGAAAGCGGCTGCGAGTTTACTGATTGTGGTTTGTCTGTGACTAAGTTTTGATGACGCTTTCCAGGTCAGCATAATCAAAGCCAAAACTTCGGAGCTCACGTCCAGCTTGAAACTGGCTCTGGGAAAGGAGTACAGGGACACCATCACTACCAACATTGATACTACCTTGGGCAATGTCACCGACGCTTTTGTCTACAACTCCGACGTCGACACACCAACTAGTCCCACTCAACGGGATAGAGCAGATCTCTGGCTGGAATTCAGAAATGCTCCCTCTCTTTCCGGATTCAAGGATGATGACAGCTCTGATGAATGGGTGGTGCCGACAGAACATTCGATTGCCTACCGGGATCGACTTGCAGATTCTGCTGCTCGTATACTGAATGCGCAATATCGCCAACACCTGTTCTCACTTAGTCTTGGACCGGACGGCGTCCGCTTCTTCAAATGGGAGAGAACTTATACTATCGACAGACGGCAAATACCTAATCGAGTTTCTCTATTGGTTTTCTACTCTGACGGATAGCGACCGAGGCATCGACAAGACAGTAACACTTGCTACGGAAGAGGAAGCGTCTCTGGCAAAGCCGTTCTTGAAGCCCTGGATGGATGGGAAGTATCAACGTGCGTTTGTGAAGATTCGTGTACCTGACGGTGACGGCGAAAGGGAGGTTATTGCTGGTCCCGCTATCGCTATGCCAACAACCATCTCAGGGCGAGCTACTTTGGGGCTTCCTGTATATGATGTGAATACTCAGTCTTGGGTTCCTTAAGGATACTTGGCGAGACGCCAATCTGCCTAAAGAATTTGAGACGCTGAGAACGCTCAATAATGCTGGTGTCTGGAACGTCCCAACTTTCATCTGTGGTGGCGTCGTTCCCGGCCAGATAACTACCTCCAACAAGTATATCAACGAAGACTGGAACCTCGGAGCATGCCCGTCGGTCTTCTGTATTCGTGAACATCAACGGATCCTGACAGAAGAAATCGGACAACCTCTGGATTATCTCAAGTCCTCAAAGCAACTTACCAGAATCGTATACGAGGCATTTTTAGGTGAGTGAAAATATTGATCTTTGATCTTTTCCTAATCTCATTTCCTACCTAGCTCACGAAGATGCCTTCACATTATGCAAAATTCTTCATCGTGATGTTAGCGGCGGGAACATCTTGATCGTGTACGATGACAAGGCGCCAAACGATAACCATGATGGTGGAGGTCGCGGTTTGCTGAACGACTGGGATCTAGCTATACACACAGACGACTTAGACAAAGCAGAGTCGCAAGGCAAACCCATGATTAGTGCTCATCTTACTGGAACTTTTGTCCTTCCTCATGAACGCAAAGGGTACATGGCAGTTTATGCCCATTGGACTTCTTGGAAACGGGACGAAGATACATCAACCTCAAGACGATTTCGAATCTTTCATATATGTGATGCTGTATTACAGCCTCCGCTACTTGCAGCACAGCAAGGTTGGCCCCGCTCTCCCGAACCTTATGACCTATATCTTCGACTACAGCATACACAGGTGTGATGGTACGTGGTACAGAGGTGCCCCAAAGCTTAGTCTCGCGTGTGGTTGGGGAGTTTTGGGCAAGGACTTTCGATTTGAGTGTGAGCCTATCAACCGTTGCATCGGGGGAGGAATCGCTTCCATCCGCCAATGGCGCGACTACTATGAGTCAGAAACATACACACTGGAGGAAGAGCTCAAAGAGTTCACATTCTTATTCCAACGAGCCCCATCAACGCTAGTTTTCTGCGATCATACAGTTATTTACCGGTCATTGCAACACCATGGTTCAATGAAACACTTAGCCTCTTGCTCTCCCTCCTTTCATCCTTCATCATTAATTTGTATTACATTGCTGATGTGTATTGTATCTTCATGTTCTACAGTAATTCTTCATATGTGACATGGATAATATTCCGAGAAATTGAGGCTTCTGTTCTAAAAATATCTATTTTCTCATGAACTCAAAATCTGACCCAGAAATGTGTGTCCTCCATCTGAATGTAATCACCCACAAAGGCCTCAATAATGTTAATGACCTTCTGAAGAACCTGTATGACAAGTTTGAGACCAGGCGCCCATTATCTGAGGAGTCTAGGGCATAGATAAAAGTGTGGTTCTGCCAAGCTATTGCCTTTGATGGACAGTCTGACAGTCCAATGTGCCTATTATTGCCCCATTGCCTCCGAATTTTATTTCTCCTCTTGCTCAATTTTTTACTATGCCTGGACATGCTAAATCAAACTTGAAAAAGTGCCAGATTACTTGCAAATGCCATGACCAGCTAATGGAAAAGGCAGTCATTGCACACAAGAATGAGCTTGCCAAACTACCCAGTGCTCCTCAGAAAGATGCAAGAAAAATCTGCAAAGATTTCGAGGCTGTATATCAGAGGGAGACTGGAAAGGAGATCTCGCTTTCTTATAGCACTCGAGTGATTCCAAGTTGCTGACTAATGAGGTTTGGGTACATGGGCCGGACTGTTTCAATGACTCAAAATAGCCCAGAATACCCACGCCACAATAATGCTGTGAAAGCGGACTTGTACCTGCACCTTTGAGCATCTTTTTTTTACTGTATCTTATTGTTGCATAGTATTACACATTCTTACATTCAAACCTAGTCAAAATTCCCAACCAATTGGAACCTACAGTAAATATCCAATTTTGCTGTTTCATTGACCGGTAAATAACTGTAATAGTTTCGAGGCCTACTTGCAGAAAGCGTTAAATATGGATGGATGGCCCTCAAATGATGGTCCGAAGGAACAGCTCATAACTGGAGGTGGAACCAAACGACCCTGCGAGGACGATGATCAGAACAGGCAGAAGTCCACACATGTAGCTGCCACTTAGGGCGCGTTTTTGTTCTTACAAACCCCTGTTCATACTGATAGGCGTTGAAAGTATTCTAGACTGTTAAAATATCCAGCCTTGTTCAGTTCATTAGTTCAAGTGAAGCCTCATGCTACTGACCGGTTAGTTGATCCATTGTTTCCGTCTAACCCCTCTGGATGTCTCTGCGGAGTGAAACATCTTCCATCTCCTTTTTATTGACGCAGTGGCGTCTCGCTCTATTTCTTCCACCATGAGCACGCTTCCTCCAGAGCTTGTAGAACTGATTATCTATGATATATGGCACTCCGAAATGCTTTCATGGTGCCGCCAGTCTTTCATGACGACTTGCCCACAGATTAACCGAACGTGGAAAGACATTTTTGCGTCTATTGCTTCTCGAGATATGTACATCACCAACCTTGGATATCTATACTACCTATGCGACGTAGCTCGCTGCAGAAACTCCATTATCTACGATGATCTCTCCCGACAAACCCGTACCATCACTTGTTTCGTGGATCTCCTACAAGAGGAATTTGGAGACGACAAGGTTTTCAGCATTCTGGCAAATCTACCTAACGACGTGGGCTTCAGGGCGCTTTTCCCGCTCGCTGAATTGATTTTCTTCGAGCTCAGATGGATCGGCGGTACACGACTGGCAAATGATGAACTAGAAGTGTACGATCTTCCCATTCACCTTCGTTGCTGTCGGTACCTATCTAAATCTACGCAAAAAAACGAGGAAGTTCGGCTAGACGTGTGTGTTTCTATCACAGACCCAGATCCTTTTTCCAGGTTGTACCGCAGCAATTGGTCTTCCACGTTCCTTGCATTGCGCACAATCTGTATCCCTCCGAAACTGGTTTCCTCAGTTTTACCGTACGATGGTCATGCCAAGAGCGGTGCATTACATTTCCGTCAGACCGTCTACGTACATCAATCGAAGGGAGATCTGGAAGGTATTAATCTACACTTGTGGATGGCTGCCAAACAAGTCCACGGTTCGTGGACAGATCACCGTTCAAGTAATTTGTCTAACATCGGTTTTTCTAGGATTCAGGTGTCTTGCTAGCCCCTTCTATTACTTGAAATATCATCTGTCGCAGTGGTCTTTACCTGTTCTGTACTCACCCTGCTACGACCACTTTTGGGGGACAGTAGGAGGTTGATCTGGTATACGTTCCAGCTTGCATGTAGTAGTATCATCATGGACAGGACAATCTACTCTTTTCAATTTTGCAGCGACGTGATGAACAATACAGATGAGAAACAAAGCGGTCGTTTGATCGCCTGCGTCTTCTGACTAGTATTTCAAATCTCAACTCTCGACCGTTTGCATTACCTTTTCTTCCACTGTCTTCCATGTTCAAAAAGCCACTCGGAGGACTCAAGAATTCTGCGCCAATTCGCAGCTCAGACAGACGAAAACTCAAGCAACGCGTTGTCGCAGCCTTTTCAGTCTCGCCAGAAGATGGCGACCTGCTCGTTCCTGAGGGCATCTTGACTGCAAAATTTAGTACTCATCTAGATTTGCCTGGGGTACGTTCATTATTGGTGGCATCTGCAGGTCTTTACATGTCCCTAGGTCGCTTACCTGTCGTCAGATGGCGATCCTCTATGGATAACACTGGGCAAGGGATCCGATGAACTCATCCCAACGATATACACGCTATGGAAGAAACCCGGACTGCTGCTATTCCTCTGCACACCAGCCGCAGTAATCCCAATATTGGTCGGAGGCGCAGATTTGATGATCCCGGGGGGTGTGTTATCATGTCGTCTCCCTGCTGTTTCTATATCATTTTGAATGGTAGTGATGTATCACAGTTCATCGCTTGTCGAAGGACAGCTGGTCGCCGTATGCCAATATCAGCGACGAGACGGTGTCCCCACGATGTCTGCCCCTCTAGCTGTTGGCCGAATGGCGGTGTCTAGTGATCAACTAAATGAGGGAGGCAAGGAGAAAGGCAAGGCTGCGCTTGTCATTCATACCTGGAAGGATCATCTATGGGACATGGGATCTAAAGGAGAACCTGCAGAACCTATTCCTATCGGAATGTCGAATGCAGATGTACCAGAGGAAGATGAAGAACAGTCCCCCGAGCCAGAGCCAGAGCCTGCACCACCACTTGTCGATGGGCCACCACCTTCAGAACCGCCGCTGCAAGAAGCAACATATACACGGGAAGAAGTCTCTCTGCTTCTACACATGTCGCTTTTGCAAGCTATCGAAACAACTCTGAAATCGTTACCAACTTCATCCTTTCCCATACCGATAAGCACCTTCCATACGGCCTACATTCTTCCATATCGTCCCGTTTTCCCAGCCCTGGTACTTCCTCCATCTACATGTCCGAACGGTAAGCCAAATCCCGAAGATGTCACCATCAAGGCCTCGACACACAAATCATTCACCGCGTTCCTCAAAGTGGCAGAGAAGGCCTCGCTTCTGGCTACTAAGGCTCCGCAGAAGCACGCTCAGCAGAATGAAGCCGTCGTGACGGGTGTCAATGGAAGTCATCCCTCCGTACAGCAACATAAACCTTTCGTAACTCTTAGAGACTTGGAGCTCAAGGCAGCGAAGAAGACCCAGCGAGAAGAGGAGGAACAAGAGAGGGAAGCCCTTGCCCACCACGAACTGGGTGTCTGCGAACTATGGAAGCCTCATCTAGTCACCGCTGATCTATTCAAAGTCATGGGCGCGAGGTGAACTTGATATATTCAAAGGTTGTCAAACTGAACTCAAGTGTATTGCAGTACATCAGATCTCTACTCAATCCCGGAGATTCGGACGTTGTTAAACAACTACATCACGTCGAAGGACATCATAAACCAACATGATCGGGCATACATCAACCTCGATGATCTCCTTCGCTCATGCGTTGTGGCTAAAGCGCCTTTGTCGAAGAAGGGCAAAGAACCGGAGCCTCCCCAGCAGTCTCACGAGTTTATGAGACGGGACGAGCTGTACAAGAAAGTATTGGAACGGATGCAAAGCTGGTACGAGGTTCGCGCCGAAGGGAAAGATCCCGTCGTCAAGTAAGAACTCCACCGTTTGTTAAGCGTTTGCAACCGCTCATTTCTCCATCCAGGAAAGGAAAACTGGTGCCGATTCATGTTGAAACCAAGGTCAGACAAGGACGAAAAGCGTCGACATTTATCACAGGATTCGAGCCTTTCTTGATCAATGCTGATGAGATGGCTGATGAGCTGAGAAAAACTTGTGCAGGGGCGACGTCTGGTACGTACAGGCCGCTTTTCTCAAGATGTAGGGCTGATGCTGGTATTCAGTCACGCCGATCCAGGGTAAAGGAGCCAATGCCGGCTTGGAAGTTCTTGTGCAGGGGAAACAGTCAAAGGCGGTTACGGACTACCTTGTTGGAAAGGGCGTCCCTAAAAGGTGGATAGAAGTGAAAGAGGCGGCGGGCAAGAAATAATGTATCAGACACGAGTATAACCGGTCGAAGCATTATCTCTTCTCGAAGCGCTGCTGTAAATAGGCTTCTGGACGAAGCTGAGACTCTTCCTGGCAAGTCTTTCGGTAGCGGTGGCCTTGGGGAGAAGAAAGGAAGTCAACGTTAACCACTCAACGGCTTCCAGCAAGGGCCCAGATTCCCTTTTCCCTTGAAGCAAAGATTCAACATCTCTTTTGAGATCCGCCGACAAAAAAAAATCTCGGAATAAGCCATGGATCATTGATCCTTTTTACAAATAAAATATATCAAGATTGTAATATTTGCAAAATTTTCCCCCCAACGACGTCATGATTCCATCATCGTGATCGAACCGCAAGTTCGACTGGTATCAACCAAGATGCAGCACCCGGCACACGAAATATCTTCTGTCGTGTCGTTAATCACGACTGCCGTGGCACCGGAAATACAGAAGGCCGGTATTCAACGGTACTTTACGCCTGATGCTGGCCTCCGACACCCGTTATGTGCAGTGAGCCCGGGGCCAGGCTCGCGGGAGCGTGTTCTTGGGATATATCAGTTCGTTGTCCAGGGTCTTCCTTCTTCGGCGCTCGTCTGACCCCAGACCAGGTGGTACCGGGTCATGTCTCCTAAAGTTGAACTAGATGTAAAAAGCGTCGGTAAGCGAGCCGTCCCACCCAGTGGGGTTCTTCTGATGGATCCTTCTCGGATAGTATATGACAAGGAACAAGGAATACTTATCTTGGAGGTAGTTCAGTCTTTCCACATTCGACTATCGCCATTTAAGCCCGCTCCTTCACGGTAAGTTTGCTCGTACGTGTACCATGCTGCGTGGCTAAAGGAATTGCTTTTAGCCTCGTTGTTCGTTTAACACTTAAAGAAGTTGATAGGCTCTACTATATCGCATTCCAAGAAGACTTTTATCATCCTGATGTAAGGAAAATTCTTCCTTTCACCCTTCGTGCCAAGATGACTGACGTCTCCTATCGAATCCCTATCAGGACCTCATGTCGCTCGTTGTTCCGCCTTTGGCTCCCCTGGTGCGATTAGCATTGGGCGCTGCAAGCACCATGTCGAACATGTGTGCTACAGTTGCTTACGTGCTTGGCATATCAGGCATGCAGCAGAAGCGGTCAGTTAGATCCGCGACTGACAATGCAGCGGAGAATTGGGAAAGCGACAGTGGTTTGTACGACACCGGTCCGCACCGGAAGAGCGATTGATTAATTCTGGACGCAGTCTAGCACCTCCCTAATAGACCTGGTATTTTTACTTTTTCATTTGTCCTGACTTGTGATTATAGTAAACAATGCAAGGTATCTCGAAGTAATTACAAATGGATATAAGTATGCTGTCATTGTAAGGTATTATATGTATGTATGGACATAAAGCATAATTTCGGAATTTCAGAACATGCAAATAAAAAGCGACAAATGCAACGGAGAAAGTAGATACTACAGACAGACATCGAGCCTTGGTGTATGGAAGACTTATGCAACGGAACTTAATGAGTTTGCGAAAGGTGAAAATAATTGCGACGATTCGACGAGTACTGAGGAAATATCTGCGGTTCGCGGAGAACAAGGATCCTCACACAAGTTTGAGGTTCCTGAGATTGCCCTTGATAATGATGTCCCTTACTGCAAAGCGTCTCGTGAGCACACTAGTGTACATTTTTCCGAGAAGTCCGAAGGACTCACCGGTCGATATTATAGTAACCGTACGACGTGTGTCCGTGACGGCAGTAAAATGTACTACGAAAGGAAAACAATCATGAGGAATCACTAATGAATACCTCAATGACCGGAACTTACTATACAACTCCCGTTCTTTATTAGGAGTGGCCGAATGATGGATAGCACCAAACTTGTTACGGAAATCTATGAAGATGTTGTTAGAGTCCAGGGGGATTTCCATGTAAAGAACGGAGACGTGCATTTCGACACGGAATCGTAGTCGTTAGGTCTGTCGCCGTAGGATGTCATATGATGGTTTAATCTTACGCCGGCGTCAAGTTTGGCCTAGGAATTGTTATCCGTCAGTCGTTGACCCAAAGTAAGGTCAAGGTTCCGCATACCTGAAGAAGATCACATTTGTTCAAAAAAAGTACTATGTTGACTTTGGCCAAAAGTTTATTCGAGGTCACGGCCTGCCATAATAATAGCGAATCTTCAAGTCTGTTAACGCGTGGGTCCTACGCCCAAATGGAAAGAGTTCGGCGAAGAAGCTTCCTGATAATAGCCCACGCACCTCTGTCAAAACTTGGTCGAAGGCCGAGATTGGCGCGAGAAATATTATAGCATTCACTGTAAACCGATGGATCGGATGTCAGTTGGTTACGGGACGTGATGAGAAGACAAACTGACCGTCCTCAAAATACGGTGCCCACGCCTGTCGTTGGTTTCTGGCCCCGCCAACGTCATATATCCGCCATTCAACACCGCGGTTACTCCCGGACTGGATGAGGAAAGTATGTTCTACGACACCCATCGTCTTGAGTCGGGCCTTGAGCACGTCCGCTGCGGACCAAGTTAAGTGAACATGCTCTTTCGGACAGTAAATACACGTACCATCAGTAGGTATGTATTTCTTCGCAGTTATTCTGGGGATCTCGTCGAGATAGCTGTCGAATGGTCAACCGAAGAGATACAAGAACAAGGACAGAGTACATACAATCCACTGCTCTCCTCCAATCGAAGTCGCTTCTCTTGTAGCCTCTGCCGTACCTTAGGATCTTTCCAAAGCTCTTGCATCGCGGGCGCGCAAGCGTTCAGGGCATGAACAGGGTCTTCGGGATCTTCCCACCACCCCTCAATCTCCCCGGAATGCGCACTTTTCGGGCTCTTGGACTTGCCACCTAGGGCAAAAGCCTTTTTCCAGTTGGTGGATGTATGTACAGAAACTTCCTTGCCCTTTGATGGTTGTGACCCGCTGGAGCCACCAGGGCTGATGTCCCCCACCGGAGACACCGGGGACGATACGGACGGTTTGATCTGCGGTATAGCAATGGTAGGCGCGGGCCGGCCATTGCCAATGGAAGGATAACTGGATGGAGGGGAGCTTTTGGGAAAGGGCTGCCAAGCAAGGTGCGTTGCTTCATCCTCATCTGGAGAAGAAAGAAGGCGGATCAGTCGTTCTTCCAACTCGGTCAAAGGTTCCAGCCGACTCCGATATATCTCGTAATTGGGCACTTTAGTGCCTGAGATTGCCGACGGCGGACGCCCGTTCGATGAGATGATAACAGAAGCCATCTCAAGGGAGTCGACATCATCGTGGTCCTCGACGATTTCACTTTCAGGCGATAACGCGTCTAGTATCCTGTGTCAACACATGGTGAAAAATGAGAGGTATCAGTCGCGAAGGCCTACGCATCGTACCTTTTAATTGAGCGCACAAGATTGAGGTATATGACCGCGCGCCAGGCAATTCGTTCGGCGTGAAATGCAGCTGGGGTGTGTAATAATTGGAATTCTAGTGGAAGGCGTTAGTGATGGCATATATCTTCGACGCTATGTCCCGCTCAGGGCTCATCGACATCGACTGTAAAGCGTGATTTTCATCCGGCGGAAGATAGATTCCGTTGGCCCGCGATCCGTCGGGGAGAGTGGAGCTGTCGTAACAATAGAGAGCATTTACCCACAGCATCACACGCCAAACGCTATGTCGAGAGCCACCAGAGCCAGGACACTGCGTAGCAGAATATAGAATAAGCGATACTTACGCTTAAGCGTCGTGCTTTTTCCCGACTCCGACTGTCCCAAGAGCAGCACGTTCACCTCCGCCCGTGTCTTCTTGCGATGTATTCGCTCCTGCCTGATCATCTCATCGATGTGGTCACTGACTTGCTTGGCCTCTGTCTCCCGCTTTAGCCTGAGTTCCTTCTCGGCGGGTGTCTCGTTTGCTGGAGGCAACAGGGCCGCTGCCAGGGGATCGGAAAGCGAGCGTCGACGGTTCGGGGCCTCTGTTCTGTTCTTCGCCATGGTGAGCAGCAGCGAGGCGAGGGGATGGTGGTGGTTTGTAGACAAGAATGGTGTGGCGGATTTCGAGGCTTTCTAAGGTAGAGAAGCGACCTAGAAGGAGCTAAACAGAATCTACCGATCTTACTTCTTTCGAAGGATCGTTAATTTGCCTAATCTAGGTTTTCTTATTATAACCAAGCGGTGAAAATAAATAAATAAACTCGTAAAAGTTCTTATTGGTGTGTTCGTCGCCTGGGTAACATTTTAACATGATCCTACCACCGGTACTATCTAGGGTCACCTGTTTTTTTCCTTCAGTACTCAGTTGGGTTCCGTAAGCATCCCAAATATCTTCCGACGCTAACTATATGAGGATGGTACAAAGAAGTGCTCAGTACACGATGCTCTGGTGCACATTTTCGTTAGTACTACGTGGTAGTATGAAGTCTAGCAGCTCCCGCACGAGTTGTGGCGCCAGTTCTCGGAGGCCGGGACAGACAACTTCAGATGGCCTTCACTTCAGAAATTAACATTTGGACTTGCCTCGACGTGCTAGACACGAGTTTCTTTTCTATTCGCATGGTGGAAATACATGCATGTGTATTTGACTCGGGTTCAAGGTCTTCCTGGCATTTACCCCGACAACTCTCTTCGGACCAATCGTGGATGATTGAAGAGCTTTCGGGATTCCTCCGGGTTTGTCCTCCTTGATTTCCCATTCCTACGTCTATCTATCTCCTACAGATCTACGCCAATCTGCATCACTGTTTATGACAGGCCCATATAATGAACGATCAGCAACTTTCCGAACAGAGATCTTTGTAACCCTCGCTTTGTCGGCTGCGTTGACTGTTCCTTCTACCGCCGGTCGATGCGCTTGTACCGCTATTGACGACTCAATCTGTTCATCCTATGATCTCGTTGCCTCGTCGTTACACGATGGCTAGTTGCAGTGCCGAGACGCTTAGTCTGGTACTACGACGTTAGGATCTATTCCTTAGCCACTCCTTTTTATTTTCTCTTCTATGTGCGATCCTAGTACCACAGAAGAAGGCAGGCCCAAAGGGATAGTTGACTTATCCTTCTCTGCGAGTCCGTTGTGAGTCATTTTCCCGCGAGTTTCAATCATGGTTAATCATTGGAGTCAGTGGTCAAGGACATCCCAAAACCAGGAGTCCAAAATGTCATTCATCTCTCCCTTCATCTTTATCACTCACTTCTGCACGTCCCTCTTTCGAACATCATGATACAGATACTTCTTCCGCAAGATCAATAAGAAGCCCGTCTCCTTCTTCGCCTATCTTTCCAACGCCTTTCGCCCTCCCTCCCCCCCACCGTACCAGTGCAACCTCCATATCATCGTCCTCGCGGAACACGCCACTTTCTGCACCCTCACCACTTTCTCCGACGAATGTTATTTTCCGAACTATCACCGTTACTGAGCCTCCTGTGACTCGTACCAAGACTCTGGTCATAACCGCAACACTGCCCCCCATAACAGCGACCATTACTGAAACAGCTCGCCTTACGACGACGCTCCCTCCCACAACACAGACCGAAATCATACTGATTCAATCTACGGAGACTAAAACAACGACCATCACCCAAACTGAGACAGCAACACCACCAACAAAATCTACCTCTCCACAGTAAGCCATCATGTCTTCGCGTGGAACGTCCATGCGTTCTGAAGCCCCGTTTCAGAAAAGACTCTGTCAGTAAGATACTTGTTGCTGGAGGTATCTCCGGTATCGTGCTAGTAATCCTGGACCTTATCATTCTGCTCGTTCTTCTGTGTCGATACCTATTTCGGCGACGCAAAAACCGGGGAGCTTCTGACGTGTCGAACATCCCACCTTCGCCAGTGTCCCGTCTATCTCGCTCACACGACAGCCCTTCTTCATCGACATTCATGGCTTCCGTGAGAAGCCGTGACGATCCGTATCCAAGAACCATCAGACATGATGGTACTAGGAGCCGTGTCTCGATGATTCCAAATGGTGATCTACCGTTAGGCCCATCAGAAGCAGAATACAGACCTTCTAATAACACTTTTGCTGGTCCGTTAGACATGGAATGGACTTATGGGTTAAGAAGACAGGGTATGGACTCGAGAGAGGCCAGTACGCCACGGAGTAGGTTTTCGGACCCTACAGTCTCGTCGGGACAGCTCAGCACCACCAGGAAAAAGAGCTTATGGTCTGTCTTTCGCATTAGGGGATTCGACCGTAGAAAGAGTACTGCTTCAAATTGTTAGCATATGTACCCACAGCCGAGGATCGAGATCGGCGTCCATGCCTATACTAGGATATTTCCGGGAATTAATTTTCGCGCTTCATAACGAATTTGAATTTATGATCTTATGTCTGTTTTCAGGCAATAAATTCCAGGGGTAACTTAACTTGTCTTCGTACAGCTTCGTACCTCATCATGTCATAACTTCACACTATTGAACTGCGTATCGATAGGTGGGACCCTGTGGAGCCCTAGCTTGCTCCGACGGACGTGTTATCACCTAAATTAGAATATACGAGCGTACAAGACGCCAGATTTGTCAGATTTGTGCCAGAGAAATTATAGAACTAACGTCACACAAATGCTCGGAAACTCCGAAATAGTGTCGAATTCCAGCAGGAGTTCTTTTCTTTCTGCTGCGAATATTTTGACGCATCTAGGTGTATATGCTGCCATGGGTCCTCATACCCGCGGCAACCTGATCTTACAAATTGACGAATATTATCATGTCGTCGGGAGCATGACGGAATCATGATCATGAGGCGAAGCTGCGCATGCACATAAGCACGTAAGTAAGTACACGATGCCCGCTCAACATGATGAGTATCTGCGATAACCATGTTATTATCTCCCACAAGAGTATCCGATCACGATACAACAGTCTTGTTACAGAAAAGACTGCCCCACGAGTCAGATTGATACTATCCATGGTCTACGTCAGCATAACTTGAAGGCGAGCCGGTAAGTGCCCACCAGGAAGTTGGTATAATTCTACCCAAGACACAATGCTCAGTCATGTGCAGAATGAAGCTACGATCCACCCAGAAATCCTCACTTGGTGCAGAGTATCTTAAGTGTGGTTATATAAGTACTGTTACCACCTGAGCACCTCCGGTTAATACGCGCATCGTATGGCATGGAACATACCTATAGACTATCTAAGATGAGATATATTACATCAGGCGCGGTAAGTGCGAGCGGCAAGAGAGATAAGTTTCGATAAGTATACTGGCGGCCGTGACTACAAGCGCAGGCATCTTTATTTTCCCAGATGGAAAGCGTGCAAGGGCCGTAACACAGATAGCATAATATCCACCAAGCGGTCTACCATAATCAGTATATAGAAGCACGTCAGAAACAGTTTTTGAGTTTTATGAAAGCCATAATGGGCACAGACGGTGCTAATAAACGAGCAGTGCATTGACTTGAGGCACGCGCTGTAACTTTATTGGACGTACTCGTAGATGGAAAGTATAGTGTTGCATGCGTAGATTTTTACCGACGAAGATCGATGCTTCGCTCGCAGGTCTTCGCGGAAGAATGTGCGGCTTCAGCGTAACGACACCTAAGCGAAGCGCATGGCTACGGGAAACTAAAATCCGGATGTAGTGGAGGGCACGAAACGTTCCAGATGTAAACCCAACAACCAATGGACAAGTACTCGAGACCAAGTCTAGACTATCCGAGCATTCCAAACCCTAAGTCGTGCCGATTGTCAGATTGTTGTCCCAGCAAAGCAAGTAGTTGTCAAATACGTGGCGCCACAGACCACCTGCGCATATAAGCCTCGTGTTGCTGAGTCCCACGCCATGACCTTTCGGATGCGTACGTATCTAGAAAGTAGGCCTTGACAACCTACGGTCCGCGAAGGATGTTTATGACAGGACTCCCGGAGATGAACAAAACCATTCCCCGATGCATAGTCAACGGCGCAGAGTATTATTCCGTCCGTACGTCTTTCCCCGTGGGCAAAGAAATCTTGCTGCAGGTGCTTTGATCAACATCAAGTAGATGGTATGCATATACGTACCGCCGATGAACCAATCTATCCGCTGCGGTACTACTTCGAAGATAGACCCGAATGTGCTTAGGATGGAAGCAAGGTGAGGACCCTTAAGATGCATCCATAGTTTTCAGTATATTACGAGTGCATTCGGAAGACCTCGGCATCCTCATAGTTCATCGAGCGCATAGCATTCATCCATGCAAATAAATCTACAAAGCCTGCTAGAGGATACGTCTTGTATGATTAGAGAAAACGGACCCCAAATCTAGCGAGAGGCACACACCATATGACGAAACGTCATTTGGACGCCAGATCTTCTATAATGTCCGAGAGATCTCCCCTCCAGTCGCGACTCAGAGATGAAGGATGAATCTTCGTTCATCAAGGGCTGGATAAACGGATAGGCACGATAGGCACACAACCGGTCTCCACATTCCCAGAGGTTGATAAATGAAGGATTCATGATGCGCGTATACTCCATTTCTGATGACAGTGGGATTAGATCAAGCATGAATAATTGTGTTATTCATTATATACAAGAATCTATATATGTCCTAGAGCGCACGAAATTAACCCATCTCAGAACATGATATCCTTGGATCACTGACCTTTCGGACCATGTATTTTAACGGGTTTAGCGGTCCATAAGCCAGGTCCCTTACTATGGCCACTGAGAAGATTGTACGACAGGGCTGTAGAGATAGCCGAGTTCTTCCATACAAGAACGACTATGGTGGATATGTCGTCTTAAAGGATCAGTCGTCCCCCCAGTTGAGGCCTAGTGCATCTTTCTGTTCCCCTCTAACCGCGTCCTCTACGGCTTCCGCGAGAGCTCTTAAAGCGAGAACATCTTCTTCTAATTGCACTGGGCGTGTTCTGTCAACAAACTGAGGATCCGTGACACCGAGAGCACGCTGGAGGGCAATGTCCCGGTTCTGGCCGCGGAGATTGTCGATCGATGTCAGGAGGGCAGGGAGGTTTGAGTGAGCTGATAGCACTTTGCGAATCTCCGGAGACGTTGCTATTCAATATTTCATTGTGGGGTTCTGATGAGGGAGGTGAATTCGCACCTATAGCTTCGTATTGATGCAATTGAAGAGGTTTAGGGTCATCTCTTTGCAACGGGTCGGGATATGCACTTTGTTTTGGGACGTAAGGCCAATTAAGCGAAGACAGGGAGCGCAACGGTTTTGGATCTTCAATATCTGCAGATATGTCTTTTGCGGCCGGTGCTGGAAGGCGTTAAACATTGTTGATTTCCGTCAGATAGACCTTACGCGTCAATGATTCAAGAGGGGTAACATTTTCGGTAGCGGTAGACGCGACAGAAGTACCACATGACGAAGCTTGAAAAATGTCAACTTTGAAAACGGAAGCAAAGCTAAGTATGGACACCTTTATGTTCCTTATAACAAGGGACCGAGCAGCTTCGAAGGAATAAGCGAGTGTCATTAAATATTTTAAAAATACTTACTACACAACACGGCACCCGGAGCATGTGTACTTGGACTCATTGGAAGAGCAGATCTGACATACCGGACGTCGAGTTGAGCGCGACATGAGAGAGATTTCAATTTGGCGTTGAATGCCTTTTACGGCAGAAATCCCACGCTGATGGCAAACAGAAACAATCCGTAAAATAATTTCGAATTCAACTCCTCTAAACTCTCATGAAAAGGGCCCAACTCTCGCCGAATAGGGCAGAACCCAAGCTAAAGAAGGCCAAAGTGTCGACAGCAGTTGCGGAGCAGGTGGTGAATGATGTTGCCGTGGAGGACGACGGCGAATGGACAAAGGTGGAGAGGAGAAAACACAAGAAGGCCAAGAAAACAGCGGTGAAGATGGATGTACGTGGAAGTTCTTCTACGATTAGTTCCAGGACTTATCCTTGCACGTGTACAGATGACAGTACCGCGATTCATGTACTCGAATGCGGATATCACTCAGCGACACCGTGCCGTAGGGATAGAGGTGAGTTTTACCGGTTCACGTTGTTGATACTTTTTCATATTTAGATAACAGGAAATTCGCGATCTTTCTTTGCACATTATTGCGGATGCGCCACCGCCGAACTGGTTACGAATAGACGTGAGTTTGTCGTCGTAAACGGTGGATCCATGTTCACATATTTGATGCAGAATGCACCCTTGATTCCAAAGATTATTGTCCTCCTCATTCCAGGACTTACCACGGAACTTCTCTCGTTACCTCCATTTCCAACGTCTCCCCTAGTCAATCCCAACGTTCCCATACCGATACCCTTACCACCCAAGGTCGTGTCTGGAGGTCCGACTACCAATGTCCCTTTCATTGCTTCTACATTTAGCCATGCCTGTCCAACTCGTGCACCTGGTGACCAGACCCGCATGCATAGCGTTTTGAACACATTCTTTACTGTACCGATCAGCGCGACGGAGAAGAAGAAGCGGGAGGAGCAAAAAGCAAAATGTAATTCTCACTTTCCTTGTTTTCATCCTTCTGACGCATAGCTGCAGCAGAATATCTACAAATCAATGACCCTGCGCAGTATCTATTAACCAAAGAGCAGATGATTGAGCATGACTACCCTCTGCCATCATATATGGCAGACGTATTCCAGAAGCCGGATGATACCTGGCTGGAAACACCGGAAGAGCCCCGGGAAAGCCTCTTGACAGCACCAGATCAGAAGAAGCAGCTTGCTCGAAAAATATATTCCCTAGATTGTGAAATGGTAGAGTCTGCATTCCCTTGATCCATCCATTATTGATCCATGTTGATATAGTGCATGACAGAAGACGGTAAAGAGCTAGCGAGAGTTTGCATCATCGATTTCCGCTCCGGAACCGTGATATATGACCAACTAGTCAAGCCTTCCAAACCTATCACGGACTACCTGACACGGTAGGATGGTTTTACGGCACTAAAAGAATTTAACTGACATCCCGGTAGATGGTCAGGTATCACAGCCGAAGCTTTGGCTCCCGTGACGACGACGCTGTCGCAAGTCCAAGCGCACCTTCTCCGCATCCTGAGCCCATCAGCCACCGACCCTTCATCAACTCCGTTCCTAACCCCCATCCTTCTTGGTCATTCTCTCGAGTCGGATCTACGAGCGCTTAAGCTCTGCCACCCTTTCTGCATTGACACAGCTGTTATATTCCACCACCCTCGTGGCCGCCCTCTAAAACCCGGCTTAGCTTGGCTCACTAAAAAGTGGTGCGGACGCGAAATCCAAACGCACGGTGAGGGTGGACATGATCCGGAAGAAGATGCGGGCGCGTGCGTAGATTTGCTGAAGAAAAAGTTAGACAACGGCCCCTCGTTTGGTGAATTCAAGACTGATTATGAATCGATCTTTGAACGATTGGCGAGGTCAAAACGGAGGGCAGGAGGACCAATAGGTAGCATCAAAGGTGCTGTGATTGACCATGGGAATCCGAGTGTGATGCACGGAAATAAGGCCACAACAAGTATAGGGTGCAAGGACGACGATGAGGTGCTCAAAGCCCTGCTAGAGGTTGTCCCATCGCATCATTTCGTATTTGCGAGGTTCATGGCATTGGCTAATATACTAGGGTGTGAGTAACACCCAGTTTGTTTTTCGAGCTTACTCTAATAATGATGTAGGGACTACGCCGAAACAATCTCCTGATTCCCCACCTTCAGAGCCAGCACCACCACCGTCAGCCGAGCAACTCGGCGCGGTCTTAGATGTCCTCAATGCGCACCTTAAGACGCTCCACGGTGCGCTTCCTTCGCGAACAGCGTTAATAATCTTCACTGGTCACTCCGATCCACGTCGTATGGCCGCGCTAAATGCACAAAAAGCAGCTTTTGAGACTGCCATACGGAGTGGCAAGCTCAGCGATGGGCTGCAACCCGAAGAGCGGTGGACGGCAGCGCATGTAAGAGAGCTAGAGTCAGCTGTTGAGGTGACGAAGCGTGGGCTGTTATTTTTGGGTGTAAAACCCTAGTTGTATGTTTTGACTGGTTTGACTTAATGCTTGAGCCCTGCTTTTGATATGCTGAAATTATTGCGAAAATTATTGCGAAGGAACGGCCCTGCGTGTTGTGCCACGCCTGAAATTCCTAAGACGCCGCATGGTTAGAGCTCCAAGTTCAGGCGCTTATATGATTCCGAAGTGGTATTTTGTTGGTGTAAATACAAACTGCTGTCGAAAGCAGAGTGGAAAGCACTGATAAAGTCGGCGCTGAGCCTGCAGCGATGACTCGGATGAAATTAGAATTATGGTATAAAAAGGAATAAATGCAATCATTTCAAACGGTGCGTATCCGTGAAACCCGAAAGCGAAAATCTGTTAGAAACAGTGAGGCCATGAATAGACTAATAGGAAATCACCCTCACTTTCAAACAGCAACGTCTGGCGATATCTGACTACTGATCCTCTTCGCAGCCAAAAAAGGCGGGAGAGGATCGCCCGTCATCCTTAGACAATCAATGGGGATTAACCCAGGCTCTAGGTCCACATCCTTCCCTTTACCATTTCCCTCGGGAACCTTTTCCACCATAGCCCAGCCATCGTCAAAGACTTCTAAGATCTTGACACGGTCCCCGATGGACACAGACATTTCGTCATAACGTGAGGGTACGAATGTCCGGTGGATCATTTCTACTGGGCAGAATCCAGAGGTTATGGGCGACTCAGGCCCAGAGGAGGGATTTGTGAGACTCGGAGGATACATCTCGGTGCTCGAGCTGAGGGCCGTGCCATGACTATCTCTGTTTGGAATTTTAATCCACTCCCCATTTGAAGGTGGCTTAGGAAACGAGAAGGATTCTGAAGGAGTGAAAGGACGGACAGACATGGGTGTTGCAATCTCTGGTTGCAATTGGGCAAGGCCGTCAGGCATCACAAGATAAGATGAGTCGAAGTTGCTTGGAATGGCATTTGAGTGAGCGCCGCGAGTGTCTGAATGGGAAGAAACCTTTACGTCGAGGAGAAGGGGTCGTGGAGGGTGCGTGGAGTATCGTGGTTTGCCAGAGTTGTGCGTCGACAGCCCATGATCATCACGGATTTCTGCCATGGGAGGGGGCACAGGGTCCGTAAAGGACAGAGGTGTCCTGTTTACATAGGAGGTGACGGCAGAAACGTCGTCAGTTCTACCTCCTGAACTAAAAGTAGTATTCCACCCCGCGCGACGAATATGGGCAAGCCGCCATTGCCGTCTGACCCGGTGATATCGTCGAATGAGAAGTAGAAGGAGTATTGCTAGGATGACTGCACCAATTACCGAGACCACGGCAACTGCACCCGAAGAAATCCTCCCTAGTTGATTAACATCAGATGAGCTCGGAAGGAAACCATCACCCGTCACTGCGGGAGTTTCTGGTGAGCCTGCTGGAGGAGAGGTAGGAGAACCTCCTGTATTCTGCCCGTTGGGTCGATTCAAGGTCGAACTCGACAGCACATTAGACATCAATGTTGTCACGGGAATGCCGTTAACAACACTGTAGGTGGTCGTAGTTAGGATACAGTTACTGCCAGGTGCTGAATAGTAGGAAGCTGGCTCGGAGGTAGTATCTGAGGTGGTTACGGGGGTAGGGCGGAACACAGTACTAGACGTTGCGCTCAAGGTATTCGCTGGCGAGCTGCCGCTCCCGGTGGACGACGAAGAACTACCATGCTCGCAGTTCTGAGTGGTGCTAGAAACACCTCCCCGAATGCTCGTCGATGCATAGGTGACTGATTTGTACGATGGACCAGTGCTCGAAGCTCCGGTATTTGATCCTGTGAAGCTACCACCTGCATCTGTCATGCTGTCTGGACTGACCTTGCTCCCACTGTCGGGTGTAACTGTGGGAACTGAGGTCGTAGTAGCCGATGTCGATGGCCCAGTAGACGGATAATTTCCGTGCTGATTGCTCCCCCAAATAAAGTTCGTCACAAGAGAAGTCTCTGTGGAGAAGCCAGAGGCATAAACAGAGACATAAAGAGGGTAGTCGCGTCGCTCAAGATACTTGCTCAGCATAGTGCGACAAAGGAATCTTGCGTGTCACGCACTGGAGCAAGGACGGATGAGTGAGTTCTCTCCCCTGCCACGAAATGGAGGTCGTAAGAGAGGTAATAAATTGGGCAGCAGAACTCCATATCATCGTCATCCTGGTGCTTCGAGGCTCGAATGAGGAAGGAATACACCACGAATGGATCCTTTTTTGAGTCTAACGCCTGCCAAAGAGCCCTGTTCTCGTGGAATAACGCAACTTGCTTAACTACCAATTGAATGTAGTATCACAACTCCCTTGACTATCATATAGTTTCTTTCGTACAGCGTTTGATGAGCGGGCAGGAAAAAAATTAAAGATAGAAATGTATTCACCTAATTCCTTTTCGTGTACGTAGAAAGTGCCGTACAGCCTGGGAACTCGGCCACGGGGCTTGTGCTGTTCCTGTTTTCATAATATGGCTCTAATGAACTGGAATTACTCGGACATGTAGGAATGGCGTATAGGTCCTCATGGAATTAGAAGTCAAAAGGCTGTCCCAATCCGGCCCGGTCAACCGAACCGGGATAAGGCGCTCAAAGGATGTCGATAGAGGAACTAGTGACTTGAACATCATCACTACCGATTTTAGACCTTCCCGACTAGCCCATTCAAGTCTTATAATTATTTGATAAAGGGAAGTCTGACATCTTATTCCTCTAGAATCTCTCTCGCTACAGGCGTATAAGCAGCTTCCCTCCTTCTCCCATGTTCACGATACAGACAATCTCGCGGAGCAGTGATTTATGAACCAATAAAAAACATAGCTTTCCTTTGGGCTTCAGGCTTCCAGCCCCGAGCCCCAGCACCGCAAATAAACATGCAGCGCTATTTTTGATGGTATCCTAAGCCTTGGATCCACGAAAGAGAGCTGGCGCACTCTGATGGGAAATTTTCGTGTCCAGTAACGAAAAGTCATCCGAAATGCATACGTATCATTCATAGTTGGCAAACGAATCCTTGTTCTCAAACGGTTATTAAACAGCGTGCTTGCTCCTGGTTCATTTACTTGATGATAACTCGGGCAGTATCCAAAAACAAAGATGATCATCACAGCCATCTTTTTCCATGGAACAAAGCAATCACTGAGATGTTCGAGCGGTCCAGGATCCAGGTAAATTGAAGCGCTGGCGATCTCAAACGCTCATGCACCGCCTTGCTTAGTGACCAGTGCAACTCGAAAGTCCCGCCTCATTTGTATATCGTTTTCGAAATCAATGTTTCACATGCACCACACCGAGATGATCACAGCCTTCAAGGCATCACGAAATAAAGGTCCTAAGGTACAAGGAGAAAGAAAGGAAAGTGGGCGGTCATCGCAAAAACGATGATAGGTAGATAAGGGAGGGTGAAAATGTCTATAGTGGAGGAGGACGGGAGTCTAGATGACTTTAACTATCTTTGGAAATCAATACGCGCGCGCGCTCTACGGAATCGAGATCGACTTACCAGCAGATACAACACGACACCTCTTACGGATGGTATGTTGGCGATGCGCGGGCTTGTACAACGCGCTCTAGAGAAGTAAACGTCGATATTAGACCTGGCGATCTGAAATCTAAACACACTCACTCATGAACGCAGGAGGGTTCGGCGGTAATCCACGCGCCATCCTAGCAGCATTTGTGCTTCCTTCAAGAGAAGCAGCTCCAACGATGGCAAAAGCGGCAGCAGCGAATGTGAGAACGAAGGTGAGCTTCATAATAACAAGGTCGTAGATGAACGAAAGAAAGAGTAATGCGCAGGGCTCCAGCCGTGTTATTATATATCCACCGGTATTTGTAAAGGTCCTAAAACATGTTCGGAACATCGAATCATACCCTGTGTTGACGTTCCTTGTGTCTGATGTTATCGGAGGCTGCGCTATTTGGAATGGAGCACCCTCCGAAGATGAGGGTTTGTGGCATTAGCTTTCTTAGTTGCTAGGGTTCTCTAGAGGGTCATCTTTACAATGCGTCGTAGTCTTGTACAGTATCGTAGAATTCGCCAATGATCCTTTTCTGCGCCTCACGTCCTGTCTCCTTCTAACAATAGAATGAGACCGATGTACGAAATAAGTAAAGGAACCAGCTCACCTCGGTGTCCCCGATCGCACGAACAACGATGTATTTTCGTCCCGTCAGGATAGCTTCACCAACATCGCCAAACGCCGGCGTATCTTTCGTCTCAGCATACACTTTATGCGATCCTGTTACTAGTCCGCCCGCTTCCTGGGCTATCAAAACCCCAGCGCTCACATCCCAGGGCCAGCATCCAATTTCCCTACACACATAAAGCTTGAGGATGCGAGCCTAGAATAGGTTAGAACTACGCACCAGTACATATCCAGTCCACCCTGGGCAACCATAGCAAAGTTCATTGCCGAGCTCCCTAGAGACCGCAGCGAGTGCGCCATTCGGCCTCCGACGACACCGTTCGAAGGGTCTCCTGCAATAAGATGGAAGCTTTCCGAGCGAGAGGTGAGTGGTTTCGAGGCGCGGTCATTACCCCATTCAACAGCTAGTCGTACACGTTCGGATTCAGCTATTTCGGGTAAAGGTAGAATAGTACCGACCTATTTGGGCCTGGCTTAACGAGGCGAGGGGTTTGGGTGAACTGGCAAATGGGAGCTTGCGTGGGATACCGTTAGGACCGCTGTGTGTAACGTAGGAACCGGATCCTTTGACGCCGGTATACTAGAACTATCGTAAGTACATCTTCTCGCAGCAAAGCAAATCGGGGCTGACAAGAAGGTCGAGGAAGGGGTTGTAAATGACGCCCAAGACGGAGTGGCGCTTGTAAATTAGCCCAATAGAGATGCAGACCCAAGGAAAACCATGAACAAAGTTTGTCGTTCCGTCTGTTCAAGCATGAGTTCCTGTAGACGAGGACATTCGGGACTATATACCGATGGGGTCAACGCAGAACGTGGGCTCATCTGTCCATTCTGGCCGCAATCCTGCAGCGTAGGTTTCTTCTCCGATACTGAAATATCGTCAGTTTCAGCACACCAGAAGATGTAGCACTCACAATTTGAACGAAGGATACGTCTCACTGATCTTCTTCTTTACAAGCTCCTCGACCTTGACATCGTACTCTGTAACGAGATCTACCGAATTTTTCTTCTCGTCTACGTTAGATCCAGCCAGCTGGATTGCTTCTGAGCCTTGGCGAATAACATGGCCTGCCTCGTAGGCAAGAGCAACGGTGAATTTGAGAATGGACTGGAGGTCAAGCTCTGACATGGCTGTAGGAGATTGGATACTAATGATCGATAATAGATGACATCGATGATAATCCACGTTCGTCCGATGCGATCCTTGCCGTAACTATGAACGTGCATGGCGTGCTCAAGGATGTGTGGGTACAGTGTAGGCAGTTGGGATGGTGGTGGTAGGTGATCAAGAGGTGTATGCACTGATTACTCTACCTACGTAAATCAGACAAGACGGGAGTCGGACATTTCTATGGAGAAGTGGCGACGTAGACCACATCCAAACTGTTCTTCTCACTGGCTAATATGATGGTCGTAGTATCACTTGTTATCTCCCTGTGCACGGCATTAGGTTGATATCCAATCATCAGGTTTTTTAAATTCTCTTCTTATCAGTACATTTATTTCAGGCTACAAAATGGCATCAAATATTGATCAGAGGTCGACAGGGAGGTCAGACGCACCTAGCGATGCACTCAACCTCAACCAATACGTCCTTTGGTAGCCTCGCCACCTCAACAGCAGACCGTGCAGGCTTGTGGGAGCCAAAAGTCGCCTCGTAAATGCCGTTGACGGCGACAAAGTCATTCATCGATTTCAAGAAGACCTGCATGTCCTCAATAAGAGCGCATATACTGAGCATCGAGCACTCACAGTCGTCTTGACGACCTTTCCTAGCTCTGATCCACCAGCTTCAACCACAGAGGTCAGATTCTTCAGCGCCTGTTTTGTCTGTGCTTCGATTCCTCCTTCGACTACTTGCATAGATGTCGGGTCCAGAGGGATGCATCCAGAGCAGAAGAGCAGGTCACCCGCCTCGATGGCCTGGGAGTAGGGGCCTATAGCAGCAGGTGCATCTAACATTGACAGGTAAGTAGGTCAGTAACTCATCCAGCGCGGCGCGACGCGACGCACTAGCAGTGGAGACCGTGGTCAAGGATGGGTGGGTCGAAGCAGACATTTGGTGACGGTAAACAGGTGATCTGAAGGTAACGGTGGGACGAATGAGTAACCTGCTTGTCCGTAGTAAAGTGGAAGACATTTATTGAGGCCGAGCCAGGCCGCGGCGAAAGTTCGGCAGACTATTTGGTTCCGAAGCCGATATCAACTTCAGACGGCCCGGATGCTCACTGAAACAGCACTGAAACCCCATCATCATGGCTCTCTTCACCTCCATCTCCAATGGCGACCGAAGAAAAAGAAGAGTACCGCAAACATTACGTTCCCCTCGAGTCGAACCCGGAGGTCTTCACTGAGCTCATCCAAAATCTCGGCGTCGACGTCTTCCAGTTTCAGGATGTCTATTCCGTCGAGGAGCCTGATCTAATGGCAATGGTGCCCCGACCTGTCTATGCGCTTGTGCTGGTATTCCCAACTAGCGACGCATACGAAAATCAAAAGAAGGCAGACGAAGCGACGCGATCAGCGTACGCTGGGAAGGGCGATGGGGAGGATGTCGTCTGGTTCAGGCAGACGATCAACAACGCCTGTGGGCTGTATGCGATCCTTCATTCTGTTTGCAATGGGGACGCGAAGAATATGATTCGTGCGTTTTCCTAAATGTCTATGCGTACACTCCCACTGATGTCTTTACAGCATCATCTTCAAAATTGGCTGCGTTGCTTGACAAAGTCGTCCCGTTGGATCCTGTCGAGCGTGCGCGCGCTCTTGAAGATTCTAAAGAGCTCGAAGAAGCCCATGCGCGCGCAGCGGCTCAGGGTTCGACCGCAGCACCCAATGCCAATGATGAAGTTGATTATCATTATGTGGCTTTCGTCAAGTCGCACAAGAACAATCGATTGTACGAGATGGATGGTCGAAAGAAGGGTCCCGTTGACAAGGGCATAAAGCTGAAGGGAGATGAGGACCTATTCAGCGAAGGTGGTCTGAGCTTGGTGAAGGAATTCATCAAACGGGAGCAGGACGGAAATCCCAACTTCAGTTTGATGGCACTCGTTCCTGCAGGAAGTCCCGTTTGAAATAATGCCACAGGACGTGTGTACGATATGACGAAGCGAATGTCAATGGTGATCAAAAGCAAGTTGTTCCTTTACATGCAAATGAACTAAATCCTGCAGCACCTCAAACACTCATGTTTGCCTCTCCATTTTCTTCGATCTGGCAATCCTAAGCAGTGACCTTCCTCTACGGCTGTACTAGTCCAGTCCCCACCCTGGGTACCTTTGTATCTTTGGTGATCCTGAGAGGATTTTACACTCTAAGGGTAGGATATGGCTCCGATCTTTCGAATGAGTACCTTCAGTATGACTACTACTGTCATAAAACTGCCTCGCGAATGTTCTCAATTCCAACGGGTACATCTACCAATCCTATCGTGCAGAGAGCAAGGGCCTGAAGATTTTGTCCCATATGAAGACAATGCGAGCGATGTCCATCTAGGCAACGGGAAATCAGGTACTGCAGACAATGAAGGAGGAGATTCGTCGAGTGTGACGGCTTTCGAAAGGTCCATTCCGTCAAGAGCTTGGGGATATCGACATCGTCAATGTGCACTGGAGACGCATGTATGAAGGCAAACTTCCCATCGTAAGGAATATGGCTGCATATCGGAGATTTAATGCAACCTCTAATAATTCTCCGAATCCTTGTTGAGCCCCTTCGGAACACAGCTGATGTGATAACTTTGTGATAGCAGAAGCGAAGGTTCTCTCTGGCGTTGTTTCTAGTCTAGTTACATAGTAATAATAATTCCACAAGCCCGCCTAGCTCAATCGGATAGAGCGTCAGACTTTTAAGGCGAGGGTTGAACCCTGCGATTACATAATATCTGAAGGCTGCGAGTTCGACCCTCGCGGTGGGCTAGTTTAGTTTTACTTTGTATGTTTTCTTTTTCTCAGCCTTTTTTGCAAGCTTGCAAACTTCCAACTTCCAAGGTCCGTAACTGGTACTAAGTCCGGTCATTCCTTTATAACTTGTTGTAACTTGCGTAGATCTTTGTGCATGGACGTGCAGTAACCTTTACACCTCCTCCCACCCTTTTGCCCTGACACATCACTTTCCCTCTTCCTTGGATGGTCTTGAAGAAATTCGTATGATAAATGACAGCCAACAATGTATCGCACGTTACAATCCCTGAGCTCGTGAACTCTTGCATCAATGTCCTTGGTTGCCTGCCGTTTGCGAACACTGGCTCGACGTCAGCACTGAGATCATCTGGTGAATACTGTATGACCTCACTCCTTGGCTGCACCTTATAGGCAAGGTTAACCTGGAAGATTATGCACTGCCTGAAATGACATCTTCGTGCGTCCGCTTTCTTTACTAGCTGTGTTTTCTCCGCCTAGACACTGAACATTAGAAATTTCATTCGCTGCATAAGGACTGGGTTAGATTTGACTTCTATAGCAGTCACATAGAATAATTTCTCCAACGCCGTCTGCCTCCCTCGGGCTAGTATTAGGCCGTATTCTTCTTTCTTTCGTCCCACCCACCTACTCCCTATAGTACTATATTCAGCTTCCTCTCACTCTTCTGGTCCCGGACGCTCAAGGCTTGGGTCATATTTGGGTTTCTATGTCGTCGGGCTGCATTCTCACCCACTGACTTACAGCTTGAATCGGCCTCCCCTTCTCTGACAACAACCCAGAGAAACTCGCGGCCTTTCCAGGCCCTCGTCGTTCGACAACCAACCAATACACGTCAGCATTCAGGTGGCCTTCCCATTGCCGTACTGAATACTTGGCCAGACAGTCTAGTATATCCTTGGCGAATCGGTCAAACTATAGGCCTGCCTTGATTACGTTCTGGCACCGTCATTCTGCCTTATCTTCACTGATTACGGCTATGACTCTTCAAATACACCTCTTCTTCCCTCAGAACCTCCATATATCCTGCCCTCCCGACTCGAGATACTCCACGTCCACATGGCCTTCAGATGTGCAACGAGAATTTTCCACGCGGCCTTGCCCTATCTCTCAGAGATCGAACTCATATCATAGCGGGCCGATGCTCGTTGACTATCAGCCACCTCACCAGGACTGCAGAACTGAGGTCTATGACCTGCATCTATCTTCTGCTGCAACACCATCTAGAGTTATAGACACCACTGATAATTGCGTTGCAATTGCCGATATCGTACCCTCGTTCTCGTTCTCTGCAATGATAGGTTTTGCCATCGAGCATGCTCACCCGTCGCTTCTTCAGTCCTGACATCCAAATGTTATTGGTGAGTTGGCCTGAGCTGGAGTCTCCACCTCAATAGCCCCTTCATCGCCACATGCGTAAGAAATCACCGTTTTCTTGCCTGGGTGGATAACTCTGGCAGGGGTTTCTCTTTTGAAGGAAAAATTTTCTTCGGCTTACAACACCTACCAAATAGATATTTCGCCAGAGGCGCAATGAAATAGTCTCTACATGGATGCACAGTGTTCCTGAAAGCAGAGAAGCCTGTCTATTAAACCAGTTGGAGAAATTAAAATGCCGATACTTCCCAAACCAGAGGCGCCCATTCAAATGCTCGCTTCATGAGCTACATCCTGCCTTTGGAATATACGGTTTCGACAGCACAGGTGCGAATCGATGCAGCATGGGATGACTCCGCTCTTTCAGAATTCCAACAGGTCCAGGCATAAGAGTGTGAGGCTTACAGCCACCTGGAGAGGGAAGCATAACGGAGCCGAGAAAGCGGTTCTTATGTAGAATTCTTGGAGACTATAAAATGACTGATCATCGATGGCCGTTTTAATGCTGCAAGTACTTGAACAGACGTGGCACTGACTTAACTCTCTTGTTGAATATAAATTGAGCCGTGAAGCTTTGAAGCGTCGAATTACAGGTTATTACGATTTTCTCACATCTATCCCGATTGTTTACGACGACGTACATAACTGGCAGAACGTTATGTAAATTCTGAGAGATAGCACCATCGGCCCGGGCCGCACAATTCAAATACACGCCTTATCCATCCTTCGTTCTCGTTTTGTGGGTTGTTTCCTTCATTTTCCCAGCCATTCGACGCCCACTACCAAAAAAAGTACCGGCATAGAAAATGCACCATGCACTCACAATTCCCGAGCTTATACATAAAATCCTCCTCCATGTCAGCCCCAGCGTCCTCGCTTTCGGTGTCAACACTGTCAGTAAACTATGGAGCGACGTCAGCGCTGAGATCATTTGGTATAAACTGGATGATCTCAGGCCTTTGTTGCGTCTTATTGGCGAAATCAAGTTGAACGACCATCCAGAACGAGAAAGTGATTTTTCCGAGATCTGTGTATGTTTGCTTCCTTATTATCAGTTCTTTCCCTGGTTTAACAATGTACATCAGGAATTTAGTTCTCTGTATGAAGACTGGAGCAGATTTGATTTCTACAGCCGTCACGTCCGAGTTCTTTCTCTTGGCGGATCAGTCATCGACTTTCAGCCTGCACTAAATGACGTTGCCATGTTGCGGTCTGGCAAGGTGTTTCTGCCTAGACTCAAAGAGCTCGAGTGGTCTAACTGTGAAAGAGATAGTTGGAAATCTTCTGTATTCATGATGCACGAGGGTATCACCACTTTCCTCCTTTATATCCCATGGGACCTCTACAAAGACGGACATACACACATGGTCCAGTATTTTAGTTTTATCGCTGCTCGATTGCCATGTCTTGAATACCTCCATATTGACACGATGCGGCACAGAGATCCTAACATCTCGCAACTTGGTTCAGCACTGGAGCTTCTCGTTTCGAAGCTAACCAGTCTCAAAACCATCCGTTTCCCTCCGTTCGTTAACACCTTTTCTATCCTCTCCGCAACGTCTACCCTTCCACACATTACGACTATCTTTGTCGAAGACAGCTCATCGTATCCTGTGCATACACCCCTCCTCCCGTCAGGACTTCCGTGTACTCTGCCTTCTCAATTGGGGACACTTCACGTCTCTATGGCTTTCAAAGATGCCACAAGATTGTTCCATACAGATTTACCAAACCTCTTGGATATCTTTCTGCAATCAGGACAGTGCGAGGCTCCTCCAACGGTGCATCGCCTGACCAAGGTCATATCACAGAGTTGTCACAATGTTCGTGAGCTTCAGCTGAATTCACAAGGGGCATCGCAGGGATTCACCGGAAACATACCCGATTGTATTGCCATTGCTGATATCGCACCCTTGTTTTCCTGCTCTGCGATGGAAGAATTTACCATTGAGCATGCATTTCCGTTGCTCTTATCCAATCCTGATATCCAGACTCTTTTGACAAAGTGGCCTGCGTTGAAGGTTCTTAATCTCAACAGTTGTCCTCTATCATTGCCTCCACGGGAAATTAACCTTCCCTTGCCCGAATGGAAGACTCTTGCCACGTTTGCTTGGTATGGAAGTAACCTTCGTACCCTTGGTCTTTACATGAACGGATTGGTGGACATTCCTAATAACAAGGATGCTTACCCGTTTGCTCGATTGGATCAACTTTATGTTGGCACATCTGAAATCAGAGGCACACATAACGAGGCACGATTTTTGAGTTACATCCTGCCCTCAGGTTGTACAATCATTCCAACCCCGGTGGGGGCGACCTATGTTACGTGGAACCGGATTGTCCCGTTTGTTTCAGCATTCCAGGAGGTCCGGGAAGAGGAGCGTGAGGCCAGGAAGGAGCTGGAGGGGCGAGTAATGGAGTTGGAAGCGCTGCTGGCGTCTTGATGCTGGCTTTTTTGTATTTCTTTCAAAACCTCTTTGCGCAAAAGGCATGTTAGTGTTCGAGATTCATTCGCAACAGGGAGAGCACGCAGCTCTTACATCGAAAAAATTGAGGCAACGTTCAGTAATGGCATTCAGAGCTAAGGCTGGTGTTAGTGTTGGTACCGGCACAAGGTCCCACTCAGGTAACGGCCTGGTAGCCTCGCTTTGTAAAGGGATACGGGCCGCAGAGCCGGGCATGGCCTCTGCGTGGGGACATCTCGTCCGTTCCTCCCTTTCAACTCCCTTTACTGCACAAAAGTCTCATGAGTTCCACGATTGATGTTTTTGACTCGTTTCCAGTGGTGTGACCATCATGCTGAAAGGAAGGTGTTTTTATACTGGTCGCTGTTCCTAAGATTACGGACAGCCAAATAAACCTTTATTGACACTCAGGGCTACTAATGTTTCCGAAATTCCATTTTGAAATCACCGTTACGGCTTGGGTGTCATGTTCTACTACTTCCTCCAAGATATCTGGCAAGAAAGGCCTTTACTGCTCTCAGGAATACCAGTCGTTCTCGTCTTTCTTGTTCTCTACCGAAGGTCGCAATGGTCTCGGTCCTCACAGGCTCCCACGGTCCCGTATATCATACCATGGTTGGGCTCTGCTATCAGTATGGGCAAGAACCCTGACGCTTTCTTTGCGGATTGTACTGCGCGCTTTGGGCCTGTGTTTCGTGTGGTGGCCGCTGGCAGGACGATGACTTATATCACTTCATCTAATGTGCGTATGTTCATTACTTGTCTACGACCCCCCAACTAAACGTCGTTTCGCTGGCGTTCATATAGCTTATCAGTGCGATCTATCGTGATTCAAAGGTACGCAGATTTGCATTCATACTGCTATATCCTGGCTTACGCAGTAAACAGACTTTCGAATTCGCACCCATCCGCAAGGAAATGTCCATAACGGTGTTCGAAATGTCCCACGAAGCGGTCTATAATGGATTCATGCAGCAGGAATATTTTCCTATGCACCATCGACTCCTTTCGCAAACCGCTATCCCTCCTCTTCTCTCCCGTTACGCTGAACTCGCAGAAAAGTCCATTATCGAGTCCCTCACGACGAGGACGGCCAAGGGAAAGGCGCTGCTGAGCGAATTCATTCTGTTGGCATCGTATGATGCGGCGGCGTATGCGTTCTTCGGAACCAAGTTCCCGGCGAAGGAGACTTACCCAGGTTTTCGCACGTTTGACAATAAATTCCATCTCATTGCGGGCGAGATGCCATACTTTTTAGTAAAGGATGCGAGAAAGGCTTGGGAAGGTGTTGTGGATATCATCGACAAGTACTTGGCGCAGGGGCCACATGAAGACGCCTATGAGTTGATTGATTGGCTATCGACGCGTGCTGAAGGAGCTGGCTGGGTAAGTGTTTCAGTATGCGCTCGGGTTCACAGTGCTGAGCGTAAAACATAGAGTAGGAAGGATGTTGCCAGTGCCTTGGGTACAGAGTTATGGGCACTGGAAGCTAACGCAATAGTGGTGGCGTTTTGGGTGATTGTGCTCTCGCTGCAGCAACATCCAGACGGACTCGGTCTGGAACCTCTCGTTGCTGAAATTGACAAGGCTCGTCCAGCACATCCAGAGAATAATGACTGGATAATAACCGCATCTATGCCCTTGCTTATCTCCACCATCAAGGAAACATTGCGGCTGACCACTTCGACGTTCTCCATCCGGAGAGTCACCAAGGATACGGTTTTTGCTGGGTATGAGCTCGAGGAGGATTCACGAGTGATCTGTGTGACAAGGGCGGTGCATATGGACGAAGAGATCCACGAGGACGCACACAGGTTCATCCCTGATCGGTATATGAAAATTGACGCAGGTCAGAGGCTGTTCAAAGGTGGTAAAGAGATTAGGGACCATTCGATGCCTTTCGGGGGTGGTGTTTCTATATGCGAGGGCAGGTCGGTGTTTCTACTCGACTTTAAGGTATGTACAGTTGCTGACGACCGGCTAGGCATTTCGCATTGACAGAACTAAAAATAATGTTAACGCTGCTACTGATGCATACAAAGATAGAGATAGACTCCGAGAGGGGACCGCAGCCTGCCGTCGAACTTTGCACAGATCGAATGGGAGTGGGTGCGATGCCCCCTAAAGGAGATTTGAACGTAATTATTCGACCACGGACAGTGTAGCAAAGAGAATGTTTTATTTATTTAAATCTTTCAACCATGGATACGTGGCAACTTGGAATTTTTATGTCGCGATCAGCAGAGCCACGCGCAGTTTCCCCGCTTTACAATGCCATCATTCAGTAATTACATACACTTCGGCCTTTTCTCTTCTTTACCATTTGTTCTCACTTCCCACCTTCATGGCCTTTCCGCCTAGGTACTATGGCCAGCAGAAAACCCGTCTTTCTATCGGGCTGCCTGCCTATACCTCTGCCGTCGAGGAAAAACTTCGTCTTGGAGGGCATCGACCACCGAGTCCGTGGTTCGTCCGAGTTTCGATACCCATTCCTGGGGTACCTCGACGTGCAATACCGGTATGGATACTGAATCCTCGTCTGGGACGTAGGCGCAGTGCATTTATTCTCTTTGTGGTGTTAGTGATGGTGATATACGCCATTTTTCATCCACGGCCCAAAGATGACTACAAGCCTTGGACACCGCCTTCGTGGCCGACAGAGTCGACCCAGCGGAATAGCGTTGTTTACAAGCCAGAGGACTTGCAGAGAATATGGGAGTGGGAGATACAGAGCGGTCATTATCCTAGTCGGCGGAAATGTGCGTGTCGAGATTTCTTTCTTTTTTTTTCGCAAGCTCTTATAGATTTTTATCTAGTGCCGGACACTTTGCGATTCGTGGAACCACCTGTCAATCCTGCTCTGCCTCCTTCACGAAAAAATCCGGGTTCGCTGGTTCCGTATTCCCCAACGACGAATGGTATCGGACCTCGACGTGTTTACCTTGACATACAAAGCCGTCCACCAGATATCTCGTACCCACCCAGGCCTGTACCAGGGAGTATAGCCGACTTGGACGTCATTATGGACCATTGTGATTTCGATAAGAAAAAAGTGAGTTACCCTGCTCTTCATTGGTATTTGTCTAACGGCTGGAACAGTATGTCCGCGACTGCCTGGAGGTTCTTCGCGTAGGAGCTGGCTTGGACAATGGCAAACGTGTACGTCGTGGCACCATGGATGACTGGAAATACATTTTTCTAGAAGAGGGCGAGATATCTCCTACCGTTCCCCCACGAGTTGCCACGACACCCACATTTGATGACGATACGACTACTTCCAGGGAATGGGAAACCTTGACGTTACCTCCGCCCGCTGAATACCGCCCATACTCCACCCTTGAGTCCCCTTGTGATCCCGAAAATCCTCGTATATTCCACATGTTCTGGGCTGGTCCGATTACGGACAAACCTTATATGGTCCTCCTCTCCTTCCTCTTCACTCAGAATACGGGTCTTTACGTCAAGAATTACCCCGAAACTTCAGCCTGTCGCGCTCAGTTTTGGCTTTGGGTTAATCCTGGTCCAGCTGCAGCCGTTCCCAACCCATCTGCCCTCCATGACATGTACGAGGAACTCAAGTCCAACCCATGGGCCTCTCCGTTCCTCCACCCGCGATTTAAAGATGTCATTCAGTTTAAACTATGGAATACCACGGAGCAACTGGATGGGGTTCCGGAGCTGAAGAACGAATGGCGTTCGATGGAAACGCTTTTTAAGTCGGGCGCCCACGTGGTGCATGTTCCACAGGACGAGCCTCAGGTATCGGCGAATGCAACTGCGTTGGCCACAAAGAAAGCGGCGGGCGACCCGATGATTAACCGACTTGGGTCGAAATCGTCGTCAGAGTACGACCGTTTGTCTGTTATCCTCTCTGACATGGCGCGGTTTATCCTCTGTCATCGTTTTGGTGGGGTGTATCTTGACGCGGACACGATCCTGCTTCGCGACTGGGAAGAGCTGTTTGGGTGGAAGGGTGCATTTGCTTACCGCTGGTCACGGCTACCGAACTACAACACTGCGGTGCTTCACATGAGCAAGGGGTCGGCTCTAGGGACTTTTCTCTTCCGCATGGCGCTCAATAACGGGCTGGACTTCCATCCGATGACAATTACGAAGTATATGAACGAGGCCGCGATGAATGGACTATTGCTGCGCTTACCGGACGCGTTGTTTGATTCGGCATGGCTGAATACAGAAGAATTCCAACGAGATAGGCCTCCACAACCTTACTTTACAGAGTACGTTGGATGCGTTCATCATACCACACATGAGCCGAGGCTGAGCTTATTACCAGGTTTTCCGACTTCTTTGAGACTCCTACAGTGAGTAGTGCTGCACCCCAAGCAGTGGGTTTCGAAGGTTTCTTTTCGGGCGCGTACTCGTACCATTATCATAATCAATGGTAAGCATCTCTACCTCCGTCGCCGTGCTGAGAAGAGATTGATTTCATTTCGTTGAAAAGGTGGCGACCCTTTGATCCCTCACGAAACTGGCCTGATCTCGGACCACGGTTCAAGGCGGTCGAAGAGCAGGCCCGACGAGCTCTAAATAGTGAATCGGCGATGCCAACATCAACGACGGATACAAATGAGGAACCGTGGCAGGACAAGGTGGCGGAGGATAAACGGGATTTGGACTGGGCGACAGTCATTAAAAGAACTTTCGAGTCGTACATTCGAGGCGAGCGGCCGAACATGTATGGAGAGTGGCTTCAGTGGTAGAGATGGTAATTTATGTATGTTGTTGGGACGTACCACATGTAAGTATTCGGAACATCTATAGGGCATGCACATACCATCACTAGATATACGCCAGGATTTGTTAATATTATTGCTTGCTATTGTAAAACGATCATGGGAACCACCATCGTCTACGCTGTCGAACATGATCCTCCTCCGACACGTTATTCTCTCGAATAACTTTTAGAAAAACGCTCTCCAGAGTTGCCCTCTCCACCGTATATTCGGAGAAGTCTCCGTGTCTGGATAAGACTTGGAATAGCTGGGCAAGTGAGAAGCCATCACTTATAGGAACCTCGAATCGGGTGGCGACATCATCGGCCATACGTGTCCCGGGTATATGCGCCATTAGAATTTGAGCTTTGGTAATCTCTTCACGCGTTCGACAGGTGAAGTGGACTTCGTATGTGGGATAGCGCGCTGATAGGGATTCCGTAGTGCCGACAGCTAAAGTGGCGTTAGTGTGTATGAAGGTGACACAAGAAGAGACTCGCCGAGAAGGCGCTTCGCCAGTATGCCAACCTTATTTGCCAAAGCAGATGCCTCTTCCATCGAATCTGACACAAAATCAATCAAAAGGCACATCATACCGTGAGACTATGATGTTACTTACGCGTAGTGATCATGACTGCTTTACCTACGACGACGTTCCTAAGAGTCTTCCACATGTCTCGTTTCATCTTTGCGTCAACACCAGATGAAAACTCATCAATGAGAATAACAGAGGGGATTGCCTAAAGAAATGTCATGACAAGTGGCCTTTTAATCGGTAGTAGACATACCAATCAAAGCAATTGCAAGAGACAGTTTCCTTTGGTTTCCGCCTGAAAGTTTACTGGCTAGCCGATCTGCATATGCGGCAAGAGCGGTCGCCTTAAGCAACGAGTCCACGTTACTAAGAAGTTCTGTTTCTTTTCCTAAACCTTTCAATCTTCCATATATCTCCAGGTGTTCCCTGACAGTGAGCTGAGAGTCTATAGCGGTAAATTGAGGACAAACACCCAGAGAAAATCGCGCTCTTCCTCGGATGATGAACGATTGATTCTCCAGCTATATAAACGTCACCTCTGTCGGGCGTCACGTCCCCACCTTCATGGAATAGTCAGTTCAAATGGATACATATATTCATGGACACACTAACGGATGACATTGAAAGCTGTTGTCTTACCAGCGCCATTCGGTCCGAGAAGCGCAAAAACCGTATCAGGGGAGGCGCTCAAAGTGACATCATCTACAACTTTGCTATCACCAAATGTTTTAGTAATCCCAAGAACGCGAAGGAGGTCGCTGGAAGATGCAGCGTGATCCGCTTCAGCGAGAACGTCTAGCTGTTGGCTCAGGGGGACCGAGGTTTTTCTTTGAAAGGCTTTTCGAGACCAGATTCGAGGTAGCGATGAGCCGGAATCCACCCATACCAGAATGCCGAGAAGAACAAAGATATACACAATCAAGTAGACGATAGGTCCTCCATATCGCATGATAGTCGCCATATGCGATGCAGACACGGTCCCGCTGCCTGTACAAAGCAGCGAGAAGAGATTGACGGATACCAGCGCAGCTCGAGTCTAAGTTGGGGCAAAGTTTGTATTGACAATACAAGGGAAAAAAAAATAGGAAAACTCACCACACTAGCGATTGGTGACAACACCGAGAGGGTGAAGTGGATGATCGTAATGATATTATTGGCCTCAGACGTTTTGGCATAGGTGAGGGTCAGTAGATAACCGGCCAGATACAGCTGATAGATGACAGGTCAACGAAGGACTTGCTATCTATGCTAGGTACGCACCACAAACACGATAATTTCGTAAGCGGCTACAGCAGCAAAAGCAGCTAGTGGTGTGGCCACCACCAAGGATACACAGTATGCGAACAAGGTCGCTGCGATGCCGTACAATACCATGACAAGCCACTAACAAGATATCAGCTTCACTCAACGGTTGACACCAATAGCACTTACTAATAATCCCAATCCATGGAACTGGTCCGAAGCAGCTGCAAAGATAATAATGATAATTGTAGAAGAGATGACAGCGAAAATGGTATCGAAAAGAAGGTGGCCTATCCAAAGACCCACAGGGTCTGATAGCCCATTGGAAAATTGCATCGCCTGAACAGCTGAACGGCGTTCTCTTGATACATACAAGGCGTAGAAAGCTGGATACACAGACTCGACCCAGAAAGTCAATATCATAAAAAGAAATGAGCGCATCGCGTACCATAGCAGCACCGAAGAACGCGACCCACTTGAGAGCAACGAGTGTTCCAGCTGCGATCGCTGGGAAACTCTCGTAGCTCGCTTGTATGATCGTCGGGAAGCTGGCGCTTTGGCCGGTGGAGTTCAACGCGTTGTTATACAGGATGTTGCTCACAAGGTTAAGCATAGCAGTACCTGTGAGGCCGGGCTGTGTTGCTTCCCAAGCAAGTAGCGATGATCCCGTACTCAAGTTCATAGATACCCCGCCCAAGGCTAAAGCACGATAATTTTGGCGAATTGTGTCAACGAACGTACTGTTGTCGAGAATGTCCGCCGCAGATAGACTAAACGTGCTATTCCCCAGGGTGGAAATAAGACCGGGAGGTGCGTTCAGAACCTGAGCACCGAGACTAATCACAGATGCCATAGGAGATATCGGAAGATACAGTGGGATGCTGGTCGAATTGGAGAACATTTTTACGCATGAAGGTTGCCGTCCACGGATGAACACCAAGGGAATGGTTGACGCTGCGATAGCCACGAGGACAGACAATGTCGGAACCAGCCAGCTTCTTCGAGCGATCAGTGTCCTCTTGACAAATATCGTCTTGGCCTGTTGAAGTGGAGACATGCGACGTCCATTTGAAAGCTGCAAGGAAGGTAGATCCTCTACATAAAAAGAGGAGGGCATGCTGTGGTGTGTACACTTTTCGTCGAATGCTTGAGGGTCGTTTTTTGCCATAAGGTCGAGGAATATGTCTTCAATGGTGGTTCCTGTGACATCGTACGATGCGATGTTCAACACATCCTTTTCATTTTCGAGGATCTGGAGTACCTTTTCGACGTCGCTTGAATGTTTGGACTTCAGGTGATATGATACCTGATTGGGGGCTGGCGTGGACAAATATGCGGACGGGACATCATTGCGGATTTGATGGAGCAAATGGGTCGATACTTGCGATTCTTCTCCTTTCGGAGACGAACGGAATGTTACTTGGATGACATACCCTTCGCCAAGGTCGCGTTTGAGAGATACCGGGGAACCATTCGCGACCAGTTTTCCTGGTGCTGCGAGGATGGCAATGTTGTCCGCCAATAGATCCGCTTCATCTAAAAACTATCTTGTATAGTAAGTTGGAGGAACTTAATAACAGGCTTCGGATGAATCGACATACGTGAGTGGTGAATATGATAGTCCGCTCTTGCCGAAAAGAAGTCAGAGTCCTCCAAAGTGCTCTGCGCGACAGAGGATCAACCCCGGAGGTACACTATTGAAGTATCAGTACATTTGTTAGCGAAACATGAATATGTGGGTAAATACCTCGTCGACAAGAACGACTTGTAGGAGAGAAATTAAGATTAGTTACACACAAACATAAACTGTGACTACCTTTAGAGCTTCCGATAAGACCAATGGCCAGTTGCAGTTTTCGTTTCTGTCCGCCGGACAGGGTGCTCGCATTTGCATGGATCTTCTGCTCCAGGTCACAATCTTTCAATAGCTGTTCAATATCTTCGTCACCGGAGTTGTCACCCGACCATTTTACTGCCCGCCAAACACGTAGGGTTTGGTAACACGTAAGCTCTGGGAAGAGGACATTCTTCTGGGAAACTATGCCAATTGTCCCAGGCCGCGGACGCTGAACTGCACCCTCAAAAAGCATGGAACCCCGGGTACGACCTGTAAGCCCTCCCAGTATGGAAAGCACTGTTGATTTCCCGGCCCTGAGTGATCATCATGTAGAGCGGGAACTGTAGAATAGCGGATACACGCACCCGTTAGATCCCAAAAGAACAAAAATGCCATGCTTTGGTATGTCAAGGGTCAGGTCGTCGACCGCGGTGACAATGTCCTTCTTGGGCCTAAGCAGAGATGCCGAAAATGTCTTGCCAAGATTCTTGATAGAGACTGCTACGTTGTCGGGAATAGAATGCTTTTCTTCGACATCTTTTGGCTTCGAAGGGTTTCGAGCATCGTATAGCCGTCTTTCGAGGAGAGCAGCGAGTATAGGCCACAAAACTATGTTAACCTGCCAAGGTTTTCGTTAGAAAGGTTTAGAGCATTGTGAATACGCTCACGATAGCCGCAATAAGAAGAGGCAGTAGGAGAAGACCATTATCTGGGTCGCCCTGCAGTACGTTTGTTGCGAGCATGTTATTCTCAAATCCACACATAGCTCGTATGGCAAAAATGTAGTATCCGGGTGGGAAAAGTATAGTGAAGATGAACCCCGCCACATTACCGGCGTGGCTAAGTACCAGAGCTATTATGGCAAAGAGGATGGCCAAAAATGTCGATGCCACTGCAGCTAGTTGAGGACTCTTCCCGAATGGTGCTGCAACGAAGAAGGACCAGCTAGCTAATGACAGGCCAAGGAGAAGGTGAACAACGACTACCAATCCGGCGTTGGTCTTTGAGAAAATCCGGTAGTGCCAGATCAAAGATACAATGACCCATGCTGGAAGATACGCTAGGGAGAGGCTTATATGCCAAGATCTAGGAATATGAGATGAGGTTAGAGGGTAAGAGTCGAATTGGAATAACCCTACAAGATTCTGGCCAAGTCTAGGAGACCCATAGCCTTCATATGCGCAGTGACAAGATTAGCGCGCTCTGCAGTAACAGCACCAGGCAGCTGATAGGATATCCCAACAAAACATATAAACCTATAGAATCATATTCACACCGGAAGCATTACTGAACTTTGATAGAAACTCACAGTAGTAATACAAGTAGCGTTCGGAGCCCACGAATGTAACCTAGAACGGATGGCATGTCAATAACGACGGACATAGACCGCCGTACACGGCAACGCACTCAGACGAGTACGTGTATCTCGTTCCTCGTTAGTTTCCTGGGTGAAAGGCCACTGAATGGGGGTAGGAGCTCGTTCACCGGTCTTGAGTTCAATGATAGCCTAGATTTGATGAGCATGTGGTGTGGCCTTGATAACAATCAGCTTACTTGGTCTATTGCCCACTGTAAGGGAAGGATGCGCTCCTCAAAATCACTCGAGTGCTTGACGACGTCTATATGAGCAAGCCCAGCGTCGGCACGGATAGTGTAGTTGATAGGATTCGTAGCGTTTCCGTTAGCAGGGATGTCATAGAATGCGATGGCGGCAAAACACTCCGAGAATAGATTGAAGTTTTGAGGACATGCAGAGGGAATGTCGTCCGGAGAATCTAGCTGTCGAACGGCTGCTAACTGTGATGTCGTAAAATTCTGTGTGATTCGAGCGATGATACTTGCTGGCGAAGGGTCACTAGTTCCGTCCGTGCCATCAGCCCATAGCAATGCGTAGTCAGGTTTAAGCGCCTGTGTCAGAGAATATATGGATATGGGATTTCCTATGCCAAACTACTGGTGGTCAGTAAGAAGAAAAGACCAAACGGAAGGCACGTACGTTGCTGGGTTTTGTTAGGAATAACTGCGCAACTGCAAGAAATATCCCAAATCCGATAGGCAAGGCGAAGCACCGAAGGAAATTCAGCTACACGATTAAGAACATAAACGTCAGCTCCCAGGTCGGCAACGTTTTGAACACGCACGAATGGGTGCTTGAACAAAACGATCCAGTTCTTCCAGAAGAGAATGGTAAACTGCCGCCAGAGAACGCTTTTCATTGTTCAATGCTGAGAGTCGGATTGAAGAAAGATACAGGGCCAAGGGGCTTTCGAGGCCGGCATCAGGAATTTAAATAAAATAACGGTTAGATGGTTAATAATACGGCGCAGTGACCGTGGTGATCGCAATTCGCCGAGAATGGCGTGTGCATGACGTCACTTACCAAACAACGCGTAAATAACGCGTGATAGTGACCAGTGGCATTGCTCAGTGCTCACACTGTCTTCCCAATACCACCATGCACGTAGCTTTTTCAGCAAAGGTCAAGCCTACTGCCTCTTTTTTTTTATTCCATCTGTTTTAAATATTTGGCAGAAACAGGAAGCCCGCATAACCGCTCTAGAGGCCGAAGTGGAGAACTTGAAACGGGAGTTGGGGTAAACTCCGATATTTCATTTCTATGGAGGATTCTCCGCTGAAATTTCTACAGGGAAAATGAGGATGCCGACAGCATTGTTAAAAGGCATATAAAGCTACTGCATCAATACAACGAATCGAAGGACGCTGCACAGGTATTTAATCCACCTCTCCATGTTAAATAGGTACTGAAGGGATGCCCAGATACTTATCGGAAAGGTACGCTATACAAATCTTTCTTGGTAACTTGACCTCACCATATTTTAGCTTGCCCTTCTGAAAGAGGTGACCATCACTCAAATCCATGTGGATTTGGATTTGCCTACCGGAGATTAATATCAATACCGCGACATGCATGTATGCTGTTGTAACTATTGCTGCTACGGTATTATCTTGGTCCCTCGTCCGCCGATCTTCATAGAACCTATTCTTCTGTGAATAGTCAACGCATGACTTCGACTACGTACTTGAACTTAGTCAACAGTCACTCGGTGAACTCGCCCCCGTGTCATTTGGTAGATCCAGTTGCTAGCCAGGCCCAACGTCGTCAAGACCAAGCGCATCGAACAGCCTTGAACAATGATAGGCTCGATATTGGGAGTATTGGTCGGTAAGCGAGGTTCTGCCGACCAACGATTTCCGAGATATGTAAACTGACTCAAGGCTGTCCTACACCTAATGGAAAAGAAAAGAAAGCAATTGACCATCTCATCGGACATATATCCAAGATGTGCCGGAGCCTGCCCAGATGTCCACAGCTTTCCCTGAACTAGGCACCGAGTCTCGAGGCCAGAGTTTCACAGGACGCGGTATATCCTCTGTTGTACCAAGACCGAGATTCCCGTGCTCGTTCCACCCCCAACCCCATACCTCAGGTTCCCCTTCGACGACGTCAAATAGAACAAGGACATGCTCCGTACCACATGCCAGCTTCTTCAGATGATGGTTATGTGGGAACTCGACATACGGACCAGTCAGACTCCTACCAAGCTGTCCTTTGGAATGGCTCCCCGTGGAACATATCCGGTCATCTACGACCGCATACGTGCCATTCCACGTACAACCCACCATCCGAACGTTACTGATTATCTCCAGCCCGTGCAACTGCTCTTTCCGATTGGATCCTAGCCCTATGACATGACCAGAGGTGAGAAGGAGGGCAGTGTGCTGAGCGCCAAGGGCAATTGACACGATCTGGCCTTCAATGGGTATTATTCGTGGTATTGCGACCTTAGACTTGGGTTCTCCCAGCTGCCCATGCCGAGATAGACCCCAACCCACTAAATGAGTTCCATCTACTTGGATGACAACATGATGCTGGCCCGCATACAGCGCAGTGATGATCTCTCCTTCGCAGGGCAGCTCAACGGTATGGGTACCCGCAGCTGAATGAGACGTCCCTACTCCCAGATCGCCAAAGTCATCGGCGCCCATCGAGATCAGCACATCCCGCTGCCCAAGACGCGTCAGAACAATGTACGACGTTTCCCAGGATGCCGATATCATTTTGGGGATGTATCCATCGCGGTTGAGCATGATAGGATGAAATGAGATGCCCGGCTCGACCCAGTCTGGTCCTAACTGGCCTGCACGCCCGTCTCCACACCCCCAGAGCTCGTGTATCCCCTCCCTATTCTCGAGGAGGAGCAAGGTATGGTTGGCACCACAGCAGAGGTCGACAATCTGGCAGTCGGGAGGTAGATCATTGAATATACACGTCGCAAATGCATGAGAATCATCTATTGTTCCATTGGCAAGCTGTCCATGAGCATTCGAGCCAGCAGACACGAGACAGGGCATAACGTAGTGGACGTACTGGATGACATCCGTAATTGTATGGCCTGATCTGATCATCGATTATCCTTCTTCCTTTCTTCCACCATGGCCTCGACGACTCCCGCCCTCTTCTGTATGGGTAACCCCCTGCTTGACATGCAGGTCACGAATGGCGAAGAGCTATTGACCAAGTATGGGCTGAAGGCGAACGATGCCATCCTCGCTGAGGAGAAGCAGGCTCCCATGTACGACCAAAAATTTACCTCGCCTTCTGTCTGACATTTGCACAGATACGAAGACATCGTAAAGAACTACAAGGTGACCTACGTTGCCGGAGGTGCAGCACAGAATGCTGCTCGTGGAGCTGCGGTGAGCATTCCAACCGCCAAAATCGGGGAACCGCAAACTGAATATCATCTACCTTTGCCCAGTATATTCTCCCTCCAAACTCGGTTGTCTACACCGGATGCGTCGGCGACGACGATCTTGCTGAGCAGCTTAAAGCTGCCAATAAGAGGGAAGGACTACTCGAGGCCTACCAGGTGAAGAAAGGCGAAAAAACTGGTGCTTGTGCCGTCGTCATTACCGGACACCATCGGTATGGTGCCGTCCCTGCCTCCAAATATCTTTTTTTTTTTAAATAGCGAGATAGATCGTTGGTGACAACCCTACGCGTCGCCGAGAAATACGACCAGTTTCATCTCTCCTCCCCTGAAGTCGCCCCCCTAGTCGCCGGCGCCAAAGTCTTCTACTTTGAGGGCTACTTCCTCACACACGGCGCGTCCATCATCAGCGACCTCAGCAAAGAAGTCAGTGCTTCCGGCAAAGTCTCCGTCCTCAACTTTTCGGCGCCTTTTATCCCCCAATTCTTCAACGCCGCCCTGCAAACCGTCCTCCCACACACCGACATCGTCATCTGTAACGAGGCAGAGGCGGAGGCCTGGGCGAGCGCCAATGGGCACCCCGCACCTACTGATCTCGCCGCTGTAGGCAAGGCTATTGCTATGTTGCCCAAGTCTAACGCGTCGCGACCCCGTATCGTTGTCATTACTCACGGTGCCGAGTCGACAGTCCTTGTAAGCTTTGCGGAACCTGATAGCCCCAAGACCTTTGCTGTCCATGTTCTTAAAGATGAGGAAATCGTGGACACCAATGGAGCTGGGGATGCCTTTGCTGGCGGTTTCTTGGGTGCCTACGTCGCTGGCAAGTCCTTGGAAGAATCTGTTGAGGCTGGACACAAACTCGCGTCTTTGAGCATCCAAGAGGTATGTCTATCTTGCTTTGTACCGAATAATACTGATCCATGTTCATAGGTCGGACCACAGTTCAAATGGCCCAAAGTACAAATCTTGTAATGTAAAACTTCACATAGTGCATTGCTTGTCGTCTCTCTTTCAACAGATGGTAACGATGAGCCTATACCTTTGCGCAATTTTGGCTCTCCACAGCTTTAATCTGTAGCATATAGTACATCAACAAATGAATCTGTATTTTTGCGTGCCTTAGGTGTTTCGTCTGGGAGCATATTTGGAAGACGTCTTAGTTATTAATCAGTCCGTTACACATTATAACCCTGAACATATCATATCGGGTTAGATCTAGTGTGGGTCACGAGAATACAAACACTCACAATAATGTAGAGCGATACGCTTCATACTGTTGTACATGAGTCTGACCAAAATCACCAAAGGCTACCATAACACGGAACCTAACAAAAAATCGACTACGCCGATACTAAAGTAACAAAAAAAGCTTACATGCTCGACGCAGGGAAGGAAATAGTGTTATACAGATATCGTAAAGCGTTAAATTCACTACATGTCCAACCAATCGTGCAGTCATGAAGGAGGGGGAGAAGCAAGGGATTCCTTTTAAAACATCAGACGCTGGTTTCAACATGGATGCCTCTAACTGATTCTTACCTGTGTCAGGAGTTCCGCTGTATACAGCCGTCAGTCGGACAGGACCATGGATATTGTCAAAAACATACCAGGGTTAAGCATCGGCTCGCCATCCTCTGTTAGCATATGCTCCATGGGTTCAGGACGATCGAGAGGCGTCCCATACGAGAGCAAACCCGACCCCGTACGCTCATCGGGAGACATCCTTGCATCCTCGCCGTGGTCCAGATCACTCTCCGGCTGATTTGGACTTGACCACCGTGAATTAATATCCTCCAAATTGACACCATGCAAACTTTCCCGCCGCGGGTACTTTGCGTTGTTGAGTACGACCTCCATTGCTGCATGGGTGAGCTGCATTGACAGAACCTTCATCTCCTCCTCTGTAAGAGTGTCGACATCTGAAGGGTTCACCGCAGCTGGCTCGCGCGAGGTTGACATTTGTTGATCGCCATCGGGAGTTTCTGGCCCAGACGGAGAGGAATTTGAATCGTTTTGGGGAGTCCCCAAGCGGGATTGGGTGGTATGATGGGGTGATTGGGTTCTCGATGAGGATCCTGCGCGGTACTCTGTTTCGGTCGAAGGTTGATGCTGATGCTGAGGAGCTGGGGAAACTCCGTTCTGACGGTAATATGGAGAGGGTGTGTAGTATATAGGGTATCCAATAGCGGCAGGCGGTGGTAAACCCTCAGGCCATGGCTGTGACTGAGCCCAATTCGTCGCGCCGTTAAGCCGGGTTGCAGACGTCGGCAAGCCTACCTGTGTATATTCAGGTACATACGCTGGTACAACTGATTAGACAACGCTCATCGGAAGAGGAAAAAGAAGGATACTGCTTGAATGGGCTGTGTGTTGACGATAATAGCTGGAATGGCCAGTAGCTGGTCCAGACACCACAGATTTCCCTTGAGCGGAATGTGACGTCGCTAACATGGGTTCCTTGCCTTTGAGGGACGGTGCAATACTGCTACTCCTTGAAGGACCCTCGTTCAATAGCTCCTGTTCCATTGCCTCGATCACGATGCCATTATGTCTACGATGCCCTCAGCAACTGCACGTAGAAAGACTGAAACGGAACGACCTTGACTTCTGATGGCGCCGTAGAGCATCAGTCTAGCGCCGGAGTAAGTAACCTCGGTACTGGAAAATACGACGTGAATGTACTCACTCGGGTGAAGGTAGCGTCGCATTGGGGACATGAGCTGCAGAATGTTAGTATAGACGCGATTTATAGAGCACATACACGCACAATCCGGGCATCGAATGCAGTTTCGTTGTCCTCTGATGTCTCTTCAAGTCTGCCTCCCGCGCGAACTGCTTGTTGCATCCGTTGATCTTGCAAGGCCATACTCCTGTAGCTACATTCTTCTTCTTTGCTGTAACCTTCTTCTTCGTCGTGTCCTTCCGTTCGGACGGCGGCTGGAGGTGCAAGGGGTAGATACCGGTCAGTTGTGGGGTTTCGAGAAGAACCGAGGTCTCACCTGCTCGTCTGTGATTGCTTTTACCATATTTCACTGCCAGAATGTGTCTGTACTCTATGAGCACATGCCAAAGGGTCTTGTTAGATGGAATACACCGTAGGGAAAAGGCAGAAGGGGAGCAGATCCTAGGTGCCGATGTCGGTGCTAGTAGTGGTAATAACGCAAGAGCCCCCTTAAGTAAACAAGCCTCCGATCTGTCTAGCCCTAGGCTTGGACAAGACATGTACATTACATTTTCTACTGGTACAATATCACAGCTAAGCGAATACATTATTGCGACAGATTCTACTATACAGTATTATGCGTGAAAGCAAAGCAAGAATAATTTTACGAGACGATAAACGTAGATATATTCCACCAAATGCGGTTCCCGATCAGTTGGAGGACGGGTCCGACGTTAAATTGCACCCCAGGATTCGGACTGCCGATACAGTCTCAGCCTTGTACGACACAGGTAAATAACGAAAAGCTTACCGGTACCATCGGGTTCTCCAACACCGTACAACATTTCCGTAGGGTGGAACACCAAAGACGTCAGTCGGTGCGAAAAGGGCGACGCCGGGACGCGAGGCGGTTGAAGAACGTGCCCAGTAGGAACCGAAACGCTGGAAGGCGGCATCTGTCCTTTGATAGATTGCACCGTTATCTTCTGCTCCTTCCATTGGTGAGGCGTTATAGCGGAAGATCTTATACAGTGGTCAATGGCGGAATGAGCTCTGAGGCTATCACCACTTACCCAGCGAAAACTTCAGTAGTGCGATGGACATCGAAGGTGGATAGTCCCCTTGAGTTCAGATCCCATGTTTCGGCGGCCTGCCTTTCATTTCGGAGATCCCAAAGCTTGACAACACCGTCCACGCTACACATTCATGCATAAGGTACAAAAATGAAGACACCGAAAGGTTAGACATACCCAGCGGACAGGAATTGAAAGCCCGATGCCGGATGCGGACAAATATTCTGAACCCATGTCGTGTGGCCGGGGAATGTCATGATCACAGGCTCCTCGTCATCGATTCGGGCATCGAAAAGCTTTACAGCACCATTGGCAAAACTGACAGCAAAGACTTCAGAGTAACCATGGCGATCCGAGGCAATAGCTGTAACCGGACTTTCGGAATCGGTCAAGATGTCCTATTTGAATATTCAAGTTGCTGGAGATGACGCATCGCGGTATATCCACTTACCATTCCCTGAGACTCTGTCTGAGCATCCCAGCTTTTGATGATGCGGGAATCTCCGCCAATAAGCAGAGTTCCGTTAGCGGCTTTCCAATCCATGACAAGGCCAGACCCGCGTTTGATGGATATTACCTCTTGCAGGCCGCGGAACGCACTGACCAGCTGTATGGGTCCTTGTTCTAGGGTAGGATCATAATTGCGAAAGAGTCGCACAATACCGTCATCTGGTTGGAGCAATTCAGTACGATGTTAGCATCTAAATCAAGGACACGCACCGGACCCGGTCATTATGATACCGCCAACATCCTGGTTAATGATATGCATAGAAGTAATCGAAGTTCCTCTGGGATTACCGTTGCAGAACTGATTCAATTTCTTTTTCTGCGACCAGTCCCAAACTCTGCAACACGATTAGCCGAAAAATCAAACAACTTGGCAGGAAAGCCTACGCGACAATATCGTGGTCGTTGGCGACTACAAGATGTTGGTCATAAGAATGGAATGCCATGGTCATCGGGTGTCCAATGGATTGTAACGTTGCTACTGGTCTGTCCCATCGGTGACATGCTAGTGGATAAGTTGGTTATCAATCGGGTCATACAATAGCGATAGACCTACGCGCTACTTCTGCTTGAGAACGGGTCTCAACCTCAACCTTCTCGTTTCGCCGTTGTCTCCAGACTTGATGATTGTATTGTATACTGCCTGGTTCATCCGCTTCCGTTTGCTACAAGAACAACATCAGTTTAATAAAGTCAAATACGTGTAAAATGTAGCACACACCCTCATTTGTGGTTCCGTAAAGTACTCCGTGCACCAATCAAAGTACGTGCTCTTCAGCGGAAGCACGTCCCGTAGTCCCATACCTGTTCCCAGCCCCAACATCAAACTGCTGGCCGAAGATTCAGTAGAAAAGGTACTATTACTTGGGCTGGGCATGGAACCACCGCCACGTCGGTGTTTTCTATGTCGCGTTCTCAATCGCTCCATATCCTCTAGCATCAGCGCCTCCATGACATCTTTTGGAGTGTAGTCCAGTACAGACGGTTGTTGAGATGATGGTGAAGATGGATGTCCGTTTTGATGATAGATGGGTAGCGACGTGCGATAGTAAGGCGGTGTGTACCGCGCTAGGTTCAGGTTAGGGGAGGGTGGTCGGGATATGTCAAAGTCTGAACGCGATGATCCAAACAGTGCAGAATGCCCATCTTCCAGAGAAGGAAAAGTGACACCGTTCGCGAAGGTCTTCAGAGCGTTAGCAAAGGAGGACGTACGCCGGAGGGTGTTCGATACAGACGTAGTCATCGAGGACATCGTATCAGTACGAGGGAACGCTGGACGAGGTGGTTTTGGAGATGGCGGGGTGGACGCGAGAGGAGAATGACTGGAAGGTACTCTTGATCGAGGTACAGTCTCAATGACTGGTGGTCGGTAGTCGGGAGATACAGCGGGTTGCCGTCTGAGACTAGTCGCATCATGCTGACTGAACGGTGAATCCAAAAGAAGAGCCATGATATAGTCCACGACCGTCTGGGCATTAGCAGCAACCTCAGAATAAGGGTCCTCCGAAAGGTCGAGGAGAACAACAAAGATTGTGAAGAAAGATGACAAGATGACTCGATTATCTTCTTGGCTGGCAAAATCGAAACTTTCTATCCATTCTTCGATTGCCTGCCCGCTGATGTCGTCAATCGGTGAATAGGGACCAGGGCCCTTCGTGCGCCAGCGTTGGTCCTGTTCCCAGTACAACCACGCACAGACAACAAAGTGACCTCTCCATTCCCTTACCAGACAGCTAATCAAGACCAAAAGCTCCTTCCGTGCCATGGGACTTGCATCATCCTTGATGATGAAAGTGGCGCCCATGACCAAAGAGACCTCTAGACGCATGTGGAAGTTTTCCTCCATTTCAAACAATCCCATCAAATTTCCGGTGCCTCCGCCTCCTCTCTTATTTGGATCTAACGAGCCACTGGCTCCCATGAATGTCTGCATGGCGTAGAGCACAGCACAACGTACTTCCACAGACTCGTCATTAAGCATATTATTGAGCTTATCGGTGGTCGTACGTTGTATAGCGTCCCTTCTACCCTTGTCATTTGAATCCCAAAGTTGGGCAATACATAGGGCAGCCCATTGGCGGAGCAAAAAATCAGGATCATCCAGCTTGTTAAGACAAGCATCAAAGACTCGTTCATCCCAGCATGCAGATTGTCCATTGGGAAAGTCGCGGGAAAGGGATGCGAGAATGAAGCAAACCATCGCCTGGTGCTCGGATGAGTTTGGCAGAACGCCGTCATCAGGCATCGCAAGAATTTTGGAGAAATAACGGTATCCTTGGGCGTTGTTATATAAGTCGACTTGTACGGATGGATCAACAGCCAGAATGCGGGTCCATATGAAGATGAGCACCGGACGGAGGTCCTGCCCGGCAGCCTGCAGAAGCTTCGCCATGTAGGGGAATATGCCGATAGAAAGGACCATGTTAACAGCCCATGGTCCCAAATCTACGAATTGAGAGAGAAGAATAAGTGCGCGTAGGCGATGTGGCTGGGAAAGCAGGACTTGGAGAACAATGGGCAGCTGATCTGGCGGTTTCCGAGGAACAAGTTTGTCCTCGGTTACACCGTCAACAGTGGTTCCGTTCTCCTCTAGTCCCTTCTCTTTTGAGATTGGCATGGACATAGGACCACGTCTCGTCAGGGCAGAACCACCTCGAGATATCCATACTTCAAATGCAGTGAGCTGGTCTGCAAAGAACCGACTAGGGATATAGGTATATGGTGGGATCTGCGAAGCGTCTTCGTCTTTAGTCACATGGCGGAGACTCCCAATGCGACCAGGTAAGACTTCGTTCTCATCTGTGATCACTGTCGTAGGCGCTGGTGGCTGTCCTGTCGCGGAATTCTTAGCTTTCGCGGGCGCTTTATTACGAAGAAGATCAGGGAGCTGTCGCAGACATGCGTCCACAGCTAGGTCCCACGTTGCCCACAGAGGATGTGTATTAGTGGCGGGAAGGGGAGGGTATGTATGTGGAGTGCAGCCGTAATTCTTCAGGATACGCTCTGCGAGCAGGAAGTTGCGGAAAAGTGATGCAACCAGGAGGTCACACCGATATAATCGTGAGAATGTCTCTCGGGAAAACGAAGTCCATGCAATGGTATCGGTGATGGCGATGAAGATCCAGTTCAATTCTCCCAAAGGGGTACGACGATCTTTAAGATCACCTGGAAGCTGCATGATCATATCTTGCTCGACGCCATCTGGTAACTTTTGGTTAAGGACAAAATATCGAAGCGCCATGTCAATGGGAGAGGTAAGGCATGACGTAAAAACATCGGCAGGTAGCTCTGGGCACGAGGGTAATTGCTCATTCGCGGCACACGCAGCTAGCTGTATCGACTGCAAGTATGGTGTACGTTCCGGCGCGTAGCCACCATGTGACATAGTTGCATCGCTGTCGCGGCGCTCCGCGAACGTGTTGAAATTCTGCAGAAGATGGCCCGCAGCAGAGCAGTCCCATATATACACGCCAGGAGATCCCAGCCAATTTTGTATGTCCTGAAGAGACACCGGAATGTACTGAGTGTAGTTCCGGTTGAAACACCACAACTCTCCGCTGGATGTAGGCTTGGGAACTCCGTGTCCATTATAATGAAATAACACGGCGTCATCCTTGGCCTGTCGGCGGAGCTGTTGACAACATTTCCGGATGTCTTCCTGCGAAGGGTCGAGTATTGGTTTATACTGGATCTTGAGACTGAGACCTTCATACTGGGACTTCAGATTTGCGCCAATAGCCTCGACTGCACGGTTCGAGGGAAGGAGCCTAGGGTCGACCCAACATTCCAAAGCAGCACAGGGCTGAGTCTTGACAACGTCGGGTGGGTCGACATCGATGTTGAGGCAGAGAATCAATGCTGCATTGGCCGTTTTGAGCTTTCCTAGGGCAGAATTGCGCCAGGGAGTGAGCTGAGCGGACCACGGAGGCTGAGGGGTAGGATTGCCACATGTTAGATGCCGTTTTGCTGACCAGTACGGAATCGGAGGGGCGGCTGCATCCACGGACGTTTCGAGCGACGCCCCGCGATGAGAAAGATGATTTTCTGTCCTCGTCCTTGAATGAGACTGCTTCCTACTCGAATCTGTTTCGCTCTCCGAGTCCGAATTGAGGCCTGACATTACGCGTTAGCACAAAACGTCTGGATAGGCAAAAGTCGTACCGGTGTGGAATTTTGGTGGCGGCCTCGAAGGTACGTGGTCGTGCATCGTTCTGCAAATCTTAGCAGAACGCTTCCAAGTCAGCAAAGGAGCGCCGGCGCTTGGAGTCGGACCGATTAATACAATGGAGGCCCCACTGGGCGGATGGAAGGAGCTAAGGTCACACCTGTGACACCCTTTCCTCTCGCGTCAACCACTGCCAATGTCTTTGGACGTTGTCCGACACGATGAGTGCAGTTAATCTTCCTATTGGGACCATCGTCGACGTCCCCGTCGGACGCGGGGTAATTCGATGGAATGGATCGTTAAGTGGGAAGCCAGGGAAGTTCTTCGGTATCGAATTGTACGAGCCCAATGGGAAGAATGATGGGACCTTCGAGGGCCAGGCGTACTTCAAATGTAGGATGAATTACGGCTTATTCGTGAGGCCTGTACAGATAAAAGGAACGCATGGTATGGAACAGCAGCCAGTAGCGGGACCAAGTGTGCGTAGCTGCCTCCTTGTATGCATTCTGGCTTGACGAACGTCGCAGCGACCGGCACCGATTGCAACTAGGCCGTCATTTGGCCACCAGCGAACTCCCAGTGTTGGAGTGCCTCGGTCAAATTCGGTACGGACGGCTTCACCAGCCTCGTCAGTGCGGTCAAATAGTCCAGTGAAACCTGTGGCAACGCCCGTTTCACGAACAAGTCGATTAGGACAGCCGTCACCGACGAAGAGGCAGCCTCCAACCACCCTGCAAGTCCGTAAGTCACTCAGTGTACGATCCAGCCCGCCGGAGACAGCAACTCCTTCAAGACCTTCAACAAAGACATTGCTACGGAATGGCCCATCACCTATACAGAAACAGACATCCCCGCCGAATGGCACAACAATTCCACGCGTCTCTTCTCCCCTTTCTCACTCTCCATCTCAACCAGCTACGCCTCCGTCACCTCAACTTTTGCATCATTCCGCGAGGGCGCCTTCTCCTTTGGTTCCACTTGTACGTTTAGTTCTCTACCGAAAGGTCTCCGATAACCTTCTTTGCAGCCACCACCTCCAGACGAGCAAGAACTGCATGAGCTGCGCGCCAAGGTACGCGTCTTGGAGGCCAAACGTGCTGATGACGCAAGGCATGTCCGTGAACTAGAAACGCGACTTTCTGAAGCAGAGTCATTTGTCGCTCTACGTCCCAAGCTCCAAGCAAAACTCAGTTCTCTTCAAACTGATCTCATAGCCACTAAACGCGAACTCGCCGATGCTCAACAGTTGGCGCAGTTGTCCGAGACGCGCCTTCTCGATGGTCAAGAGCTATTAGAGATGGCGATGTTGGATAAAGAAGTTGCTGAGGAAAGAGCGGAGATGGCAGAGGCAGAGCTGGAGGAACTCAAGGATCGGTTGTCTCTCGCTGAGGTAGAACTGGAAGTCTACAAGGAAGAGCACGCAGGTCTGTTTTTACGCCTTCGCGCTCCTTCCACTCTCTCATAAAGTGCAGATATCTCCATCGATGAAGAAAGCAGTAATGCCGGCAAAGATTCCGTGGCATATCTCCACCTTGAGAAGCAGAATGAACGACTTAAAGAAGCTTTAGTCAGGTACCCTTTATCGTACCCCTCAATCACTCGGTCTCATTTGCTTTAGGCTACGCGATATGACACAGGAAACAGAAATGGAACAAAGGAGGAAGATATCGGAGATGGAAAAGGACGTCGGGGGGATTGAAGATCTTCAGTGTGCGTACTTCGTTAAACCCACTTAGCTCCCTGATTCATGGTCCTCTAGCCCAGTACGACTCCGTCGTTATCAAATTATCTAATGCAGAAGTCCAGATCGAAGACCTCAAGCTACAACTTGACGATGCTTTGGGCGTAGAAGAGATGCTCGTTCAGCTGACAGAGCGCAATCTCATGCTTGGCGAGGTAGGTTGTTATTATTTTCAAGTCTAACTCCGACCGTTTACCAATTCTTTTGTTATTACAAGAAAATTGAAGAAATGCGGATTACGATCGAAGATCTCGAGGCATTAAAGGAACTTAGCGACGAGCTTGAAGAAAACCACGTTGAGACTGAGAAGGCCCTCCATGAAGACCTACGTATGTTTTTCGACCTCGTGAAGTTTCAAGTGTGCCTTACATTCTCGCAGAATCGAAGGACATGCAAATTCAAGAACACGTTCGAAAGGTCGAGGCCCTAGAGGAAGCTACTCTTGACTTAGAAGGTACCATTCTTCAATTCAGAGAACTCGTTCTCCAGCTTCAGACGTGAGTATCATACTTGAAATTTGCAACTGTATGCTGAGAATGCTTTGTATAGGGAGCTTGACGCTCTCCGGTTACAAACGCAGACTGCCCAAAGCGAGTCCGCCACAGCGGCATCCCAAACGGCTGCTATGATATCCTTGAACCTGAAGCTCCAATCCTCAGCTTCTAAGAACCAGGCTAGGAATATTGATCTGGAGCTGAAACAACTGGAAGCAAGAGAAAGCAGAGAATTACTGAGTATCGTCCAGGCAAGTATCTTGTTGGATATGTGTTACCTATCGCTGAGTTCATGACAGCCCTACTTGCCTCAATTGTATCTCGAGACAGATAGTGATGCAACTAGTTGTTATCTGTTCTTCCAGCGCCTAGCATACAAAGCAGACTTAATAAATACCGTCGTCGCTCAGGCGCATGGGTTACCTGAATCACTCAATGGACCAGGTTCCGATGTCCTCGTCGGTATCTGCGATGTGAGCAAGCGTCCGATAATTCCTCTGTGCAATACTGAAATTATGCGTTAACAGCTCCGTGGTCGAATTTCCGCTGTATCCATTCTCTGCAAGCGTTTTGCCGCTATATTGCGCAAATGCGACGTGGAAACCTTCTTGAACAAAGGCCGGATATATCCCGAGATTGCACCGATGGAAAAGCGGATTGACATGCATATCGATCTTTTGCGACGAGATGCGTTCCGGGAAATGGAATGTGCTAGTGATATTGAAAAGTCAGTTTTATTTCACTTTGTACATGAAGAAGAGATAGCTTATCTGTACATCTCTGACTTCAGGATCCAAGCACAATTTGATCATCTCGCCGACAAATATTTCGATGGCTTTGATTATGACTTGGGAGAGCGGGAGCAAGGATATGTTACGGCTTTTGATCTTGACCTTGATATCTTTGCTGCTGCCATTGGTCTTACGAAAACATCTGTAGAAGCCATTCTCAAGGATGAAGGTCAACTAGGCATTTCTGATTCAACTGTTGCCACTTACATGCCTTTTGGACAGATGCTATTCTGGATATGGGTGGTTTGAATATCGATACCGATCTATTTGAGCCATTGCAGAAGCTCTTAGATCAGTGCAAGAGCGCTAAGAGCCTGTCTAGGTATCTGAAACTTTCTGTTGCCTATGAAGTTTTCAACTTATCTTTTCCAGGAAATTGACCAAGCGGACGGAGGAGTTAGTTAAAGAATCTGCACATCTTAAGTCGCACGTCGTGCCCCATATGCAATCTCTAAGCAATGCTGTACAAGAGCCTGTCAATTTCGCAATCACTGTAAGTTTCAATTCCTTTTATCACCAACCGCATCATCTAATCTGTCCTCTTCAGTTGGCGAAACAGATAATGCCCCATCTGAGTGATGTGAGAAGTGCGAAGACACCCTTCCAGCTTAACACGATTCTCGGTTATGTTAAGCAGGCGACTACCACGACTGTGGGTATGGATGCGAAGATAGATGCTTCTTTCTGGGAGCCTATCGGAGCTTCTCTCAACCAGCTCGTACAAGAGGGTGGGAAGCTCCTACCACTAATTATGGAAACCGAAAATGTTGCAAAGTGTGAGTAATGCGCTTTTCTCTATGTTAATGCATCTTGAATCCTTCCATTTTCCAGCATCGAGCATAGCACCATGGGTGACTCGGGTTGACGAGATAAAGGCCACTTTAGCAGTCAATATCGAAGCGGAGAGGAAAGTCGCGCAACTGAACGACGAGATTCAAGGGCTTGTCCGGAGCTTGAAGACCAAGGACCAAAATATCCAAGAGTCAGGTGTCAAGATCGAGCTCATGCAACGACGAATAGAGGCGGTCAAGAAACAGGCAGATACGATCGCTGATCTTGAAGGCGAGCTGGCCAAGGCTCATAAGCAAGAGCGCGCCTATGAAGAAGCTATGGAGCAACTCCAAGCCGACTTGGATGCCCTAGAGCAAGACAACGCCAAGCTGAAGACCATGACAGCTGGTCATGACCGTCAAGGTACTCTCTATTCCTTCTTTTATCAAAGAAATATGATTCACTTCCCATAGTCCTGGGAGTCCAACCGGTGGAAGCTGAACCTATGGCCGTCGAAGGAAGCCTGGAGACGTCCTATTTGTTGGAGCAGGTAAGGCGGCCGTCTCTCCTTAAAAATAAAACAGACCAATACAAATTTTCGCCTAGATCGAGGCTCTTCGAGGAACGGTCCGATTCCTCAGGACGGAGAACTCTTATCTCAAGGGACAGGACCTGCTACGCGAGATCGAGACGCTCCCGCCGCTCCCGGAACCATTTGTGCGCTCGCCAACGCCACCCCTCGACCCATCCGGATTCTCTGATACGGACGATTCAGACTCGGACCGGTCTCCTTCACCTCCAACGCTACGCTCTCTCACGACGGAGACGAAATTGTTGTATCGAGATGTGATCAAGTTCTCGACCTCGCCTCGCGTGGTAGACCTGTCCGCCATCAATGCGCTGCGCGCGGAAACCAAGAGCGGTAAAGTATGGCTCCCCAAGAAGAAAACACCTGCTCACCAGGTGCTGGAGCGTAAGTTAGAGGCGGAGCGCTTGAGTAGACGTATGATGGGTCTTCTGGATAGGGCCAGTGCCGTATCAGGATTATGACAGCCTCCAAGTTATGCTCATGATACCCTCGCATATGATACATACCACACTCGTTACTGGATCTATTGTCATGATATGCATATTGGATAACTTAGACTCACTCTAAACAAGTCAGGGACGACGTTAGACACGTACCTCCAAAGAATGCCGACCCTTCTGTCAAAAGCGTACATGGGCATTTAGCTTGTCGTATTTTCATGATACATGATGCGTGAGAGATGAGCAATGTCTATTTGTTACAACTATCTTCTTCTTTTGAGTACTTCCTCTTTATTTCTTGAGCAGAGCGGGGGCGGTGTGACCAGCAGACAGACCCTTGTCACCCGCATAGGTGGCACCAGAAGACAAGATCTCCTCCCTTGAGAGTTGCATTAGTAAAAGTATGGGAAAAGAGCCTCAGGCCAAACATACTCAATGCGAAGAAGCGCGTTGTACTTGGCAACGCGTTCGCTACGAGCAGGAGCACCAGTCTTGATCTGGCCGACACCCAGGGCAACGGCGAGATCCGCGATAACAGTGTTCTCGGTCTCACCACTGCGGTGAGAGATCATAACACCCCAACCATCAGATTGCGAAAGCTGAGCACTAAAACACGTTTCAACCAACGTGCGCATTGAATTGAGAGAAGGGTACAAACGCTTGAATTGACTCCGAGATGGTACCAATTTGGTTGACCTGTCAACACAATGAACAAAGTATATCAACAGAAATGGCTACTGAAATACCTTCAAGAGGAGACCGTTGCAAGCCTTTTTCTCGATGGCGGTCTTGATTCGCAGGGGGTTGGTCACCGTCAAATCATCACCGACGATCTGGATACCGCTGTTGGCAGTGAAGTGTGTCCAAGCTTCCCAGTCATCCTGGTCGAAGGGGTCTTCGATCGAGACAATGGGGTACTTCTTGACGTATCCCAAGTACAAGTCAGCAAGCTCAACACCGGAAATCCACTTGCTGGGATCCGAGTTGGGGTTCTTGAAGTCAAGATCGTACTTGCCCTCCTTGTAAAACTCGGACGACGCAACATCTAGGGCGATTTTGATCTTACCCTCGTATCCGGCCTTCTTGATGGCCTCTGAAAGGAGCTCAAGAGACTCCTCGGCACCAGAAACGTTGGGAGCAAAACCACCCTCGTCACCAACGTTGACGGCTTGATGAAGGCGCGCACGTAAGTGCTGAGTGATAACTCCAATTTGATGGTGACATACCGTCAATACCGTACTTGGCGCTGATGACTTTCTTCAATGTGTGGTAAGTCTCCGTGCCGATCTTCATGGCCTCGGTAAACGAGGTGGCGCCAGTTGGCATCAACATGAACTCCTGGAAAGCGAGCTTGTTTCCGGCGTGGGAACCACCATTGATAACATTGAATGCGGGGCACGGGAGGACGAATGGAGGCTTAACGCCGGCGAGATCAGCAAGATGCTGGTAGAGAGGAACGCCCTTCTCCGCGGCAGCAGCCTCAGCGACAGCAATGGAAACACCAAGGATGGCATTTGCACCGAGCTTGCCCTTGTTGGGGGTACCGTCGAGCTTGATGAGGAAATCGTCGATGTCCTTCTGAGAGGTGACCGGAAGGCCGGACTTGATGAGCTCGGGGGCGATGGTGTCGTTAACATTGGCAACAGCCTTGGAGACACCTGAACACATGTGTAAGAGATATGGAAGAGGTAAGGAAGAAAAGAGAGCACATACCCTTTCCGACATAGTTGCTCTTGTCGCCATCACGAAGCTCTACGGCCTCATGAATACCAGTGGACGCACCAGAGGGCACTGCAGCACGGAAGCGGCCTACAAAGAAGTTAGATGAGCCAGAAAACCGCACATATATGCAATGAATACGGCACCCTTGGCGGTATAGAGGTCGACCTCAACGGTAGGGTTGCCTCGGGAGTCAAAGATCTACGCGACGGACGATGTTACCTGATAGAGTAGAATGATATATATATGTAGCCTTACCTGGCGAGCGTGGATTTTAGTGATGGACATGATGAGAGATGGTGGTGGTTCAGGAGCAAGAGCAGGTCATCGATTTGACCGCCTTAATGAAGTCATCCGGTATTTCCCACGCATTACTGATGGCTCGACTCCAGCATTCGACAGGCGTTCTGGATTGCTTCGCGACTAGGCCTGCGTGTGCTCATTCCCAAGGGCCATTGAGGCACAGAGTAGACTACATATTATGTTGCTCAGAGTTCGGTAATTGTCCAGCGCTCAGTGCAGCGCGACACGGAGCACCGTCAGTCCCCAGCGTTCCGAGGAAGTGTAATGATCAGATACGGGCATCTACGGAATGTTGACGTCTTGGAGAAATGCAAGGATTATCTCTAAGGTCCTTCTCCTGATTTCTTTTCTCCGATGATAACCGGGACCCCTCTGGACCAATGATTGAGCTTATGGAAACATAGAGAAATTTTTACCTAGTCTCAGGCCTCAGGCCTCAGTGCCTGCCCTGTCGTGAGTTGTATCGAGGCTAGAAGGGTACGGGGTCGGGGATTGCTTACCAGAAAGTGCGTTGTAATCGTATAGCGAGACTCCTTTACCCTTCCCATGGCGATTGCTCCATCTGGAGCTAGAAACCGAGCCATTGAAATGAAAGATTGTAGGCCGAGGCTGACTGGTCCAAAAGTATCTATGCCTTCCAGATCCCGTCGTGTTTCGCGTGGTACTCGATATCAAGAACGCGCAGATATATCCTGAACATCCTCCACAGTCTGCCTTGACGATTTCTGTAGTGAGCTGGAAAAATGAGACCCGTAAATGGCTTGGATGCAACACCCGTTCAAAAGTTGTATATGGAATGAAAATTGAATTAGAAATGCGGTCGAATTAAACCATCAGTTCACCTTCTACACTCTCTGGCTCCAACCCCAGCCGTTCCAGTACAATATCATAGCGCACACGATCCGTCCGTTTAAGGTACTTCAACGTTCTTGCCCTCTGGTAAACCAACATCTTCAGGGCACGTTTCCCAGCTACATCTTTCTTGTGCCGCGGACTTGCCAGGTGTTTCCACATATTTCGGATTCGGTATGTCAAAATGGCAGCTACACAAGAATGGTCAGAGAATGAAAAACTTTGCATAAAGCACGTACCTTGAACTTCGGTGCGACCAGGATCCCAAGGATTTTCAGGTGTCGAGAATTCGATGATAATCCTCCGCTTGTTCTCATAGGCAATACCAGCAGCATTGGCATTACGCAGGTCCACAACTTTCGCGAACATATTCGTCTTCCTCAACTCCTTCTCAACTCCCACGTTCAGACTTGACAGAATCCCTGGGGCGTGGGTGATGCCCATAGCATCACGTTCCGAAGATTTTGACGGAAGCTCGTCGAACAGAAGGCGCGCTTCCTTGTCTGTCACACCATACGCCAACTTCTGTGGCATATCTACTGTCCCGACAGGATGGGTTGTTTTATCGTAGACCGGGGGCGATGCAAGCTCATCTTCGTCTAACAAGACTTTTGCCAAGGCGCAGTTGATCCACTTCTCTTCCTGGCCTGGCCGGTAGCCTAAGATGGGACTCGGTCGGTTGGCAATTTCCCGCTCTCGTTTCTCGACCTTCTTTACGTTTCTGGCTTTTTTCGTGAGTTTCTGCTTGGCGAAGAGGACTGAGGATGTATGGATGAAGGAGCTACTTGAGGAACTGGTCGACGCGCCAGCCCGGGAGACTAAAGCACAGTAATTGTCAGACAATAAGAATGAAAGTAGATAAACCGAAGTGACCTTGTGCCAGACACGCCCTGAACATGACTTCCCTCGTCGACGAGATATTTTTTGAGCAAGGCTGAAGTCGGAAACGGAAGTCCTGCAGTCACGCGACTGTGGGAATGCTCCGGTGAGCATATATAAGGCCCAATTTTACTCTTTTGCTTTTCTTCCAAGGGATCATGCCACGCTGCTCGATGTAGTGCGCTCGACCGTCAATGCAGTGCCAGAGACTTGTTTTTCAGCTCGTCCTGTAGTCCCAAGATCAACCCAGTCTAGGAAGTGTCGTTTTGACGCATGAAGGAAACGGCATGTCGATTTTTTCCTGGTACACGCATTTTTTTCTCGTTCTGTCGTAGCTTTGTACAGTTGTATTCTTGCCAATAAAATATAATTTTATACCAACTTGATCAGTGCCTTTGTCCGATACAACAATCCTTGTCAATATCGCGAGCGGTGAGCAAGGTATTTCAAACCGTGGGAATATATCTACTTTTTTTTTACTCCCGTATAACCCATACCTCGACGGTCACCGCCATGGCACCCACAAAAAAGGCAGGGCCAGTGCCCAAGACAAGATCTTCTTCTTCGTCCTCAAAGGTCACCCTAGCCAAAGTCAAAGGCGAAAACTTCTATCGAAATGCGAAACAAGTTGCCCGACTAAAGATGCTCAACGGCGGCAAGCCTGTACGAGACAAGGACGGAAAGATCATCCAAGCCGCTGCGTTTCAGAAGGGTGAAGACGAGACAAAACCAGGAAGGGTGCAGCCCGACAGGCGGTGGTTTGGTGTGTGAAGAACCATTTCCTTGTATATTCCACTCATCATTCTAACAGGAAATACACGGGTTATATCGCAAACTGCCCTTGACCACTTCCGTACAAGTCTCTCATCCAAGAAAGATGATCCCTACTCTGTCTTGTTGCGGCGGAATAAGCTTCCTATGGCGCTGTTGGACGATGCCGCCAATCCCAATTTGCGGAAAGTATGTGTACCAAAGTTTACCCACATACTGCCGCTTATACACACTCCAAGAGGCCGCATATAGTGGAAACCGAACCATTCAAGGAGACCTTTGGACCAAAAGCACAGAGGAAGCGACCGAGGATCGATGCTGGAAACTTTGAAGAGCTCAGTAAGATTGGTGCCGCGGCCGTGGACGAAGCTGCAGCGGGAAGCGAAACTGTTATAGGTGTGGAACGTCCTCCATGCATTTTTATCTTTCTTATTTCCTTGTTTCAGAACCGCTGGCATCCTCTATTACTGAGGTGCAAACACATGCCGACTACAATGAACCTATCTACGCAAAAGGAACCTCACGACGAATATATGGAGAACTCTACAAGGTTATCGATTCTTCAGATGTCATTCTACATATCCTCGACGCTCGGGACCCGCTGGGTACATTATGCGAATCTGTGCTAGAATTTATCAAGAAGGAGAAAGCCCATAAACAAGTCGTTTTGATCATAAACAAGTGCGATTTGGTACCCAATTGGGTCACAGTACGTGCATTTGCATTTTTTCTCTCTATCCGTCTCATCCGGTTTTAGGCTCGGTATATCCAGCACCTCACTCCCCGATATCCTACCATCGCCTTTCATGCCTCCCCTAACCACTCCTTTGGCAAAGGCTCCCTCATTCAACTTCTGCGTCAATTCTCCCAACTGCATTCTGACAAGAAACAAATTTCTGTCGGCTTCGTCGGCTACCCGAACGTAGGCAAAAGCAGTGTCATCAACACCCTCAAAAGCGGCAAAGTATGCAAGGTTGCACCTGTTCCGGGCGAAACCAAGGTCTGGCAATACATTACGCTTACACGGAGGATTTACTTGATCGATTGTCCTGGGATCGTGCCAACGTCTGCGCATGACAGCCAGACGTCTACCGTTTTGAAGGGTGTTGTGCGTGTGGAGGCTTTGGCCACCCCGTCGGAGCATATCCCGGCTTTGATGGAGCGAGTGAAGCCTTTGTATCTCTCCAGGACGTACGGTGTCCCCCTCCCTAACGAGGACGACCCGACGCAAGCCTGGGAGCCAGAAGTTTTCCTAGATAAACTAGCGCGTATGAAGGGACGACTCCTGAAGCAGGGAGAGCCTGATGTGGATTCTGTTGCCAAAATCGTTCTGAGTGACTGGGTGCGGGGAAGGATACCGTTCTTTGTTCCTCCTCCTGAACGCTCGGAGGAGCTGAACAAGGCCGAAGCGAAGAAGAGGAAGGGCAAGGGCAAGGCCGTGGAGGCTGAGGCTGAGGATACTGTTGTTCCAGGGGTGAAGCAGAATCTGGGATCGATTATGCAAAAGAATTCATTCTTGGCGGAGGACGTCAGGGCTCTTGAGCCAGAAGATGCAGCCCAGGATGATGTGGAAGTTCAAGTAGACAGCAGTGAAGATGCAGAGGAAGAACAGAAGGACGAAGCTGAAGAAGAGGAAGAAGAAGATCTTACCTGGGATGACGTGTTTGAAGGTATCAAGGAGTCTCCAGAGGAACAAGTGGAACCTGAAGGTGAAGTTTTCTGTTCGACTTCTTTGCTGCATGCTAATGCTATATCAATTTCAGCTTCTGTAGAAAATAAAGAGCCTCCTGCACCCAAGAAAGAGGCCCGCATGAAAACAAACAAAGTATGTGTACCGTTCCATGTTGCTTTCAATACTTATGTTTTGTCTTTCAAATAGCACAAGGCCACGAATTTCTACTCAAACGCGAATGTCAAAAATAAAAACCGTGAAAAGGCCGCACTGCTTAGGTCATTGCCTGTTGGCAAAAAGGCATCTGGCCATCGTCGTAGATGAGATGAATCAGACCACGTTTCTAGTGTATATCCGCTATAGATCTATATCTAGACTAGCCGTTTACAAGGTATCATAATTCTACCTGTCTGCCCCGCAACACGTGAGGTCTAATAATGATCGAACCCCGCAATCCGGAGCTTGGCAGTGAACCACGACAACGACGCGCTATGCTTCAATCCAACCGTTCCCTAGCGTCGCGATGTGTAAAGACACGAACTATCAACAGAATTGCCGTTTCCAGATTCCACAAAGCTACCTCCAGACCTGTGTCGTCAACAGGCCATGGTCGACAAGCACCGTCGGCCCCTCTACCCAACAGGATAGCATCTTCCAGACATAGTTTTGCAACAGGTCTGCTCCAATCTATGCTGTAACCATAGTCGTGTTGCTCACCGGACCTCCCAGCAGTCATCTCTGCTTCACGGAAACCTCATTTTGATAAGATTCTGGTTGCGAACAGGTGTGACGATCGATTTCTGATGGAGGGAGGGCTCGACTCATCTCTTGATATCAGAGGTGAAATAGTATGTCGTGTAATTCGTACGGCAAAGAAGCTCGGAATCAAGACCGTTGCGGTCTACAGCGATGCGGACAAGGACTCTTTGCATGTACAGATGGTGTGTTTCCGTCATGTCTCTGCTTCCTGACGCGTGTTTCAAGCCACCTTGCAGGCCGATGAAGCTTATTGTATAGGTCCAGCTCCCTCCGCGGAAAGCTATGTGCGCTGTGAAATTGATCACAACTTCTTGTTCTCATGTCTGCCCGCAGCTGCGAATGGACAAGATTATTGATATATGTCATCGCAGCGGTGCTCAGGTATCAATCTTAACGTCGTATCCGGTTACCGTTTTCTCAACTTTGCCCTTCTTTGAGTAGGCCGTTCATCCCGGGTGAATAAGATGACCTGGGTATGGATCATGAGCTAACAGGCCATTGTAGATATGGCTTTCTAAGCGAAAATGCAACCTTTGCTGAACGCTTGGATCAAGAAGGGATTGTTTTCATCGGACCTCCCTCTAGTGCTATTGTTAGTATGGGCTCGAAAAGGTTCGTCTTTCACAATGGACGTCTATGGCTGGGCCTTTCGGGGACGAAAAAGCAATCAGAAAGTTGCATGTCTTTGCTGCTTCCCAGGGGACTACCCACTTGGCACAGTTTACTTGCCGTTGAAATCTTCTTCATTAAGGGCGTAATCTAAGCGAAGAAATGCCATCTTCATGATTGTCTTTTTCGTCCACCTTCCGGTTCGGGTGTAGACTTCACAAGGTCATATTCACTCATCGTTATTCATTTAGTGAATCAAAGCATATCATGACCGGTATGCGGACCACTCTTTACGGTACCAAACCTAGTCTTAAGCTTTGGTTCAGCTGCGGGGGTGCCTTGTGTGCCTGGATATCATGGAAAGAACCAAGATCCCGAGTTTCTGTATGAACAGGCGAAACATATTGGATTCCCAGTACTTATCAAGGCAATTCACGGCGGCGGTGGCAAGGGCATGCGCACCGTAGCCACCCCCTCTGCTGAGGCGTTCTACGAAGCCCTTTCTTCTGCGAAGAGAGAATCCTTGAAGGCTTTTGGAAATGACGTGGTACTCATAGAAAAGTATATCGAGAGACCACGGCATGTAGAAGTTCAAGTTTTTGCTGATACACATGGAGGTGCCGTCAGTCTTTGGGAACGAGATTGCTCTGTACAACGGAGAAATCAGAAGATCATCGAGGAGGTGATTATGTTTGATTCATTACACATATCTTGTACTTAACCACATTTACAGGCACCAGCGCCTGGCTTGTCTCCAGAGTTACGTGCGGATCTTGGTGAGAAGGCAGTGGCAGCTGCACGCGCTGTTCACTATGTCGGGGCCGGAACTGTCGAGTTTATCTTTGACAATGACACACTGGATTTTTATTTTATGGAAATGTGGGGTACATGTCTATCGATTTTGAAAGTCTTCTTACGTCCCCTACAGGAATACTCGTCTTCAGGTCGAACACCCTGTAACAGAAATGGTAACTGGACTCGATTTGGTTGAATGGCAACTTGAGGTAGGCCACGTTTTCTTCTTTCCGTGATCGTTGACGCACCCGGGACAGATTGCTGCAGGGAATCCCCTTCCTCTAGACCAATCTTCAATTCCACTCGTTGGTCATGCATTTGAAGCCCGAATATATGCAGAGAATCCACGCAATCAATTTCTTCCGGATTCTGGGCCTCTGCTCTACCTTTCTACTCCAACGCCTACGCATGTTTTCGCCGATTCTTATGCGCCACATTCGGAATTCAGTCCCGTTAACATAACTCCGTCGCTTCGACTGGAGCAAGGCTTTGCTCAGGGATCACAGATTGGCGTGTTTTATGATCCTATGATTGCTAAGCTTATCAGTCACGGTAGGGACCGTACCGAAGCTCTACGGATTCTACGGAAGGCTTTGGACGAATATCATGTTGTTGGAGTGTCAACAAACGTAGAGTTTCTGAGAACCCTTGCCGGAAATCAAGCCTTCATAGACCAAGAATTAGAAACAGGGTTCATTCCGGTATAGTTTTTCACCATAAATATGGAGTTGGATTTAACTCCATTTTATCCAGAGACATTTCAATGAACTCTTCCCGCCAATCGCAGAACCTTCCGCAGAAACACTAGCGTTGGCAGCCCTTTATGTCGTTCTTCGTGACCATCCCATTGCAAATGGTCCTTCGGATCCGACACCATGGACTACTTTGTCCTCTCGTCGTTTCGGCGGAGATACATACGAGCGGCTCATCACTCTACAAGATGATTCTGGAAAGAGCCAACCTGTAGGCGTTTCGGTGAAATCAACGACGCCAGGGCGTTTCGACGTACTCCTCCGCACTGGCTCCGCTTCTGGCACCGAATTTTTGTCTGTGCCTGCTCAGCTACTTTCTCCAACAAAGCTCTCTGCGACTTTAAATTCGACTAATTGTAAAACCACCGTTGTTTCCCAACCGCCGCCGGGGGGCAGTACCGGCTTCGTCTTCTCATAACACTATGGAGCGCTTGCATGTCTTCAGTGGCGGCTCGAAGACGACCCTTGTATTGCCGTCGCCTAAATGGCTTCTTGACCTTGGGGGTGACGTGCTCGCTGCAACCAAGGGAGCATTGAAGGCCCCCATGCCTAGTTTGGTTGTTGAAATTAAAGTCAAAGTCGGCGATCGCGTTGAGAAGGGACAGGCCGTTATGATTTTGGAAAGCATGAAGACGGAAACGGTGATGAGGACTGATGTTGCTGGTATCGTCAAGATGGTGAGTTGTAAGAATGGAGAAATGGTTGAAGAGGGCAGGGAATTGGTAGATGTTGAAGCAGAGACGGTAACAGTTGCATAGCTACTTTAGCAGAATTATCTGTATCTTTCTGTTAAGGATGAAATTATTTCCGTTGAGATTCCTAACGACTAAAGAAGAAGACGACGCGTGTCAAGGGATTTCGGCAAGGTCTAACGGAAACTGGACGCGGAATGGATGCCGGTCGGGCCGCGGTTGATGTCGGCACCCTTCCGACGACACGCGACTCGTTCGCATCCTTTCAAATCCCGACTTCCTTCGCCTAGTACTTACCGACTAAGCAGCCTGTAGCGTACGACATTTTCAAGGTGCTCTCGTCTTCCCTTAAATGTTGTGTAAATTGGGATTCACCGATGTTTCACTACCTTCAGCCCTGCCAGCGTGGCATTTCAAGTTCGCCGTTCTCCTGGCTGCGGAATCCAGATGCTGGGGGCCCCATTGATTTTTCGGCCCATCGTGCACTCTCACATCGCGGGTCTATGCCCTGATGCACATACGCTGCCTTAGTAAAAATGTTGGCGGAACTCTGCGACGCTAGTTGTACTGTTAAGTGATCCAATCACTTCGGGACGATGCCGATAACCGTTGCTTACTTTTCTCCATAGCCTTCGGACTACTCACTGTGTGATCTGCCTTCTGGTGTCTTCGGGAAGACTCATTTCATAGTGAATGTGTCGTTTTTTTAAAAGGCTCTAAACTAGGTCTAAAGAACTGCTAGCCTGATCCGATGAACTCGACAGGAAAGGACTTGGTCTTCAGCCTGGACGTCTGTCCACACCTAACGCTGGATTATCGAGAGCGCTACAACCTACCGACAACCTAACACATCCTAACATTGTTACGAATGTATACGGATGATGATCTACGACCGACCAAGTTTGCAGTGATAGGGTGGCATAGAAATATCATCGAACAATTCTTCTTTGCGCTGTTGTCGTAGTCCTAGTAATCGGCAGTACTCGAAGCCTTTCTTGAGATGACCTTCGGGATGCTACGTTTCTACGGACCTTTGTTTCTGCCGCCTCCTATAAGCTTATGTTCACCAAAGTGAGGATAAGTTCTTCGTCGAAGCATTATGATTCCCGGATTTCGCATCAAGAATAAGCGGACCTAACGGACTAAGTCAAAGACCCCGATGCTAACGGTTCACTTATCCTCCAATCCCAACGTCTAATCACACTCAAATGCCTACCTCCAAGACACGCAATTGGTCTTGTCGCTCGTAAGCTTCGTTTAGCCGTTTTATATCTCTGATGCTTACTTCGAAATGTAGTAACAATCTTTGTGATTGGATCAAATCTGATGTCACTCAGCAATCGGGGCGCTTATGTCTCCTACTCCCGCGGCAGACTTAGCATCCCGGTGCTACGCAACTTAATTGATCGCATAATGGTTCGTTCAGCAGTGCTCATAACTACAGGACTATACAAATGTGCGGTCGCTGCAACGCCGTCAGTGTGAACACCACCCATCCACAGACTACAAGTTTAGACACCAGCGACATGTCTGACGAATGCAGCACGGCACCCACTCTTGTTGACTCAAGTGACCTTTCCACTCCCGAATTGTCTCCACCCGCCTCCGACTCTGAATCATCGAACGATGGCGCCTTCTTTTCCGCCCTCTCCTCCTCTGATGAGACACCTGATGTCATGACTGATATCTCCGTTCATATCAGCTCAAAGACAAAGTCTCCTATAGCCCTAGAGTTTCCAACCATGAACATCCAGTATACCTCTCCAGAGAAAGTATTTCGCGTTGGGAAAAATACCCGACCCAGAGTTCCTCCTCGCAGACCGGCTCCTCTGCCTCTTGTGGACTCTCTCCCTTCCTCTCCCACGTACAGTCGCCCGCGAAAGCTGCAAAAGCCCAGGCGTACCTTTTCGGATTCTGACGATTCAGCGCCATCTTCACCCTCCTTCTTTTCACGACCAGTCGGCCTTCTCCGTAGGGCAACAGGCTATGCGCCCATAAAACCATCTTACAGGACTCGTCGCAGTTCACTGCCCAGCATTCCCTCTGCTTCTACATTCCCTATCCATAATCACAATGTCCGAACTCGTGCGAACGAGAGGGCTGTCAAGTTTCAATCTCCCCTTCACGAGAATGTGAGACATCATTCATCCGTTCATCTGTCGTTTGCTAATTGATAATCAGTCCCGTTGCTCTCACCGTCGGCGTGCCCGTTCTCCCTATCCAAACAGGAATGCCAGCACTGATGCACTCGTGTCCCTTGCTTGGACCGGCGAATTCCCATCCTCTGCGTCTGTGAACGCAAAGTCAAGCATGGGCGACACGTTCTTCTATTCTTCAATGGGTATTGCCACCACATCCCTCAAAAATGGATGGAAATCGACATGGAGTTTCTCCGGGGAGCGGGCGGATGATTGGGATGATACCACAGAAGACAACGACATGGTGGTTATGTCGCCGCCAGTTGCCGTCCCTCTTCTGTCCCCGCAATATCGAGGAGAGCCTACCAAGGGTCATCGTAGGCGCTGGACCCTGGCAATGGCAATCACAGACGATGGAATTTCCGACGAAATGTTGATGGACGAATTGGAAAGAATGAGGACTGTAGAGAAGATGTGGCAGTGGGAGTGGCGAAGGAACGTCATGACTCCTTCCACGACATCCACTGTCTCTACTGCTGATCCAAGGATGCCTCTGATCGATGCCTCGCACGATGAACATGCTACGCTCAAACCTTCTTTGCCTTGTTTGTCCGATCCAGCTCTTAGCGCGGTTTGGCAAAGTGCCCGACGAGCATTGCTCATTTGTAGGGAATTTGTTCGCACCGAGCGACACTATCTATTGGCCATTCGTAGGCTCTCATCCGGTGATACCTTGACCTCACCTCCGGCTCTAATGCTCACCTACCTACCGGCTCTCCTAGAAGCTAGCGAGGAGCTCCTGAAGGGGCTGGAAGCGAATCCGAGCGCACAAGGTGTTGCTAATGCTTTTCTTTCCTGCGAAGATAAACTAGATGCGGCGTTGGTTGGATGGTGCGGCGTCGTTGGGGGATTTTTCGTTGGTGCTGACGAAGGAGTGGCAAAGCGAGAGCGTGCAAGCAGTGCTACAACGCGAAAAGTGGATGCAGATGCAGCCAACAGTACTATCAAACGTCGAGTGAACTCTTGGGGCAAAAGGATCAACTCTTTTAAAGCTCTTGGAGGCAGCGCTCCTCCCACCCCCTCCCTGGAGTCAACCAAGTTGCCCTCAAAACGGGAACGAGGTCGGCCATCCGTTCGAGATTTGGCCATTCTACCTACCCAGCGTGTCATGCGATACACTTTGCTATTCAAAGGTGTGTTGTAACGGACACTCGCTAAGCAATTGCCGAAAGACTGACGCTCGCTACAAGATTTATATTCACATACCCCCGTCGGCAACTCTTCTCGCGACGGTGTAGAAAAGGCAATGAGCGCCGCTATTTCTCTTGCCCAGAAATGTGATAGAGCTCAGGGAAATGCCGCGTTCCTGCACAAACCCACAAAAAACAAATGAGCGCTGGGCTGGATACCCGGCTATTTAATTATTTTTTATGTACCAATGCTTTTTTTTCCATTTGGGGCCTCGGAGGAGTTGGATTTCATTTGTATTCTTCGCTAAACGTTGTTAATAGCCATCGATGTAGTACTTGTACTAGTAATCAGTAGACATATATGATCAACTTACTATAGACACTTCCATGCTATCATGTCGGTGGCCGGATGGGAAGGATTATCTGTATTTGGAGCACCATTGACAAGTCAGCAGGTTTCTGGTCGTCATCAGACTGCTGCGAGATGCAGTAATTCCCTTATACCGTTCCAGTAAAGGTGGGAAACTAATGGATCTAGTGATCGCATAGAGGAAATTGTGGCCATGTATAGGCCGAGTTCTTCTTCTTTTATCGCCTAGCATGCCATGGCCTTCTCACAGAACATCATTGCTTTCTCAGCTCGTCTCGAAATTTGAAACTGTAGTCGCGTAATAAGTAAGCCTTCCACCATCTACTCTCGTAATAAATAGTCAGTCGCACCGCTAGTCGTCTGACTGATCCCCAGAACAAAGTCATGTCTTCACACTCTCAAGAGCATAAAGCAACAGAGGTCGAACACCGTCTTAACGGCCTAACAAATGGAGATGGGAGCAACACATTCAAGCTCGGAAACTTTTCTATCGACGAGGCACGGCCAATTAAAGTCATTGTCATTGGCGCCGGTTACAGTGGTACGTCGTGGAATAGCATTAGACCGTTTCAAAGCCGATAACAGTGTTTTCAGGTATCGTAGCTGGAATCAGGTGAGTGCCATACTCATACTTTACTAGGAATACTGATTTACAAAAATCAATCCAGATACCTTCAACGAGTTCCTAATCTGACCTTGACAATATACGAAGCTGAACGAGGCATCGGTGGAACCTGGCTCGTAAATAAATACCCTGTAAGACGGCATTATCTTGTGCAAATTCATGTGAACTCTAACAGCCGTCCTAGGGTTTGAAATGCGATATACCCTCGCATTCTGTGAGTGTGGTTTCGGGTAGCCTCCTCTGATACGTCCATCTGATCTACCTCGTTCAGTACCAACTCACTTTCGAGGAGAATGTACGCATCATCCTACCTCTCCTGCTTGACGAATCTGCAGTTAAATCCGCGCTAGCCCAACTGGTCGTCCTTCTATGCCTCCGGTCCTGAAATTCGTGCTTATCTCGACTCCATCGTCGACAAATACAAGCTCATGCCATACATCAAACTTCAACACCGAATGACCAAAGCGCGATACTCTGAATCTGATGGCAAATGGATCGTTACCATCCAGCGGCCCGCCGAACTAAGCCCGGGAGAAACGGCCATACGATTTGAAAAATTTGAGGACACATGCGACGTCTTATTCACCGGAATAGGAGTTCTTAGCAGATGGAACTGGCCAGAAATACCAGGGTTGGAAGAATTCCAAGGCAAAGTAATCCATAGTGCGCAGTGGGAGACAGGGGAAGGCGGTCCTGATGCTCCTTGGGAAGACACGGTTAAAAGTTGGGGAAACAAAAGAGTCGGCGTTATTGGTGTGGTGAGTGTTACGTTTTAACGGGAGGTTGCAGATGGCACCAACGCTGTTCTTCAAGGGATCTTCGGCAATACAGATCGTTCCCGCTATCCAGCCAAAAGTAGCTCAGGTCGTTAACTATGTTCGTGGAAAAACGTGGATAGCATCCATCTTTGTACGTGAACCCCTCGTACAATTGTCCGGGAGAGAAGATGCTGAGAACTGTGAGCACGCTTCCTGATACATACCCACCACGATTTCGCTAAGCGCGTGTTAACAGATGATTTCACTGAAGATGATAAGAAGAGGTTCCAAGATCCTGTGTACTACAAGAAATTCAGGCGAGACCTTGAATCAGGACTGAACGTACGTATATTTCAATCGTAACCTTTGGTATACAAACCAAGACGAGATGGACGTAGGATGCTCACGCCGCCACGATTCGCGGCCATCCCCTCCAAGATATGGCAAAAACGGCGTTCAAAGAAATCATGGTCCAACGACTGGCGAAAAAGTCGTGGATTGCAGATCACCGTGAGTCTTACAATGCATTCTGCATGATTGATTCGCATAATACTCCTCAGTAATTCCGAACTTTGGAGTCGCATGTCGACGGTTGACCCCAGGACCTGGATACTTGGAAGCGCTCTGTGAAGAGAATGTACGTAATTCTTCTCTGTGAAAGGCGTAAAGGTGGAAACCAATATACTTGCACCAGGTTGACTTTGTTCCCTCACCTATCAAGAAAATTACACCAACAGGCATCGAAACCGAGGATGGGGATCACAAGGAATTGGATGTGATCGTCTGTGCCACAGGATTCGATACTTCTTGGCACCTCCCTTTCCCTTTCATTGGGCGAAATGGGATCGACCTTTCTGACAAGTTCGCTTCTCATCCGAGAACATACCTCTCCGTGGCCGTCGATGGGTTCCCAAACTGGTTTCAATCTTTGGGCCCAAACAGTGGCGTTGGGGCTGGCTCGCTTTTACTGCTGATGGAACGACAAGTTGATTATGCCGTTGCAGCGACCTTGAAAGTGCAGAGAGAAAGATTGAAGAGCATCGAGGTCAAATCCAAGGCCGTGGATGACTTTGATGAGTATTTAATGGTCAGTAGCTTTTCCAAAACGTGATTGACGAGACTCACTACGTTTTTAATTCCCAGAGCTATTTCCCCACGGTGAGTCTGCCAATCAGTCATCGTGGGATGCTAGTAGATTTCGCAGACCGTATTTGGCGAAAAATGTAGATCGTGGTATAAAGCTGGACGAGAGGAGGGACGCGTTTCCGCGCTGTGGCCAGGTAAGAAGATTAGAACAAACTGCTGAAATTCTGCTGATCCGCGTAAGGCTCTACTTTACATGCGACAAAGGCCCTGAAGCATCCTCGGTGGGAAGACTTCAACTACGAGCGATTAGACCCAAACCGGCTTCATTGGCTTGGAGATGGCAACACGGTTGCAGATAAGACACCAGGAAGTGACAGTGAGTTTTTAATATGGTCTTTGAGAATGACGGTGTGATAGGATCATTTGTAGAAACGTGGTACCTCAGTGATGAAGAAATAGACTATCCGCTTAGTGAGTGCATACGCAGTCTAGTCATTAGAGCAATTCGCCGATGGACTCCCGCTGTTTAGTACCCATCTAGAATTTGGGCTGCTATTTTTTGCACATTAGTCACAAACTTCGTTACAAAGGGACTTCCCAGACCTTAACGTCAAGTAACAACCAACAATACAGAACTAAACTAGTACTGCAATTGGTAGTGATCCACCCTTCAAGCCTGTGTGACATAAGCCTACAGAAAGTTACCGTGAAAGACGCTCTACTGACCTCTTCCTGCCCTGCAAGCTCGTATCCAACCCATATGACCTCGGAGCAGTTGCTGCAAGCGATAGAATGATGTCCGAGTTCCATTTCTCCGTCTGTTATTGTGTAGACACCGCTGCAGCGACATTTGTACGTCCAGACCGAATGGTCCGAATCATTTATCGACGGTTGCTCATCGAAATCATCCAATGAGATGACCTGTGCCGGACGTGGTCCCCTGATTCGTTTCTGAAGGATCTCCACATCATACCTGTGCCGTGAAACAGGATCTGACAGGATAAAGTACGCCTCCTTGATTACCGTGACATCTATTTGGGTCTGGCCTTCCTTGCGAAGGGTGCTCTTGTCTGGGTGGTGCTGTAGAAGCATTTTGTGGTATGCAGCCTTTATTTCTGAGAGCGGCGCCGACCGAGATATGGAGAGAACTTGATAAAAATCCACATCTCGCGAGGACTCCAGCTTGACGATACTGAGAAGGAATAAGTTGTGCCTCCATGCCGAACAACCCAATTGAATCTCCGAATTGAATCTCCGGCCTTGGTTGTCATCAGATGATCTCGATCGTCGTTTCAATCAAGTTTCAATCTTGGGATTCCCTTCAAGTTTACTTACATGTACTGCGAGACGCGCAAATATCCTTGGGTACTCGCGAACTTCTGTCATGAATTATGTTGAAGGACTATGTGGTTTCTTGCTTGTAATACCTGGCTTGTACATACCAGGCTGTTTCAAACCTTGAACACCGGACATTACAAGTCCATCATTTACTTGCCCCTGGTTACAATCATGTCAACGATATTCAGGCCGCTTAGCATTCACCCTGTTCAATCCAAAGATGCTGTGTTGCCATTTCCAAAAGTTCTTGCTCTCCATCGTCGGTCGCTGGCCTTGCTCTTTGCCTCACTCTCGCAGCCTCGCAATGCAACTTCGTCATGGCCGGCTATAGGAACATAACCTATGATGACACTCGATTCGATGTTCTCAAATATGCGGGATCGTGGACTAACAATGGGTCATATAATGCTACTAGTGTTGGTGAAACCGGGACGCTATCTTCTACGAAGGACCCAACAGCCAACGTAACCTTCATCTTCCCTGGTGAGATTGCTACATATTCCTTGCGAAAATGGCACTTACCCTTTTTTTAGAGTCAGCTAATGCATTCTACTACTATGGCATTCCTCGGTGCTGTGGGGGGTTGTATGCAATATGTATCGATTGCGATTTCGACAGCCTTAACACTGAGCCCGTCGATGCTGTCAATAGAACTGACGATGGTAAAAATCCTCCAGTGAGTACAAGCATCCATCCGTCTGCATTATCGTTCTCACCACTTGGCAGGTCGTCTTGTACTCTAAAACCTTCGATACACCAGGAGTACATAAGATTACCTTAACCAACCAGAACGACACACGATTTCCCGGCGGAAATTCGCAATTAACACTGGACCGTTTTGTGATTCAGGTTGAAGATAACAGCAGTTCCGCTTCAATATCCTCGACGTCGACATCTGGAGCATCCTCCTTCATCCCTGCAACCTCATTGATTGCCCCGGAGGCATCCCAGTCGACCACAACTTCATCTCCCGCCTCCAAACCGCCTATAGGTGCTATCGTCGGAGGAGTTTTGGGGGGCATCGCGGCTATCTCACTCTGCTTGATTATATGGTTTTTTATGCGACGTCGTCATCACACCCAGCACAGCACCCAACCAGAACACAACAACACGAATACAAGTTTCTATACCAGTCCCAATCAATATTCCCCTTTCATTGTACCTCGCGCGAATACGCAGACCCCCACCGCCTACACCGTGACGGACGCCACCTCTGAGTACACGTCACGGAGAACGAACAGGGCTTCCCTAGTTGGAGGTCCATCAGTTTCGGATCCATCGTCGGGACGTATACACCCTTCTTCATCACGTATGGCCTCCAGTGAACGCCTGCCACGGCGAGAAACTGATGCAGGTCGAATAGACGTTGATGACGACGACGATTTCGGAACGCTCCCGCCTGGGTACGAGGACATTTTCAGCGGTGGACGCCTTAATGGCGAACAATCCGAGTCTGTCACCAGAGGACCGAGCCGCAGGTTGCCTAGACCTGAGCCTCAAAGGCCTCTTCCCTCACCTTCTGGGCAACCTCCATCACAACCATCCAAGTTCTGATGTATGTTGTCGAGTTAGACTCCATCGCGAACTTGTCCAGTTTGATGGGGACAACCTTTTGTTAGTTATTTTGGAATTTCCACTTCTATAGTATCTATCTTAAGCTTCCAGAAAGTTGTTGTTTTCCATCAGTTCTCCGACACTCCGACTTGCATTTTGATGTAGAGCATGTACAGAATATGATATTTACTCGGGAATTAAGCTTCAATTACCACTACGCTGTTCAGTGGCTTGGTTGCTAGCTTTGCCCGTGCATGCCGAGGCATCTGATCAGAGGGTTTCGGAAAGCTATTTGTATCACGGATACTGCGACCGACAATTGAACATATTGATGACACTGAGTACAAGTCACCATGGGAGAGAGCTGCTTATATACGCTTCTCGCAACTGAGATTCAGAGACGACAGACCCCGATGACCTACCCTTCGTAACTGAGACTAGAAAGGGATGCGAGCACCGAGGAAGGGTCGAAAAAACTTGGGGCAACGAGATTACAAGTAAACAAGTTCTCTGAATCCCTCTTTTCCTCGATGACTTAAAGCTTCTTCCAACCTGCGCTTCATGACCGGTCCGCAACTCCGGTCCGAGAACCCGTCCATTTGAGTTACAGGCGACGCTCAACTAAGATGATCCTCAGACATTGCTCTATTTGCCCATGAAAAACAGCGACGCCCTGTTGCCATGTCTTCAAGCTGTTTGTGCTGCGTATCGTCACTGGCGTTAATCCATTCTTTACAATGGCAGGCTTCCAAAACATTTCTTACGATGACAGGCGCACCGATGTACTCAAATACAACAATCAGTGGTTCACCAGAGGATTCTATAATGCCAGTAGTACTGGAGAAGCTGGTACGCTGACTTCTGCAAACAGCTTGAGTGCTCGCATGACATTCACTTTCCCTGGTGAGTCTCTACCAGCGTCCCTTCCAGTTTACGATCCCGACCATCTTCAGACCCAGCCAATGCATTTTATTACTACGGTATTCGCCGTTGCTGTGGGGGAAACTACACTATATGTATCGACTGCAACCCCGATGATCCTAACTTCGAGGTCATAGATGCGGTGAACTCCACGGACGATGGCAAAAACCCGCCGGTGAGTAGAAATTTATGCGCATCTGAGTTGTTATCCCTACACCGTTGCTAGGTCATTCTATACTCCAAGAATTTTGATAAACTAGGGATACATAATGTCACCCTGGCTAACCACAATGACATTCGCTATGGGAAGTCACAGATAACTCTGGATCGTTTCGAGCTCCAGGTTGAGGATTCTCATGCTACTCAATCAGGGTCAGCGACATCTACGTCGAGCGCTTCGACCTTGACCTCTACTAGTACTTTGGCATCCAACTTGAGCAGCGCAGTTCCGACCTCAACTTCCGCATCAGCATCCGAGCGAGCCTCAGCTTCGCCCACAACCTCATTATCCACGTTAGCCTTGAGACCATCATCGGAACCATCCGCGGCTACCTCTTCGGCCTCCCCACCCCCCGTAGGCGCCATTGTAGGTGGAGTTATGGGAGGCCTGGTGGCCATTTCATTATGCTTGGTTATATACTTGTTGAAGCATCTTCGTTGGCGTGGCGGAACTGAACCAGAGCACGAGGATACGGATACTACGAGTGCAAACAATCATGGTGACATGTCGCAGAGGGCAAACCATAGTCCAGCTTTCCCCCTCGAAGCTACATCTACGTCACACCTGGTTTCCCGCGAACATCCACCGCGACGGGAGACTGATGCAGGTCGGATAGACACGGATGGTGATGGTGGCAATAGCCTTGCAACGCTCCCGCCTGAGTATGAGGAGATCTTCAGCGGTGACTGGCGAGGAATCCGTGAGAGCTGACTCAGACAACGCCTAGACTTGATGCTTGAAGTTCTTCATCGGATGAAGGCAAACCTGTGAGTACCGGTGGTAAACCTTCGATATCACACCCTCCATCCAAGGTCCGAGGATTCTGATGTTTCGCAACAGTGTGGGATTCCTTTGTTCACGGGCTTGATTTAATGGGTCTATTGCTTTGTTCTTTATTCTTAATAGCAGTTCACACATCTTGGTTATCTATACCCATCGATCTCAGGCTGCAGGTTGGCGGGTGATAACATTCTCAAGTGACAGGCCCGCCGTCAGCTGCTAATCATGAGTGCCGCGGCTCTTTTAGGCTGCAGGAACATGAAGAGAAACACCTGAAATGCAGATGTCACAGAATACAATCCGCTTCCATGGCCCTAGTGCGGTACCGTGCTAAGCCTTGCTGTACCCGTGCGTGGATTGCTCGCGAAGTTGTTGCATTTCACAGGCCGCCGACCCGGGCCGCCTTGAAGCTACCCTACAGTTTCAGGACGAACAAGGTGTGCATATTGTCACAGAGCATGCTCTGTTTAAAAGAACGTAGGTATATATCGTATTTATCAATACAACAAGAAGTTGAACGTTGGTAGGTAGCGGATATTGAACAAAGGATTCTAGAAAATCTGGTGACGCGGAAGGGTAGAAAGTACAAGATCGAGATCCTCATGGAAAGCGAGGAGCTTTGATCGAAAGGGTCTAGAGATCGAGCCGATTAGGGCTCAAGGACTGTGGGTGCAGGAAGCATGGATTTTAACGAGCGTGGAATCGAGGGATGGGTATCGGTGGGGGAACCGTTGATAATGTTATAACGAGCGTGAATGGGGCAACGCGGGCGATAGCTAGGTGACAGAGGTCTGATGACCACCACCTCATCTGGCAGTCGCATATATTAGACGGTTACAATGCATGCATGCACATGCCAAAAACTCACGCTTAATGGAATGGATGGAATGAAGGACGGGGTCGGAAGTGGAAGTGATCCTCCCGCTCTAGAGAATGATCAGCACTAGAATAGCATGAAGAGAAATGCAGGAGAAAAGTACCGTATAGAGCACGAGGTTTCATGGGAGGGAGTCCCTCAGCCATGCGGCGCGCATTGGTCTCGGCGGGGGCCGCAGACACAGCGGTAAAAGCAACGGCGCAGAATGTGAGTACGGATAAAAGATTCATTGCAACTGCCTGGGGGTAAGGAAAGGAAGGGAACGAAGCAAACCTTGAATTTTGTCTGGAGCAGGGCAGTACCACTTTTGTATCTTCGACAAAATTTGACATAGGAGGCTGCTCTACGGAAAGGAGCCATTGACAAACGATCGGGCACTCACTTCCGCACGACGACGACGATCGGTAGTCATGGAGCAGCTGCGACGAGGAGGAAGAGTCAAACCCAAGAAAATTAGACGAGGCAAGGATAAGCGAGGACAGTTTTTTTTTCCAGCTTGTTCAAGCGTAATGTGTGTAGCTCTGGTGAGGTGCTACTAATTTGGGCAATTCTAGAATGTGCTGAAAAACTCGTCGAGATCAAATAACAGCGTACTAATCAGCACGATCGGCGCCCAAACTTCCGTCGTCCATATGATTTCGGACGGATGTGTAGTTTGCGAATCGCCAAGATGGAGCAGAAGGCGGATCTGGGCGGGCAGGTTCAATCACGACGACCTAAGACATCCCTTCGAGCGCGAATCAGAGCGCGTAACCCTTTCCTACCAAAAGAGACTGATCCTACGCAAGCGGTACCCTAGGGTGAGGGCGTTTCTTGGCAGGGATCCGATGGCGCTGAGTACTTGATAGTCGAGCTAGGGTCGTGGCGGTAATCGCCGACGGACACATTGTCCGTTAAAATGATGCGCTGACTCTCACGACCCCCCTTCCATCGACGCCAGCAGCAAAGTCAGAACTCGAAGCGAGCTATCTATTTGTTCCAGTCAGTCTTCTCACGTTGATTATCTATCGTCATTCTAACGTTTTCCTTTATTAAAATAGGCTCGGTGTCTTTTGACGTCGAAGTGCCACTCAATTATCATGACATCCGTGCCTCCGGAACTTGTGGACTGTGTCTTCGGCAAATTAGACAAAGCACTTGACCGTCCAACTCTATCATCTTGCACCCGTGTCTGCCAGGCATGGCACCGACTCGCTCTGCCCCACTTGTTCTCCGCCATCACAATTCAGTATAGTGCTTCATCAGAACGGCGCGATAATCCCTTCGTTCCAAAGTCCGTACACGGGCTGCACCTATTATTGGAAAAATATGCCTTCCTGGGTCCCTGCGTGGAGAAGGTTGAAGTGCGTGTAAAAAGCACCGCGCTGGGTGATGAAGGAATGATCCAGTGGGATGAGCCTGCCTCTGTCAGCGTGTTCCATGCCATGACGAACCTGAGGCACATCGCTATCAATGGTAGCCATTTCTTCGCCTGGCAAACTATGCCAATTTCTATTCGCCAAGCAATGTATAATTCATTCCGACTTCCTAGCGTGACCTGCTTGACAATGGAAGCCATGCACATTGCTGTCGCCAATTTCGCAGAGTTTTTCTCCGTTATCGGTGATTGTATCGCGTTGGAGACTCTGGATATCTCATTCGTTGACTTCCCTTCACGGCCCGAATTTCCCCCGCGTGTCGCTCCAATACCTTCTCATTGTCGGCCCCAGCTTCGCTCGCTTTCAATGGTCGTGTTCCCTATGGTCATGGAGGTTCTACTAGAATTTCTTCTTGACTATGTAGATCTGAGAAAGCTAGAGTCCTTGCGCCTTAAATCCAGCAAGTTAGATTCCTGGACTCTCCATACATTATTCAAAACGACCATAGATAAGTTGGATTATCTAGATATCGGCTTTATTGATTTTTCAAGTGGGTAATCAGTTATCAATCTCCAAATATATTTAACTAATCACAGAAACAGAGGGTCTAGAAGATGTGGTTCTATCCCGCAATTTACGGTCTCTCGCATTTGCGCTGTCGCTTCCAGCCGAGCAACAATGCATTAGCCAATTGGAGGCTTTAGAGGAATTATTCGCTCAGACTTTGAATTCTGGCGACAGGTGCATTGAGGAGATTACCCTCAAGTTTTATTCGTCTCGTCTTGACCTCATGGACTTCTCCAACACATTATGGTGCTCGTTAGCGGAAGCGCTGAGGACCGCGGCGATAGGTCTGGCAGCTACTCTGAAGAAAGTCAATTTGATCTTCGTGATATGGAGCTCTCAGATACCGGAGGGGTTTATTCAAGCAGCGAATACATGCTTTCAATATCTACATGAACGACAGCTGCTTCATGTAAACTGCCTTGCTTAATACACTCACCTTTATAAATGAAGTTAACTTTCAGTATTCAGAAGTGTTTCCATCCAAGAATAAATTAGAACGAGCTACTATTCTACGTTGGTCTTTCTGCTCTCCAACCAACCTTCCCAATCCCTGATCACCTTATCCAGAGATCCACCTTCCGTTTTTTCCACATCCCTTCTTAAAGCTTCGCAATTATCTACGGCTAAGCCATATACACCTTCACCCAGAGCACGCCTCATGAACCGCACAAAGGTGTTGAAGTAGACGTCACCGACTGCCTCAGTTATTTTCACCTCTTGACCCTGGAGCCCAGCGGCATTCTTGGCGTATCGCAGAAACACTTCGCCACCCTCGGACAGGAAGTCCTCCAGCTTGGCTAGGAGGGGCAGCATTATAGACGTCGGCGCCAGTAGGCGAAGACTATTGAGAGTGGACAATAGTGCATTCGTATACTGCGCCAGCGGTGGGTACGACACTAATATATGTGGAGGCACGTGTGCTGGGGCCTTCAAATAGGACGGGGAAGATGTTGGTTGGGAGGCAACAGCTGCTGGTAACACGAGCCATTCAGAAGGTGGAACCATATTTTTCGTATGTGTTGATGTGGTGGATACCGGCCGGCCCATTTTCTGTTTAAACAGAGTCACCCACTTAGAGGTAGCCGCTTGGAGTTCTTCGGTGACAGAGCTCAAGACAGCGTCCGAGAACAAATCGCCAAGAACACCTCGGAAGTCGAAGCCGACACGAGCGAACGCCGTTGCACAATACGTCAGTTGTGTCAGTAGAGAGGATAGGGAGGGCAGGGGTATACGAGGTAATGTAATTCGAAGGAGGGGAAGAAGATGTCTATGGAGAGAATGGGACGCGTAGCTGACCAATAAGGAACGTAGTGGTGGAGCTGGAGCTGGAGAAGTCGCGGTGGATGTTGGTCGTTCAAGAAAAATTGTCGAAAATTGCGTGATAATATCATGGACGCCTTCTCTCCATATATCGATATATTTTTTGAGGTACCGCGTCAAGTCCTCTTTATCCTTCTCCCTTACTTCGGCAGAGCTCAAACCGGCGAGACGTTGAATGTCACGATTGCAACCCTCCAACGAGGCCTTCAAGCACACCTCTCTACCACCGAGGAACGCCAATGCGATTTGTTCCTCTGACTCGACTCCATCTTCCGGATCAAAAACGTTCATTTTCCGAAGAAAATTAACTGCTTTCCATAATGCGGGTAGTTTCCGGTTCGGCTCGTGCAACGTAGAGAGCAACGAGAAAAGCATCTGCGTTATGGAATTGCGGACTTCAGATATTATAGAGGTGAGGATCAACGGAGGTGAGCTGGACGAGGAGTATAAGGAGTTTGTGTGGGATGCAAGAGACAGCGCTTCGGCAAAGTAACCATTGCGCACGCAGGTGTCGATAAGGACGGGGATATCGAGTAAATCACGTATTTTATCATGCTGCTCTAGCACGACGCGCGCTTTGTTCCGTTCGGTGAGAACTGTGTCTGTTCTGTCGTGCCAATTGGACGCGCTCTCCTCCAAAGCTGGCAAGCTTTCATTGACCAGGGCATCGAGAGACGCAGAGAGGGTATCTAGAGACTCGGAAAGCGAGGATGTGGTACTGTGTAAGGTGAGAAAGGTCGGGTAAGAAGTATGCGTTAACGAAGTGAGGCTTGAGGTAAGGTGATGTGACTGCGTCTGCAACAACGTCGGCTCTGCGAGTAGATTTGGCAAGGAAAGGGTCGTCAAGTACGACAAGTATGCCTGTGACGACGCAGAAGTGAGCTCTGGGCCACCCAGCAACTCGGGCAACGTGGTCTGCGTTCCGTCGAGATCTTGGCTTGTCTGCTGCTCTGGTTCCTCCATTCTTATTGTCGTCGCTATCTGGCAACAATTCTGAGCATATTCAACAGTGAACACGAGGGATTACTCACCTTGCCCTATGCCATGATCGTCGTGGAAGCAAATATAGCGTTGTTGACGGCTGTTGAGCGACGACAACAGTGCTTGTTCCTCAACATCCATCATCTAACCTACCCCGCCCGACATGGCCTTGATTGAGGTACGCCTTCGGTAATATCCCTGCTGTAACGGGTGCTGACGACGCCTGCAGGTTATCGCCAACGACCGTCTTGGACGCAAAGGTCAGCCGTCACCGCAGAACGTATCCTAAATCATTCCATCTGACTGCATTCTGCAGTTCGCGTCAAGTGTAGCCCCGATGACACCGTTGGGGACCTCAAGAAACTAATTGCTGCTCAAACCGGAACTGATTACACCAAGATCCAGTTGAAGAAATGGTGCGCTCGTTCTCTTCCTGCACCCCGGATCGGAACTCATCTCTCGAGCAGGTACACCATCTACAAGGACCACATTACCCTCTCTGACTACGAGATTAACGACGGAATGAGCTTGGAGATGTACTGAATGTCGATAAGACTACTAGACTCTTCATTTGCTAAGGATGAACGTGTATTATGGCGTGTACATGTATTGTAAACATTTCTTCGATAACTGATTGGAACGCAAGTAAGTTTTAGAAATGCGATCTCCAGGCGATCCGCTCTTATCCCTATGCATACAGTCATGCTGTCATCGCTGAATGCCGTTCAATACTTCACTCTCACTTCGCTCGGGCATTCTAAATTTTGAGTCACCGAGCGCTATTCCTATCTCATCGCGATGTCTGCATTGGGTTCTCGAGGGAAGAGAATGCATGCAGGCATCTACATGCGTTTGCGGCGTTGCGAGCAATGGAACTCGCCTTTTCAGGCAGCCGTACCTTTAGTTGTGGGTATATGCTTAGAGTATCTTCAATGAAAGGCTCTAATCGATCGTTATCACTGCAGGACATCATCATCGCGTCAAGCTTTACTCTCCTTCAAGACACAGATTCATTGTTAACTCTGGTTCTGTTCTTGGTTTGATCCTCCTTACCCCAGATAATGTCTAGAAGTCTCTTTCTCAGCAACGCTTGCTATGCATCTTGTTGCGATCTCTACTGTGCACACGTCTATGTATTTATGAACTCGTTCTTATCCGTACTGTGGCCGGCCAGGTGGTGGGGTAATGATATCGTCTGTCAACGTTCGTCCAACTGATTGAGCTATCATCGGTCCAGCATACACCTTGCCTTTGTTGTCTTGCGGTGTCCAACCAGCCGTATGGGAATCTTTTGGCGACTCCTACCCGAAATGTGATAGTCCCTTCACGTTTGGAAGTAACTCTTCCATAAGACATTGATCCCTCGGTCCTTGCCTACCTACGAAGGTTGTATTGTCTGTCAGTCAGCCAAAGATCATTCGGTAGCGCGCACTTCCTTTTCTGCATCTAGGCCTAGTCCCGTGGGACGCTCCACATTGAGAACGGATTGCCAGCCGCGAAACATATTCAGCGCTCTTCCCTTGAACCGTCGGCATACATAGGATCGCCAGCAGTTGATTTTCCTCGGCGGCCCTCTTTCTCTCATCGCTCCAACGCCGCCCCATTGTCACGGAAAATAATGTCAGGTTGTTGAAACGGCGTCTGCGTGTTGCCTTCTAGTCCGGGTTCTAGTCTCTGAGCACTGCGGGGGGCACCGAGTCTGTCGGGCGCACAATCTGCACAGAGCCCACAGGGACGCCGAGACGAGCGGCTATCGAACCGCGCAGAGCTGTATCTCTCTTCTTCGATTTCCGGCCATCCATCGGTGACTCGGGTGCAGTCAGATCCTCTCCATTAACGGGAGAGGTTGCTACTGGTATTCATGAGCTTAACTTCTCGGATACGACCAACAACATACTTAGGCACGCTACTAAGACCTCTCTTGTCAACGATATGGTCGTGTCTTTTTTTTCCATGTCGCCCTGCATGAAGGCATGGAATGTGGAATTTGATGCAGGCACTGAGGCACTTGGACTTTCTTGCGCCACATTTATTCGGTTCACGGAGGAAGGCATGATCTCAGTGGAATTCTGCACCATGCTCTCAGGTCTGGGTTTGAGTTTGGAGCCGCATCGCTGGTACTCAGTTTCTCCCAAAGCGCAGTCTCCTCCGAGTTCTTCGCCCACACCCCAAAAAGTGATAAAGGTCCCTGGGTTTATTGGGAACAATGGTACGCTATTCGTCCTCGGTAAGTTACTGAGAACCAACAGACGGATATGATCCCCCGCGAAGAGGTTCTAGAGGCTGTGGCGTACTATTCCTGCGCATTCGCAGTGAGAAAGAGCTTACTTATACGCTCTGGACGTTAGTGAATGATGGAAGTTATGGTTTCTGTCGAGATATGGTCCTTGAATAGTGTCTTAGCGAATGTGGCGGACCGCGATGCGCTTGTCACAGGATGATACACATCGGGTCAGTGTATTCAAATGTCAAAAGGTTTAGATGGGTGCACACGTCTATCTAAGGAAGAGAAAGGGTAATGAAAGGTACGAGCGACATGATGGTAGACAACTACCGGGACCGACCTGGAATTTCAGATCCAGGGTGGGCTGACTTTCCAAAAAGTTTCCATCCGTCAGAACCCGTCTGTGAGAAACAAGTTGACAACGAAGACAGACTGGTTGCGAGGCCCGGGTGCATTGTGCCTCTTCGAGGACAGGTGCGTTGACGGGAAGGACAAATGTTGGTTGGATAAAGGTCGACCCCAAGATTCCAAGTGGAATGTATAGAATGCGCCACATCCGTACGCACGGTGCTGTCGTTTCTTGGAAAAGAGCATAAAGGTGGGTATTACTACCCTTGGGGCCAGGAATCTTGATAACCTCGAGTTAATGTCCGACACAATCGTTGAGTGGAGGCCTCAATTACGTCGGGATTCGGGATGAAAGGTAGGCAGCACAAGGACCGTGGGCGACCCCCAAGACAATCGAAGGGAGTTTTAGACTATCCGGTAAAGTATCGCGGGATCCCTGTTATTCCTCGTAGTCGTTCCTTGGATTACTACTTATCGATCCATCTAGAGTTCGGTGGCAGAACTCGGTGGCAGACGGGGCTAGTCCGGGAAATGAGTGTACAAATCCATTCGTGTGTGTCCGACGGGGTGGGACAAGAAATACAGGGACAATGCTGTGCATGACGGGAAAATCATGATGGCTCTGGACAGATGGAGATATCATCTGAGTTCGACGGAGAATGTAGAAACCTCGGGGCGCCGTCGTTATGACATTCCAATCCGGGATGATTTAAGACGGGGTGATATGTTTTAGGACCCTGCAGCCAATCAGGAAATGGCGGTAATTAGAGAAGCCACTTTTTTTCCAGGCGCGTGTTTTCTGAGTAGAATATACGGTTCATTATGGTTCATCCCAAGTGGGAGACGAGCGAGTCAGAGGCTCGGCACTGAGATGCTGCGTGTCTACAGCTGTGTCGAGGATGTCGTAAAGGACGGCAAGACAGAGAAACGTAAGATCCGTGCTCAAAGAGGCTCTTCATTCGGGGGGAAGTGCTTGGATGCTGGGGATAGACAGTGGCAAATGGATTACTCGCTTGAATGGCCTCGTCGACCACTTGGAGCGAGCGCGTGGCCGGAGATTGGGTTCATAGGATAGATCGCCGTGGCGCGTCAAAAGGGGAAAGTGCGACCCAAGGATCCGGATAGTTCACACGATCGAAAAACGATCCATATCTATTCATAGGCTTGATTTCGGCGGCGTCTTCTTCCTTTTGTTGTTTCACGGTCATAATCTAAATTCGGTACTTGTCTTGCGCTGACAAGGAGTCGTTCACTTTCTATATAAGCGGCCCCTTCCTTCTGTCGCGCTTTCTGCCTCTGCCTACAGCTCTCTAGGCCGACGTTGGCTCGCCGACGAATCTGAACGAACTACCTTCTTGTTTCACGCCTGACTTACCGACATGGGTATGGGATTTGCCTTTCTCCCCACCTTGAACATCTTCACGGGTGCTCAGCAACGAGTGAGTTGCGTTCGAATATTTTTATTTTCACGATCTAACCACTTTCCTACTAGGTCCTTGAACACGACATCTCCTTCGACATCGCCCTTGCCCAGTCTTCCCGTTCTTCACGTACCACTCCCGCTCCCTACATGTCGCGCCCCCCCAAGTCGCGAATGCCACTAGAAATCGTCATGACTATTATGGAGATGGCGTTCTATGATGAGACCTTCGATATCGATTATTCGTTGCTCAAGGCCTGCTCTCTCGTTTGCAGGGAATGGTCTGCAGCTGCCCAGAGGCTCTTATTCCATAACGTTACACTGCGCACCCAGTCGGCTTGTCTCTCCTTCCAGAGCGCAGTTGACCCCATCACGGAACAAGGTCGCATGTTAGGTGAAGCTGTTGTCCGAATGCGAGTCATACTGGATCACAACCAACCTTTTGGAATTGCCGAGCAGTCATTTGCCCAGGCGGTCGTCCTCTGCCCGAACCTGTTCGAGCTAAACTTGGCTCTGTATGGTTCTGTGTCACCCGGCAAGGATATCATTGGCTCTCCGGACTCCCTTCGCATGCGACGCCCAGCTCCTTCCTTTGACGAGAGCACCTTATCCCTTCTCCGATGCGGTCCTTCCATCTCCGCCCTCCAGTTCTCCAACTGGTCTGAAAATAGCCACTCCATTTCCCAGTTGCTCAGCGTATGGCCGTCGCTGAAATCTTTGGCTCTTAGTGGCAATGCCCCAGAGTTACCATCTGACACGCTCTCCCCTTTCCCCTGTGCCCTCCATGAGCTTCACATGAACTTCCAAGCATTTCCCTTCACTAGATTTCATGGATTGGCTACTACATCATTCCGTCGGCAGTCTCCGCGTGCTCGGCATCGCTCAAGAACCGTCCATGCAGCTGCTCGAGTATTTTGTCGACACGTACGGAAACACTCTGGAATCCGTCTCGCTTCCTGTCTGTTGGCAAGATACGGCCCGTTCCCTGCATCGTTGCCCGCATTTACGGCAGATCAGCGTGGAAAGACCACTCGTATCACCCCTTCTCTTCAAAAAAGTCTCAGAGCGTCTGGAGCACATAGCGTTTGGGCTTAATAAGATGACTGCGCTGCAATCAGTCATCGAGACTGTCAAAACTCAGAAGTCCCTCAAGGCTGTCACGGTTCATCTTTGGGGTGGTGAACAGCACCCGCTTTTTCCATCCCTGCAGATGGCCTGCGCCTACCGGGGCCTTGAGCTTCGAATAACGCCGGATATTAGGGTGTTCCGTACATGGATGGTACGTCGCTTAATCCTATGGAAAACGCCACATTTTCTAAAGTTTTTTTCTTTTTTAGCGAGGTGACCCAATCGAACAGCAGACTTATCCCCGCGGGAAAACACTTTCCAATCTATATGCTATGCGCGCACAATCTTCTCTCCATGCATCCGGACCACATGTATCATTCCACTAAGGATGGCACACCGTCTTAACTGTGCCACGACGCCCTATCATGACCGTTACGATACATCATCACTTGTACATCACCCGCATCATTATCTTATAATGCAAGTCTCGAGTCACGCAGCATTGTCATCCTTCGATATGTTCACTGTTATGGGCCCGCCACCACTGCTTCATTCATTACTAGCCAATAATTCTCAAAAGGCTCGTTTGGATACTACATACATCGGAGGATTCTACTACATTTTCGTTCAAACTATACAATCAGTTTAGCATATCATGGATTTAGTTATATTCGCTTTGTTACTCTTATAGCCAGTGTTAGGTACTAAGTAGTTACCATTCAATACATTAAAGTCATCACCGTTAACTCAGGCTGAAGGGGAATGATTTTTGGCGTAAGGCAGATTCGACTGGTGATTGGGCATGGCGGAAGTTACGCGAGAGTGGATTATAACCATAGAGCTTAGTTCCCGTTCATTTTGAGCGGAACAGCACTAGTACCGTCGGTGCCTCGATAGATTTAATATATGAGCGTGGGGACTTGTAATTGACGGTTCTAAGTCATAAAAGTTAGTCGCCACATTTCGCAAACAAAGCCAAACACCGACTAATTGGACTGTTGCCACTTTCGTACTTGGAGTCAACGTTCACGATGGCGTCGTCGTCGTCGCTATCCTCGGTTGTGTCAAATCTTGTGAGGGCCTCTATGGGCACCTCTGTGTCGCCCACGGTGACTGACGAAGACTTGGACCGCCATGTTGCCGAATTATTGATTAAAGATGCCAAGAAGAGGGCTGAACGGTACGGCCAACAAGGTATCCGCGCCTACCTTTCCAGCCAACTGTAAGTCGTAAGAACCTTGTTCGGGGACTTCAATATTGACATAAAATTACAGTTCAGATAGTAATGCCCCAAAGACTAACAAGCGATTCCTGTCCTCTATCATTCGAAGCACGGATGAACACAACAAGACCATTCTAAAAGCGCAGGCTCTTTCCGCTCAGGAGATACAGAGGGAGAAAGAGGAGTTACAGAGGAAGCAACGTCGCGCGCGTGCGGAGGAGGCGGTTGCTGCCCGGCGAACTAAGATGGACAGTCGAAAGTCTGCTGAGAAAGAGAGTTGGGACAGGTGGGATGGGCGGACAGGAGATAGAAAGAGGAAGCATAGGGAGTGGGAAACGTGGAATGGGGACGATTCGGATGAGGACAGGCAGCGACGACGGCGACGGCGGTCATCATCGCGCGATGAGCATCGTGGCAGACGGCGTCGTTCCGCCAGTCGGGACGAGCCGAGACGCAAGTCGCGGCGTAGTCGCAGTCGAAGCTCCAGCGATCAGGACGACCACGACTCCAAGCATACGACCCGTTCTCATCGATCCCGCCGTTCAACAAGACACACGTCACGCCGTTCCCGAAGCAGGTCGTGGTCTTCTGATGGACACAGACACAGACATACCCGCAGACACCATCATTCCAAGTCAAGACGTCGACGCAGCTCGCGTTCACGTACCCGCAGTCCTTCGTCAATAAGGGAAAGTTCCAGGTGGAAACGATCCCGGTCTTCGTCGCGGTCAGAGCGCGCACGCGACCAATCACCCTCTGATGCCCGTAACCTATCTGATTCGCGTAACCTGTCGAAGGAAGCTGAACTACGGCAGAAGCTCAGGGCGTCAAAGGATAAAGCACCTTCGATTGCTGCCAAGTTACCTGAGAGCGAAAGTCGCCGTAGATCCCTAACACCACCTTCCAAGCGACAGAAGACTCGCGCTCCATCTGTGGAGTCGACATTGTCTTCGCCTATGTCGATATCTCCTTCTGCTTCCCCTGGGCCGGAGCCTCCGGTTCAGCTACCTTCAAAGATGGACAAGTATTTTGAAGAATCGTATGATCCCCGCCTGGACGTTGCGCCTCTTAGTGCCCCCAAGGTCCCGGCTACAGGTCTCATCGATAATGCTGAATTTGAGGGTTGGGATGCTATGCTGGAGCTCATCCGGGTAAGAAGGGAGGACAAGGAGGAGAAAAAGAGACTGGAGAGGATGGGTTTGAGCAAGGAGCAGATCAAGAAAGAGATCTCTTCCTCGAAAGCCGTGGGCGACAGGTGGAATTCTGGTGGTGCAAGCGCCATGGACATCGAATACAAGAAACGGGGAACGGTAAGGGAGTGGGATCTGGGAAAAGATACCATGTAGAGTCACGCATCTTTCACTTTGATTATCTTTTTTTCTGGATATCTCAAGTTTGTAGCATTATTGAGCACACGCATATCGTTCATCATCATGGTCATGAATACATAGAGGCATTATTTTAAACAAACTCGGTAGATCTACGTTAGCTGCTATTGGGGATCCATTGCTGGGAGACAACAGCCTGAACTACTGCCATTTCCTCCGCGCTTAATTGTTCTACTAGCGTAGAAAAATTGGACGTGTTCCTGGAAGCGCATTCTCGCAGGAATGAGGTGAGATGTTCCTTAATTATATCAGTACAGCGCTACCGAGGGGGACAATAATAAAGAGACCCACCTGCATATCCATCTGCGATATTGGATCAGTTTTCAGATCTTCATCGTCATTATCCTCGAAAATATCATCATTGTCGAAAGCCAATCCCTTGGGTCCGATGAGATCTGACAGATATTGCAGCTCGGCGTCCCTTTTGCTGCCATCCCCTTGATCACTCCAGTCCTCGTCCTATATTTGGGTTAGATCGTTTTCGGAGACTAGGCAAACCAAAGTGCGTACACCATCGTCATCGTCGGCATCTGGTAGGTTGCCGCCAGAGGCAGCAAACGTAGCTGATTCGCCGCTGGATTGAAGGTCGTGAATCAAAATTTTGAGTGCTTTGACCGGGAAAGCGATGGATGTGAACTCGGTGGGCGCTGCGGAAGGAGACGAGTCAGCAGAATGTTTACTAGCATTCGTCCTGATGGAGGAAGGGAGAATGCGCGCACTCGTCCTTGTACGTGATCGTGTCATGATGACTTTGTGATTAAAACAAATGAACCTCAGCGCACCGGACCGACGACAAGTCGATGAAAGACACTAACCATTTCTTGTTTCCGGTTTAACGATAAGGTCGCCCTTCACCATGAGATTCTGAAGCGACGGCCTTTCACAGACGAAAAGTTGCGAAAGGGCCATGGTGCTGATCCGTGACGGCCAGAAACCCTGAAATGTTTCCGCATTTTCACACCATGTATGAATTAAGACCTCCAAACCCGAACGGCCTTGTGCGTTTGTCGATTCAAGCAAAGACAACACTGTATCCCGCTGATGTGTTATCAAAAATGCAAACGGGATGACAAGACTCTGATCCTGCTATTTAGTATGGTTCAAAACGGTCCTGAAACTGAGATCGTACCTGGACAAAGGACGCTGTTTTGGCTGTGACCATACGGTTCACCATAGCTTGGAGGAGGTCAGGTAGCACCGGAAGAACAGCATCGCCTGCTCTCCGGAGTAAATGGATGATCAGATCACCAATTGTTAGGCCGGCAGATTCATCCTCGCCCTGTAGCACTTTCGCAACAAGGGTTAATACATAATCTAAGCCCGAACGCCCATTATTGTCGGACCATGACAATAACTGTTTACAGTCTTTCCGGACAATAAGTGTTAGGCAAATGATTCCATTCTACCGTAAAGATATCATTAGAAAATGAGACATGCGCCATGTGGACAAGGCGCACCTGTAACACATCCCGGTCTTCTGCCTCGCCAAGGCATTTGAATAGGTGAGGAGCAAGAAGAGCAAAGAATCCGTCACCGAGTCCATTTTTCGAACCATTGATGAGACTGTTGACAAGGTCAATGGCCGAACTGGTGATCCAGGACTCGTCAATTGACGCAGACGATATAGAGTTACATAACGAAGGAAGCGCCTGCTTTACGACCACCTCGTAGATGGCTGGCGCAGAAGCCGATGCCAATGACTCCAGAATATCAGGGAAGATCGACAGAAGGATAGGATCTATGACATTCTCTAATTGAGATCAATTTTAATCAATCAACTTTTTGCCGAACCTTTGTTATTCTTAGCCCACACTTCCAGAATGGCCAGAACCAGGGAGTCTGCCAACTCTGGAGTCATCCATTTACCTTCATCTACGCCGACGATGACAGATAAAGTTTCGAGAACAAGGGAGAGAGTGTCCTCGGATGTGTGCAGCAGGAACGGACCCATATCTTTGGCAATACGGGACATGAAAGGCGTCAATGCCGCGTCATCCGTGCCATTACAGAAGCTGAGCAGCAAAATATTAATTTAATATCAACAGGGTCGCTTCGGGAAAAGACTTACTTGTGGACCGCTCTGACCGCTGATATTTTTACAGGGATACTGCCTTCATTTGACTCGATTACCTGAACAGCCGCATTGATATATTGGCCCGCTAACTGTATAGGCAACAGCTTGGCATATTGGCTTGCAAAGACGAAACCACGACCTTGCAAGAAAGGGAATTCTATGGGACGAGATAAGTAATTAAAACATAAGGAGACTAATGCCACGAACCGGAAAGACCTAGAACTGAGGGAATCACATCCCGGAGTAGGTTCTCAATGTCAATAGGTTTGGGTCGTCCCGAGTCATCTTCATCTTCAAGACAGTCTTGGATAGACTCGGCTTGTGAACCAATAGCAGCTAGGCCAGCCTCTAGTGGCCGCCACCAGTCTTCTTTGCCGCCATTGCGTGCCTGTCCCGACGATTGTATTACTTGTTGTATAACAGTATGGAAAGTTGCGATGATTTGAACCGTGGCTCGGTCAATGATTGCCTGAAAATACCGCCGTATTAGCATTGACACTTACGTTGTAGAAGATGGGTACCTACTCCCAGCAGATCAAATCCAGCAACTCGGACGCTGTAATCCTGAGTTTCGTCATCCTCTTGTGCTACGAATGTATTAGCATTGGATCCCCAAGTGTCTTCCTATGATAAATATTGTGATAACATAATAAACAGGGTCTCCGACACTTACGTCTTCATCGGTCATTTGCGCATAATTGAAAACTGCGGCGATTAAAGCAGTCGAGTGTTCAGGTGTGAACCACTGCTTGGCTTTTCCTCCTCGTATAACAGTAGCAACGAAATCTAGGATAGAGCTGATAAGGTGAGACAGATGCACCGGATCATCTTCAGAGGACGAAGGAATAGGCTCGCTGGACGTGAGATAATATCGATCAAACGTTGGATATAGTAAGTTTAAATGATTGATAGAAGTGTTAAGAAGATCGCCAAAGTAGGGCACCAGAGCTCTAGGGAAACTCGTGTGGATGGTTTCGAGGGTCTAGGAAAGAATAAATGTTTGAACCAAACAACGCCTGGTAGCAAAGATCACCTTGAAGATTTGGATACGAATAGCAAGACCATCCCAGTTGGAGCTGTTCGCGTCGTGTTGAGGATCCATGTTCAAGAGAACTTTAAATGCTTCAAGCCACACAGGAAGAACCGAGGCAATGGCTTCTTTCACTGCCTGAGGGTATTGGTCCTTCACCATGAACAATGATATTGTGCATTGGCGAAACACTGAAATCGTCCTAGCGCGCGTCAAAGGCAAATGTTGCTTGAACGACGTTAGTAGTCACGCCACCTGCTGTCACCACGAAATACCTACTTCAGTGGCACCCAAGATTGAGAGCAGAGAGGGCAGTAAGTCTCGTAAAACTGGTAATATTTGATCTTCTGTCAAATCTGCCTTGATGAACTCAGTAAAGACTTGCATGGCTCCGTGAACAGAGCCTGGAGACCCTGAAGATAGCAGGTTGATCAAGTCATTCAAGAGCTCGGGATATTCATCAGGCCAATCGGAGTTGGCAATGGATGTCAGAGTGTGGGCCTGATTGGATTGTCTTCAATCGCACCGTCATCAGAACAAGCATAGACGCACACAAAGAGACCGAATTTTTCGATTGGGGTCTGAAAGGCCTTGGAATACAGCTTGTCGCACTCGGCTTTTGATCTGGTGGGTTCCTGGTCTCAGCCACTACAACCGCGCAGACAAGTAGGCAACACACCTCTGGGGGAGGCGCCGCTCCCTTAAATCCCTGGAAGAACGGCGACCACCTCTCTCTCACATACTTCCTCAAGACGATGCTTGCAGAGTGCTTGGACCAACAAGAAAGCCATCAAGACGCGTCAAAAACCGAGAAAAACGCGGCCAACTTATCTGGCGTAGTGGCATGTCGACATTTGGAGATGCGATGAGCTCTGATAAAGCCAGAGATGTCCCTGTCGAACGAACAAGTGTCAACAGGTCAGACGTCAATTTTCATATCAAATCGATAAAAACGCGCCTGGCTGTGAGAAATACTCGATGAGCTTGAGCTCTGCGGACATCCGCTCGTTGGCATTCGGGCTCAGTGTCGCAGCAAGGCATTCGGAAATCTGGGTCGTGGAAGCCATAGTACAAAGAGCGTCCGAAGGGCGCGACCGGGAATCCGGACAAACATATGTAAAGAGCGCGTTCACGTGTGGGACCAATATAAGGCCTGTGCGTCAATTTGCACAAATCCTATACTACAGGAATAAGTTAAATCCATCCGAACGTGAAAAAATGAAGGATTTAGAATAGGGATGCGTATACTATACTAATCTAGAAATGGGGTCCCGAAAGCATAATATTATAACTACATCGTTCGCCAAAATTAAAAGTGTCCCAAGGGGATGAGCGCATACACACTGCTCCCTTACATTATCACGCACTCCTTGTCTTTCCCCTTGCCCGAGCTACCATTATCGCTCGAGTCGAAGGCTCCACGATTTAAGACGGAACCGGGACCTCCAGGCTGAGGCATCGGTGAATTCGTAGAGGCCTTTAACCGTTGCGCCGCTCGCTTATCACCAAGTTCTGCCGCCTTCTTGTACCACGATACAGCCCTATAATGACGTTAAAAGGTAACAGTAGTCAAGGAAGGGGAATACGTACTGTGACATATCGGCTTGTGTCCCTATTCCCACCTCAGTGAAGTATCCAACGGCATACATCGCTTTAGCGAGGCCGGCTTCTGCAGCCTTTTGAGCCCACAGAAATGCCTCTGTGTCTGATTGGGGCAACACGCCAGGCGATCCGACAAGATACCATGCGGTCAGCGCAAAACAAGCATCCCGATGATTTTGTTGTGCAGCAATGTTCTAAGAGATACCTCAGCACATGACGAAAAATGAAGGGAAAAGGGAAAAGGACGCACATAATAATGAATAGATAATGCTGGATCACTCGGGCAACCGTTTTTCCCATACTCGTAGCATTCACCGAGTCGATAAGCGCTCGGCGCATACCCGAGCTCAGCAGCTTGTGCTAGCAGCTCGATGGAGTATTCATAATCCACGAAAACCACATTGTCGATTCCCCGCTCGTGTAGCAACGCTAACTCATGCAAAGCATGAGGAAACTCGGCCGTAGCTTGCTCCGCGCTCCTCTTTAGCCACTTGACTCCTTCCTTGGGACTCCGTGACAAGCCGAGCTCCCCATTGAGCTCAGCGATGCCCAACCGATACATCGCGCCAGGATGCAATGCTGCTGCTGCTTTCCGGAAGAAAGTGACCGCCTTTGCCGATTCCCGTCTGCATCCCCAGCCGTTTTCACAGCACGTCCCGGCACGGTAAGCCGCGTCTGCATGGCCATGCTTCGCAGCGAGAACAAATAGAGGATATGCTCGATCGAAATCTTGCTTTCCCTTCACTGTCCCAATGCCATTCGCGAAGCAGTCTGCCAAGAAATATTGTGAAGGAGAATGACCACGATCCGCGAGGCGTTTTAGCAAGCCAGTCGCTTCCTTTACGAGATCTTCACGTTTTTCCATCGCCTTCTCCACCTGCAGAAGATTTCCTGGTATATTTTCTGGTATCGGCAAAGATTTGGAGGCGTCTATCATGAAAACAGCGAATTCGAATTGGAGATCTGGGTCTTGCGTTTTCTTGGCGTTTGCGCGGTAGAGTTCAAGAGTACGTTCATGGGAAAGCAAGGCGGCTTGGTTGCCGGGACGAAGATGTGAATGGTCGAGAAGAGGTCCCGGAGGGGGAGAGGGAGCACGAATAGACTGCGTCGCCACGGACCGTGGAGCGTATTGGTCAGGCATATATGTCGAAGGAGGATGGCTGTTATTATTATCACCATTGTAGAAATCGTCTGGATCCGTGTCCTGGTCCTGGGGTGGAGTATACTCGCGCTCATCATCAATATCGTCAAACTCTTGCTCCTCCCCGTTGGTCTGTGGTGTAGGCTGTTGAGAAGTGGCCCTTGACCGTACTGAGCTGTACGGGGAATCTGTTTGGCTGTCATTCTGTAGGTACGCTTGGTCCGGTTGCGTGTACTGTGACGATGGCCGCTGCTGCTGTTGGGTCGAGTACATCGTCACCGACCGAGATGAGGGGTGGTGGATCCCGGTCAAGGGCGTGATCTCGGTCGTTGGCATCACTGCGTTGACCATATTAGGTCATGACATCTCCGCACGATCGCTCTCCAACAAAATTGAACAATCACCCGCTTTTTGGTGCAAAGCGCTGCAATTCTGGTCCATAGCCCCCAATTCTGTACTGAAAATGCTCTACGGCGAATGTAACAATAAATGACGATGTGCGAACCATGTTTCAATTGTAATGAAAGTCTTGGCAACCATTTTCTGAAGAACTTTCTTCCTCCGAGTAACCCATACTTACCTGTTTTTCAGCTTCGAGAAACGAGAACATTCCATCTGTACCTCACGTATGAAATGTCGGTTCTCTAGGCCAAACCTGTGTCGTACTGTCTCGTCCAGCGAAATTTTCTGGAGTGATTTTGCCAAGACTTTGGTTACTGCCGTACATCCGTGTCCTAACGAAGCAAACTCTAAATATGTATTGAACCCCGTAGTGGATACCAAGTCTCAAGGATGTGTGGAGATGAACCTAACATTACAAACAACCTAACACCTTCCTTCGTTACAATCTATCATACGGTCGTCTTTCAATAATTAAATCATGATGTATTTAGAACTTGTAACTGTCGTATTTGAAGCTCCAACCGTTGGTAACAGGAGGTGGTACCGTTGCTACGTCCAGCTAATGACAAGATAACATTGCTCTATCTAGACCCTGAAATGCTACGAAGTACGCGCATCTTCGAATTTAATTAAACAATCATGCCGGGAAAAATTCTGCGAATATCTCTAGGTATCACCAACACCGGAATGTATCGTAACCATATCATATATTCGGCAAAACCCTAGCATCGAAATTAGCCATCGATTTAACATGGACCTCCACAAACTGCATTACCTTCAAAGCCTTCGAGGTGACACAATTGGTACCCGAGAGGCTTTCTGCACTGTACTTTCCTCAAAAGACACGAGAGAGCCAGTCTCGGAATCGCGGAGAGTAAGCTTGGACCTCCGAGCAGGGTCGCGAAAGGGATCTTCAACGACAGGAACGGGGTCAGCAAAAGGGTTGGAAATGATCGACATTCGAGCATGCGCAACAGGGCTTGCGTCTCTGAATGGATTCTCAGTATTGTCTCGAGATGTCTGCCTTGGCTCGGACACTTCGTGGTCATGGAATTTATCGTCCTCCCATCCAAAAGTAGACTTCCTCCTGTCCACGGTGGGAGAACCCATATGAGTCGCTGGCGTAGAAACAGAAGCTTCGAGAGTAGACTCCGCAGAGCGTTTGACCCCGACGAAGTTCTCCGTATCAAAGTTGAATAAACTACTGGCTATTCTCAAGCGCCGTCGTTTGCGGATGAATAAGAATAACAGTAGGGCGGAAAGGGCCAGGAAGGCGATTATACCCCCGATAATCCCGCCAATCAAAGGGCGCGAGCTTGTTGGCATGCTATAACCACAAAACCTCAGGATTCGGAAGAATATCAGGGATGGGTACATACTTAATACTATTTCTGGTCTCAGATGGACTGATCATGGTGGCTATACCTGTAGTTGTGAAGACGCTGACCGTAGTAGGGCTTCCGCTGATCGACCCGGCATAAGTTTTTGTAACCGTCGAAGTGAAGACTGAAGCCGAGGATCTACCGCATTATGTTAGCGTAAGTTTTATAGTCCATAAAAATTATAAACGATACGCACACGCCAACGACACTGGCAGAACTTCCAGTATCCATACTATCAGCGGCTTCCGTTGCGGAATTCGAAGACTGGGGACTCGTCAAGATTGAAGTTTCAGATTGAGAAGAATCTCCGGTATTCACCGGAGATCCGACGTCGGCAGTAGACGTTGATGCAGAAGGTTGAGTACGAGAGATGGGTGGAATTGTTTGAGAAGGCGAACCAGAACTACGCGGAGAGCCACCTCCGCCGCCCTCATTGTTATTCCCACCGTCATCCCCTGGTCCATTTTGAGAACCTTTGCCAGTTTGACCTGCGGCGCCTCCGGAGCTTCCTGCATTGTGAGGTCCCGAGTCACCATCGCCGCCATTTCCTGGACTCGATCCAGGTTCTGGATTATTGGATTTACCTCCCCCTTGTTGGGGCGATGGAGGACTTGTATTGCTCGGCCTAGTACCACCTGAGCTCGTCTTGTCGCCAGAACCTTGGTCATGATGATGTCCGGTTGTAGAAGAACCGCCGGAGTTCCCTCCTGAGTTGCGGTCATCGCCGTTATCCAAGCCAAGTATACTCTTGATTGGTTGGGGGATATGATCGATAAGTCCTCTGGCTTTGGCTGAATTATCAGAACCGAGGCCTGGGGCATTGCTGCTAGAATCATCGAGAGATGTATTCTGGTCGACATCAAATTGATCACCGCCTCTATTTCTCTGTGAACCCTGATTGCTCAATGGATCCCCGAGTTTTGTATCCCGAGGTGAGTTCTTGTTATGATTCTGGTTCTGGGTGTGGATCGGAGGGCCTGTGTGAACACCGACATTCATCCCGTCAAACAAATTACCAGCACCGGTGCTCCCAATGTAATCGGAATTAAGACCATTACCAGAAGCATCGTCGTTGGTATGACTGGGCAACAGGTTCTGACTGTTGTGGGATGTCGCAAGGCTGTCGACGTTGTGGGGATTCTTCTCAGTGCAATTCCCGTCTCCGCTACATGGGATAGCGGTCCCACTGTCCCCGGAGAACTTCGAGATATTTCCGTCTCCATACGAGCATTTTGCCTCGCCTTCAATGTTGACGCCACCTTGAATCCCATCATCGTCGGTGCCACCTTGCTCCTGCGATCCTACGTCCTTGGCGGAACTGATTCCAATACTGATGCCAATGTCATCTCCGTCTGCCTTGACTCCACCATCAAGCAAAATGCAGTGATCAACCCAAGAGCTGAGAGAGCCTCTATCAGCGGCACTTGGATTACCACTGTCACCATTCGAGGAGGAAAATGCCATATTCGATTCTCCCTTGGATATCGAGTCGCTCACTGGACCTGTTTGCGAATCTGAACCTTAAACCCTGGTAACTTTTTCTACGCTTTTAAAACGAACGCACCTGGTTCACCGCGTCCACTGATACTAAGAGAAGTATTTCCAGAATATTCTGACTGCAAGTTGAACGGGCGTGCCACTGGCATAAAAGTTTGCGCTGAGAACACGAGTCGACGCTGATCGAGAAAAAAGCTCACCTCTAAGAGCTTCGAGACATTTGTTTTGTCTTCGAAGCATTTCCAGATAGAACGTAGACCTTTGAAATGAGCGTGATGAAAAAAGGAAGTAAAGAACGAGAGAAAAGTGGGTATTGAAGTACGAGTCCAGCTCAGATCAGTAAGGTGTCACACCCTCAAGGATACAAGGATACACTGCCATATGATCAACTTTTCCCATAGAGCTGTGAGTATCCTGATGTCCTGCGGCATATTGTATTACCATTGTTGACAACAAAGGGGAGATCAACCCAACTTGAACCCGGACCACCTGAGAGGTGTTTAGCGCATCTTCAGCAGCGATAGAGATCTGGAATCATCGCAAGTAACGGTGAACAAGAAAGTCAAAGAACAAGGCGAGCTGAGGGAGTCCTCGAGAGAATCGTTCCAGCAAGATTTGTTGGTCCCGAGCGGTCAAATGCATGGCAACGTGCAGGAATAGTGCGAGAAGGGCAACAACAATCATCACTGTCACTGAATGTTCATTAAACAGAGCCAATTGCATCAGAGGGCTCCATGGGTCATGAGGTACTAGCTTGAGTAGACGACAGCGATGATGGTTCGAACAAGAACATAAGATATTCCCACACGCATCGTTAACACCGAAATCAGGTATCTTGTAGAGTGTGATTGCTCTTTCGAAGTCTATGCCGGTCACTTCTACTAGAAAGTTAAGAACAGATATACCTTCGCAATGTAGCGACTAATTTAATTCATGTGTTTTTCATCTCTGCTCAACGCTGGCGGTACACCATGATAGCAGATCGAAGTATATCACTATTCTTCCTTATGTACGTGCCCGATGAATGGGATTCCATAACGATATTCAACTGCATAATTTTTGTGATGGTCCTTGACACAAAGTGAACTCGAGGGGAGAGGATTAGGGAGCAGTTTGGTAATACACAGACTAAGTACTCACGCAACTAAAGATCGTAGCGTGAGAAACGGTAGAATGCTGAGCGCAGAAAAGATGTGCTCACAATGTGTTCCGACAAACATGAAATATACACCAAATCCCTTTACGATGGCTCATTAATAATGAAAAATTTCGCGCGAGAAACTCATTAATCACCGAGAACAGATGCCACCATGCGTGCCCTGACAGTCATATCAGAACAAACAGCAACAAGAACAAGTTAGATAAAATCAACTTGCCTTCCAGTAAAAAAGCTAACGGGCCAACCCACCGGTGACTTCCAGTCAGTCAAATAATCACAGCACAGACCATCAATGTTCCAGATAACGAAGCCAATAACAAAAAGGACGGCTCCGATGCTGAAGATGCTCGCAATGCTGTATTTTGCATCTTCCGAGATAGCTAAATGTTCTTTAGACCACATTAGAAGGTGTGTAATGAGGGCGACTTTGGCGATACACAGGATTGCAAAAACCCATTGAAAATAAATGGGATTACGATTGGCGATACTTGCAAGGATGTCAGTGATACTGTCAACCGCCGGATGGAATATGAGAATACATACTAGCTTGATGTGAAATAGACATTGAAGGCTACCACGATTAAGAGGGAGGAGAGGGTTTGCAGCCGAGGATATCCTATAACCAGGAATGCGGTCATAAAGGAACCAGCAACTGATGGAGACGAGATATATCATAGGTAGCTCATCTGCGAGCTGGAAATGAAACAGCAGGGTTGCGTGAAACTGCCATACTCCCGATTCCAACTAGAGCATAGCACTACCAAGTGGGGGTTCATCAGAGTGGCATGCTTCACTTTCCGCTTTTGACGTACGGCATAACTGAGCACGTATCTCGTCGGGAGAGATTCACGGCGAGCTCTAAAGGTCCCGTAAGCAGCAAGAATCAAGAAAATCGTGGTGGAGAGCGTATTGGCAAACTCGGCGATGTAATGGGAGAATCGGTAGTTAGCCTGCATGAAACTCGTTCAATGCTTACCAGGATGATAGGGAGGGACTAAGTAGCCTACCTCACACCAGTCGAGAGTCGCGGTGACTGGCCCATGATAACCTTCGAAATTCCGGACAGTTGCTGGAATGGGGGATCATACTTGTGGGGTGTCGATGCCAGAGCACAGGGAGTTTATATGAGGGGCCCAGTGCTCAAGACATAAGTCTGAAACCAAACGATTGCTTGTACCATGAAGTGAAACAAACTATTCGTGAAGGGTAATTGACAGTATATTATGTGATCATCAGAGAGGGTTGAAGGTCCGCTAGATTCCACGAATGCAGGGGGAAATGGTCTGACTAGACAGCGGATATATCTAAACCGACAGCTGCGTAGACTACAGGAGCCATCAGCGTCTGTTCGAACTATTCTGATACACAACCAATTTGCCCAAACCATCGAGACGCTAAGCGTCGCCAAGTGTCATGGAAAGTGGGCTTCAGAAGCTGCTACTAGAAGCTCCCGAATCGATGATCCTTCCGGCTCTTGATTCGGCCGCCATAGACTTTACATTCTCCGCATACAGTTGCATGTTACACACCCATGGCTGCGCTGTGGGACCAGTAAACGAAGGGCCAGGAAACTGGACGGTATGACTCAAAGTAACAGCTGCAGCGCGACAGGTGGGTCTCGTTTCGATGCTCCAGAAAACTAGGCAAAAATTAAATCCCCTTGGCATTACAGTGGATATGGCATATAAGATCCTATCACAGTAGCAGTCCGCTTCTTCTACTATGAACCTCGCTGGTACTTAGTCGCAGAATCCAAGTTAAGCAAAGTCGAAGCGAAGTCGAAGTGAGATCGATCAATCGAGGAGCGAACCTCTTCCAGTATTGGTTCGTGCGCAGCCTCCGCAGTATAAAAGGCAAGATCCGACATCCGAATACCTCATACTTACCTTGATGGCACGAGCCCCTTCACGTACACGGGTTTGTGGGCCGTGGGGATCCTTCATAGCACGGCGACCCTGTCCCCAGAGGGTGTCTGCGGCTTGTATAGGCTCAGGCTTATGCACCGTCTAAATATTTTCCTGTCCCCACTTTGGCCACTCTGGCTGGGTGGGCCTCCTTTTTCTTTGCTGTTCACGAACGAGGACTTCCCTTTGGCGGTCTTTGAGTTGCAGCAAACATTTTGGAGTTTGGAAGATTCATTACTTACATAGTGTAAAGCTTTGGTAGCTTGGTAAATCGATATATCGAAGGTTGGGTAACCTTTGAAACTAACTCGGATGTTCGAGGTAGTTCTTCTGTACATGAATAACATGTCGACTTTGTCCTGAACTCTGAATGATGGAGTTTGCGGTCCTTATGTCGAGGCATTGTAAGTGCGTTGAAGGGGGGAAACTTGGGGACATTTGTTGAAAGATTATAGAATACTATCAGCCGGGGATTCGCCAAGAACAAGGAATGTAGACTCAAATGGGTTCCTTTGAAACTCCATAGTCGATGGTACAATTATCAAGTTGCGAAAGGGACTCTTTCGACCCGCTGGTGTGTACAATGAGTGCCCTTACCTTCAGACGAACCAAACTTGGAGCAACGAAATTTCAGTACAGAACCAACATAACATAAGAAAAGACCAAAGAGACATAACTATAATACGCAAAACTAAGCCTACAAGCCAATAGAAAAATCACAACATGACAAGAGAGGAAAGGAGCATAACGAAGGGGAATACTGTTTAAAAGGACCTATTTACTGGACTATGGGATCGGTAATACATCGGTTTTCTGTTAGAACGAGGCATATATGTAGTTGTGCAGGTTGATATGCGATGATGGATGCGAGCGTAGAGAGTGAAATATGCAGTGTAATACGTAGATGGAAGCAAAGTTTGCAGTAGGGGATATAATGAAATGCGAGCAGCACGAGGAGAACCGAAATCGAATCATAGGGTTATCGAATGAGCTTGCCATAGTCTAGGACACTGTCCACGTCGGGCCTGCTGGACTCTTTCTTGGGGAAAGCATTCCAGAATCTCAGCGTCTCGTCACCAGCACCCGTGACAATTGTTTCACCGTCCGGACTCATGGCCAGGTACAAGACACGATTGGTATGCCCTGTCAACGACGCAACCATGCTAAGGGCTGGATATTTCCATATACAGATCTGGTTCTGGGCGGTGGTCGACGAAAAGCCGTGGGTGGACACAAGTTCATGCGACGTCAAAGACCATATGAGGTTGCACACCTGAAACAGAACAAATTAGTGATGAACGATGAATACAAGAGAAACTGGAAAGGGATGTTACCTGACTACCAGTATCAAGCTCATTCAACATGGTACCATTGATCGTATTCCAGAATCGGATATGCTTGTCCTGAGTTCCGCCACCTGTTGCAAGAACCCCGGGAATATGAGGATCCCACGCCAGAGCCTTGACCGCAGCAGTATGTTCATGGAATTTCCACAGCGGCGCATCTCCGGACATCGAGTCATCCGCATTAGTCGGATTTCTCGAAGTAGCGGCTCGCCTGGACCCTCGCAAATCCCAGATGCACACCTTGTTGTCGTTACCACCGCTAGCAAGGTTGGCTTCCATGGGTCCAGCGTTCGCGCTCCATTTCAAAGCCGCAAACTTCCTGTCGGTGACCTGTGCATCGCTTGAAGGGATTCAAGGTGGGATCGCGTACATCTCGATGGTGAACCGAACGGTCTCGAGAACCGGACGAGAGGACATGAGCATTCCAAGCAAGGGCACCTATCCGTTGGGTGTGCGCCTCCTGGTAGGTGCGTAAGAGCTTGAGTGCTACCGCGTCGTAGATATGGAGGCGGCCAGATAGTGTACCAATGGCTAGTGTCGATCCCTGTCAAAAGACAATAAGATATGGAAGCTCGCTGTTATAGCTTGATAACCTTACTTTTTGTACCCAAGAGACCGAGCTAATGACATCAGTCGTGTTGGTAAGATCGCAAAGTTTCGATACGACGGCATTGTGGGCGGTCCATAGATACACACAAGAGCCCAAGCCAACACCTAGGACATTGGTGCTTGACCAGTCGACGAGGTTGAGATAGAAGTCCTCGGCCAGCTCTGGAGCATCCAGAACACGGTAAGGGGTTTTGCATACGCTCCGGAGCTTTCTGCGTGGGCTTTCTAGAAGATGTCGGCTCTCAGCGCGCACTGGGCTCATAGAATAGGCTTCATCGTTGGGTGAGTCGAGACGACGGGTAGGGGTGGATGGGTTAGAAATAGATGGAGAATGGTACGTGAACAAGCGCTTCCGAGATGGTGTTGCAGGAAGAGTGGATGTGGAGGCCGTTGGCTGGCGCGTTGGAGAAAGCAGGTCGTTGAGGCGATGGCTGGTGATACTTCGTTATGGAGAATGTCGGTAAAAAGATGGTTGGCTTGTTCTGCCAGTTAGAAAGGGGGTCAATACTCGAAAAATGTTGAGGAAGACACCAACGCACCTTTCAACGCGTCCAATTCCGAAGGTATTATCCTGTTTTTCTTTGAAGGAGTGGCCGGGCCATGGTCCATCAAATGGTACGACGTCCGCATATCACCACCGTCTCGCGTTGGCACAAATCTATCACCATAATCCCTTGAATGCCTTGGATAGTCAACAGGCGTTTCTGGTGCACCACTGCTTTCACTTGTCGTCGGCCTCGAATCCAAAGAAGGGGTTGAAGATAAATCGGAAGTGCCAAATATCGGATTGAACCGAGGACGGTTTCGTCTAGGGAGCTTCGTCGTCACCGTCGGGTTGTTGCGCTCGTAAACGCTTGCCGAACGGCGAGTTTTTGAGCCCTGACATAGTGGGAGTAAGTGCGAACGGAGAGCGCCTTTCGAGTCCGACGCGCAACCGCCAGACAAACAAGTGGCACGTGCTTGCGGCACCTGTCGGGGTTGAACGAGCTTTTGTTGAATTAAACTCCGCTTTGATATGCCGACTCGGCGCGCCCCCCGCCGCCCCGGCGCATCGGAAAACCCCTGGCTTTGCCCTGACTGCGCCCTCAATCTCCCTGCTCCGGTCCCGACGACATGACAGGACCCCGTTCATGACATAAGACTTGGCGCTATCAACAGACTACACGACTGGCTGTCATAGGGGTATGGTTGCTTGACTTGTTAGACCTTGGCAGGTCTGGGATAAAATATACAAGGCAGGGCTGACTGGGCCCGCAGCGTGCCGTCGCTGCCGACTTCGATGAAAATAGAAGTTTCTCAGACCCTGTCGCTTTTCCAGCATCTCAAGACGACCACGAACGCGTTGAAACACGATGGACTCACGCGACGACAAGCCAGAGGATGGACAGACCAAAATTACTGTCAAGCCAGTGGTCGGTAAAGATGGTAATACCCGTGCCTTCTGGTCGTTCGAAGACTCCAAGATCAAGGACATGTACGACGACTCGGTCCCCACAAAGAAGGAACGTCGAGAGAACTTGGACAATGTCACTGTGTCCTGTGATAATTGCGAAAAAACCTTACGTCGCGCTGACATCAAGGTGTGCTCGCGTTGCAAAAATGTGAGTTTTAATACATTTCTATAGCGAGATGGTATATTAAGTCATGGTACGATAACCAGGCGCGTTATTGCTCTCCTGAATGCCAGAAGTCCGACTGGCGCAAGCATAAAGCTAATTGTGGACCTGGACACTGTACAACCCTCAAACTGGCCGAACGCTCCCTTGCAGTTCCCAACCCTCATGGAATACCTCATATTTGCCTGCAATTCTCCACCTTGACCTCGTAACAGCACCAGAGAACGCAGGGACACACTTCATCCACGTTCATTGCACCCTTGCAACCCGCCGATATTAGCTCATACTTGCAGCGGACTCCTCTCCTGGCGGATCAGAGGATGAAAATCCCGAGCAAATGGTCGCGTACAGTAAAATCGAGAAAATTCCTAGAGAAGACACGCCGGAGAGAACCCAGAAAGGCGATACTTCCTTTCGGCAATCCTACAAAGGATCTATGCCCGTTATTACTGTTTGGTTTACGACCGAGGACGGCGGAGGAGCACAGGGTGAAGTTTCCAAGACCATGGAGATTCCTTGGGGCATGTTGAACTATGTCAAGGAGAAGGGAACAATCAAATTCAGGTCATCAATGCTAGGTGATAGCGAGCACCCCATGCAAGCGGAGACACTTAGAGAGTAAGTGATTTTGGTCTGGACTTAGTTTTTCCAAACATTATTCAACTTTTGCCTTATGCAGATCTATTCAACAATCATATCAGAATGGACAAGTCGAATCAAATGCGTCTCCGCGTGGTGAGCCCTAGCCTAAAGTATACAGATTACATCCATTAATCGTGATGACTTTAGAAAAAGAAGTCAATAAACTAGAACGATACTAAAGTTTTCACACGACTGGTTACTCGGTATCTATCTCGTGCCAGTCTTTAAGATTGAACTTCTGCTTTATGTGCTAAATTATAATATCAAGCCTACTCTTTGATTCGAGATGACTGAGAGTATCATCCTTAACCAGGGCTCGGGGACTCGGCCCGCCGTCTGCTCATTTGATCATCTTCCTTCCTTGTATGGGACGTTCTGACTGTGACGTTCTATTCTCAACCACCCATGACAATTCTGCTTCTAAATGTAACGTATCGACTTGAACAGCTTTTGTTTTGCGCTGTGAAATGAAGTACGTACCCTTCTGTCTATCAAGGTGACAAAGTTTCCCGGTTGTTTTGTCAATCGTGAGCTCAGATCATAAGGGACGTTGCGACATCCATAGCGATATACGCGGTGAACTGTTTCCGTGGTAGCTGTAAGGACTTCGATTCCCAAGCTCGGGCTATATTCTGACTGCTTCGCTGTTCAGGTGATATCGTTTATGAAGTCTCAGCCGATATGCGAAACCCTCCTTGAATGTTATGAAAATGCGCCTCAGCTTAATCGTACTGTACAGCCTTTTGCTCAGCGCACTTTCTTGCTACGGCGCAATATACCAGGATGCAGCTGAACTCCCCGGTACTGAGTTCGACTTTCTGGTCGTTGGCGGTACGTCCTTTCCTATCTGATTCCGTCACCGACTTATTTGGATCTTGAACGTACTTAAAGGCGGAGCGGCAGGCGCGGTTGTGGCCAATCGGTTGACTGAGGAAGACTTTTCGGTTCTTGTTCTTGAGGCTGGTCCATCGTAAGTATTAAAAAAGAACAGTCATGCAGATTATTCTAATGCCCGCCTCTTTGCTTCCCAGCGACCACAGTGTGCTGTCGATTGAAATACCGTGGCTGGTGGGATTATTAGGAAATACCCCATACGATTGGAATTACACGACCGTAGTGCAGCCTGGATTCAACAACAAGGCCATTGCTTTTCCAAGAGGCCATGTGCTTGGAGGGAGCACGTCCATTAGTATGTTTTACTGATTTTTGTAGATTCAATTCTCATTGGCTTGCAGATTCGATGATATATACTCGCGCTTCTCCAGAGGATTACGACCGTTACGCAAACTTTACAGGAGATCAAGGCTGGTCTTGGGAGAACCTTAAGCCGTATGTCTTCAAGGTCAGCCACCTGTAATTTTGGTATTTGTAACCTCATTGGTTAATATTCTTCTTTTCCCAGAATGAAAGATGGACTCCACCTGCCGATAGTCACAATACTACCGGACAATATGACCCAGCTATACATAGCTTGGACGGCATGAATGCTGTCAGCCTAGCGGGCTATCCCCACCCTACTGATAAACGGGTTTTGAGAACAACATCCGAATTCCCTGACGAATTTCCGCTTCTGCTTGATGTTAACTCTGGGGTACCCCACGGTATAGGTGCACCACTACACTCGCATTTACATTGCAACTCTGTTCCTTACTGTCATACCACAGGATACATGCAAGCCACCATCGACGGCGGCAGGAGAAGTAGTTCCGCCGTATCGTATCTGGGTCCGGAATTTATCAATAGGACAAATCTGCACGTGTTGCTCAATGCACAAGTGACCAGAATTCTCAGGAGCAACAGGGCCGAGCTTAACTTCGATGTCGTAGAATTTTCTGCGTTCTCCGAGGGTATACATCCTTCTCCCTGTACAAGCATCCATTGATGAAAACCCTTCGTAGGATCAACACGCCTCTTCAACGTTACAGCGGTCAAAGAAATAATCCTTTCAGCTGGTACAATAGGAACGCCCCACATACTGCTCAATTCTGGGATCGGTGACGCCGCGGAACTTTCTGAAGCTGGGGTACAAGTTGTTGTCGATCTTCCTGATGTCGGAAAAAATTTGTCTGACCAGCCTAAATTTTGGAACAAATGGTATGTCGACACTACGAATACCTGGGACGACATTCTCCGGAACCTGACGTACCGGAATGAATTCGTGGCTCAGTGGAATGAAACGCAGATGGGACCCTTGGTGGACACATTGCAGAGTCATATCATGTGGTCTCGTCTCCCAAACGATTCGCCAATTTTTGAGCGGTTTGCTGATCCAGCAGCTGGGTTGAACACGCCCCATATTGAACTAGGCATCCAAGTAAGTTCGCTTTTATGTGTGAAGAACTAGTCGGGCTCATGCAAAGCGGTGTAGAATGGATGGGGTTTGCCAGCTACTACTATCCCAGAATCCGGATACTTCATGAGCATAGCAACCTGTGTTGTATCCCCAACCTCGCGTGCGTAAGACGGCTCGAACCCACCCATATATCTGACTGCCTAAACCATCTAGGTGGATCGGTCAAACTCAATTCTTCCGATCCTCTGGGCCCTCCACTCATCGATCCAGGATATCTATCGAGTGAATTCGACGTTTTCACGTTGGTAGAAGCAGTAAAAAGCGCTCTGCGGTTTGTGTCGGCGTCGGCGTGGAATGACTATGTTCTGGAGCCATACGGTGAATTAGCACAGGCAACGACAGACGAAGCACTGGAACAGTATGTCAGAAACAATGCAGGCTCGGCTGCTCACCCCGTTGGGACCGCCAGTATGTCCCCAAAGTCTGCAGATTACGGCGTTGTAGATCCAGACCTGCTTGTAAAGGGCGTCTCTGGGTTGCGTGTCGTCGACGCATCTATCTTTGTAGGTTATTGGGACCCACTGTCACCCATCTTTTTGCTGATATTGAGCGTCTTCAAACCATCACAGCCATTCGTTCCCGCTGGTCATACCCAGGTTCCAACGTATATAATAGCGGAACGTGCAGCAGATTTCATCAAGTCAAAGTGGACACAGCAACGCAATCTGTGAAGACAACCTACATCAGGATGAGGTTCGTTACGATCTCTCTCTCGGAGACTCTGTTTTGTATCAAGTACTTACTTCCATGCCAACTGCGATCCATTTTTTTTTCAAGTGGAGCCAAATGTCATTTTCTAGCTTTCTTAATTTCCGAAGCTACTTTGTTGCTTGAGGGCGGCTATTATACCTATACCCGTGAGAAGAGCCCAAATTGTGAGTACAAGGAACTTGTAGTACAAAAGTACAAGGCGAGATAGAACGGTGTTGATCGGAGTTTTGATCAAGAAAGTAAACACCCAAAAAGGTAAACGTTGAAGTTGAAGTTTCCTTGTAAGTATTGGGACAAGGTTGCTAGGCGTCGGTCCCTCAAGTAGGATGCCAATAGATTTCTGCAGGGGATCTCTCACACTCAACTTCTGCTCCTTCCTACTCTTACTCTCATGCCACGAACCGGAAGAGGACTGACTATGCGGATGCGCCCACTTGAGTTGGCCCCGACTCCCAGCACCTCAAAGCCTTCCAAGGCCGAAATAGTGCCCGGAGTTTGGTCGACTTCATCACCATGCTTAAACTTGGGTTTTCGAAAGAATCCCCCAATGCTTTATAAGTCGACTACCTTTCGACCTTCTGGTGGACCACATTTTTATATACTTGTCCGTGGCAGACATCATCCGTCTACGCAGGGTGTGCTTATTTCTCGCCATATATCACTCCTCATTTACTCACCGCCTCGCAGCTTAATAGAGCCTTCTTCGTCCTGACTCACGAATCCATGATCTGGAAACGCTTTTTGAACTGTCTCCAAAGGCCCGTTCCATACTTTAATGACAAGCGGTTCAGTTTCGGTCCTCGAGACTTTGAGCCAGAACGCCTACTAGCCCAGACATCGTCGGCCGATGATAACTGGAGATGTGACTTTACGAGAGCTTTCCACGCAAACACGATGTTCCTCGACGCAATAGTGTACGACATGAAGCTACTACCAGGAGGAAAATACCTCGTCGTCGCAGCGAAGGGTGCGAGTGCGACACATGTTATCGCAGTGTTCGAACTTTACGGAGATCGTCCCGACCACATGGTCTTCAAGCTCATCTCTTCCACCAATCTCCATCATCGCGCTTTCCAGCTTCAAACTAGATTCATGCCCTTCAAAAATGATTCATGTATATTCATTGGATATGTCTATCGAGCTTATAGCCTGGGGCATACCAATAACAGGTAAGAACTAAAGTTGGTAATGGCATGCTGAAGACCGCCTTAACCTTGGATGACAGCGTTGATTTGTCTGAGATCGATTATAATTGTACACCTGGCAACTCATCTGTCCGATATATTTGGCGATGGTCGTATATCAAAATGGACCAGCTGAAGGACACTACAAGCCAGCCACCGCTGACGCTGACGTGGACCGACTGGTACGCGTGCGAGTCTCCCATTTTTGACGTAGGCTTTTTTGCGATCAACGACGTACCTCTCGTTGCATTTGTTCAAGCGCCGCACACAGTCGTTTTTACCAACCTACTAGCGGAAGGCGAAGCGCTGCCACACATAGCGGTCTGCAAGGCTTCCAACACTATGCAAGTGAGTGTTTCTCTCCTTACCTGATGACTTCTGAACTAATTTATATCTATATCTAGCACCTTCGCATCCGAGCTCTCCGTGTCATCCCTAGACAGAACCAGTTCTTGGTGATTCAAACCTCTCTTGAAAACGAACATTTGGCCCAGCTCTATCGCATGCCAAAATTCGGCAAACACAATCAAGAGCCTGACGAGACACGGATCCTGGACATTCACGGTTTTATTCCCTCTTTTCAGATATCGGATAATTACCAATCCATGGATTACATCCCCGGCCATCCGAACTATTTCCAGAGCTTGAATTACGATCCTCCGCCCATCTCCATCTTTGTGCAGACGAACGATCCGCCCGGCTTGCTTCATTATACGATGATGCCTATGAGCGACCGAGCCGACGATGTCTACTACACTGTAGAAGGAAAATCGTTCAATCAGCAGTCTCGTAACAATAAGGAACAGTACGACGTCCTGCCTGGCATACATCGTGCTCTAGTCTACAAGACTATTTACGATGACTCCACTCAAACACAGGGTATCGTGGAGCTGCGACGCTATTTGAACAAGAAAAGGCCTCACCCGGCGTATATTTCCGGCTTTCGAGAAGTGAGGGAGCCTTTACTGCGCAGATATGCAATGGAGACCTGGAGGCCGATCCCCGTTTACTTATCCATTACCTTACCGAACGAGATTCTGCAACGGATAAGAACGGTAGGCATGGGTACAATTACTTGGGACGAGGGCACGGGACGTGTGTGCATTAGTTCGCGGGACGGGAAAGTTGTAATTTTGGACATGGGGAGAGCCCTTCCGGCGAATGAAACGGTTGAATTTCTAGATCAAGTGGCCACAGGCATGTCAGTAGATAGTCTGAGTAGCAGATCAGGCCGATGTATGTAATAACTATGAGATACAACCTAAATTGATATGACAGTCACGATTCAATCGTCCACAACGTCTTCACCTGGTCCCATATCTTACTGGTGCTCTTTCCAACGCTGATGGAGAGTCAGAGGGATCATGGCTGCGTGGTACTTGTACTTACTTTGAAGTAGATATCTCATTCAAAGACTTCCACATTCTATCCTTAAAACGACCGTTATGGGGCCCCTGTGGCGCTGCAGTTTCTGGTGGTTCATCTCCCCCTTCGATGATGACCCATTGTACCCTGTATGTTTTTCTGATGTGGGAGAAGACATGGGAGACATCGCCTGCGGACTTAATTTTGACCACTGTGCACGATGCATCAGATCGCTTCTTGTCAGTGGACTCTGGGACCCGAATAGGCGACTGCAACAAAGAAGAGAGCTGCGCCCGAAGAATTTCCACAAGGCGAGTATCTGACGCTGTTTCAGAAATATTGGCTTCTGTGGGGAACTCATACAGTCCGGCTAGCAATCCTATCATAGTAATCGGTTAGATATGAGACAACGGCCTTCTTCAAGCACTGCGAACCTTCACTCGGCCGGCGAACGAGAAGGAATTGCCTGTTCTCAGGATCCGATTTGGAGCGCCATTCAATGACGTTCACAAGGTCAAGTTCCACTCGTGGCTTGCTTCGCTCTGCCTTCATAGGATAACCGATGACGCCACGTTCGGAGCGTGGCTCACACAAAGTACAGAGGTCCTCGATATCTTGCTGAAGTGGAGCTGACTGCGCGCTGTGTCAGAATCCAGCATACAGGAAAGAAAGCGCCAACATGCCTTCACTTCACTCTGATACGCTGCACAATGTGACTTTAAAGGGCACTGCTCGCAGTCGGGAGTATGAACTCTGCAAACCGTGCTTCCCAACTCGATTAAAGCCTGATTGATATCTCCTGGGTAACGATTGCGTACCATAGAATCATCAGATTCTTGGCCCTTGCCTATGCAGTCTTAATCAATGGTTCACATTTAGCTAAGAACTGAAGAATCTTGCCTCGGTTTTCACTCTGAACCAGTGCAGTCGCCGCTGCCCATAGAATATTAAGGGTAGCCGCCGCTTTAGGAGGGGCATGGAGCGCCAGGAGCCGACTAAGTAGTCTGTGCACATTGCCGTCCAGCTATAAGCTCAATGTACGGTTAATTATTTCCACGCGTAGATACCCTGAAACTCACGACAGGAACGCGCTCTCCGTAGGCGATAGAACAGACAGCGCCTGCTGTATATCGCCCAACCCCTGGTATTTTTGCTTCCAGGTCGCGCGCGTTGTCTGGTAGCATCCCTTTTAACTTCGTAACGGCGATCTGAGATGCTGTGAGTAGGCGACTGGCACGTCTATAGTATCCGAGGCCCTTCCACAAGGCATTAACATCATCAATGGTCGCAGCAGCCTGAATAAATAGCATAAATGGATCGAAATTTGCAAGAAAGAGGAATATACAAGGTCATGTATAGTCGGGAAACTATAAAAATGAGTTACGGTTTGAGTCTGAGTACCGTAACATTGGACTCACCTAGACATCCAAGACTCGTAGTACGGGATGACAGTGATAACTTGAGTTTGTTGCAACATGATTTCTGATACAAGGACCTACGATATAAGCATTGAAACGCGACGAATACACGTTAGAAAAACCTTACTTCGTAGGCCCTCTGTGCGCGTTCCTCTCGCCCTAAATTGGGATTGTACTCCTTCCGCCACGGCATACCACGCGTCGCATGAACACCAGAATACCACAGCAAGAGTGCATCGCAGGTATCGTCCGCATTACTGATGACATGCTGAGATTTGGAGTGGTCGTTGCAATATTCAGCACTAGATGGCTCCGATACTCTGGCAGGCAGCTTTCTTTTGGCTTGGGTATCACCGCCTTGCGTTTCTTCACTTTCGAGCCATAGTCATCGTCGCTTTCGTCCTGCAGAAATTCGGAGTCGTCGTCCTCGTCGGATTCGACGCGTCTACGTTTGGCCATGATGGCGCAAAGCAAAAGGAGATGAATGGCATTGACAACCAATTCTGTGATTCTCGGACCGGTCCACCCAGTGGCGTGGGATGATAATCACATCGCGTACAAGCTGACGGTTCAGCTCAGTGTAGCATACAGTAAAGAGTTTGATAATAGGCATCGTTTAATCAACAGACGCAGATGTTGCACATAAAAATTCCGGCGAATTGAATATTTCCCAGATTTATGGAAGAATACAAAAATTGGGTGATTCCTAAGAAGAGTCTATGGTCCCAGACTACCTGCAGTGAGATGTATCTTTATAACGTTGCGGTTAGAAGACAGTTGGCAGCTGCTATCAGCGACAGTCGCAAAGTAGTCTCGAATTAGCCCTAAAGAGCTGAGGAGTAATGGTATTGATATTATACAACTGCATTTGTGGTATGTAGTAATAGTAGGAATACTGGATTAGTGTATCAGTCACCCTGACGGGGACTAACGAAACAAAGCAATACACGGTCGACATCAAAGGACGATAGATGGCCATACGCCGGCACCCACCTACTCACGGATGAAATGTTACAAAGAAAAATAAAGAACCGTCCATCCTGCCTTGAAATTGTACACACGATCAGTGTTTCGAGGGCATAGAAAAATGAGGGAACGAGCTTGGAGCGCCCTTGCCTTCCTTATCCCTGTCTCGGTCCTTATCTTTATCCTTCTCTTTCTTCCTGCCGAAATGAAGGAGGGGCACAGCGAGACTCAGCTTCCTACTTGTTCGCTTCCAATGCGAGCTGGCGTTACTGCTACTGGATGTGCTGACAGAACTATGGTTCGCATCAGGGAACGTACCCCATCCATTAGGGTGTTCATCGGTATCAGGATGTTCCGACTTCATCTTGCCTTTGTCATTGGTCATTACAACATGATCGACTGAGGCATGACCATTGCTTGCGTACATAGTCCGCACAGGGGAATTTGGAGCAGCAAACGAAGGACGGTAGAGGAGGAACAGGGGGTAGTTGCCGCAGTGAAGTCGCATGGCCGTTGCCGATAGCAGTGGAAGGTCGCGGAGGGGGCGAAGCGCGCAGTGAGGAGTGATCTCGTGCTTTGTCCTTATGATGGATCAAACTTGACAACGACTTCTTGTGCTCAGGGGCCTTGGTCGGCGAAGAATGTTTTTCCAGAGACTTCCGCGAAGGAGATGAAGGCGAAGAGGAGGATGGCGCATGGGATGATGGAGTCGCAGGGAGAGGAGGTAGAAGATGTGAGTTTGAGCCTAGAGAAGATGATGGAGACACAGGCGAGGAACTCTCATAATCATGAATATGCCTATGATGGTGGTTAGCGTTGACACTAAGGCTACCACCCGAAGTCTTCGGACGTGACGTTGAACTTAGATTATGAAATGCGGACGCATCGAACATGCCAGGTTCCGATGGACGCCGCCTCCTCTCTTGAGGCGACGGGGGGCCTGAGGTCTTGAACCACTGTGAAGAACCTTCTTCCTTTGAGCTCGAGGGAACTGTCGGAGATTGAGGAATTTGAGGCAGTCCAGCCTGGCTGGCTGGTCGCGACTTATCTCCCAATCTAAACGACTTCCGTTTAAACCATGTACTTGGTTTACGCTCGGGGTGAGGATGCGGATGGTCATGATGTCCGTTTTCAGGAACGTTCACACCAGGATCCGGACTTGTTGGTAAAGGTGGTGGTGTTGGCGCTTTGTGATTCGGCTCGTCCGAGCTTGCCGTAGAAAGTAACGACGAAGGCGCAGTGAACCTCTCGGAAGACTGGCGGAAATCCGGCCCGTGCAAGGCCCCCGCTGACGTTGAGGGTCTGCGTCTAGTAAAGAACCCCTTGCTCCGGGTATTACTGGAGGTAGTGGGCGTAATCGCAGGAGAGGATGCAATGGACGGGTTGGGTGGGGACGAAGCTTCGTCCAATACCGGAATCTTGACATCAAGCGTTTGTCGAGATGATTTCTTATCGGTTGGATGGAGTGAAGGTGATGAGGATTGCGACGGCGTAATTGGAAAAGGCGGATCGCTGATGTCTGAAGAGTCACCTTCTTCCGCAAGTCCTGGGGGTAGAGGGGGGGTTTATTGGTAGAACAGGTGACGCCTCAATGGAACCAGTCGGAGAGAGCGCTTGTTCGGATATCTCAGGCGGCGCTGGTGAGGGGTTACGTAGTCCAAGGGCCGGCAAATCGATGTCGGCAGCCTGATAATAGAGTACGTAGGCGGAGCCAGCGGGGGAATCCCCAAAGTACTTGGAGATATCGCCTTCGGGTAATGGGTAGACATTATCGTCATCAAAAACAAGCCATGACCCGCCAGTCTTGATGATGGAGATGTAGTGTCCATGATGTGGGCCGCTGCAAAAAAAGCTCATCAACACGAGCACTACATTGAAGCGACGATACTCACGTTCCAATGTGTACAACAATTCCAAATAGGTTGTACAGTCGGTCCGCGTCCTCCGTGTCGTCAACAGTATTGAACAGCCGAAGTTCGATGGGAAAAGCTACCCGATAGGCTAGCTTGATGTACTTTTGCAGGTCCTCTTGATACTTGAACCGCTTCAAGTGCAAAGCCAAGACATTGGGTAGTTTCTTGATCTTCATTCTATAGTAACGTATGAGTAATGCCGGCCGAGGGTACCTGATACACATTACCGTTTCTCCGCCTCCTGCAGGTCACAACAAGCGTCGCAGAAAAACTTGTTCTTCTGACAGAGCATTTCGCTGGCGCTAAATTGGCGTAAACATGCAGTGACACTGGAGTTCTGCTCAATATCAATTGAAAGATCCAGAAAGGACTCGTCGCGGGCCGAAACCTAATGTACCGGGTAAATAAGGCTAGGGAATTACGCAGACGGAGGTAACCAACCGTTTCGCAGGTGAGGCAACGGGTTTCGCTAGTCAAAACACCTTCGAAAAGCTTATGAACTAAAGTTGCATCTTGCGGTGATGTACCAGAATTAGAGCTCGTAGTGGCGGTTATAATTGTAGGGGGTGATTTTGATGATAAGGTGGCGACCGAGTTGGACACTGACGAGGCAAAAATGACCATATGGATGAGCGGACACGGGGAATGACAGCGAGACGACTCACAGTCTTCACCCATAGCGTCGTTCTGCAATTTCTTCTCCTCTTCTATTTCCTCTACGATCTTATTAAGGAGATAATTAAGAAATTCGTGTGCATCCTGATGCATAGTAGAACGAAATATATCAGTTGCCTTGCTTGACCTTGTCGATGAAGGCGCGCGGAGCGACGGTACCGCTGTCGGATGGATTGGTGGAGATGTAAAAATAAAGCGAACGGAGTGCGGAGAAAAGGGTAGGGGGAGAAGAAGGAATGGTATGAGATTCGTGCGGATGAATTCCGTTCGCGATCGGGTGGTCTGCGCTGCCAGACACGGAGGGTCGACGAACTGGTACAAGAGCCGGGGATCCGGAGAGAGCGTCCTGGGATCCTTGGGCGACGGAATGCTCCTCTGACTGCAAGAGAAGGTCTCTGAAGGGAGTGCAGAAGTACAGAGCCTGCACTACCGAGTTGGCATAACTGCAATGATGTCGTAAGTGGTATCCCACAGAATGCTGGACATTACTTACCAAGTATTGCCAAACTGCAGTCATTAGAGAGCTGGAATGAGCGCTAATTAAAGAGCGAAAGGTATGCCACGTACGTTCTCCAGGCCAAATTTCTTGCCATCGGCAGAGCATGTCGTCGGAATAGGTATGGGCTTCGAGCTGTCTCTTTGGGACGGGGTTTGCTGAGTACCAAAAATCCATTTCGCTCTTGCTCTTGCCATGCTAAGTAGCAAAGTTATGTACCCAACGGGGGGAGGCGCGAGCGCGACGCTGCTCGTCGTTGGACAGTCGTCGTCTGGACGTTGATGTTAGAAATGATCCAGAGGCACTTAGAATTACGGCTTTGGCCTGGTCAGGCACAGCTTTTCTAAATTCGGAGCACGAAGCACGTGATGCACTGATCCCGATCACATCGTCCCCATTTCCCCTTCCACATGCCACATGGTCCAGTCTAGTTCTTGTCGCTCGCACCTCAAAGTCAGGTGCAGGTTAATTGTCGGCAGGCCCGAAAGCAGGACCTGGAGAGGTTCGACATCCCTGGACGCCTTTCTTCCTGATACTCTTCCTGATAATTTCCGGTCCGCACTCTCGGATCCTCTTCCGGATCGGGTTGCTGCCATTTCATTTTATCCCAGATACCTTTCCCGCAGCCCTCCAGAACGCGGAGCTGAGTGAACGAGGATGATTAATCTCTATAACTGTATCTCAAGATCCATCGTAGGCACGCTTGAGACCCTATAAATCTTGTGCAAATTGATTACGCCTTTAGGCACAACTGTAAGGAATGATTAGTGTTATAATCGGCATATCCTTATCTAGGAGCTATTAGTATCAACACCGTTTCCAACGTTCCCCACCATCCGTTTGATAACCACTTTATCACCCAGCCTTATCACACCCTCTCCCAAGGGAACCCCATTGCATCCAACACAAGGTTTCATCTTGTTCGCAGGATCAATACCGGTTCTGACCTTCATGAGAACCTTATACGGAACAGCTTTATCCCTGACACCCGTGTCTGGAGAAACATTGGGCAACTAGGTAAAATAGTCAGCGATCGGAAGGACAGGCACCCAGGTGACGTAGTGATATTTCCAGGAGTGGTGGCACCTACCAGGCATCGAACACATTTCGATACAACGAGAATCCCAGGTGCATCTGAAACCGGCCCGGACTCGATAGCAATCTCCTCCCACATGTCCTCCGCAAACGGACCTGCGCCTTTGAAAACGATATTGGGTCTAAACCTGAAAAGCACGCTTTATCAGCTGACGGAACAAAGCACCACCATCAATGAAACACCGCGCAGCAATTTGAACGCATTCAATACAAGCCAGTGCCCACATGTTGCAAGGAAGAATTGTTTTAAAGACACCGACCTCTCTATCATCAATTTATCTGTTCTCCAGTGTTCATCAATCCCTTGTTTACCCACCTGATTGCGTAGCTCTTCCTCCAATACATTCATGCTTTCTTGAGACAACACAAGAAGAGGGTATCCATCCTGGTACACCGCTGTGGCTTTAAGTTCTGGGAATGCCGCAGTTGGGGCACAGTTCCGCGGTCGCTTTCCCTTGAACACCAGGTGTACAGGCTTTTCGAAGTATGATGAAAGGATGGCTGATGGCGATTTCGAGGGCTCGGGCGGTAGCGAGACGGCTTCACAGACATGGCTATCTATGTCGGACCCCCACATCGCGACATCAAACCTGTGAAGGTTCGAGAGGACAAACCATATCATTATTACATGTCAAGAGGAGAAGCTTCGGTTCATACGATTGCCAAGTCTTCAACATCTCCTTGGATGGACGTAACGGCACGTCAAATGAGTCGCACCTCGAGTCCTCAGGAAAGGAAACATGCAATACCCCACCGTATGGTGAATTATCGTCTGTTTCAATCTGCGGTGTGATTAGCACCATCTGGAGATTCGTAAGATCTTGATATCCGCCCGCAAGCCTACTAAACCTACTTTTGACACTTCACGCGCCGTTATAACGCTTTTAGTTACCGCGTCCACGATGGACCATTGCCGATCGTTCTATGAAAGGTAATTCGTCTTTTTCCTCTGCAGGACGGCGCACCACGGCCGAAGAAGATGACTCACCTCTAGACCCTCAGGGGTATACCGAGCATTTGTAACAGACAGTCCTCGGCAGCTCTGGTCGCGGCCGTGAGCACGCTACGCTACCAGAAAGAGGGAACAATGCAGAAAAACGAGGATATTCACCTTGATCGGGTGGATCAACAGTTTCGAAACAGTCACATTGTAGCCAAAGTTTGGCTTGTGCAGGCGAGATGAGTCTATGGTTATTTCTCGACCTTGTACCGGAACCGTTAACACTGGGGGCCGTTGCATTGTGGCCTTTGGTATCAGAAGCGAGAGGGGAATAGAGCGATAGAGGACGAGAAAAAGTACTGCAGCTCCCACGAGGAAGGTCAGGCGAGTCTCGGTTCCTATAGTTCCGTCTAAAGACAGTCTATCGAAGAAAGGGTCCAGCATAGTGGTGGTCACAAGAAGTTTGGTCTGTGAAGTTTGAACAAGTGCAAGTCCTGACTGAGAAGCGTGCCTGGCGTAGCGGGACTTTACATAATCGCCTGTTATTTGACGGTCAAGTTATTTCCCCTCCAAAAAATATTGTACAAGTGGTTTCTTCCTTCACTTCCATCCCCAGCGTCGCCCTATACAGTTCTCAACACCAGATGGATGCCGCTGGTGATATCACTGATCTCCAACCTTGAGGCTAAAAGTAGTACTTATCCTCGTACGGCCTCTGCATCTGACCGCGTCCAAAGAATCCAAGGGCGCTGCCTTTTTCATGAGAGGAACAGTCGGAATGTTTCGCCGTAAGTTATATAAATTTGTCTGCTGATTCGCCAAAGTTATTGTTGATGTCGATAAGGTCCTGATACATCTTCAGAGTTTCTTTCGATTGCCTCTTCTGAGCGCGTTATGTTTGCCTGTCGCGAAACAAATTCATATCGGGCCTGCTACCGCTATGCTTCACCAGCAAATGACTGGCTCCGACTTTGTCACTGACATTGTGGGGAAGTAACCCAGAAGCTGCATCTGCTCCTGCGCAAGGCCAGCAGGCGGATCCCACGGTGATTGTTGGGTGTTCGCGTCGTAAAAATAGGGCTTGCCCTGTGAGTTGGTCATTCTAACCTACCAAGCCTGAAGCAAGATCAAAGCCGGTCAATAATAACAACGTCGAAGATACGGCACCGGGCACGTACTATAGTGTTATTCTAGTACGTTTACATTGAAGCTGATGTTACTGATGCAGTGAATAATTAAACCGCTTCCAGTATTTGCCGGCGGCAAACCTTTCGTGACGACCCCCAGTACGGGCACAGTACTTACGTCGGGTTGCTATTCTTCGATTGCACCTACTATTTATTTAGTTAGGTGGCGTCGGCGGTAAGATACCTTGCATGGTTATACTATCCTTTAGTGCACGATTCAGATAACCCTCGAACTGTAAGTTCAGTGTCAATTACTATGTGAGCGTTCTGATCTCCCCCTGAGTGGCCGGAATGAGGCCAAAAAATCTGGGGCATGAGAACGGTGAAGCACAGATTTCACTCAGATAAAGGTATACGCAGCGCTTGGGAGTGGAATCTTATGATGAATGATGTCGATAGGCACCCAGACATAGAAATTCGATACCACGAGGTAGCTTACAGGGAATAATCTGGCATAACCCAGGTTTTACTATTATCCATGGCCAACTATTTGCTAAAAGTAACGATTGAAAGAATGACGATAGCGGAGACTAAAATACTTGAAGCCGACGCGTGTCCGGAGTTTGAATTTGAAGCCGAAGGCGTTGGAACTTGAACTTGGAACATACCAACCATGCTTGGAACGTACGCGTAAACCATGACCTGGCCAGACCCGGTGCTCCGCCAATTTCAATCCGTTCCACCTACTCCTGCCGAAAACGATTTTCATGGGTCCTACAACAAGCTCCTCTATTGCCTTTTCCCATTTGATAGTCCCTACACCGTTGTCCCGCAGTATTTGAAACCTGGCTCTCGGGACTCATCTGGCTGGATAATGACGTTCGAAATAGTCTTCGACAACCGGCCCGTGTTCATCTTGGAACTGAAAAATCCGGAGGCTTTAAAATTTGTTTCATCGCGTGGAGAGGCTGACGACCAAATCAGGCGGAGAATTAGTGATTTACGTCGTCAGTATCATGTCACTCCTTGAATTTTATTGAATACACACCAAAGCATGCAGCCTATTGCCCCATATCAACGTTGCACGCAGTTAGCGCTATTGGGACACGACTTTGCTTTTATCAACTGGACACCGCAGACGAGGAGGCGGAGATCAAGCCACTTGCCATTCCTCGGCATCCTACGAGGGTAAACGACACTGCACCAGAGAAGAGGTGGAACTGTGATGTCCTAGATGCCGAAGGAGAGAAAAGGTTTCGTAGCATTGTTGAAGAGATAAAGGAGGAATGTGCAAAGCTGTTGTGATTTGCTCAACGGTCGTGTTTATTGTATATTAGCTTGAGACATCGCGACACTTTTCCAATGCAGTATAATTGCTAACTCGCATGCATGGTCCCAAGCATCCATTAATTGAAATGGATAATTGCCAGAGGAATCGAGGGAGAGAAGTTACCACGGGATTGGAAAGACTTTGTCTGTTCCGATATAATGTTCCTATTGATCAGCAAGCCACAACCATGATGAATACATCAGCTCACACTTCCCGTAAGGAAGGAAGGAAGTAGGTTTTATTAGTCGTCGGGTAAGACATACACAAAGACATCCTTAAACCAGACACTCTTTGTACGGTAGTTGACCGGAGTAAGTCTTACTATTGTGGCCTTTGATATCAGAAGCGAGAAGGAAATAGAACGATAGAGAATGAGAAAAAGTACTGCAGCTCCCGTAAGGAAAGCTTAGGCAGTCTATAGAAGAACGGACCATATGTTAAGTTATTCTTTGCTCTCCGTAAAATATTGTACAATTTGTTCTTCCTTGACTTCCGTCCCTAGCGTCGCCCTATGCAGTTCTCAGCACCAAATGGACGCCACTGTCCGTGCTGATAATATCACTGATCTCTCCAACCTTGAGACTAAAGGCAGTATCCTCGAACGGCTTCTGCATCTGACCGCGCCCAAAGTATCCAAGGTCACCGCCCTTCTCATGAGAGGAACAGTCGGAATGTTTTGTCGCAAGCTGTGCAAACTTGTCTGCAGAATCGCCAATGACGTCCTGATACGTCTTCAGGATTTCAATCGCCTCTTCTTTTGAGCGCGTTATGTTCGCCTGTCACCAAATTCATATCAATATTTGGACTGGATGGCTTAAACATCAACTTACTTCCTTCCAGCTGGATGGACGCCTGCTACCGCTGTGCTTCACCAGCAAGTGGCTAGCTCTGACTCTGTCACTGACATTATCTTGGGTGAGATAGCTTAGCGCCCGGGAGCTGCTGAATTTGCTCCTGTGTAAGGCCAGCAGGCGGATCCCACGACGATTGTTGGGTTTCCGCATCGAAGAAGTAGGGCTTGCCCCGTGAGTTGGACATTCTGACCTGCCAAGCCTAAGCAAGATCGTAGTCAGTTGACCATGATAGTGTCGAAGATATGGTACGTACCATAGTGTTATTCTAGTATGTTCACACTGAAGCTGACGTTGCTGATGCAGTGAACGATTAAACCGTCTCCGGTAATTGCCGGCGGCAATCAACCTTTCGTGACGACCCCCAGTACGACTGAGGCACAGTATGTCGGATTCTCGTGGTTATCGCCATCCTTTCAACGACTGCACCCACTATCTAGGTGGCGTCGGCGGTGAGATACTTTGAATGTTTATACTTTATAATCTTATCTTTTCAATGACTCAGATAACCCTCGAACTGTGGGTTCAGTGCCAACTACTTAGATGAACATCGGAAGAACGATAATCTTATTAGCTTGCAGACCTGGCCATGAGTCGCCTTTCTGCTACCATTCGTCGTCAAAAGGATTGGTGGTTATCTTACCGTCAAAAGACATTCAAAAGCGACTGGATACAAAAAGCATGTGATCGCGTGTGGGAAATCCCTCTGCCTTGTGGAGAACACAGCAAGGTAAAATTATCAGAAAGACAGGCGCGTGCAAATTTTCTTCAGTTATTTTCAGTTTGTTTCATCTGCCAACAAGGCCGAATATGTTCTTGAAGAGCTAGAAGGGTACGCCTTACTTCGCGATCAAGCGAACAAGTGGTAATCACTACCCCAGTCTGTCAATCTTAATCCTACTCTGAAAAGGTTCTAGCCAGGTTTCTTGTTTCGAGCGCATATGGGAATCAGAATCTCTTCTAGAGCACTCCATTGTCTCTTCGCTTGACCATGAGCTTTATTCTCTGGCACCGAATTCCACCAAAGGGACTGCGAAGCTAATCAATCCCTACACATGTCCCCTCGTTTACGACAGATCGATATCCGCTGACCTTCAAGGTAATCCTACTCCCATCTCGCCTCCTGCCGATACCACATACTCTGTGTCTCGCAAATTCGCGTTATTGCCCACAGACGTCCAGCTGACTGCTTCCAACCACCTGGAACTCTTGTATTACATCAACGACCTTCATCCCAGGCACACATCCCTTTATGGCCTCCTCAGCACAACCCTATCAGCCTTTATTCCATTATTTGAACATACTCTTAGCGATCTCCACCGAAATAATCCTTTACCTCAGCGCATACCCGGTCGCTCGTGGTACAGCCAATGGACCGAACCGGAGCCACCGGAGTTCTCTGATGATGAAGAGGGCTGGGCTCTATACGAGCTTGACATGTGGCACTGGATGTCTCACAGACCCATCAATTTACCTGACGTTCCAAAAGATGGTTATCAGGGTGGCCTGGAAGAGAGAAAGCACGTCGTAAAGCTCGGAGGTAGAAGACTACAAGTTGTCATAGGTGCTTCGGAAACGCGGCTTGTGCGTAGTCACTCTTGTTTGCTTGGCGGGCACGTTACTGAAGTTGGTCAACACCCAGACTCCTGGGCAAGGTCATCACGGCACCATCGAGCCGTGGAGAGTCGAGGGTATGAAAAATGAGCGAATCGTCGCTTGTGGATTCTTCTATACATCCGTGGTACGTGATACTCATTTGTCAGAGGGTCCCGTATTCAAGTCACGCACCTAATCCAGGAGAACGTAGTAAACAGCTCTATTGAATTTCGTATGGCCGTTACCTACCCCAGAGGCTTCAACGCCGGTGACAACGGCGCCACTTTTCGAACCTGGGGTATGCGAGATGCTGCTCCGTGCCACCAATTCATAGGCGACGTGTCCATCCGTCAAGGAACAGCTATAGTCTTCCCAAACATCTACCAGTACCGACATACACCAATTCAACTAGCTGACCCAAGGAAACCAGGGTCACAGACGTATGGTTTCATTCCTTTTAGTTGATCCCTGACATCCCGCCGATCCCGTCCACCTCGAGCGTCCCGCCACAACAGAAGGCGTGGATCCGAGAAGCGTTAGGATGATTTTCTTGACGTGCGCTTCCCAGAGGAAGTCGTGGCGAGGATAATGGAGCACGTGGATTGGCTCGTAGATGAAGATGAGATGGCGCGTCTCCGAGAGGAGATGTTGCAGGAGCGGCGGGAGTTCGTTTCGAACAACGACGACCATTATTTTTCAATACCTTTTGATGTTTTTAATGGTCCAGAGGTTCTCCTATATCCATAGGATCGTTGCTTCATCAACTTCAACGACACGAAAGATGACCCTTGTCGTCAGAATGGATGCACCTCGCACTGAAATTCATCGGAGCGTTTCGGAGCTCCTTGTGGTATTCGCAATTGCCTCAGAAGCTCAGCAACTGTATTTCAAAAGTTTAGAATGGACGCTCCAAATTCATCTGTAACCATCTTCAAGTCCTAGGCTTCCTGGGGCTGGTCTTTCCAAATGATCTGGTTTTACACAAGCTCGCATTCACACCAACGTTTAACGCAGTCTATCCCCGGGAGTTGACATGAGCCCAAAAGCACAAATTAGGGTCACGTGCAATGGTAAGTCGCGTCTGGACTAGATTGGAGTCTCCTCAGTCTATACTGTAGTGGTTGTTACCCCACATAAAGTCAAAGATAAGATGAAACGAACAGCTTCTCGTTGGCTGAAACAGTTCTAATATCAAGAAAACTAAACTTCAAAAGGTTAGCACTTGGTTTGCCTAGCAGGGTATTCATCATTAAATCTATGCGGTTACAGCAAATAAGCAGAGCTAGGAAGAAACTTTAAAAAAGAAGGTAAACGTTCGAAGGGAGATAATTTCTATGTTATGCAGGGTAGTAATGGGGTCAAATAACCGAAATCAAGACGAACAGGGCCCTGGTCCCAAACGACGTGGTAGTAAGATCTATCCAGCAATACACAAGGGCGAACGGAAAACTCTACAAGGTCGTACCACGTAGGATATACAAACAGTGCAGATAGATAATTACATTTAACGCGTCCAGAATGAATTTAAATCAGCGAGGTCTACTGTTCTCCGTACCCTTGCGGGTTCTTGCTCTGCCAATTCCACAGGTCCCGGCACATAGTCTCAAGGTCCTGAGGAGCTTTGAAGCCTAGTTCCTTTTCGGCAAGGCTTGGATCAGCAGTAAGGTCCGGAACGTCACCGCGTCTTATTCAGATTTAAAGTTAGAATACATAAAAGCGGAACAGATATATCAGAAACTCACCGTCTTCCTATGATCTCGGTTTGGTAGTTGAACCCGGTGGCAGCTCTCATAGCTTCAACGATCTCCAGTACACTCATCCCTCTGCCTTTGCCAAGGTTGTATGCTTTAAAACGGCCGTTGGGTCGGTCATGGAAAACCTGACTATTGCCGTTGAGGGTGTCAAGGGCTAAGAGGTGACCGGAAGCGAGATCTAAGACGTGGAGATAATCCCGAACGCATGTTCCATCGCTTTAACATGTATTAGCGGGACACGGATGCAGAGAAGACACCACACACCGAGTGGGATAATCATTTCCAAAGACCTTTAGGACAGATTCCTTGACGCGCCCTACGGCCATATGGGCAAGAAGTGGTAGTAGGTTTCCAGGTCGGCCTTTGGGATCTTCGCCGATCCGACCTGAGGGGTGTGCGCCAGCGGGGCTAAAGAGTATCGATGAGAAGCCTCAAAGTTGATATATTGGGGATGCTTACTTGAAGTAGCGAAGAGAAAGGGCCTGCCATTTCTCGGGTTCAGCTAGGGTTCATTGGGGATCAGATGGAGCGGTTGAGGAGGGGAGAAACGCGACGCACCGTGACATAGGTCGTCAATTATTGTCTCGGCCATTACTTTTGTCTTTCCATAAGGACTATGTGCTTGTAACCGAGTGGTTTCTGGGATAGGTACGATGGGAGGAGTGCCATACACCGTAGCAGATGATGAGTAGACCAGCCGGTAGCATTCGAATTCTGACATGATTTGAAGAAGTGAGATGGTCGCGGAAACATTATTTTGATAATAGGTGAGAGGAATTTCAGTGGATTCTCCGACGGCTTTATATGCCTACAAAGGATAGTTAGAGCCCTGCAGCAGAATGATACTGCCTCTAACTCACCGCTATATGTATCACTCCCCAGATTCCACCTTTGCCATATTTCTCAAACACTGCTCGAACCTCCTCCGCCTTCGTCAGATCGACGTTGTGTATATCGATTTCAGTGGACTGGATATCCTGTTCGGAGGCATCTGGAGGTAACTCTTCTCTAGATAGCTGTCCAACTCGAACGAGAGCCTCGGGCAGTGAATTGTGGCCATTATCTATAGAAATAACTTTGTATCGCCGAGTCTTCTGTAGGCAGTAGACAACATGTGATCCTAAAGAAAAAGAAAAATAGATGGTCGGAATAGAAAAAAAAAAATAGGAAAAAGGAGGAGGACTAACCGATGTAACCTGCTCCTCCCGTAACGAGCACGTTCTGAAACACGAATTATTAAACGCAACACGACGATAACAGCATCTGCATACTTTGAGAGGTGTAGACATGGTCGTAAGGGAGTCGTATCGAAGAAAAGTAAAAATCAAGTTAAAGGGAGTGGAAGGAAAAAAGTCGAGTCCTTTTATCGATCGTACTATTGAGAGGATCACGCGAGTTACCGTTGGGCCGTGTCTATATTTAGGGGCACCTCCACCATGATCCGTATTCCGTGTGATACTTTCACACTCGGTACTCCAAAAAATTACGATTCCAGGTTGCTCGACGACGCCTAGATACCTCTCCTACATTACATTTGCTTCCACCGGTATGCTACCGTTCACCGTCCATTTTGACATCCCCCTCTCCGTCAACCTTTTCGACCGGTTTCGAGTCTTCTGCTGCAGTTGGTACAGCGACCAGTGGACTTGCCGACCCGGTATCTTCCGGCGGGACATCCCTGAGGAGCTGAACTGTCTCTTTTTGTTTAGCGGCTTCAATCTCTTCAACCAAAAGCTCGATGTCTCCGGTTCCAATCTTTCCGAACAGATTCAAATGCTGTTCGCGGGCCGCCCGGAGCGCGAGCCATGCGATTCTCTGCTTGTTCTGGGGATAATTTACATGGGTTAGTGAGGTCGAGACAAGCGATAACGGAAAAATATCGCACTTCTTCATATTTGATGATCTTGGGATCAGTTGGTGGACTGGGTCTAGTGTATACAGTAGGGGGTGGAACGGGCGAGGGCTCAGGAATTGATACCGGTGCTGGTTGCGGATCTTGAGCAGGTTTCGGTGTTGGAGTAGCCACGGGTTTTGCGGGGAGAGACGGATGAAGTGACGAGTTTGTGGGAGTAGCAACTGGTGCTGGACGCAGGGTCGATTCGGTACCAGAGACAGGTGCTGTCTCGGGCGTTTTGGGTGGCACTGGAGCCGGTGTTGGCTGACTTGCAGCAAGTGCAGCGGCCCGTTCAGCCTGTTGGGCAAGTTGTCTCTTACGTCTCTCAATCTGCACATCTTCGAATTTCAGTCGTTTAACAAAATCTTTAACCTCTCCCGGTCTAAAAAGGTATAAGCATATGAAAGATGATGAATCGGACACTCAACTTGAAAGGGAAAGCCAAGTCGTCCAGGTCTCTGTACCCCATCTCCCAGACATCCGTCAAGTACTCGCTACCATATTTCCACTTCCAATCTTCAGGCGGTTCTCTCATCTTTTGCCATAATAGCTTCGTGGCCTCTTCAAACCCAGCCGTCGCTCCATTGACCTCTGTGGACCACGGCGCCTTGTCGAATGGAGCACACAGCTCATTTTTCCATTTGATCCAGTTCTTCTCGCGATCAAGTATGACACTAACGGTGTCTGCAAACGCACGACCATTGGGGGTAGTCTGCCGAAGTTCCTCCATTGTCTTGTTAAAGGTTTCCTGGACCCATTGGATGTCGGCAGCTTCAAGTGTAAAATCCATGTGTAGCGACCGATTGCGCACCGTCGCCCACTTTTCTTTGGTAGATTTGACGAATGTAAGCAGATGGCTGAGGAGTATGAGAAGCTGGAAGAGGAATTGACGTCGGAAGTGTGTATCTTTTAGCTAGAAATGGTCAGTAACTTATGAACAGCCAATGTGGTCGATGCTCACCTCAAGATCAAGGAGATCGGGACTCGTCAAGAATTTGGCGAAAAAGTAGTCTGTAACTGTTTCTTCTCCAATATCCTGTGGCTCCCGCTTTCGTTTAAGCGAGCCTGCACCACCGGAAGCCGTTCTGCTGCCCATCATTACGCGTTCCTTCGCAGTAGCCTCCTTGAGGACAGGCAGGACCTTGTCCACAGAATCCTTGAATGCGGGAAAAGTCGAGGGGTCGGAGAATAGCGGTGGTTTGGAGAAAGGAAGTTGCAAAGACCAGAATGTTTGATAGAAGTCTAGGCATATAAAATTTGGTTTAGTCTTCGTGTAAAGGTGATTGAATATACTTACCGTCTGCCTGCGTCGTCGATGCAGGCTTGTCATCATCAACTTGCATTTTGTCGTCTTCATCCGTTTTCTCATCCTTCGTCTCCCCGTTACCCTCCTTCTCCTTCTCCTCACGCTTCGACATATCCTTCACACCCTCCCACGTCGGCCCATACTCTCCCCTCAGGTTAACGCCACTCCGCTCACTCAACGGAAACGCGCCACTCAAGAACGTCAATATCCGCCCACAAAACATCGTTGTGGACCCCATCTTCGACAGGCGCCGAAGCAGGTCGTTCAGAGTCCTCAGCAGGTAGAGCGACTTGCCCTTCTGGGGCACCATGCCTGCAGTGAGCCGAGGCGCGCGGGACTCTATCCAAGAGAATATATGCGAGCACGAGGTAATGGTCTGCGTCTCTAAGAGGTCTTGAAGGATGATAAATGTGAATGTCGGGTCGCATATTTCTGTCAGAGACGAATAAGAGAGCCTTCATTAGTCGTTTGTGAAGCTAACGAACCAAGGTCACTAAATGTCAAGACCAAGTCAAGCCAGTGCTGCAACTGGGTATAGTACGCCGTAGCATCCTCCTTCGAAGCCTTGCCCTCCGTTTCCTACTACGTCGTCAAAAATACCGCCAGGCAAGCACAGAAAAAGTTAGACATACAGCCAGCTTGAATATCTCATTCTTCAACAAGTACTCCCACTGCACCCGTTTATTCTCCGCCGATATCTTCACCTGCTTCTCGCTCTTGATAGCCTTTAGTATATTGTCTTTAATGACATCCGGTTTGACGGGAGGAGGCGGTAGGGATTTGAGCAGGGCAGTGAGGGTGGGCTGGAGAGAAACCATTACGGCAGATGCCGAAGCGCGTTTCGTTCTGCCCCTCCATGACGCGGTCTCTCGACGACGATATCTCTCTGTTGAATTCCCTGTTGTCTCAGGATAACCTCGATGAGTCGGATGAGGCTAGTATTGCAGAGCTCATGCAACGTCTGGAAAGTGCCGATGGGGTAGCCAAGGGCATGGAGAGTAAGCTGGATGATTTATTGGGGAATTTGGATACCCTTCTTGCTGTCCTCGAGAAGAATGAGCCTGTGGAGAAGCAGGAAGAAGTAAGCGGTGACAAAAACGGAGAATCGGTCTGATACAGGTGTCGTATCTTATATCCTTATGTTGAGAAAATTAACCAGTGTCACTGAAGGCGTCACTAATATCTCAGTGAAGAATACCCTACATATCTTAGCTTTGCCGGCAATGCAGACGGAGCACTTGGGTACGCTACGGATCTTTGATAATGAATCCAGCCTCAACCTCAGAACAGTATTCTGAACGATTACCAACCTCCGCCAATAGATATCAATTAAGAGAAAAGCATGATACGGTCATTTCGCATTTCGAATGTCCTCGGTTCCTTTATTACGTTTCTCAACATGTACTTAAAAGCTCGTATTCAATACTAAATGTACGTGTAGCATACTGTATTCTTCTTCATGGCAAGTACGAGATACATTTCTCTGCTTCTTCAACCTCTTTCCTACTCAAAAAAGCTCGTACATAAAACTAGAGTAAACTTTCCATCAAGGCAATAAGGTATGGCCAAGTGAAGGAACTGCACGTAAATCCCGGTCCGTGTACAGGGAAAGTAAGGATATAAAGGCATCTTCTAGAGAGAACAAGGACGGCACACAATGACGGAAGAGGAACTAACTTAATCCGTTGCGGTAGAAGCCTCCCCTGTTGGTATCGGAACGTCTGGTCCTGCTAACGCGCCTTCCGGTACACCTGAAGGGCCGGAGTCCGGGACTTGATGGAAATCTATCACAGAACGATTAGCGCATAGAATACGTTAAATATCCAGTAAAATATACCTAAAATTTCAGCGTACATCATGACTTTCCATGTATCAACTGGTAGGTCGGCGTCATTGAAACTCCAGTCGAACTTGTCTGCTGCTACGGGCTCATCACTAGGGTCATGGTAAGGCGCGACGTATTCGTGAGCCAACGACTCAGTCGCGTCTATCCGTTTTCGCGGGTCGAAGACAAGCATTTTTTCGAGAAGGTCAATAGCTAAAACAATTCGCGTTACACGCGATATTCTCGTATTGACATGTCCGGACTCACCATCTGGATCTGTCGTTCTGAGCTTCGAGCTGAAGGGTACTCGTTCTCGCTTGGGTAGGCTCTGTACAAATCGCAGTGTCTGCAAAACCAAACGGGGAAATCTATCCATCAGCATGTAAGCATTACGACAGGACAAGGTACCACACGTTTTCACTGGCGATAGTTTCAATGACATCATCGGGAGGGGTCCCAAGAAGCTCTGTGATAATCGAGAATTGGTTCACGTCTAAGAATACTTATAAGCATGTGCATGGAGCCCAGATACGTTAGGACTTACGATCCTTCCCCGGGAACAGCGGCTTTCCTTCCAGCATCTCTGCAAAAATACACCCTGTACTCCAGATGTCGACCGCAACGTCGTACTTTTGCCAAGTCAACATTATCTCAGGAGCCCGATAGTACCGAGTAGACACGTAGCCCGTCATTTGAGGGTCTTGAATTCTGGCGAGACCAAAGTCGCAGATCTATATTACCATTGGCGTTAGCGAATAGCGCGACGGTAGAAGCCGTGAGATAAATGCCTTGAGGTCACAGTTCTCGTTCACGAGGATATTACTTGGTTTCTATCCATCACGACGTCATCAGATAGAGCACAGATCATTCCGGTGGGAAACACGCACGAGGTCTCGATGGACCACACCGGCAGAATGCACGTACTTAAGGCCACGCTGTGGAAATCGGGTTAGGCGAGGAAAATCGCGACAAGGATAAAGACGCACGAGAATCTGGTACAGGAAATATTGGATAAACTGCTTCTCCAAGGGCCGTGAGGTTAGTAGTCGATGAAGATCGGTGCCTAAAAGCTCCGTCACGAAATATCTGCGCAAGAGATAGGGTCTATCATGTAGAACAAGAACTTGAAAGACACAAGCGTGACGCACAAATCTTCAAGGGGAGAAATGAAAACATCGCTCAGGCTGATGATCTGTAAGATGCAGTGGAGCTTGGAATCAGTGCGGTGTGAGACGGAGCGGCTGACGTACGTTCTCGTGCTGGATGTGCTTTAAGAGTTTCAATTCTCGATAGGTCCTCTTGCTCAACACGGGCGTACTGAACGGCTTCATTATCTTTTTTATCGCCACGGATGACCCTGTAAGCTGATCCTTGGCAGAACTGTGGAACCAGCGTTAATGATATCCTTTCACTTTATGGTAGCTCGACTTGGCCCCTCGAGTACGGATAAACGTACCAGACCAGCCCAAATGCACCTGAAGAGGAAGAGTCAGACGGTGAGAAGGGCGATAGCACAAGTAAAGAAGACTCACCCATTCCAACGGGCTGCAAGTCGACATAACGGGTAGTAACCTATGGCATCGATGAAGGTCAAGAGGGTCTACACTGTCGTGAACGACGAGCACTGACCTCAAAGGAAGTCCCGAAGATTGAAAGCTTAACAAAGGACATGGACATGACTGGGCGGGAAAAAGGGCAGGATGATGGACGCCTGTTGTAAAGAGGTGTAGTGGGTCCGTGACCGTAAAAGGTATGATTACCGCATTCGATCGACGAAGACTCACCCAGTTTGCCTTCGCTTCCGCCTGTACCTCATCTCTGGTTCTTTACACGCATTGCAGGCCTAGGTCGACGCTTTCAACGCGAAGTTCTATGTTTTCTTTCATTTCTCTCCTTTTTTTCATTGTCACAGAAGCCATGGTATGACGCAACTGATGCTCGCTTAGATACTGACATCGCAGGGGAACTCCACAAAGTTGAGCGCGTGTCGGATGGTGACTTCATGCATCAGTTCGAGCCTGAATCCACCGGCTGGCATTTCGTGGAATCTCTCTTGACTTGAATGGGAGCACATTGAGCTGTCCATCAAGGCGAATTCAACAATTCTTGGTGCATGCGGAGCCGCTCGGTAGCGGCTACTTTTGTTGAGCTTAGCCTTTGGGGTGCTGCCGAGTCCGTTGCACGTGCCGAGGGCTCCTTCTCGACATGATTTGCAGCTGTCTTGCCTCGTTCAAACGTTTCTAAAATAACCGAGGCAAGCGGATTCCCTTGATAGTAAGATACGATGCTCCAGAGCCATGGTATTGCTATCGGTGCCGAATGAAAACCATTTTTGCTGCCAGAGAAGACGAGATAAAGAGCTTCTATCTCGCCCAGACAACGTTCATTTACTGCACAACGGTCTGTGCAATCCAGAATGAGTCCTGAGCGCACCAAACTGCGCAGCCAGCTAGATGGGGGCAGCGATGTGCTCGACTGGTGGTCGTTAGCAGGCTGCGGCTAATCGGGATAGCATCCGTTCCGGGCCGCGGCTGGACACGGCATCGCTGCGCCAATTTCTGTCTTCACACCCATCACCATCGTTTGCTCAACGCTGTTCACCACGACGAGCAGCCTAGATATCTGGAAAATATACAGGGAATCAATACCCAGGGTATGCAGCTCTTTCTTGCAACACTTCACTTTGGATGACGCCATCATTTGCTTAGAAATAATTTGAAAAAGCTACTTAAGCCTCAAATAAAATGTCGTTCCTCAGATCCGCTTCTGCCTCTGCCCGTTTCCTTGTGAGGCTTTTTCTGTGTACTATTACTCTGATACTAACTAGTATTAAGACGCGTCGAGCGTATTCTACCGGTGCCTCAGCCGAGAAATCCTCCAGTTCGCCCTACTACTTTCTTGGTGCGGGTGTAGTCGGACTGGGTACATATTTCTACCTGAACCAATCGCAAGCAACAATGTCGACTCAGGAAAAGAGTCCCCTAGACCCCAACAACTTTGTGGACTTCAAGCTCAAGAAGATTATTCCTTACAACCACAATACTTCTACGTACGTACTGCTGCCTCGCCATTGAGAGTTTACTCATCTAAAACCAACGTAGCTTCATCTTTGAGCTCCCCAACGACGAAGCTTCTCTTCTTCCCGTCACTTCATGCCTCGTCGTCAAGTCCTCCGACCCCGCTGCGCTTGTAGACGCCAAGGGCAATCCCATTATCCGCCCCTACACTCCTATCTCCCAGCCTGACGAAAAGGGCATTCTTTCTCTCCTTGTCAAGAAATACGAGAATGGTAACGCGTCGAAACACATCCATTCCCTCAAGGTACGTGCTAGCGTCAATCAAGGCGCTCATTAGCCTTATACTATATACAGGAGGGAGATACCCTTGCCGTCAAAGGCCCCATTCCCAAGTGGCCTTACAAGCGTACGTCCCATCTTTTCCCTCCACCTCTCCCTCTAACTCCTCCTCAGACAATGAGTTTGACGAAGTCGCCCTCATTGGCGGAGGCAGTGGAATGTAAGCAAAAAATACCCTCCCTTACTAATTCTCATGTCATCCCACTTACTAACCAACAATTCCTCTCTGTCAGCACCCCCCTGTACCAAGTCATCAGTCACGCCCTTCCTGACCCGGCAAACCGCACCAAGTTCACCCTTGTGTACTCAAACGTCACGGAAGCCGATATCCTCTTGCGGCCCGAGCTAGATACCCTGCAGAAGAAGTACCCTAACAAGCTCGAGATTGTTTACGCGCTTGATAAGCCCCCTGCTGGGTGGACCGGACCGACTGGATTCATCAGCAAGGATTTGCTGAAGAAGTATGTCGCACCCGCGAGTTTGAATGAGAAAGTGAAGGTGTTCGTGTGCGGGCCTCCTGGTCAGGTTGCTGCGGTGGCGGGGAAGAAGGATGGGTATAAACAGGGTGAGCTGGGCGGTGCTCTCAAGGAGTTAGGATACACCGAGGATCAGGTATTCAAATTCTAGATGGATGAACCTGTGGACTATCTTGAGTAGATACAGAAATCTTTATACTTGCTGAAGTTATAAAACAATTTGTTTACACATTCAAAATCTTGGGATTGAATTCCAACATTATATCATATCGGTACGGCACCGGAACATTGATAAAGCTATTAGTGTATGGTAGGTATGTGTTCATGATTCTATGTATTTCTAGGCATGCACTCATTCAACACTCGTTAGCGTTTTGCGTATCGTAAGAAACGTGATGCAACTACAAAAACCGTTAGAACTCGTGCTTTATGGAAGGCACAAATTTTCTCACCTATCGTAGCCAAAACATTGAACACTAGGGGCATCCTTCTTCAGTATGCAAACGCAGGAGGCAATAGAACCACACTCACCGAAGAAGGCAAACAGAATGAACACGTTCCTCCATCTGTCCGAATAGCTCATATTGAGGGGCGTATAGAACTCGTCACCAACAGAGTATTGACAATAGCGGCATGTATCCGTAGAGTTGGGGTTATCGAGGTACCCACCGAATGCATTCACAAAGTCATTGGCCCAAGAATAACAAGTCTCACCCGAAGGTGGATTGAACACCGAGAATTCATCACTCTTGCACCGGATTTCAAGACCACTACACACCGATTGTCAATAACATATCAACCGAGGCGACGCAAAACCTACTGAAGCTCGGTAGCAACCATAGCGGAGATGCTCCACGTGTAAGGGCTGATATAATACATCCAGCTCCTCCAGAACTTGATCATCGTGGGGTACGGGATAGTGACACCACAGAACGTGATCAGGACCAACGAAATGAAAGGATTGAACAGCACCGCAACCTGTATACTGGGGGAGATCGCCGCGACCAGCTGCCCCAACGATACACCAAAGGCCAGGAAGAACAGGATCACCAATAGTTGGAAACCAGTACCGTTGAGTCCCGCACTGCCGTTTCCGAAACCCGTGGGGTAGACCATGAGCACCCAGTAGACGATACCACACAAGATGTTGTATGGGAGTTCGCCGATCAATTGTCCGATCGCGAAGACGTAGGGAGAGTATATGCGACTAGAGGACTCCCTGATGAATATTCCTAACAAACAAGTGAGCAAACAATACAGGTGATAATATGGATGTCCTTACTTCGGTTGGCGATGAACAAGGGTTCTATTTGGGCCATGACGATAGCGGGAAGGATAGGAACCCAGAAACTTTGACCATCAAGTCAGATAGGGAATCCCAGGTGAAGAGAAGGACCTACATGCAGAAAACGCGGAACTGCAAGTCACGAGTACTGTTGCCTAGTTGCAAGAAGGACAAAGAAACAAAGAGCGAAATGAAAGTGACCACGAAAAGACGAGTGAAGATGTAATCCGGAGACCTCCAAAGTGCAAGGTTGTTCCTCTTGACGACCATGCGCAACTGGTAAAAGAAAGATGTCGCATCTGAAAACGTTGAGCGTAAACCTTAGTTTGAAAACTCAAAGACAGTCAACTCACAAGTAGTAAGCGTCTTTTTGTCAGTCTCCGGTAAAGCGAGGGCCTTGGCTTTGATCGTGTCAATCTCGCTGCGGACATTTTGATACTCCGGTGAATCCAACCAGATATCTTTCCAATCGCGGTCGCCAATCCTGGGGCTGACACCCGCACCTATGGCATCCAGCATGAACTCGGCCGGGTTGACATTAGCAGGGCAAAGTGCACCGTGACGACCAAAGTAGTTTCGAATGATGTGCGAATCTGCTCCGATATCGCCAAAGTAGACGGTCTCGCCGCCTGTCTCGAGAAGCAGCAAGCGATCGAAGCTCTCAAAGAGAAGCGAAGACGGTTGATGGATGGTACAGAGAATAGCTTGGCCTTGGTCAGCGAGCTTACGGAGGAACCGAACCAAATTCCATGCGCTTTGGCCGTCCAAACCAGACGTGGGCTCGTCCAGGAAAAGGAGGAGCTCAGGTTTACTGGCGAGCTCGACACCGATAGTAAGCCGCTTACGTGCTTCGACGCCAAGACTGAACACCAGAGCTTCGGACAAGTCTTGGAGCTCCAGAAGCTCGATGATCTCCTCGACGTATGCGTCTTTTTCGGATTCGGGAATCTCAGCGGGCTGACGCAGGTATGCGGAGAAGCGCATAGCCTCACGGACAGTCGCGGTACCCTCGTGGACGTCCATTTGTTCGGCTGGGCACGACCGTGTCAAACTAAGGAATAAACAAGGAGAAACTGACGGACCGTAAGCAGTACCCCGGGCAAAGTCCGAAGTAAGAGGACGTCCATCAACCAAAACGTCTCCGGTAATGACACCAATATTTTTTCGTTGAGCAAGGACATCCAGACACGTAGTTTTTCCAGCGCCCGACGCACCCATAAGCGCCGTCAGAGTTCCCGGCTTAACGTACCCATAGACATCGTGCAAAAGACGGCGCGTCCCGCCGGGAACAGGAACCACATAATTGAGTTTTTCCCAAGTGAACGTCTTCTTGTGACGCATAGTTCTATTCACAGGTGAGCGACCGGAAGCGTCGAGCTTTGAAACACATACCCATTCTCCGGTTTCTGGTTGGTTTGTTCTACGTCGTGTTCCTTGCTGTCGATCTCCTTCGCTTTGGCCTGGGCGGCTTTCTTCTCACGAAGAACAGCGTTAAGCTTTTTGGTCTCTTGATCCTCCTTGGCGAAGATGTTGACCGACAAGCTAACATTGTATTGCTATAACACAACTAATCAGTACCCCCATTTCATGGTCAACTGAAAATTACCCACGGGGAAGTACTCCAATGCAATAACCTGGGTTATCTGAAACGCGATCATAAACCCGATGAGGACGAGAAGGCAGCGCCGCCATATATCCTTGGAATCCAGTCCATACCCAGCGCTAATATAATCGTCGCCTCGAACGATATCGTTCCCGCTGACAGCTCCGAAGATAGTGCAAGCTTGGTTAGGACCTAGTTCAGTGCTAGTGGTCGGCTTAGTGTTAGTGCTCGCAGGAACCTCGATGAGTGTTCATTACTTACGGATACTTCGTCATTCCGGGCGCATTTCTAGGAACCACATAATTTCCGTCGCAAAGCAGCTGTCAAGATCGCATGAGATACGTAAAATGGAGGTGAAGAGAGGCCTCACGTTGATACGCATGAATTCATTCTCAATAGAGCCCTGCCACGCTGTTGATGGAAGCTGAGAAGGCGGGATAGAGAGGTTATTACAAGGTACGTACCGTATGAAATCGGGTTAATGTAGTACTATGGAGCGAAAGTAAATAAACCCCTTCTAACGCAGGACGGAGTATCACACTTACGATCCAGAACAACCATCGCTTCATACTTGGTACAGGGATCAGGTACCCGCTATATTCGATGCTACATCACTTGTCAGAAAAAACTGAATACTCAGAGGGTGCAAGTAAAGGCTCACAAATTGGGAATGAAGAATGTGCCCAACCGGAACGCAACATCGAAATTCTTGCATAACAATCCGAAGGTTCTAAAGAACCCCTGCATGCTCAAATAGGCCACATAATTGAATAGGTGAAAAGTGAAAAATCCACCAGCAGAGCGGTTCAGGTTTGTCATGAAATACACGATTATGTTGAAGATCAGCACCCGAACAGCGGAGAAAGGGAGGTCGGCAATAGTGTTTGCCAATGCAGTAGCCGAAGGTCGGTACATGCTGTAGCTGGTCTAAATCCAAGTTAGTGAGATAAATTAATGGCTTCTAGCGCGCTTTTAACGGACCTGTTTCCGGAGGATGGGTCTTCCTAACATTTGCATCGGCAGTTCTCCAAAAGCATCAAGGCATGTGGTCAGCAAAGCCGCGAAGATCAGACCGCCGCGGGTAAACGCGCCAGCCGCAGTCAGTTGTTGACTCCAGTAGGCTCCACCGATGACAAGGGCCAAGATCTGAGTACACAAGTCAGGTTAATGGGCACCGAGGGCACATGCATGAGAACTCACCGTCGACAGCGACATGCTAGTAATCAGTTGGAACCTGTCTTGCAACCTCATCTGGAATGCTCTGACTGCTAGCGCGCGAACCTGCCCAATCAGACCAAGAGTGTAAGGGCTCTTCTTCGACACGCCCCTCTTCTTATCCGCCAATACAGCCGCACGGAAAGCATCCTGGTCTGCTTTCTCGGTAGCTTGGTGCAACTTGTATTTCCACAAAGAATCATCGAGAGCTTGACCGTAAACGGAAGAACGAAAAGCGGCCTCTAAAGCTTCAGGAGTAGACGGAACGTCACGCGCAGAGCGTCCAGCTGCGAACTGGCGTTCGTTAGGGTCTGTACAGCCCGTGAGGTAATCCGGAGTGCTTTGTCGGGGAAGAGACTTGTACCCAAGGCTCTCGAAATAAGCACGAGCTTCAGCCGGAGGCCCGAAGAATACCTGCCGTCCTTTATCTAGTACCATAACTTTGTCGAAGAGGTCGTAGATGCCTAAAATAGAGCAATCAATAATGGAAAGCGGAAAATAATGATTCCAAGAATTACCAACCTTCGCCAGCTTGATAGAGGGACACAAATGTGGTTTGGCCCAAAACATCAGTCATTATCCGTAAGCTTTTAGAGAAGTCAAGGGCAGTTGAAGCATCCAAGCCACGAGTGGAATTGTCCCAGGACTGGACTCGGGCACGAGTCGCCATCATTTCAGCGATACTGACTCGCTTGCGTTCACCTCCAGACACACCGCGTACGAACTCGTCTCCAACCAATGTCTGTTTGGTATGGGAAATGTTCAGCATTCGGAGAAGCGTATCTTGAACTTCTTGATCAAACTCTTTACGCGTTACGCCAGGAAGGCGGCCATTGGGACCAGGCGTCTTGCTAAAATAACATTCAGCAAACACTGAATGAGCCGTAAACCGAATACTCACGTAGACAGCGCGAAAGAAAGGGTCTGGGCAACAGTCAGGGTTGCAATGTGACGATCATCTTGGACAAATGTAAGAACCAGTATGAAAATACGTGTAATCACTGATAGCGTACCTTCTTCGTTGTATACAACCTCGCCTTTGTAGTATTTACCCATTTCTTGGGCGGACATGCCTGCGTAAAGAACTTCCCCGGAAACGCTTGCATACTCATCTCGACAATTAGCAATAGTTTTAAGGAATGTGCTGCAACCGGAACCAGGACAACCAAGCACCAGACACATTTCTCCGGGTTTTATGACACCCGAGGACCTACCAAAGCAAGCTGTCAGACTAGCGAGTTGGTATGATGAAAGTAGACCCACTTGTGAAGAATGGTGCGCGTTGGAACTTTCTTGGAAGGAAAAAGCGGCGCAAACAGAGACCATATCCATAGAAAAGGCGTGAGAAAGAAAGAGACGATTGCACCTTGCTTAACATGAGTACTTATCGCCAAAAGAGTAAGGGAATAAGCAAACCTCCGAAAGTTCCCACGTATATCTACGAAAGACAGTTAGAAAGCGTTAGAAAATTATCGAACTTCTGCTAACAGACCTTGCTATCAACACCGCCGATAACGTCGACCTGGAGGTCTTCCCACGTAACACCGACGTGCTATTATGCCTGATTTAGTCAATCTAGGAAAGTGAGGAAACCAGAGACAAACTTTGTGTTTTATTCCGGCATTCTGGTTGGCATCATTGGAAGAGGTTAAGTATTCGCGTAGGTCAAACCCGGATTCTTCGTCGATGGCTTCGTTGACGCCTTTTTCAAGGTCCTTCACAGATGCGGTCTTCCATTTGTTATTTTCGGCGCCGCCCTCAGAACGAATAGTCAGTTGTCGTGAAAGGGCATTAAACTCCTGCTCGGCTCTGTCAACATCGACATGTGTTTCGATTTCGTCGCGACTAGGAGGCTGAGTTTCTGCCTCGTTCAAGGTGACCCCGTCTGCTGGCGATCCGCCGGGGTGAAGAAATGAAGAGGACATGGAGGAAGGAGGAGAGCAGGGAGCTGTTGGCTGATAAACCTACATATTTATAATATTTTCTCAGGTAAGGGACAATCGCGGGATTCGCAAGAGAAGCCTGAGGTCCGGTCCGGCAGTTGCGGCCATGTTGCGGCACCCTTGTCAGGTCTGACTCGGTGGTTGATCCTTGGCGTCAATTGGAGAGTAAGCAAGTCCGACTCAAAAGGGCGTGTACCAGGAATTGTATTAGCGTGCCACCATAACAGCTGGGGGAATCCTTTTGGAAGGTGGCGCAACGATAGTGACTGAGTCAGAACGGACTCGGACGCGGTGCCAGAGTCAAAAAATTTCGCTGCCGGCCGCCGATATATCCATGTCACGGCATGACTGCGACGTTCGTACGATTTTTTTCCACCGAGAACGCGGGAAAACGCGGCCTATGCACGTAAAACCAACGTCGTAAACGGGGCGACTTCCAAGTCCCGAAATCATAGGGAAATGCTTACGAAGCAAACATGTTTTCAGCGCCACGGGCCCACGGTTTGTTAGATTTTCCAGCAAGATATCTATATCTGGAAATGCCAAGTCAAAGAACGCTGTTGGAGGGCTTTCACGGTGGTCGAGTGAACTTCTAGTCGGCCACGAAATGACTGGTCCATATTAGGGTCGTGAGAGTACTGACTAAGCATTGCCGCATCAAGAAGCACATGCTGCTGCAGAGTTTCACTGTCGCGATGAAGACCTCGCTTTTTCTTTCCCTAATATTCTCCTCCCTCAGTGTCCTTGGACATGGACACAGTCACGACGGTCCTTCTGATGGCGAGACTCTGCAGGAGTATGCGCAGAGACACGTATGTTCTCACTGGATTGTCAATGTAGGGTAGTTGCACTGATTTTATTCCAGATGGCCAAGGAGCACCATATGTGAATCAGTCTTATTCATTCTATACTAAGTTGAAGTCTAGAACGTTCCCTTGCAGAGAGTCTTTTGATTCGAACAGTTTCTTCCAGATCCACGACCTCGACCGGTATGCCCATCCACTTGCCTTCACGATACGGTATTGAATTGTATTTCTCAGGGATGGGTACTGGAACAAGGATGAGATTCAAGCTATTTACGGTGTTCATCATGTCTATTCTCAAAAGAAGTCCAAGGTACGTGTATACCGAGCATAGGCGGGCCGTATGACCTACATCTGCATCATAGGATGACATAGAGCATCAGCAAAAGGCCGACCACATAGTAAAGGTCGTACTCGAAAAGCTTGATAAGGATGGGGACGGAAGGGTCACCGCGAGGGAGCTTGCAGACGCCGGGCTTAGCGGTTTGCCAAGTTTCGACGACCTGGGCGCTGAAGGTCACCATTACGACGTTGAAAGCGGTAAGCCCCAATGCTATCCCGTCACCATTTCATTTCTAAGAGTATACGTCCAAAGAGTTTTTCCTGCACCACGAGGAAGAGTTTCATAATACTCCCGAAACTCAAGGTGATGAAGCATATATTCATCCGGAAGACATTGAACACTTTGCCCACCATGAGGACATCGAACTTAAAGAAGCGGAGAAGGAGGCGGCTTACCAAGGAATCACGGTTGAGGAAGTTTTGCGGTCCCACGAGCCCCCTCCCGAAGGTGCACATCCTGAAGATCAACACGTCCAATTGCAAGGCACGGATCAAGAACCGTTGGCTGCAGCCCATCCTCATGACGAGCAACGCGAAAAAGCCACTCCCTTAGCCGAACCTCCCAACCCTAAAATTACAAGAGTGACGCCGCCGGAAAAGCAAGACCCCGATGTCAGATTCCGTGGAGCCAAGTCGGAGGGTGATAAGAAGGGGGCGTGGGGATCTGGGGAGGAAGGATACTTGCCTCCATCAAATGCTGGTGACAAAATGCGGTGAGTCAGCTTGTTGCGGTCATTCCACGTTTACTTATCTTGGCGACAGTAAAAATATGCCCTACAAGGTAAAGCAGTTTATCCTTCGTCCTACAAACACGCTGAGGTTGACCAGAATCGGATGCAGTACAAGTTCAAACGCAATTGGAATGATTTCTAGCTACCACGATGTAACTTTTCATTCCCATATACCACTGTTATATTATTCTTGTTTTCGGATTTCATTGTCAATCCACTGCGTAAGTTGATAGTCGTAAGATATCCGAAGAGACGTAGAATTAAGGTATCACAAGCAAAGTGGGAGGTATCAGTACATGTAGTAGCCTGTTAAATAATTACCGTCCGTCAAACATATCGTTCATCAACCCTTTCTCTATTGCCTCCCAATCCACAATACCACCACTTGCGTAGACACTCTCGTAAGATGATATGCTCACGCTAGAAAAGAAGGGGACCAAATCACGGATACTATCTATCTGATGGATCCCGTTCAACAAAGGACGCCGCATCACCCTCTGGGAACTAAATGACGACGCCCCACCAGTGTCTAGGACGTTTGATCCGTTTTGCGAAGTAGGATTCTACGATGCCGTCGAAAAAATTAAGCCGCATCACGGAGCAAAAGAAAGGAAGAACATACGCTGGGTAGATTACCAACAATCTCAGCCAACTGGTCAAACATCGCTTCCGGGTACCAATCATTTGGTCGGTATATCGCATCCACAGTATCGGTTATGAAGATCCATTGATGACTAGAACGAGGCACGAAGTAAGTTGGAATTCGGGCCGGACAGATAAATACATACATTTGAAATTCTTCAGTTTGTAGGACAAGCAGAAGATCTAGGAACTTGCACACAGACAATATCAGTTGTAGATCATCCGATCCATCCGACGGTAACGTGGACATGACTTGTTCAAAGAGACGATACTAGGCACAGTCAGCGGACTACTGTTTCAGGATGGAAAGAACCATACTAATTCTGTGAGAATCACCGGCCAGAAGCTGGTGAGGTTGTGGGGCGATAGACGGCACAATAGGACGCGTATGCAGAGGTAAACGTCACTCTGGACATTTGGGGCTGACACATTACGAAGAATATCCACCAGTTTCTCCTGTATCGATGGTAGTTGCGTTAGGAAATGATTCTTATCCCCAGTGAACAACACGAAAGATAGTCTACGAAGGTTGAGCGACCGTAACAACATTTCGTATTCCCTATTTGTAAAAATATTCGTGGATGGTGCGGTGGCCACCTTGCCTGTGAATTGGTGACGTCTGTGAGCTGTATTAAACGCAAACGTGGATCTGAAACGTACCAAGTAACTCGGGAAATGCAGTTTTGTCAACATCGAAGAGAGCTTTGACTATAGGTTTCCATAGCTCAGCGGCCTCCGCAGTACTATTGAATACCCTGTTATCGTTCAACAACTCTGCTATCGGTGCTCGCCACGCTTTCAGGGCTGCTGGAAGCCTGGACATTTGATGTAGGATGGAAACAGTGGTAGCATCCACTTCCATTGGCCTGCAGAAGAGTTAACAACGTAACCTATCTGAAACATTCTACTTACTTAGCTTTGCCCTTCATGGCTGGGTTGACGATGTAATACACGATATTGCTGCATGCTGCCGCAACCTTGTCGTTGTCCACAAGGAAACGCCGCAGGTTTGGAAGTATGGTTTTCGCGATGAAGTCATTAATCTACATACGCGTTAAGTTCAAGCACTTCATATAACTACATGCTTCGTCTTACCTGAATCATGACTTCGTTAGAAGCAGGTTTGGGTGTTTCCGGCGTTAATGAGGTGCTACTTGAATTGAACTTTTCATCAATCTTTGCTTCTGTAGTTGACACTTAAGACCTCAAGGTCGGAAATCTGTGATTTCGAGTCTCACCATTACGTGGAGCTGGGGATTCTCTGCCATTGGTGGTCAGAGCCTCTTTGGTAGTCCGCCGAATCCAGGAACCTTGATCGAATGATCGGCCAACATAAACCACACACGAGTCGAGAAGTTTTCCAAAAGTTTCCTATTTTGAATTTTAACAGAGCCTCTCGGGAAGGGGAAACCTCTTACCTGAAGGTCCTTGCGTATGCGCCTGTCTTCTATGGCCGTCGTTTGAGTTAACTTATCCGCTAAGACGGTCAAGCATCTAGAATATGGCTTCTATCATACGGGCCACTTGGGCAATCATGATGACACACCTCAGGGTCGGGAAGCTCTGCAATCTATAGTCCTTTCCACCGCCGATGACTTCCTTCGTCAATTGAAGAAAACGGCCCCAGACTTGCACGGCCAGAGGACCCTCAAGACGCTGTAGGTATTGCTCAAGGAACTTGAACAGCACGCCATCGGTTCTATGTCGACATCAGTATGTTTTCCCAAAGAGCAGGGAAAAGGGAGCCTACAGTTCAGGATTCATTGTCTGCTTCCTCGTTTTCTCCAACAGACCTGAGATGCGACCTGAGATACTGTCACATATCATCTGGACTGCGCTCTGCGCGTTCGCTATTAATACATCTGTCAACTCAAATGCCGAGTTCGACGTGGCCACAGTAATCTAGATGAGTTTTAGAGCTTAAGCAATAAGTGATAGTGATGAGGCGTACCCCAGTATCTCTATTCCAGCAATCTACAATAGCTTCAAAAACCTCAGAAGACTGCACTCGGAACAGGTGCTCCAGCACCCTGCGACTCCGGAGGCGTACGCGATTGTAGATGAGAGATGTTGATTCATCTTTCGGAGCACGTATTTCAGGATCTGTCCAACATAGCAAACCCCATATCGAATACAGAACCTGCACTGAATCTCGTAGCGAGCGGTACCCTTGTGATCGAACCTGAGAGAAGGTCAGCCATTGCGGAAATTTTCAGCCAGAGACGAACCGTCAACTGTTCATCCACGTTTTGCAGCGTGTTTTCAGAGCTAAAGACGGTGGAAACGTAACCAAAAAGGCCTCCAGACTCAGCAGATTTCTCTACCCCGCTTTGATCCTCCTCCGGGCTTTGCGGTTCTGATGTATACGCAAGACTAAGTAGTACGAGACGTTCAAGACCATTCAGCAGCATGATGAACTCTGCGTCGGTGATCGTGGAACCTGTATCATCGCTAAATGTGTCATCATGACTTGACGCCTTTAAGACATTATCAAGAGACGTTTGAAGCTGGCGACATATGCATTCATTTAGCGGGGCAACAACTGCGTGTAAAGCCGGCTGGAACTGAGGGACGGCCATGAGGACAAAGTCCAGCCAGTGCTGTAGAACAGGCCGATTGGCTGGGACAGATATACCATCCATTAGGGTCTGAATGAGTAGAGGATTGACGGCATATGCTCTGGGTTGTATTTCCTGGGTGCTGTCAAAAGTTGTTAAGGTCTCCGGAGGCCGTTCACCTTGCCTATGCTTGCCAGCGAATGGCCTGACAAGATCATCGGCGGTGGATGCAGAGATCACTGAATGGAGGAGGTGAAGCAGCTTGTTCTGCAGATCCAGTCTGTTCGTGTGAATGCAATAATAGAGCTTTCCGACGACTATTGCTTCAATAGATTCAACCACGGCAAGCTCTATTTCGCCGCGAGCAACGATAGTCTGAAGAAGCTCGACAGTGGTTGAATGTATCACTGCATTCTGAGGTCGCATCGCGGGAGCCCAAGGCACACTAGGCTCAGATTGCAGGAAACTGAAGGCCTGTTAGACCCAAGCACCAGTAAGATAACTATTTCGCGTACCGAAGCAACAGTTCCACAAGAACTTCCATATATGTGACGTCTTGCTCAGGAAAACCCCCTTATTAAGATGTCAGCCCGCGATGCGGGAGAATAGTATTGAAATTACCATACCAGATTGAACCCTTTGAACAAGCCCCGAATGCTGTGCACGCTTGATGGATGTGTTCCGTGCAGTCTTAGCAAATCCTTGTCCGCCAAATCGTATTACAGACAGTAACATCTCAAGCAAATGTTGGACGTAACGTTGATCGAAGGGGCGCCCATAAACGAATCCTTGCAGTTCCTTTCCCTCGAACTTTTGTGGTGCTGGGTATTCTGCGAATGGATGGATCTAACAGTTCGAAGATGATCGGGTCCAGTACTCTGAAGATGACGTTAGTAATACAGAAATTCTAACTGTCTAGATGCTTACCTCAAATAAGACTTGAGACTACAACGCATCCACGTTTCGCCAATCCGTCGAAGACTGGGGTCATCGTTTTTCAGTGTATCCAGAACTATCATCATAGGAACCTTGAACCGGAAACCAGGAAGGAGATTGTCCTCTGGATGAAAGAATCAGCATTTACCGTGCCTGAAGTCTTTGCGATCGAACCTGTTAATCTCCACAGAACACCAAATGCTTCATACGATTCTTGCACGTTCCGAGACTCGGGTGAGTTCATAGTTTGAGCCAGGATCGACTCGACGTGGGGTCTCTTAGTGGCAGCTTCTAATGCCCAAATGAGATTAACCGCCCGTACATGATATGCTGCGCAATCCGAGCGAAGATAACGAAGAAGTTTGGTCATCATTTTGTACATCGTAGGGCGTTCATCAATGTGCACTTTGGGTTCCATCCCTGAGGCATGATGCAGCGCAACGACAAGGCTCACGGCGCGATCTACGGTTGTGAAATTGGCAGACTAGCAAATCAACGCCGGTCAGTTTAGTTTTGCCATACCCACAAGTAAATCTCACCCCGTGACTGATGCAATCGAGAACCACTGATAGCCAGTGCGAAGGATGCCACGTAACCTTTATCGTAGAGGTACCAAGTCTGCCGACCAGCGTATCAAGGAGAAGAAGGGTCTGACAGAGCGCTTCACGGAGTGCGACGACCTTGTCTGCGGCTGAAACCAATGCATGAGAAAAGATGGAGCTCAGGGACACCAAGCTCTCGAAAGATGATGCGAAAGGGATCCTGAAAGACCTAGAAGAGGGGGCAGGCTCGATTGCAAGAGGTCCAATTCCGTAAACTGTGCAAGCAAAGATGTATGGCCGTTGTGAATCCCTCGCAGAGGTGTCCCCTTCGCTTGCTTCCGGCCGCTGCATAAGAGCAACATGAGGAACCTGGTGCAGTATGGTCTCCAAGAGCGAAAGAGTTTCCTTAGTGGTGATGGACAAAGGCGGAGACTCTGTCGTACTCAATCGAAACTGGACAAACCTCAGTCAGCATAGATAATATTGAGAGAAAGTGACTGGCTTGCATGCAAAAGATCAACGATAGCTGCAAATATTACAGGTAGATGAATGGTCTGAATCTCCTCGTCCTGAGAGAATGTCTTGAGGATGAATTGGACCATGGAAATTGCCTAGAAATGGTTAAAATTCTATCAGAAGACTTGGTACGGAGAGCCTACTTCGCATTTCTCTTCATCCTTGATGATTTCATCAAATACTGCTTGGAGTAGCTGCTTCCATATGATGCCTGGCTCCACCGCTTCGTACAGAGTGCTAGCTGTCATAGTCACCTAGAATGCAACGATAAGTGTCCAGTTGAGAACAAGAGAGGGGTTCTAACATCTTCGCTGCTATCAGTGCTCGCCAAGACCAGAGCTTTAAGAGCTTTGAAAGAATCGAATACAAGCACATCCGTTAGTGGTGCACCTATCTCCCACTTATCAAGAAGAGAGATGAAAATCTTGAATGGCCTTGACTCGGAATATTCACTGGAAGGCGATGTCATCTCCTCCTGCCGTACCGTCAGTTCTGTCAGTATGAAGCTCGTGACAGTACTTACTTTCAAGGTGGAGCTAAGCAGATTCAACGCATTTGTCCGTAGGTAAGTAATTTGATGATCCGGTTTTTCATCAGGACCAAGTAACCAAGTGTATAGCCGCCGGTTCAGGGAGAGATCGCGTCGTAGGACAACAGACACTGCTGCCCTCATCAAGATTGTGCGATCTTCTCCTTGGGCTTTGTGTAGAGCCGCGCTATCCAAACGCATAGACTGCAGTAGAAGGTCCAAGGCTCCTCTTCGTACAAGAAGATTCTCATCCTCCAAGGCAGCAGCAAAGGCGCGAATCATCAAACCGATGTCTCGGCCAATGATGGACAATATATCTGATACAAGTTAGACATCTAGTAGTCACAGAGCTGCGGAGGACATATCGCACCTTCATCGTCCATTAATCGCGGGAGTCGACGTGAAAGAAGATTGAGGGATGTTCCACGGGCAGCTGGCGTTGTTAGCATGACCAGCCAGATATTTTGGAAGAAGAACGACATTGATACGGCCCCAGACAGACGATCCAGTAAACTCAGTACCTATTCATGAATGAGATCCTATCGAATTGCCAGTGGAAATAAACGTACCTTTTCAAAGAATTCCCCAGTCTCCTCCTCCAACCCGGGCAACAGCGCTATTATGAATGATTTCATTACGGGACGCAGGCCCCCTTGCAAGGGCAGATAATGTGTGTCGTATAGGTTCAGAAGAGTAGGCTTAATAAACGTTACTGATGGATGCGCAGCGAAAGATTGTAGAGCATACCTTGACGGATGTCGCGGCGTATTCGAAGAAGGGAAAAAGACCAGATGACCAGAGTGCGAGGTCGCGCCTGAGTCCTTCCGACTGGATACGCCATTAGAGGAACGCTATACCAGGCCAAGGTGCACTCACCCCCAATACTGCGAGAATATGAGCATAGACATCCAGTGCCCGCTGGTGCACCCCCGTAGGTAGAGCGGGATTCAAGCACTGAGACAGCCGTTTTGCAACAATCAGCTTGCGTGGGATCTCCTTGAACTGCATGTACGATTGGAAGGTCTGTTCGCAGTGAATACACGGTAGATAGAGGCGACACATAAGCGCACCTTGAGCAACTGCTTCAAAAACGCGATACAATCCGCCCATTCGTGTACATTATCGAACGAATTGAGGCACTTCTCGACCTGCTGGGTGTATTTCTTGTATTTGGGATCCGATTCATATGCTTGTTGGGCAGCAGCTGATGGTGTCATTTAGCACCTCCGGATTAGCAAAGTCGGCGAAGGCCTGACGCACCACGTTCACTCGTTCTCTCAGAGATCCACGTGGAGCCTTTCTTCGGTGCCGTGCCTGCTTCTGTGGAATCCGTCGATGCCATGGCAGCGAGAGAGAACAGAGCGTCGCGCCCTCGTCGTTGGATATGGGGTGGTCGACGTTGTTGAGAGCGTTGGACTTGACGGAGAAACTAGCAAAAGCAAAAGTCGATTACCGTCACACCGTGACCTCAAACTAACTGCGCCGCGACGTCATGCAGAGATAGTAATAGTAGTAGTCTGTAATAAATTATATAGTGCATAGATAACAAGGTAACGACAGTCCCCGGAACGAATGAATAGCTAGCTGTACGAAAATATATACGTGATACTATAAACATGGTAACAGGCCATCAGCTTGGCCCCATCATATCAGAATCTCCCGCTTCGGAAGATGGCGGTGGCGGGAACTGCATGCTATTCCGCATCTTTGTGAGATTACGGACTCCGGGAAGAGTTGGCCCCTCAGGAACAAGTGATCCTGACCGCGAAGTTCCTGTCAAAGAAAGTGCTTTATTGACTTTTCCTTTACCCTTTCCTGATGCCGAAAGCATGGCCGGTAGCTTCGGAATAGTCAACGCGCCTTCGCCGGCTTTGGAACCAGAGTATTCCGAATCTTTTTCCCCGACCCATGCGTGGGCAAACCAGCGACCTCCAGCAATTCCTCGAATTTCTCTGTTGGCTACACGCCAACACCGCACTTTTTTGCCGCTTCTGTCCAGCGGCATGACAGGAGCAAACCCGGAACTAATTTTGGGAGGAGGTTGGACAGGGAATGGTTTTGTCGGAAGCGGGTATACTGGGAGAAGGAGGGCCTCGATGTTGATTTCTTCGGCAGGCGCATCGCCAAGTTCTGGCTCAGGACTATTGGCGAAATGAGTTGTTACGGGTGATGAAGCAGCAGTGCCGGTAAACCCCCCTATATCCAATCAGCATATATTTCAGTACAAGTAGTCTTGTTACGCACCTTCGCTCAGCACACTGGCATCGTCAGCAAGTTGAGGCAGGACATTCTTCGCCCTAAACATGCCATTAGCGAAGAACGTAGAATGGAAATATGAAATAAGGACTTTGGTGGTTTAGTAACTTTTGGTTTCGCAGGGGCCTTCTTCGCTGCAGGTTTCTTCTTCACTACCTTGGCAGGAGCAGGTGCTGGCTCTACTGGAGGGGCGACAGTCAAAGATATGTGATTTGGGTCAAATCCTTCCTCTACATACCAGTTGTTAGATTGGCTGTTTGCAGTGATACATGGAAGGACATACCTGGCAACGAAGACGCTGGAGGCGGGGGTATCGGTTTTTCCTGCTTCTCCTCTGAGCTCTTTTTCTCTGTCTTCTTCGCCTTTCTCTTCACCGGAGCCTTGCGCTTAGGCGTCGCTTCTACGGGGCGCGCGGGCACTTTTGATGGTTTAGCGCTGACGTCGTCATCATCATCGATGAGCTGGTCTTCTTGGTCTTCATCTTCGTCAGCTTCGTCTTCTGTGTGCGACCGTTTCGATGGTACCGTAACAGTCGGACCCGCGCTTTTCTTGCCTACGACGAGCTTGACACGAATACCCGTACGCTGAGGAGGTGGGGGCGTAACCTCTTCCCTGAGTGTTGAAATCTGAGGCGCATCCATGTCCACGTCCTCATCCATGGCGAAGTGCGACGTTTGATAATGATGTAGAAAAATATAGGAAACAGCAAAGCTGACACGGCCACAACGGCACGCGTCAATGTTTGAACTTCTCACGCTTGTAAATTGTCTCATGACGTAATGTGCGAAGCCGGGCATAAAATGGGGTAACGCCTTCATTATTGCAACCATCAACATCGATCTCCATCTAAATAACGCCTGCAAGACTTCAACTAGAATATCGAGGTCTGAAGCTAAGGCTCAAATTTTCTAACAAACGACTTATTAAACCGGATACAATCTGTCTGAAAGCAGAGAAGACGTACGTCTGGAGGGATTCGGTATGGGTAAGGCAGTCTCTTACTGATATAACCCTCCGTTACTGACGTACCCAGCTCCTTCACTAGGTAAATAATCTACTTACCATCGTTTGATTGCTCACGGAGTAGATGAAAATGCGGGTATGTTGCAACCGGAAGCAAATACTTCTCCAAACTTAATAGCCCCCAGACGACTACGAGACAACCGCCTTTCTCGATGGCGGGTCAACTACGGACTTGTTAGATCGTCGCTACGATCGCACCTGGAAGTCGAACACGGCCACCGCTATATGGGGCATATTCATACTCACCGTCTCAATCGCTGTTGCGCTCGTTTTGTACGCCACAAGGACAGCGCCTGTAAAGGATGCTGAAGAACTGAGAGTTGGAAAACTACCATGTGCGTTTGCTTCGTCTTTAACAATTTGCGCGTGCTGAAATATGTGGCTAGTTATGGGATACAACAGTGCGTCGTACCAAGTAATGGAGTTCGCATATAGCATTGACGTGCCAACTAGCCTGGAATGCATACTGGTGCAACATCAACGAGACACTAATCCTTGAAACTGCCGACCTCATGGTCTCTCTTGGTTTGAGGGTAAGTCTGATCTCTTCGCTATGATTCTGCGCTTACCCATGTGCAGGATGTAGGTTACGAGTACGTAAACCTTGATGACTGTTATTCGGAGAAGAAACGAAATGAAAACGGGGACATCATTGCCCGTCCGTGATTCTCTTATGCTCATTACGCCTTCATCAAAGTGACCTCTGCTTCCAGACAAAGAGCGCTTTCCTTCTGGAATGAGGTCCTTGACTGATCATATCCATGGCCTTGGAATGTCAGTATTTTCGATGTTCTCACCTCATTCTTATCCACTAACAACCATCTAGGAAAGCCGGAATTGTACGAGAAATTTCGTGAAATTTCGAAATATATTAACTTCTTTACAGTATGGGGATTCCGGTTGGTATACTTGTCAATATTACCCAGGCTCGTTCCAGAATGAAGCAAGGTTCGATGCTTTGAGTCATTCACACCTTTAAACATTCAGCCTACATCAATAGGGATGCAAAGTTGTTCCATGAAGATTGGGGATTTGACTTATTGAAGTAAGTCTCTTTGCAATCTACTTCATGTCCAATGCTGATATATTACTGTCAGGTATGACAATTGTGCAGGTATTGCATCATCTGATGCCCTACTCCAATGACTGAACATTTGTGCCAGTACCTTACGATGAGATTATTCGAGAGGGCATGATTGGCAGTAAGTTTCTTTTTCTACTATTCTGAAGGTTCGCGATACCATCGTCTTTTTTTGTAAGAGTTCACTGTTATGGCCAACGCGATCAAGGACCTGGCCAAGTCAACTGGAAAGCCGCCAATGCTCTTTTCTTTGTGTCAGTGGGGTCGTGTAGGTCCTTTTGTGCTGTAAAGTCAAACCTATTTTAATATTTATCGTCGCAGCTTGAACCCTGGCTGTGGGCACGTAACCTAGCTCCAACCTGGAGAGTGGGTCGTTTCACGCATCCCTGGTCCGGGGTTTGAATTCACTCGCTTTTATAGACAACGGATGATATAGGTGCCAACTGGCCGTCCATCGCCAGTATCATCAACCAGTGGGTCCAATAATTTCAGTCAGATCATGGGCTAACGATACCTAGAAACTCCTTCTATGCATGGGCTTCAGATTTTTATGGCCATAACGATATGGATGTCGTGAGTTGTGAAAGGCGCACCGTTGCTATACGCATTGACAAAGATGTACAGCTTGAAGTTGGAAACGGTGACCTCACATATGAAGAATCCAAGACCCATTTCACGGCCTGGAGCCTCATGAAGTCACCTCTACTTATCGTGAGTATCACTTCGTGATTGACGTCAGTTCACTAAGTTTCTTTTTATATAGGGGACCCATGTGGGTTTTATATGCCCTTTTTTCGCCTTGTCTAACGTTTAGAGCAGCTTGCTTCGATCTCCCAAGAAACGCTGAGTATCTTCAAGAATATCGAAGTCATCGCAATTAATCAAGACCCAGTCGTCGGTCCTGGTGTGACGCCTTTCAGATGGGGTCTCAATGCAAGCAATCTTTTTCATTACACTTTTCGTAGCTTGTCTCACTTTTCAAAAAATAGCCTAATTGGTCTTTCAACAAAACCCATCCGGCCCAGTACTGGAGTGGGGACAGTCAAAACGGAACAATTTTTATGTTGGTGAAGTAGTATATGGAAGTACGCTTGTATGCGACTTACATTCTGGCTAGATCAACACCCTCGACGAACCAGCTGACATGTTCTTCAACTTGACCGAATCCCCGTGGATACGCTCAGGGAGACAATACGCTGTGCGAGTAAGTTACGATTTACAGTACACGTTGCCGTTCTTGCGCTGATTTTCACAGGATCTCTGGACCCACACTGATAATGGAACCGCTGTCCGCAACTTTACTGCCCGTGCGGTTCCACCTCACAGTGTCGTAGCACTGTTGCTGAAGGATGCCGGTAACGAGCCTGAAGGGTTGATCCCAAAATGTGCTGCGATGGAACCTTGGTCAGATAATTGGTGTACCGATCAGAACGGTACTCATGTACCTTGAGTAGCAAAGGACTCTATAGACTCTGCCAGTAGTATGCACGAATATTATATAGCTCGCTAGTACGAGATTTGCTGGTTAGTTTGTCCTCGATGTCGACGACATGCAACTCTAACAAACCACATCATCGATCCAAACTGCCACGTTTGTACATTTCCGATACTTAAACCCGACCGCGACAATCATACCTACGTGTAACCCAAGCCACTCATTAACACCTATACTTCAAAATGGTGCGTTTCTCAGCTATCGTTATCTCATCCACGGAATGCTCTATTACGGCTGCAGCCTACCGCTTTTGAAATGCGTCAACGGAACGAAAAGTTCGCCAAAGACGCGCGATCGGGCAAAAAGCCAACACATTTGTCGCGGCAAGAGAAGCTCGCAAAACGAAGCCCGGTAAACATTTGGGTTTTGGCTGTCGTCGTATTTGTTGTCATGGGCGGAGGTACGTTATATTCCATCTATCTCTTCCAACGTACTTAATTCTTCCCGACAGTACTCTTCGAGCTGGCGAGGCTTCTATTCCTGTAACTGAACATGCACCGGAGCACATCCTTATCATTAGTTTTTTTTTGGCCTGGAGCGCATTGTACATCATCACGGTTTCGTCTTATATTGACTCGAGCGCATTTATCAATAATCAAAAGCAAAAATACAAGCATGTTCATCAACGCGTCAGTCGCTGGTGGGGCTGACACTCATGCTCTTGCTGCTCATACTTCCGCTAGCCTTCGCCTTGGACCCACTCGCAGCACTTTCCTCGATACCCTCCATAGCGTCGCTTTCCAGTTCCTTCTCTTCAATCCTTGACCTCATCACCAGCCCACACTCGCATGGTCGGCTGCCAGACCATGACCACGTTGTCCTCTGACGTGCTAGCAGCAGGTCCAGTTCTCCATTTTGCCAGGGGCCCAACAGAAGTCGGATGGTCGGGATGTGTGTCCTGTACGCGCATTAAGACAGGATACAAATATGCAAGGCGAAGGAATGTTTACCTCCGTGGATGAACAACAGCTCGGGCGGTCCATCCTCTTGGTCATCGGGTGTCTGTTCAGAACCTATCAAGGATAAGTCCCAGATGTTTATACGGCGGTCGCTGGAAGCGGAAGCAAAAATTGTAGGGCTGTGTGGCGACCAGGCGAGATGTAGAACGTCATCTGTATGAGATTCAAATGTATGCAGTTTTTTCGTCGGGTTTCGCGTGTCGTGGAGTACTACGGTCTACCACCAAATGAGCAAACCAGGAAACTCTGAAAGTGCAAGAAACAAACTTTATCAGCGCTCCCTGTAACCAGTAGGTGCTCGCTTGCCGGACTGAATGATACTGCCAGAATTTCACGGTCATGGGCTTGTATTTTGGTTGTTGGTTCTGCGGGTGTCCTCGTATCCCACCTTGATGTAATATCAAATGTCAACAGGCCAGGAATTGAATGCGCTTCTCACTCACAGCATAAGCATCTTATCGTCGCCAACGCTGGCAAATACAGTTTCCTTTGTCGCATGCCAGTCTACGTCCTGCACAGTTGTCAATAGCAGAAAGTAGCCAGAAGCAATATACACTAACTCCGACAACGGAAGTATGGCCCTTGTAGACTGCGGTCGGTTGGATTGTTGACTGTCCCTTTTGATATGAGTTTACATCCCTAAATTGCGTTAATCCTCGTCTTCTGAAAAGGACAATGATCCTACCAGTGGCAAACGGTCATGTCCTCAGAGGCGCCAAGCACGTTACCAGCCTTGACTGGGTTCCAGGCCAAACCAAAACTAGGAGAGATTTCAGCAAACGACTGTAAGGTCTAAGATTGCGTACACTCACCCTTCCTTTGTCTGTCCCACCAGTCGTATATCGGGTTTACACACCCCACCTCTTTCAGGCTCGCTCGAATGTTTCGTACGATCAAATACCAACACCTCTCCCGTCACGGCCTTGGTCGCGATCAAATCAGGATTCTGAGGCATGTATCGCGCTCGGTTGACCTCCCCGGCATGGTTGATCCTCTGAATAACCTGGATGCGGGGCGCAGATGGGATTGTGTGACCTCCGAGCTCACCACGCTCGTCATCGTAGTCACTGCGGTCCAACTTGTCGGAGCCTGGGGAGTTGTCACGCTTGGGGATTGAGACGGTAGCAATTTGGAGGTAGTCTTGTGCTTGGCCGGAGGTATGGGTCCCAAGGAGGAGGCGGTGGATGGAATAGGGCTTGTTGGGTGGACTATGTGGCTACGTAAGGTCGAGCGAAGTGAAATGCTGGATAGTGACGCACGATTCTTTGTCGGGGAACCATTGACAAGTCAAGCTGGGCCAGTCGAGCGCGTGCGTGATAACGAGGTCATAGAGATATGGCGCATTCTTCTTCCTGATAATATGTCAGTGAAAGGTAGCATAAAATGGAAAAACAAGCTTGCCATGTTTTGTATTCCTGTTCATGGGCTTGCAGTGTCAGAAAGAATGGCCAGCACTATAGTAAAGGATGCACCTCATTGATCAACTTGTTCTCCTCCTCTGCCGCAAAATCATCCTCTATCTCCTCGACTTGCGGCTTCATTTTCGACTCGGAAGCTGGTATAGATACAAAGTAAAAGGAATTACCGTCGTTGAAGGTGGTGGCAAGAAGAAAAGACGCGACGCGTTTGAAATCTTTCCCACGCTCACAAACAGCCACAAAGGAGACGTCGTACGGAGGCATAAACTTTCTTGATTTTTTGTATACGAGTATACGCCAAGACGAATCGAACAAAATACTTGTATTTACGAACATATTCAACGTTTGCAAGTCAGACAAGGTATACTGCCAGGGTCAATATTATGCGTCTTTTGTTGGCGGCTTAACATGTCTATAAGCAATCCATGGACGAACAAGGGTAACACTGTTATGCTGCCTTCTCCCACTTTGCAATCAGCTTCTCCAGGTCGAACCGTGGGTCTTCTGGATCTGTGATGACTGAAGGAACCACAATTGTCAGCACTGCGGGCAGCAACAACGCGCCCAGTGATGGCGACGAGCAGAAGCACTCACGGGAATCCGTAGTAGCAGCCTTTGCTGTCTCTTGTTTCTTCTTCCATGCCTCCTTTGCCTCTGCAATCAACCGCTCTCGCTCGTGCTCCGCATGCTGAGTTTTGTGCACATTGTGTGCTGCTTGTAGGGATCGACGGTGGTACCAGCCATAGACAACACCAGAAAAGAGAGCCGTGTATCGGGCAACCTGTTCATTTTGGCGAAGAATTAGCGACAGACGAAAGAAAAATAGGAGAAACGACAGCGCACATTCACAGTAGGTGAAACCATGGTATTGCCTTATTTTCTCGACCGGCCGCGCAACAGGTGAAGGCTAAAAACCTATAGCTTCAAGTGAGCGCTGCTGGCGTCTGTCAATGAGAGGAAAGAGAAAGACACAACCGGACTGACTGGAATTATAGAGAGCGAGTTGGAAGTGCTCGTTGGCGGATGATCTCGGCAATGGCAATCCGCTGTATTAGTCAGCATTGCTCCCTGTCTTCACCGACCACCTTCCTTTTTCCAACTTATTTTTTTCTCGCAATTGTACAGTGCCTTTGAGTTTCTCTTGTCTGTAGGTGATCACCATTCCTTCCGTGACATTTATTAACAGAGGAATGGTCTTGAAGGACTTATATCCACCCGACACGCAAACACTTGAGAATCTTATCTGATCCAAGTGATATTATTACTGTCGCCCCGATTTTCCTCTGATTTATCTTGACCAGATGGATCAACGTGTTCCTCAGGAAATTTTGGATGCTGTTGTAGACTTGTTGAAAGATGACAAGCCTGCCTTGAAAGCGCTTTCACTGATATCGCGCTGCTTTACACCTCGCACGAGGGTCCATCTCTTCTACTCCATCACTCCAGGGGAAGCTCAGTGGAATGAGGGAATGCTGGATCTTCTTCGATCCTCCCCTTCCCTCATCGTTCATATCAGAAGACTTCGTTTCTTATACCTTTGCTCATATGACTCGGCACTCATAGCTATCATCGAACTATTGGTTAACCCGATTCATCTAGTGATATCGTGGAGGAAATGGGGCGATCTGCCGGAACAATTTCTCCAGGCTCTTCACTCCAGAGCATACGCGTCAATCGTTCTGTCTGATTCTAAATTCACCTCTTTTTCCGAACTGGCATCTTTGCTTGCCAACTCCACGCATCTGGAAAGGTTGGCAGTATACAAATATGAGCCTTGTTTCCGTGATACCGACCCTTCCTCCTGTACTCACCAGCATCCATCTCCGGGACCGCCAGTCGATCACCTGATATTGTTTGACCTCGATGGCTGTCTGTATCATCTTTTGAGTGGCTATTCATTCACGTCAATGCCCGGTATCCATTGAAGAACTCAGAACTTTGGAGATCCATCCCCTGTGGCAGAGATTATTTCTCCCTATTCCAAAGTTTATACAAAAGAGCAACCAAACTAGAAGAGCTAACATTCAGGCACTCTGGTAGTGGTATGTCGTAATAATGTTTTTGAAATGGACACTCTCACCAACTGATGCATAGCCCCAGTGCCCTTGGCGACGGTCTCCCCCCTCCCTATTTCGCACCTAAGAAAGCTTACGGTCAAAACTGCCCCCATACCATTCTAGAGGTACTCAGCCCCTCGATTGGTGGATTTCCAACCTCGAAAGCGCAGACGGGAATTGTTTTCTTACAGGTATCCACTTTCTTGTGCACGCAGAACAAGATGACTATCTGCAATATGTGCAGCATAATCCCGAGCATGAAGCAGTGTGGGATAGAGTAGCTCATGCCTTGTCGAAACCTCGGATGCCCGTTCTTCGTTCACTCAAGGCTGAAATTCGTATTGAACACAGTGCAGGCGTTGGTCTGCGGCCCGTTCCATCTTCATCCGTGTGTTGCTCCATGTACGACTGTATTGAGGGCAAACTCGCGACATTAGAGAGCCAAGGTGTAACAGTGCAAGTGATCTTTAAAACACCGGGATGGTCTCGTGCCCGCCTCATGCTCGTGAGTATTTTACTTTCGTCTATTTCTATCGATCTGAGAATCCAGGATGCCTTGTCGGACGACTATGACTGAGAACTGGAAGAAGAATATTTTCAGGCGTGTTTCTCGTATGGCTTCCTTTCGAGCCATGCATCATCTTTTTTGCCTTCGCTTGCAAAATTGTAGAGTTAAAAATGAAATCAGCTATTTAAAAAAAAGAAGCGACGCGTTGTAAGTGAGGTGAAAGTGAACAGTGTCCCAAGCCTAGTTTTTGCCTCCTTTCCTGATCGCCGGTGAGGTACGACTGCATTATGGCTGTCCATTTGCAGGCGTATGGTAAAGCATGGAACTATCACGGCTAATGACGGGGCACAGCCGGCGCGCAGTACCACCTAGTACCACCACCAGAAATATGAAAGCAGAAATATATATTGCCGGTGTCCCCTGTAATCTGTATCCGACATCAGAAATATTAATTCTGGTGGGAATTTCACGCAATGCGATAGAAGGAACCGGCAAACGTACGCCGGGTTGGATCGGTTACTGATGACGAACGTACGTCAGTAAGCTCGCGCCCTTACCACCGCTTCCTCTCCTCCGTCAACAAGAATTTTTGAATTTTCACTCAATCTTTGGCCCCAGACCAAAGATACGAGTAGAGCATGCGACGATGGCCAGTCCGTAGAAAGTTTTTGCACTCATTCCCCAATTTTACAACTTTTTGCCGGAGACACAGCGCCTTGGCCCAAAAAATCGAGCATACCCCAGTAGAACGATCCCAGATACATCCTCCACCGATAATACTCTCCAGAAGACCAGATCCATATGTTATTCTCGCTTCTGAGCTTTCCCAGCTACGTGGAAACCTCTTAACTCTCCTTGGCTCAGCTCATCCAGGTCTTAAAGACCTGGCACAATGCTACTTTCTCGACCCGACAAAACTTGTACGTTCACTCGTTATTCTACTCTTTGCACGCGCGACAAATGGACTGGGAGAGGACTGGGAGGCGATGGAGTGGAATGCAGCAAGGGAGGCTGCGTCGGGAAGGACTGAAGAGTTCGAGCAGCCGTTGACGCGTAGCGACGTCCTGCACTACTGGAATCCCAGCATGCCTGATCATGCTGAATCGTTCGACTCTATATTTCCTTTACAAACACCAACGCCGTTTCCACCTTCTCCTCAATCCCTTTCGTCGAACCTTCCTTCCACTCGCCCGTATCTCCTACCAACACAAATACGCGTCGCCCAAATAGTCGAGATGATTCAGGTTGCCTCGATGCTTCACGACGAAGTATCCGTGACGGCCACCTCGTCGCCCTCACCACAGAGTTCACAGCCCGTATTCGGCAACAAACTTGCCATTCTTGGTGGCGATTTCCTGCTCGGACGTGCCAGTGCCGCTCTCTCCCGACTAGGCGACAGTGAGGTGGTTGAACTTGTCGCGAGTGTTATCTCAAACTTAGTAGAGGGCCGGGTGATAGAACTCAAGACCGAGTATGCATCTTCCCCTCTCACCCCCCAAGATGCTTGGCATACCTACTTCAAAACTACATACCTGAAGACTGGGAGTTTATTGGCGAATGGTGCACGCTCTGCCGTGATACTAGGTGGATGTAGGAACGAGATTTGGAAAGAGGTCGCGTACGCGTTCGGGCGGAATATTGGTATTGCACTTCAGGTAGGATATCTATCTACCAATCATTCATTGCTAACTATATCTGTCTTGTACAGTTGGTTGATGATACCAGAGAACATGAGTCTTGCATGTCAACCAGTACGCGACCCAGAACTGCAACAAGTCCCATCTTATTTGCATGGGAGGAGCATCCTGCTTTGGGACCTCTAATAGAACGCGGGTTTAGTGAACCAGAAGACGCTGCAGTGGTAAGCTAAAACGTGGTCCGAATTGTGATACCTCCAACTTATGATATTATCAGGCAAATGACCTGGTGCGCAGGTCTTGTGGCATCGAGAGGACATGGGAACTCGTCCGTGACTACGTTAACAGGGCCAGCAATCTTCTTCGATATCTACCGGATAGCGATACGAGGCTGGCACTAGACTTATTTACACAACGCATAGCGGAACAGACGCCGTGATTAGCTTTTTCATGCACGAACTCTTAAACGTGTTAGGATGATGTATAGTTACCGCAGTCGAGAGACAAATCCTACGAATATCGTCTGGGGTGCTCGCTGAGGGTACAATAGAACAAGAAGCAACGTATCAAACATGATGTACACGCGCCGGTCTGAACTGCGAGGAGGCACTTGGAGAGAATTCTTATACGGAATTAGGAATAGCGGGAGGCGGCGAAAGCGCTGCATTGGTAGAGGACCGAAGCCCCGAGATTGGATCGAGGGTACCAGTTCTGGGGCACCACCACGCCGCCATGAAGACGCATGGCCGAGGAATCAATGAACGCCGAGTGTGCCTCAAGGAATGAGTTGCAGCTCACTAAAAACAGATACCAAGATGAAAGTAGCTGCGAGAGGTTTGCAATGAAGGGTAGTATATGGAGAGAAAGTCACGTCGTGGTGGAACGAGATTGTGATGTGAACACAGCGGGCAATCATTATCTTCTTCCCGTCGAAAATGAGTATAGAGAGATCGTAGGATCAGTGTGTGTAGTTAAGGGTCAATTGTTGGTGAATGAAGGTGAGCGGAGGGGCAGGAATATTATCGGCACCGCTAATGTAGTAGAGAAAGCCACAAATCGAGCTTCTCCGGTATTCCTACTGTGCATCTGGCCAATGCTTTACTCTGAGAAGCGGTAGGCTGTACATTTCATGTCAACCCAAGTCATAGTTAGCAACTCGTGATGACATCTTACCGTGTTATTGATGGTCCTTGCAGGACAACATCCAAACCTGCGGCATCCCTACTCTCACCCAGTATTCTGGTCAAAGTGACCGGTTTGTCCAGCTTGGTGTTTGTATACATGTGTGACCCAAATAGATCCAACGGGGGAGATGGCAGATGTGGACTCGGAAGGTCTCCTTGGAGATGTATCAACGCCTTTGACGCGGCATCATTCGATGGGAAACGGTTTCTGTAAAGGTGGAGAGTCCTCATAGCCTTCAGTTTACAGGACGCTTCGGTGACGGCTGGAACCATTCCTTGCAGAATGTTAATTATACTTTCTGGTAATCGTGATCCTGTGAGCAATGGGTGAGGCTCGAGAGCCTCATCAAGCTGTTCAACAAAGAGACTCTGAGACTCCAGCGAAAGAGGGATATCATAATCGATGGCCAGGAAGAGCCGGCGGAGGGTGTTCGATGCCTCGTAAGGAAGGGACGGACTCTTTAGTAGATATGCGATGAATTCAGTCGTCAGGGAAAATCCTGCTTGATTGAGAGCTGGTCGAAATCGGTTAATATACTTGAAACTCAGTTCTACAAGGCTCTCTGTGATCCTGATGTCGGACGTGGAGGCCGCCGGTATTGATGAGCTCCTCCAAGTGCCAATGAACAGCCTCCATCGTCGTGCAGGGCAGAACGAATTTTTGATGGGAGCAGAAAAGATGCTCTTCCAGCTCATCAAGCTGCTGATGCAATCTCTTGAGCACGAGGTCGGAATGACGGTGGGTCAAGTCAACTTGAAGTTGACGATGGCACCACTTTCCAGTCATGACAAACCCCCCAATCTCTGTTTCTAGCTTGAGAATTTGATCGACATACATATCGAGTAGATTCCTGGATACGACGGTGAGAGCGGACACTGGGAGTAAATCATGAGTATTCCGGGGTATGTCCTGTTGTTCGCTTCTACTGACCGGAATAATCTGATACACTTGGTATGCTGCTTTGTACAAGGTTTATGTATTTCAGCGTTTGTTCGTCAAAGTGGAGTGTTTCCCGTGAACGATATGTCGCAGAAGTTGTTGTAACAGGTGACGCTGGGAGGGACATCATTGTTAAGGACCATATTGCACTAAGGCATGTTATAGCCCGCTTCTGCACTGTTGCTGGTGCGAGCTCGCTCTGGGTGCATGTCACGAGAAGGCGTTGAATACGATATCCCAGGCGTATCGTCACCGCGTCGTGATTAAGCAACCTGTACAGCAGCAGCTTGGCGCTCAAATCGCTACAGGCGACGACGTTGGGTATAACCTCGATGAAAGGTTCCAACTCGTTGTCGACGCGTAGTAGCTCAATAGCCCAGCACATTGCATCGAAATCTCGTGCATCGCGCTGTGGTGATATTTCTACAGCGGCGGTCTCCTGGGCTTCCGACATTCCACAGACAATAGGTTGTAAAACGCCGAGGGAGTCTCGACGTCGAAGCAGTCGGAGACTGCAAAGAATTCTCCAGGATAAGAGGGAGAGAGGTGTGCGGTAAGGACAGTCATAATGGAATACGGGAAGAAAAGTGATGAGAGCATATAGTGTCCCACAGAGGATGGTGGTCGGCAAGAATGAGATACGCCAAAGCATTAGTTCACGGATAGCAGATACGCGAATAATCCGGCCAAGAAGAGTAAGAGAGAAATATGGAGTAACAATGGTATTATTTCGACTAGAGCAGCTATCTTGAACCTGTTGAGTCCTTGGTATAGAAATGCGGATATTCTCGCACGCCTTTGCGGTGTAGATCGGTTCTCCGTCGCCTGGATGTAATTCCTGGTCCATTGCTGAACTAGCGTGGCCGACAAGGCACAGATGAGACTGAAGCCAAGGCTGAGAAACTATAGAGTATTACAGACTAGTGCGGATGCCGTTGGTGTGAATTTCGCATCGAGAAGGTCTGGTACGTTAGCTGGGTGCGACCCGTTGGACACGGACACCTAGCTGATCGGAAATGTGGGCAAGCAGGAATATGACCTTGTCATCTGTATTGGGTAACAGTGACTTGTAGCTTTCTATAATGAATGCAGTCACGCTAGCAGAAAACAGACCAGCCTGCAATTTGATTATTAAAGGTGATTCGATAAAGCGATGGCGTCGGCCTACAAATATCAGAATTGAGTCCATGTCGCCCTTCCAGTTGTGCGCTAGTGCGCGATCGTGCTTTTCTGCTTCTGTGAGATAGGAATACCAGAGCTTTGCTGATGGATCTTCGTAGCGGGGCGATTTCATGTGATCATCTGTGCTTTAGAGTCAGAAACTGGAACGGGCAGAGTATCACGCCGACTGCGTACCTCCTGAAGCACTCATCATAGCTGCAATTCCCTTCGAGTAGCGAAGAAGAGAGAAAAGGAAAGACGAGAAGGATTGCTATGCTCATCATCGTCTTCAATTGCCAGGGATGCATCAATGCTGTACTTGGCAGGAAACGTAAAGCTTTCTGATGGACCTGAATTCCAATGGTCATGATGAGCCAACGCTACCTTTTTCTGGTTTTTCTTCTTAAGAAGTGACCTGGACTAGAGCTGTTACTTCCAAGTAAAGAACAATCCCGTTCTATCTCCCTTGGTGAAATGTCGGTGTGCACATGATTCTGGGGGATTGCGGGGTAAGCTGAAATAGCCTTCGGCTCGGCCCGGATACGATCTATAGCCGGGAAATGATCACGGGTGCCCGTGTTTCTGTACTTTTACAGTCCCTTACCGAAGAAGCACGGCTTTCTTCCCAAACCTCCCACTCAGACTATTCTCCCTTCGTTTCGAGGGCCCAAAATGCTAGCACAGCTCTCTGTTGGCGCAAAACAAGTATTAGAACTTTCTTCTCGGTTAACAGGGGGCGATGATGATGAAGATCAACGACTGGTGGGTTGTTGCTTGCACGCCTTGAAGGAATTCAAATAATAACGTTCTTCTAGGTCATAAACCTCGAAGTTCTACTGCAGGACCTGTCTTTGCAAGTACCAGACGTGTGGCGACGCGTGGCAGCGCTCTACGGGGAGTCCATACATCCTGCATGCAGCAACCTTCGGACCATGCTCAGCGACGATGTTGAGCGAATGGAAAAGCTCTTCCTTAATTTGGAGACACACGATGACGATGATGACGACGTTGATCCTTCAGTGCGAGCGACTCGCATATTCTTGGCTCCTTCACTGACGGCAGTTTTTCAAGGCTTCTGATTTGGATCCCCCGTGTCCCATGAACCTAACGCCAGACATCTATCGTGACTCTTCTAATGATGCCTCCACGTCCCGGAGTCAGCGGCGACGGTCCTGTTCGGTGAGTCAAACCGCTAGTATCTCTTTTGGTTCCGCGTTTGACATGTACCAGCCTTCGCCACCCAACTTTCAAGTTCCGAAAATTGTCCTAACTCTATGTCCTTCACAACCTCACGAAGTTTCGTGCCGCGTTCCGATACAAGACAGTGCCTACAATCAACGCCTTACGGTCCCTACGCACACCACAGTCAACAGTGTCTTCCCTCCAATGCGCGCACGGTCGCCTCCTGTAAAGTCAGTAAAAGATTGGGTATGGCGAGATGGGCATTGGCAAGCGATCCTCCCTGACTTGGATGAACAGGCCAGACGAGGGATGTTTTCGCGTCCGTCGTCGAATGTCAGACGGAGGGCGTCGCGATGCCGGACGTGCTGCAATATTCCTCAGCGAGCTTTGCACCATTCATGCGGACATCACCGCTCATGACTCCAGAATGCATCCGTGTTATCTGAGGGATCCTGTGTATTAGTAGATACCTTTCGAAGATGTATTGAGTACTTTCAAACTAGGATTTCTAGTCAGAACTTTTTGCCGGTACCGGCTATGTGTGGCAACCAATCAGAAGCCCCTTTAGGAGACACGTCTGACACGTGGGTGAACGGCACTTACATCACAATCCAAGTGGGCACGTCCTCGCTTCGTCTGCTTCCTGTACTATCACCATCATCTATCTGCTGCTGTTTCGCAAAAGGCAAATCTCCCGGATCGCAGTGACGCGCGTCCCTCTGGCTGCAGTCACCCTTTCATATCCATCACCCACTGGAAATGACCTTCAAGGCTATCCTATATGCTTATGTTCTTGGAGGATTAACATTCATTCCATTGCTCCTTGCATCTCTTATTCTCTTCACCATCTACACCTCGGTTCCTGTAGGTGACCTGGATGTTTCCAAGAAGCGCAAGAGCGTCTTGGAGGGGAGATTACAGGAGGAAGACGCAGACACCGCTCCTGAATTGGCAGCTCTGACAATAGGCGACATCAATGACCTGCCCAAGACTCGGAAGGGATGGTTGACGATGCGGAGGACGTTTGAAGAGTCTGCCTTCGACGGTGGATATGTCACGCTTGTCCGGTCATTCTTGGATGCTAGATCCAAGGACCCGAAACGCTCGCGACCCAAAGACATGTGGTATGTTGTCTTGAAGGGGAAGATCCTCTATCTCTACGAGGATGAGGGCATGACGGAATGCGAGGCGGTGATTCAATTGGGAGCACACGACGTCATCATCTATCCAGAAGGCCTTTTGGATGGCGAATTGTTTACGAAACGGAATGCTATTTGCCTCCAGCCCAAGGGCTCCAACGCAGACAATGGCATGCCGAGCGTGACAAAAGCCATGAAGCTGGACGAAGATGATGTAGGAAAGGGATCGGAGGATGCAGAGACCAGCACAAAAGCGGTGGAGACAGCGACAGAGGCTGAAAAGCTGAAAACTCTCGCTGCAAAGGAGGAAGCAATTGATTCAAATACCCCTTGGTTCATCTTCGTTCGATCCAATGTTGAGATGGAGGACTGGTATCTGTCACTAATTCACGCGTCGGATCATCCTGCACAGACACACCATCTTTCTCCACTCCAAGCAATATTTCTTCCCTCCGACATGAATCTTCTTGTCACAACTCTCGATGAACAGCCCGATGTGATTCCCATGCGTTGGCTCAACGCCCTTGTTGGTCGCATCTTCTACAGCTTTTACAAGACACACCTTCTCGAGGCGTTTATCATTGGGCGTCTCATGAAGAAGCTGTCAAAGATCAAAAGGCCCACCTTTCTTGCTGATATCGTCGTCACACAGGTGTCCGTAGGAAACGCGGCGCCTACCTTCAGTAAACCCATGCTCAAAGAACTGACCAAAGAAGGAGACGCGTCTTTGGAGATTCATCTGCTATACAAGGGCGAAGTACGCCTTACTGTTGAAGCCACCGCGAACATCAATTTGGGCACATTCAAGTCCTATAATGTCAAGCTCGTTCTGGCGGTCGTCTTGAAGGAGATAGAGGGAAATCTACTATTTAAAGTGAAACGTCCACCAAGCAATCGCATATGGTATGCCTTCACGCAGATGCCTCGGATGGTTTTGGAGGTCGAGCCTATCGTCAGCGACCGTCAGATAACATGGACTATGGTTCTCAGCACAATTGAATCGAGACTTAAGGAAGTCGTGAGTTTCATATCCATCTATCGACCGTGGACAGTGATTCATGATTGCACAGATACAAGAAAGTGTAGTACTTCCCAACATGGATGACATAGCGTTCTTTGAAAGTCTATCACATCAGCATCGAGGGGGTATTTGGCCAGATGCCGCTAGGCGTGTCGGCCCTCAGCGTGTCCCCGATCAATCCTCGAAAGACACAGGCACAGGAAATTGACAGCAGTTGAGGCACCCACAGAAACGGAACAAGTGCCGTTGCTTCAGAAGGCAACTGTCTTTACAGGAACGGACAACGTCGTCGACCGAGCCCCCACTTATGACACTTTCATCAACAGAGCCAAGTTTTTCTGAAGAATCTTCTCCTCTAAACCGACGGCGAACATGGTTCTCGACTTCCCGAAATGATGAGAAGCTGCTGTCCGATGATCGTGAAAACTCAACTGCAAAAGATGATGAGGCTCGTGGTCGTTCGGTGGATGTTGGAAAGATTACATTGGCCAGATCGCATTCGGCACCTGGTGAACCGGAGGTCAATCGCATTGGAGATGGTTCCGATGATGACTTCCGGCAGTAACCCACAGAGTCATCTCTTAGTAAATGATGGCCGTCGCTCGCCCTCGCGAGCATTCGTCTACCTCGGATAATCAAGGAAATGGACCTCCCTTCTGTCTCTCGATCCTCTTCACGGTCGCATAAGGACGTACCACCATCTCCGTCTCCAGAACCTGCTCGAGTACCTCCTGCATCCCCCAGCTGCCACTTCTTCATTCCTGTCTACACTTAAAGTCCAAAGCGGGAGATAAACAGGCCCTCAGCAACTCAGCAAAGGAGACTATGAGGAAGTGGGGTGTCAATTGGAGTAATCTGCGTAAGGGTACCACGGGGAGCGGTGACGAAATGCCAGATCATGGACCAATCGACTCTCAGGAAAGACCCGCGAGTACTAGCAGCCTGTCGCATAAAGCTCGAACGAGCTATGCGGAGGTCCGAGCGGCTGTAGCGGAGCGACTGAGGGGCGGGGAAGAGCCCAGGCCGTCCTCTGCACCAGATACCTTGTCTCGTACGCGGACGGTTTCATCTTCAATGCTAAGCCCCGCCCAGTCTTCCTCCCGAAGAGACCATGAACCCGATATATCCGACAATGTCCTACCTCCTGACGACGCTCCCGAAAACCCAATACACGTCCAGCCCCAAGCTAAAACGATGTCCATCCCGGGGATACACGCTAGCCACAGGGGAAATGTGATGTCGATGGGATATGTAGCTCCACCAGTATCCCCGCCGCCTGAGAGCAAGAAGAACCCGGTCCTCCGTCTGTGGAAGAGCCCGGTTCTGTCTGGTTCTACGGACAGCTCGGTTGCGATGTCTCTGCCGGAGGGAAATAAGAGTGTCGAGTCTCTTGAGCCTGCGCCTCCTCTGAATAATGTGCCTATTCCTCGGCCTCCTCCTCCTGCTCTGCCTCCTCGACCTTCGGTTACACGGCCACCGGTACAGCATACTAGAGTTGCATCGGATCCTTCAGCCCAGTCCGCGTCAGATAGCCTCAAGTCTATTGTAGACAAGGAGGAGAAACGGACTGGACGGCCTTCGATATCTGACCCGACTCCTCCTCCTCCTCCTCCTCCTCCTCCCAACCCGGATCCAAACGTCACTGAAACAATATCATTATCGCAAATCGAGATCGCTTCTTCATGAGAGAGGCTTTTTGACACTATACACGTCTATATCGCTACTGTTCAATAATTATTCCAGCACACATTTGTATATTACGCATAGTTGGTCGGTCGGTCGTTATTTTTGCTGTAACATGGTATTTCATGCGCACGATTGAGTTTCTACGGTGTGATGCATATGGAATTTTATTTTCGCAAGGGTGCTTCTATGCACTGTTTTCCATTCCAACTTTTTCGGCTCTTCCAAGTATAAGCTAGAGCGTCCAATCCGGTGCATTTTTCTATCATTCCCTGTTTCGCTTGTGCTTCTTTCCGTGATGTAGTTGGGAAGTTTCCGCCTACTAAGTAGTTATTATCGGCTGTACATATATCACGGCAGTCGATCACCAGCGCTAGCGGGGATCCTCGTACTCGTACGAACGGCATTCTCCTTCGTATTCTATACGCCGGGGTGCCGGTTGAGAAATTAGTGATGGTGTTTTATTTTAACCTTGATCATGACAGCCAGAGAGTGCAATCGGTCGTCCTGTCGAAATGAAACATAGCCTCGACCAGGTAGTGGGAATCGTCGTCTTGACGACTTTATTAGCCTTTGTGATATTATTTGTTTATCTCACACTAAATAGCCTGCTGTAAAGCACGAGGAGGAAAAGAAAAACTTGATTGCTGTTGCATTATACAGCTTGAACGGACTCGGAAAGGATAAGTAAGCCAGGATCTCTGTTTGGGGTCGTTCGTTGACCTTCCCTCCCCCTTCAGGACGTTATATGCCATCGATACCGAGGGCTTTAAATACCCAAACCCCGATATCCGAGCTCGAAGCGATATCATGGCGAAGACCTGCACCTATTATGGAGTTTACCGTTCCACCTGCTCCCAGCGAAGAGGGGAGAATAATCCCCTTGTCGCCGCCGCCTCCGCGGGTCCGCAAGACTTTGACGAGCAGACCTCCCCAAGATCAAGGACAGGAGATCTCGATTCGCGGTGGCGCCTGGCCATCTAAGGCGAGTTTGCACGGCCTCCTGGAGGAAAACACTTCTCGCGCCGGGGTTGATTTGTTGCCAAAGATACGAGAAGAGTTCGAATACGGGCCTCTTCTTCTCAATACCGATACTAGCATGGAGGGAAAGCGGGACCACGCAGTTGGAAGGGGGCCGAGCAGAGGGAAGGGTGCCGGTAATGCATCAAGAGGTGATAGCAGGGTATTGATGGTGGATGAAAATTCCCAGCAACGGGTAGAGCATCATCATCAGTCGAGATCATCGCCTGAGGTCTCATCGGAGGTGTTCAGTCCAAGTAAATTTCTGGAATCTGTTTTCCGGTTTCAGGTTGATGGCGAGAGACTTAAAGACGACGAGGGACATGCAGGTTCGCAGAGAAGGTCTTTCAGTGTGCCTACGGTTACCTTGCGAGACGGGGACGAGGACGGAGTAGTAAGAAGGGCAGAGCAGGTGGGTTCTAAAATTTGATGATTTTGAGGTAAATAACTGAGAAGAGACAAAGATTCCGACGCGATGACAACAGCAGAGCTTCCAGTGTTAGATATTCGACGGCAAGACAAAGCACCGCGACTGGAATTGGACCCTGATGTTGTCAAGCCGCGACCCTTTCTTTCTCACGCCCGAACGGGGTCGTCGCTGTCGTCGTCGTCATCATCATCGTCGAGCTCGACAGAGACTGAACCATCCCTCTATCCAGCCTCCACCACTGAGGACACACGAATCAGCATATCGAGCACAGGCGTACGAGGGATCCTCCGAGATGTCGCATTCGAACCTTTACAGGTGCACTGATAGAAGGAGGCGGCCGCACAGGGAATGATCGAAGCTCCTTTATCGACCTTTTACCGACACCCAAGTTGAAAGTGATGACCTCGACGACCTGACGAATGCTCGCTGCCTATTAGTATTAGCGCCGAGGACGGATCACGCGCTCGCTCGCCCAAACCCCCTATCCCCACTACTCCCAAACCAGATTTCACTCGACACAACGCCAGTGATAATAATAGTAATGACCTCCCACCGACAACCAACTATCTCAAAGCGGAAGAACGGGCGGACCTCATTCGCAAGTCACGGAAACTGGCCCAGGTGTTTGGACAGACGCCTGGAGCCGGTGTTATGCCGCAGCAGGATTCATGGGTCAGTTTCCTCGACTTGCCTTTGGGTCGTCACCTTCGTGGGTCCGCCTCTGTTTCAAACCCGCCTGTACCTGTACCTGTACCTCTTCCCGTCTGGCCGCCTCCTGAAGGTAACCCAGTACCTCACGGCCTTCAGGTCGGCGCCATTCAACGCCTATGACACCGGACGAGTTTTCCTTCCTCCATGATGCCGGAAGCGACTACAGATCCAGCTGCTATTCGAGGCAAGAGTATATCATCCAAGTTGGATCTCAGGAAGGAGAACCATCAACTGATGCTCGTAGCGACCGGCCTAATGGAGACGACACCAAATCTTTCATCGACCTATCTGAGGAAGAGTTGCCTGATGATGATATTTCGGCCATCATCTCACATACCACTCCGAGCAAGGACCGGTCTCCATCACCTTCAACTCGCTCCCTGTTTCAATTCGAGCACTTATCACCGGAGGAGCAGGCTGAAGACCTCAGAAGACGTAACAGGGAGAAGCTTGCGAAGCTCCATCGCTTTTTAGGCTCTCGCATTCCTACAGACCTCGTTCTTGGTTTAGAGGACCCTTTCCTTTCCTTACCACCTCCTCTCGACGTTCAAATGGATTCTACAGACGAAGTCACTCGCAAGGCTTGGCTCAGAAGACGTAGGAGCAGCTCCGTTGCAGCCTTCCCCCCCAACTGGTCCGACGATCATGACCGGGTCAAAGAGGACCTCAACGACAAGGAGAAGGCGATCAACGTACGTCGAGCACAGAAAATGGAAAAGGTCCGCCCATGCTTCCTCACGTTGTTGACCGTCCAAACTTACATCTCCTTAGATGTTCGGCGTTGCACCGCCCCAAACGCTGTATCATACCCGACACGGTGCTTCCCCCTCTGGATCCCTTGTAGGCCTAGGTGCCCCACCAAAGCCACGTCCAGCCATCCCAGGCTCTAGTCCAATGGCCTCTCCACCCTCATCCCCGAAGAATATGAACCAATCCCCCTACAAGAATAAGACTAGGAAGGAGGATCGGCCCGGCTCCTCCGAATCTCTTACGCATCTTCTCTCCAAAGGCAGCGACCAGTTCGATGTCAACGAAGGTCCCTCAAGTCGCATCAGACTTCGTGGCAGAAGCGGTTCACTCGTCTATACCCATTACCAACACTCTCTCAACTCGTTGGTCGATATCATTGACAGGGTACGTCCTTTGTTACCCATCTGCCTCGTGATCTTCTCCTCATTCTATGTTTAGGATGATAGAGAATCTCTTGCAGAGTTACATGAATACCTTAACGGCAGCGAGTCGCCTTCTCCCCCCTTGAAGGAGTTTACTCTCACCAGGGACCGTCGCACGTCGATCGCCTCCATCAAATCGGAGCGACGACGCTCCCTCCCTACTCGTACTTCGATGACCTCACTCGCATCAGAGTACAGCATATCCGCTACCATCGCTTCCCCCAAACCAGAAGTAACAGATTTCCAGCTCCGTCGTCGCAGAGCCGCGAAACTGACAAACTTTTTCGGGGTGGACTACCGTGATCTCATCAGGGATGTTTTGGATAGTATCGAGAACGGTTTAGAACACGAAAGGAAGAGGGGTACTATCAACCCTGAAGAAGCAGAGGTACAGCGATCATCTTTTTTCATCGTTGTTTGCTCGAACTGCGCTGAAACACTTTGTTCTCTTCATAGGACTTGCTACAAAAACTCCGCGAAATCAAGACGAAGCGTGATGGTATCTTTTGACTGCTAATGATCTCTTCTATGCACCTTCCTCCAGTACACGGACGGTATCTCATGACACATCATCTTTCATTCCATCTTATCGTTTTTATCTCTCGTTTCCATCTCCCTCAATTGTACTATAAACCCTAGGGCTGTTGCAACACTTCGCTAAATCACTCCGTATTCGTACAAGTGGCTTTGCTGCATAATTCAGACTCAGAGTATTACCAGATCCCCACGGCACGAGTGACACCAGAAAACGTGCGAATCATCAAGGAACTGAGGTCTGGGTGTGGGATGGTGATGTGGATGATTGGGTGGAGGTGATGAGGGCTGAGAGTCTCGTCCATGGCTAGATTCCGATGGGACTGGTGACAGATTACGAGAAGCGGGGTGAAATAGCCCGGCTGCGCTCTCACTCTCGATTCGTGCTTTGAGCATGCTCAAACTGACTTTGCGTTTATGTCTAGTCTCGGGGGATAAGCCCTGGTCCAGAACGGCTGTACGAGTCACCGCGGCCCGAGAGAGGGATGGCGGAAGTGTAGTACCCTCGGTGCGAGCTGAAAGACGCTCGGTGCAGGGTCGATAGCCGACCCGCGACTCGATGGTCTCGACGGAATCGGAGAGAACGACCGCGGACGGAGGCCCAGCTGATCCTCTAAAGCACTGATCTGTTTCTGTAATGCGTGAGCGCGGGCATCAGCCTCGAAAAGCGACGTCTCTAGTGACCGGATCTTTGATTGCGACGCGGAGAGCTCGAGAGAATGCTGCTGCTTAATCGCACCCAACTATCTCGTCGTCAAGCGAGCGAGGGCCCTCGGGTCCTGATGAGGAATTCGCGGCAGCGAGGAGACGCTCAATCTCCTCGTCTTTAGTCTCAATTGCCTGTCGGAGGTCCTCGATTTCACTCTGGGCCTGCGATATAAACTCCTCTTCGTCTTCCTATAAAGCAATCAATTGAGATGAAGCCACCACAAAACTGAATTGGTTTACGAACCCGGACATTATTGCGCTCCGCAATCTCTTGCCGTAATGCCGCCAGTTCTTGCGCTTGCGCGACAGTTGACTGGTTCAAATGTTCGATCTCCTGCAGCTGGCGCGTGGTATCGTGGTGATAACCGGAACGTTCCGCTTCGAGCGCCCGTATACTGGCAAATGCGCTCTCTAGCTCATCCTGCAACTCCGTAAAGGTTTTTTGTATCTTGTTAGCCGCTTCTTGCTCTGAGAGACGCTCCTTTTCATGACGGGCTAGAACTTCGCTCCATTTCAGCTCGGCTTGCTCTTTTTGGTCTTGACCCTCGTCCAGAGTAGCTTCGAGTTGCGCGATAGTAGCGTCACGACTTCGTAAAGTGGCCTCTAGGCTATCCACTTTATCACTCAACTCGAGCTTTGCCCCCGTAAGCTCCACTATCTTAGGCCGCATTTCAGCGAGTGACTGCATAAGATTCGTGCCTTCTGATTGAAGATCAGTCTGTATTCGTTCGGCTTCCTCTGCACGACGTTTGGCATTTTTCAGCTCATTCTGGGCAGCCTGTAATTGACGGTTGCTAGATGCGAGCTCCACGGCCGCCTGAGTAAGTTTCTCCTGAAGAAGCGCAATGTCCCTTTGGGTAGAATCTATTTCGGAGCGTAGCGCGACAGTCTCGTGGTTCAGGGCAGTCTTTTCCGTTTCGTTAGATGCCAGGAGCTTTTGAATGGCTTCGTGTTCGGCTTCTAGGGTGGAGTACTTTGACTTCCACACCTCTGCGTCATCACGATGTTGTTTCAATTCAGCATCAGTCCGGTCGCGATCGTCCTTTAGTGTGGCATGTGCCTAACGCATTTCGTTAGTTCCCAAGGCTAAATATAATGAAGTAAGGCACCAGGTACCTGTTTGAGCTTCGAGAGCTGGAATTCGAGTTCATCACTGCGGTCTTGCGTGTTCTTCAGAGTAATCTCCAACTTTTCGGCACGGTCATCGCTTTGTATTTGCTCTTCCAGTTCACGCAATCGGCGCTTGTAGTCATCAACCTCCTTCTGGAGATTACTAGAAGCAGCATGGGATAGCTGCAGCTCTCGTTCCTGCATGACGAGCCGGCTTCAATTAACGAAGGAACTGTAATATCATTAGCAACGTACCTGTTCCCGATTTTTCTCAGGTTAGGTCCTTGTCCTTGGCCCGCAGCTGCTCGTTGTGATGAGATGATTCATGGAGATCCAATTCGAGTTTCTCAAGACGACCTCGGAGAATTGAGGATTGATTCCGTTCTTCCTCAAGCTGACTTTTTGTTGACTGCGCCTCTAAGCGATGTCAGTAAGCAATCACGATCCACTGAGGGAATCCATACCAGACTCGAGACCCTCTAATCGTTGCAGCTCCGAAGCCAGAGATGCCTTCTCGGAGACCAGTAAGGATATGGTCTGTTGCTCATTCCGCATGAATGCCTCCCGTTCAGCCTGTAGTTGCTGCAGGTCTTGGGACAGCTGCTGCGAACGCTCTCGCTCTTCACCCAATATGGCTTCAGTTTCCCGAAGTTCTGTAAGACCATGAGTAAAGACACGTTTCTGACACCAGGCTACCACGCACTATCCTCGGACGCCTGCAGTTCTTGCATCCTACCACTCAACGACGCATTCTCTGATTCAAGCACATCTATGCGCGCCTTAAGAGCACTCCCATCTGTATTCGAGCTTGCAGAAGCTTGTAGGCTGACCACTAGGCTTGAGCGGCGGAGAGGAAATGAGATTGGATGGGCTTGAAGCTGGTGGAGGCGCAGCAGGAGGCAAGGAAGATATCCATGACGTGTCATTTGATTCCTTTGTCGTGAAACTGGCAGTCGATAAATCCAAATTGACAGACATTCATTGCAATGAAGGTGAAATCACCTACAGGTCAGCCACGTCTCGTTTCTCATCCTCAACTGGTGCAGGTTCTGGAATAGCAGGAGAAAATGGTCGTGAAGATGGTGGAGAAGGAGAGGCAACTTCTGGTGTAATGGATGCACCATGCACTTTCTTTTGCTGTCGTTTCTTGAGCTATGAGAGTTAAGTTGCGGCGGGTTCAATGTAGTCAAGGTGCCAGATACATACCATGGCTTTAGCTCTCGCTGCCTTAGCAGCTCTATCGTCTTCCGACATGGTGTCCGCAGTGAATTCCAAAAACAATACCTAGCAGCGAGCCAGTGGCGAGATAATTGGGAGTAAAGTGAAGACCACTCAGTGGACGTGAACCAAATTAGTATGAACCGGCATTTGGACGGAAGCAATTGTCAAACGTGATCCTCACTGTCAGTGGTTTGAACACAAGCATGTGTATTTATTCCAAATTCCATGTACGAGAAGAGAAATTTATGAATTCACAATATATAAGACCTAAAAGTAGGAGAGGCAGAGAGAGAGGGAAAATGAAACAGAGGCAAACTGGATAGCAGGGAGATATATGTAAACCACAAGTGAGAAAGGCCAGACCGTGGCTGTGAAAATTGCGGGCAGCAAAGCATCTAACGAATGACTCGAGGCGTCCATTCCGACAGTTACGATGGAGCGCGGTTAAGGGTATAGGATGAACATATAAAGGATCAGATACCGTGCCATGAAAAACACATCAGAGGCGCAATGAAACTTTTCGTGTAGAGACACAAGGCCACAAGCGGCAGGGGGTATCCGGGAGAGGGAAACTATGTACAGTACGTTATGCCCAGACCTGGAACCAGTATCAAACAAAGCAGAAATCAATATCACAAACTACTCACCCTGAGCGTACTGTCCCAACTACCAGTGCAAAGTGCCATGCCATCAGTGCTGACACCTAAACAGCTGACCCGGTTCTCGTGCCCTGTTAGCACGCCAACACGTTCACCCTTCAGGGTGTCCCAGACGTTGCATGTCCAATCATCATAACCTCCAAATAGAATACGTCCAGAGATTGAGAAAGCGACAGAGGTGATACCGCATAGAATGTTATCATGTGTAAAAGTGTTCAGTTCCCGGTCAGCACGAATGTCAAACAAACGGCAAGAGGCGTCATCGGAGCCGGTGGCAAACGCATCACCGTTAGGGAAGAATCTATAAGCAAGGGATTGGTAAGAACAAAAGCGCCTGTGTTAAAACGATACGGACTGGACTGCATTGATATCTGATTCGTGACCGGTAAACGTCTGGGTCGCACGGCCACTCCGAATATCCCACAGCTTGGCTGTGGCGTCACAGGCGCCGGAAACGAATACGTTCTGATTCGGGCCCAATGACAAGCTTATGATAAAGCAACCTCTTAGCAATTCTTAAAACTCGCAGAAACGACAACACAGACCTCATGACATCGCCCGTGTGATCACTAAACTCAACCACCCTGACACCCGCCTCGATGTCCCACAACATGCAAGTCATGTCACCAGAGCTGGTAACAATCTGTCGGTCGTTGATAAATCTGCAGCAGCTGAGATATCCTGAGTGAGCGCTGAGCTCGCGAGCGCCCTTGACGCTGGCGCCGCCTTCTTTACTGTTGAGATTGTAAATGGAGCAAATGTTGTCAAGACCGCCACAAGCGACGTAGTTTCCAGATGGGGCATATGCGCAGGTCATCACCCAGCTTGATCGTAACGGAATGGCATGCACTTTGTTCGTCGTGTAAGCGTCCCAGACAATCAGTTTTCCATCTTGCGAGGCAGATACGAGATGTCTCCGGTCCGTTGCCCAATGCATGGCGTATATCTTAGCAAGGTGACCTCTCAGTGCGCGACGCGGACGCATCACGATTCGGGGAAGTGCATCAACTTCTGCGGCCATAGCACGCACTGAAATTGAATTAGGGTCACTGATAGCGGCCGAAGAAAAGGGGTAGCAACTCACAGCTGGTATCTGCTGACGACTCCTTCTTTGCACGAATCTTTTCCTTCAAGCTCTCCGCCTCCCTACGAGCAGCAGCAATCCTCTCCTGGATGTCACCCTGATTTTGAGACATGGTTCGATATTTGGAAACGTCAGAAGTAAAGTCAGACTTGGCACGAATGAGTTAAGTCGGCGCTGGATAAAAAAGCAGGGTCTTCAATGCTTGCAGACTAAGATGGTAGATAAGAGAGACCGCTGGACCGTCACTCACGCTTGATACGAGAAAATCGCCTAAAAAGATGGGCGAGGGGCCGAGAATATGTGAGAAAGAGGGGTGTAGTCGGTCAAGGGGTTGTACGTCGACGCAGACAGCGAGAGGCGGTACCCGCAACGACAGCACTGCCGAGTACAGCGACCAGAAAGATAAAGATGAAGTAAGGGTTGAGGGCAGCGTCCTTACGGGAGACACAGTTGATGGAATGATCTGAGTGAGCACCAGGAAATTACAGGCTCCGTCAGGCGGAGTTTCAATTTATTCCGTTCCTGTCCTCCCCTTCTAATCGAACGTCAATCGTCAGCGCCGCACATATTCCCCTAAATTGTTGGATATCAATATATTTTAACCGCCTGACAGCTACAATTTATTCAACCGACTGGTTCGAGAGGACGCAGTTTTCCCTTCACATATTTATCCTTGACTGCGTCGTGGTGATCTGGACCCTCAAGGAACATGTGGCCTGCGGCTTATCCCAAAAAAAACGTCGGCATTCTTCGATGGGCAGCAACATTCGATGCAGCGCTAGAAATATGGTGGCTTCCGACAGCAAAGTTTGCTTCGCAAGTTACTATTGGTGTTCTAAAGTTAACTGAAGTCTCAATACTACTTGTAGCTTGGTCCAAATGCACAGCGTTGGGCGTGGTGAATCATGAGGATTGATTGATTTCGCTTCACCATCATGACGGATCATGCATGCTATCCTTATCAACAGAACTTGGTCCCCTTCCTGTAAATTTCGTACTTTTTACAGGCTTTTTGATCTGCATACGATCTGTGACCCGATATCTGCAACCCCTGGCAAGGTACCGATGCACCTCGAGCGTACTTCTTTGTGTCAGAACCGTATACTTTTGTATTCTTGATCTCCAAACTATATATGTCGGAAGCTCACATTATACGAAGCTCCACTGCACAGCTACTTTGGTTCTTTGCGGAGTATGCCGGTTAGTGACCAAGGCACGTATAGAAGCAACTGACGGGGATCAAGCCAGGATCCATATCGTACACTGGCTATGGAAATCACTGCTTTCGTCCCGGAATTGTCGTGTGGATCTATTATCATTGCCCTGGTGGATCCATCAAGCCGGAGGAGCCCGATTTCAACTCTCCCGAGAGCGTAGAACTTTCCTGCAGTCTGAGTATGGATTACACAGATCATGATAAGTATTTTCTCTGTTTCTTTGTTATTAACAGATCAACTCGACCGCAAACTGACCTACATGTTCAGTGCTGGCTTACAGAGTAAGCTTACTAGTACTGAACTGCGGTCGTGATATTCACGTGATGTGCGACGATCCAGGTTCGCAGTTGTTGCTCGAGTCTGGCGAGGCAACCGGCTTACTTGGATTACCTCGCTTACGCCTGTGCTTCACATTGTTATCTGACCCCAAGTGAAACCTATTTTGGATGCTTATTCTCTTCTAACAGGCTTCACTTTGTACCGTCTTCCTTCTTCTTGGCCTGTGACACTGCAGATGCTTCGCGCGTTCCGTCCAAGTCGCCTCATGGCGTGACTGACCAAAGACAGAGACCAAGTTTCGTCTTCTCTCAAGTTGCTGCAAGACTCGACTCCCGCGTAGTTCCCACTGAACAGCCGCGACGAGCTTCGACCGCTGCTGCACCTCGTGTGTTCAATGCTGATGAAATCGATATATTTGGCTTGTTCTTTCACCTCTTCGTTCCCATTCAAATTTCTCTTATACTTCAGAAGTGCTCGGATCTACATTCTTCCTTGGCTCGGTGGTTCTATGGTATGTTTTTGGTCCAACCACGCAGGAGAATGATCACAAGCAGCAGAGAACGGACAATGCCTGACCAATCGGTTTCCTTACACTTGATCTCGCTATGGTAGAGTCACAGGATTCTTCCATGTCTAAGAGACTTTCCCTACCTCAGTAACGCATCGTTGCGCACGTTATTACATATGCCGAGTAACCGCGGTATGTCCTCATTTCTTTACCTTGACGCCTTCGTCTCTGATTTATTTACCTAAGGTACCGTTGGGCTCAACAACTGTATGCGCTTTCCCGTGGTTCCGGCTGGCACCTCCGCGGGCTAACAAACGCCGTCCATGTAGATCTACAGAGCAAGGGAATGTTAGCATCATTGAGCTGGATCGAGTCAACATCAGGCCCTCTCTATGGACCAACTTGGACATGTATATGCAAAAGTACGTCTAGGCATCTCCATTTTTCAGATCGGATTCTTTTCACTTTCGTTTCAGTAGATGGACAAGTCCGTGGGATTGGTACAGGAGCTCAGAAGCATGTCGCCAGGGACATTGCCGCGAGCCAGGCGTTAGACGCATTGATTGAAGGCCATCAATAGAGATGGTTAACTTTCATCAGACTGTGGTTAGTGCAGATATCCCGAAATTTATTTGTTTACCTGAGCCTCTTCCATCGACTCAATGAAGCACCAGATCAGAGGTGCATCTACTCCGTGGTTTCGTTCCCGATAGCGAGCCTGACCGATCCTCGTTGACATTAGCTATGATGGCGAAGAAGACTCAATCCCAAAAGCAAGGATTTGCACGTTTTGTATGTAAGGCATGTGTGAAAATTTTGATGACTCTAAGTGCTACCAGGGCGCTGTTCGGAGCACAGCTCAACACTGGCTTGAAAGCAAGAGAGCCCGAAAGCTCACAAAGGATCATTTATTGGTAACATCACAGCCAGGCCGTATCCCGGCCGACAAACCGTTCGTTCGTTCGTTCCAGGTAGGTTATAAGAACTGGTTTGGTGCGTCCTATTGTGCTCTCGTGCTATTGCTGATTGGCTGCTTAATGACTAGGCACCTCCGAGTTCGCATTTGATGCCCTAGTGTTGCTATCAAGGATCATGTCCAGCTCGAACCGCTAAAAACCAGGCTAACGGTTTGAAATACGGTATAGCGGTCCATAAACAAAATAAAAAATATAAACTGAACTGTGTCTACATCTAGCCGACGGTCAAAGTCCGATCCCTTGGTTAAATCTGGCCCAGAGAAGAGAAGCAGGCAGTTTCTTCGCTTACAACGTGGGGCGCTCCATTTGTCTTCGTATAACGCAGGCCCGCTGTATCTATGTCCTCCGCGCCATCTTTGCGGATTTTTCAGCGGTACTGTTGGCATAGGGTCTACCTGTCAATCCAATTCAACTGGCGTGTCTGTGACCGATGATCCGTAATAAATGTTACAACCAGCTCCAATGGACCAGTTACGAACCACGGCTGTGAACCTGGCCGTCAGTTTGATTTCTCATTTCTCAGTCAAGGGTCTCTGGTAACGCACTCCTTTGTCCCCGGCACCAATCTAGAGGAGTTGATACATATCCGTGTTTGAGATAAATCGGCGGTTCCTTACTACTGGGATGTGGGAGAAGGAGATAAGCACATTTCTGTCCTTCGGCGGCTGATGCTATCTGTTTACGATAGAGGTCACTTTTTCGCCACTTTGGGAGACAGCCTGAGTCTTATCGTATAAAGGGTCAGGTATAGGGCTCGAAACACAGAGCTACTATTCTTTCATTTCTCTATCAGAGTGATATTATGCCTAGTAAGTGGTCAGAGTATGCTATTTTGTTCAACGGCTCACCTGCTGGGGTGTGGGTAGAATTCGTCACCCAGCTTAACAATTGCAAGCCGTCTTGACTGAAATGCCCGCCTCGATGCTCACCATGATTCCTTAGACTTCCAGGCTCGGGGCGATACCAGTGTTCTAAGTTATCAAGAGTCGGTCGTCGGGCCCTCCGACAGGGCCGAGTGGACTGTTGTTTGCAAAGGCAGGGGCTCTCTCTTTCTTTAAGCCACACCGAGCTCATGACGGTGCAATTAGTATCTGGTGAAATCAAAGGGATAGGCGTGGCTCCTTCCAAATCTGCTGCTAAGGAAATGGCAGCTAAGCAAGCGCTTCATGTGAGGTTATCACCCCTCTTCCCACGATTTAACTTTGACCGATGAATATTGCTATCCTTCTTTCTAGGGCCTCGGTGTAGCTTAATCAGCCTGCGTCTAATAGGAACTTTTTGACTGTATAAATAATCTATGTACGGGCTTCGTTACAATAATACCTGTGTTTATCCTCGGCGATTCAATGATTTTCCGTGGTGACTGCACTTTACGTAATCGAGCACTTTTAAGTTTCTACTTTCAACATGGCGCCTCGATCTTTGAACTTTGTTTTGACTCTTGGAGCGGCAGCCGTAGGTATTGTGGATTCCATACAAGGACATCTTTCATCTGCTGACAGGCTTTGTTTCCAGGGGTCGTTTCTGGGATGTACATATTCGAACCATTGATCAAAGACGCGTAAGTCAGGAAAGCTACGAGCTATTACCATTAACTCATTGATGCTCTTAAGAGCAAGCCAATCGCACACGAAAGCCAAGAGCTTCCCTGATCCTGTGACCGTTCAAGTAGACGCTATATCAGATCATAAGTCCGCAACCCCGAGCAGCAATAGCGAGAAACAGGGAGATAGCAAATCTAAATGATGTGCAGTGGAAGGGCCTGTGCACATGCTTAAATGTCTCGAACTTCGCTACTATCCAAGACCCTGTTCTATCAATAGGCCAGGCTCCAAGGACAATCCCTAGTCCATTCAAATGTTGCAACAAGATGCGGATGACACGACATGTATTATGTAGGACACTGGTCAATTATTCCGTTGGCATGATGTTCATTAGGTATAAACCGTCGACGGCGTGTTTTGGCTAGCAAGAAAGCTATTCTTTCTTGATATTGCCAACCCCATTCAAATAATTACCAATGCTTTTCGCAATAACAGTTCTGGCCTTTCTCAGGTAACCTCAGATGTTACTCTTCGGCGCCCGTTTCATTAATCTGATGGAATTGATCTATTTGGCCTCACGAACATCACTCAAAGAGATACAAGAGATCCTCTAATTCGTTATGAACACCTCAGGGACTCGGACCTGGTGATTACATGATTATATTGCTTCTGGAACCACAGACTGGAGACATTATTTCCTAGTGAAGTATGATCATTTTCTGGGGTCTGCGTGTTTCAATTTGGATGAAAGCACGTTCCTTGATGAAGAAATTATAAACAAAATAGAATACTGAGCAATCATAGTTGCTTGATCGAGCCTAAGACGATGTGAATGCATTATTACTTTATGCAAGTCAATGTTTGGATTAGGGCTAAGTCGCGTCGCGGTAAGCATCCTAGCGATAAGGACGGATCTCGGAGTTGACCCAAGGAGGACGAGAATTATGCAACATTTGGTCATGGTTCGCTTTCGCACTTACACACCTCTCAAACAAAGTGTTGATCAATGCTGCTTGGCCTAGAGCAATAATTATAAGAATGAGGGCTGTCCTACGATCCATTACACACCTGAGAATAGGCACAGGCCGGGTGGGAGATAAAACACGAGTGACGAGTGTTGTAGTTGTCTTATTGGAAACAAAGAATGGAGTATCGGGACGTGACTCGTCCTTGGAAGGCTGTTATCTTTGAGTAATTTCAACCGTGAGCATGAAAGCTTTTAATACAAAACTGTTTTCAAAAGGGCTACGCACGGGTGGCCCGAAAGACATGGATCTGTCCAGTTTCATTTAGTCGAGATTTTCTGCGTCAAGACTTCATGCATAGAGCACCGCTCTACCCAGGTAGAGCTCAGAAAGCGAGAAAACATAGAAGTTGCCCGAGTGTATTATGTTCATTAGGTACGCTATACCTGCCAGAAAAATATCTTGCGCGATGCTTTCCGGGCCAAATCAAAAGCCGGCAATAAAAACCGTTGCTATGATCGTTGGACCGTGGCCTGTATTCCACCGTATTTTTTTGATCGCGCTAGCAACAGGTACCGAAGTAAGGATACGAGGTATGTCCTTCAAATCACTTGAGAACTGAAACTCGACATGTCACAGTGCATAAGCAGGCTGGGATTTTGTAACACAATGGCGCCTATTGTACCGTGATCAGTGCATGATAAACAAAAATGACATGCCAAATTGTATCACCCCATTTTGCCGCGAACATGTATAGACCTATTCGTGTCCTTGACAGAGCCCGGCCCAGTGCTGGTTCATCGAACAATGACGAAACCACCGAACGACCGGGACGTACACACCTAGAGTTTCCTCCATACAGCTTCTAAGCAGCTGTCGTTTTATAAGGTATGCCTCAAGCGGATTCCTTGACACCACGTAGAAGTCGGCTTGCTATCAGCAGTAGCGGGAGGGCATTTTGGGGGGAAATAGCTCCGAGGCATCCTCCCAATTGTTATTTGGAACAATGCCTCAGACGCCATTTTGGAGATTTTGCCTCTACACGCCCATAAATACGATGCCGGACGCCACGCGGTGTCCCTGGTTCCGCTTGAGGCATACCTTATGTTTGGGGCATTACAGCTTTAAACGACCATCCTAAGCCCAATCGCTAGCCCGTTCGACGCTGTCGGTGTTGAGGAAAGAAGTAAGAACAAGACGAACTGGAAGGTTCGGACTCGGATAGCAAGTGTCGGTTTGTCCGATTTCGGGTACGGTAAAGAGGCCGTCACCAAATGGAGGTCATCTCCAGCTCCAAACCAAGCTAGGACAAGAGCATATCGGGGAACAGGTTATGACTGGCTATCAGGCAATGCAGCGGCAGCTAGTACTGAATGTTAACCCCAGAAGGGTGTATCAGATACTTCGTGCTACGTTGATATTATTTGCGGGACGCCACATATGGGAAATGAGAATTTCCTCAGTAATGCACAGATGGAAGTAAGAGTGAACGGCTGTTCTCCGCAGGGGAGATTGGGACAAGTCTTCAGGGGCCCAGGAGATATCCATGTTAACATCTGCTTCTTGAAAAGGACGACAGGTGATGGAGACGGGAATCCAAGATATTGATAACCAGACAAGACGTGTAAAGCAAATACGGTTCCTATCTGTTACAATAGAAGCGGCCGCGAAAGCCTCGGATCCTTAAAATTCGACAGTGAGAACGGAACTCACGTACATGAAAACAAGAGAAAGATCTGGTTTTCGAAATCAGGGAGTTAAGATACCAATATCGGCGCGCCGTCAGTCTGTAACTCCTTTAGAGACCTTCCGAGATGCTGATGGTCGCAAAGGTACAGCCAGAACAAGCGAGCTAGATAGGTCCAACTATTTCGGCTCGCAGTCCAGTTCCGAACTCGCAAGGAAGCAGCCCGTGTTGGTCCAAGAAAGTGCGAATCGGACCAGTCGCAGACCATGTTTATCGCCAAGAATAGCTTGAAAGCGGAGATATATACAATTCTCAGTGACAGCACAGGTCACAGAAAGCCGCCAAAACCAAGGGACAGGTTCTCGCATCATTCGAAGGATAGGTATCAAGCACCGTGCCCGCTTAGGGCCCGGGTTTACACGGGTTGATCAAAAAGAGCTTCGAGTCCTGGCGATATTTTAAGCTCTAACTTGGAATGTCAGCCTTCCAAGAATTGGAGAACGGTGATATGCCTTAACTCGAAGTTGAAGTTGAACTTGCATCATGGCAAGCATGAGCAACTAAACGTCACAGCCACAGCTAACTTTTTCCGTTCCTGCTCAAATTTCACTTTTCCAAAATGGTTCGCGTTCGAAAGGACAAGGCGGGCCCATCTAAGGGTCATAGCAAGACGTCTACCAAGCAAGACTCTACCGCCAAAAAGGACAAACACAACGTCCTACAACAGCAAATTTCTGCCCTGGGTGGAACAGCGGACGATTATGATTTGGTGAAGAATGTGGGACCTGTATCCGTGACGGGGTCGGTCCCAGTAGACGTGAGTAGCTGTTTTCTACTCTTTCTCCTTGATCAAACCATTGCCTGTAGCCAAAGCTAGCAAAGGATGTTTCTTCCTTCCTCCAGGACTTGAAAACTGGAGTGAAGACTAGCGGCAAAGTCAAATCTACGGAACGTCAAAAGAAAGAAGAAAAACCCACTCAAAAGTCGAAGAAAAAGAAGAGTGTCGGTACCGAAAAGAAGGTTCCTCCAGTGGAGAATCATGCACCTCCTCAGGCTGAAGTTTCTGAAATATCCCAACTGCCGAAAAAGATCACCTTCAGTTCGAAAAGCGCGTTTATTATCCAGCCTGCTCCTCAGTGGTATTCTCTGGACCTCCCGGCAATACCAGCAACGTCTTCACTTCCTTCTTCTGCTGATATTGGGTCTCAAACGTCCCACGCCGCATCATTGCATTCTCGCGACATCGAAACTTTCAAATCCTCATCATCCTCTCAGACTTCGGAAGCGAGCTTCCTGTCCAAGATCATACAATCCGGTACACTATCTGATCGTTTAAGTGCCTTGACGCTACTTGTTCAGAGTGGACCGATACATAATGTCAAGGCATTGGAGACGCTGAAGAGCATGGCGGAACGCGGTAAAGGCAAAGGCGGAAGAGAAGAGAGCTTGAAGGCATTGCGATGCATCGTTGACTGGTGGGTTGGTGGTGGTGCACCAAACCGGAAGTTGAAGTTCGTTTTTCGTGAGACTGTACCCTCTTCGAAACTTACTGTAATTCAGGTATTTTCGGGACCGACCAGTTCGACATCCATCTGTAACAGACCAGCATCTGTTACTGTGGTACTTTGAGGATTGGCTGAAGAAGTACTTCTTCTCCGTTCTCCAGATTTTAGAGGTATGTTCGTACGATGGACTACAGAAAAAGAAGTGACTAATATACTGCGATTTAGACGCTGTCATTGGACCCCTTGCCTTATGTCCGAACACAGTCCCTGAATCTCATCTCTACCTTGTTACGTGATAAACCTGAGCAGGAGCAGAATCTACTTCGACTGCTTGTCAACAAGCTCGTGCGCACTTTCCTTTTATCTTGTTGCCACCGCACTCATACTTTAACTAGGGTGATACAGACAAGGCTATCTGCTCACGAGCATCCCATCATATTCTTCAACTGCTCCAAACTCACCCGTCAATGAAATCGGTGATTGTAAACGAGATCACGTCCTTCGTTCTGCGCCCCATTGCTCCACCCCCTACATCATCATCAACCACACCAGCTGAAGTGGCGAACCGCCGCATACGATTCAACGAGGCAGAGAAACCAAAACCAAAACCCAGCACCGAGAAGAAAGTAGGAAACCCGCATGCCCGGTATTATGCGACGATCACGTTCAACCAGATCGTGCTTACTCCTGATGACCGGGAAGTGGCACTTAAACTGATCGATCTATATTTCGAGATCTTCAAAGAGCTGCTTGGGGAAGGCGATCATGATGGCGGGGCAGACCATGATGATCCTGAGGAGAAAGAGGTAGTAAAAGACAAATCAGGTCGGCTCATTGATGGCAAGCGCGGAAAAGGTAAGCTCAAGGGAAAGGGCAAGGGGAAAGGGAAGATGGCAGAGATACGAGGTGCTGCTGGCTTTACAGAAGTCGAAGATGCAAACTCAAAACTCATCTCTGCTATTCTGACTGGGGTAAATCGCGCATTACCTTTCGCGAAAATGGATGTTGGGGATGCTAGGTAAAGCCTCACTATCACTCAACATGGTCATAACGCTAATCATCACAATAGACTTTCAAAACATATCGACACCTTGTTCTTGATCACGCATACTTCAACGTTTAATATCTCGTTGCAGGCCTTGGTGCTCATTCAGCAGATTGCAGCTTCCTTATCCACAGTCAAAGCTTCCTCTTCCTCATCATCCGCTCTGTCGAAGTCAATCATTGATCGATTCTACCGCACCCTGTACGACTCTCTTCACGATGCACGCTTGGCATCATCTTCAAAACAAGCCATGTACTTGAATCTTTTGTTCAAGTCCATCAAAGCGGATGTGGGAAAGGTCGAGGGAGAGCGCGTCAAGGCTTTAGTACGACGTTTTGTCCAAGTCTTGGTCTCAGGTGGTAACGGTGCTACGGAGTTTGTTGCTGGAGGGCTCTTCTTGTTGGGAGAGGTAAATTTCTCTTTTTCTTCCCCATTCCAGACACTGAAACCCATCGGTTGTTCAGTTGTTCAGCACTACACCCGGCTTGAAGGAGATGATATATGATCCTCCCAAAACAGATGCTGAAGCTTATGACCCTCGCAAAAGGGACCCACAATATGCTCACGCGTCCTCTTCGCCGCTTTGGGAACTGGTAGGTTGCCATTATATGGTCCTTGACTCTGAAATGCTGAATTCAGCGTCCCTCAGACTCCCTTGTTGCACCACTATCATCCAACGATATCTCTGCATGCACGTCAAATTCTTTCTTCGCAGCCATTGACGGCCAGTGCCGATCTGTCGCTGAATACCCTCTCGCATTTCTTGGACCGATTTGTGTACAAGAATCCCAAGAAATCCGCGACCACGAAGGGTGCCAGTGCAATGCAGCCTGCTGCAAGCGGGCTTGATGGAACCGGCGTCAAGTTGATGAAAGGTGACACAAGCGGGAACGTTCTGGTAAACGATGCGGCATTTATGAAAATGAGAATACAGGATGTTCCTGTGGACGAGGTTTGTCATCACTTCCTTTTTCTGGATACATACCAACAATTTTATGATTCAGATGTTCTTTCACAAATTCTTCGCCCGAAAGAATGAAAGGAATCAATCAAAAGTCGAAAAAGATGCCAGTGAAGATGAAGACGAAGATGAAGGAGATGATGGAAGCGGGGAGGAGATGGATCTTACCGGTGATGAGGCTGCGGCTGCCGGAGAACAAATTGCTGAGGACAGTGAGAGCGAGGATGAGGAAGAAGTCTGGAAGGTAAGACTTCTGCTACCTTCGAATAGCAGCAGCAGTATACTTAATTCATTAAATCAGGCTATGAAAGCTAGCATGCCAAAGGCGGAAGGCGATGACGATCTCATGGAAGATAGCGACATCGACGAAGATGACTTACCATCGGACTTTGACGCCGATGAAGACGACGACGACGAACCTGACGATGATGGTCTTTCGTTAGCTGAAGGCTCCGACAATGACGATCTAATTTCACTGGATGGTGATATGCCTGAGGGCCTGATTGAATACGATGGGTCCGGCGAGGAAGAAGAGTGGGGAGGTATCGATTCTGGAAATGGGAAACGAAAACGAACGGAAGAGACCAAGGAGAAGCGGAAGAAGTTCAAGTCGTTGCCCACCTTTGCCAGTTATGAGGATTATGCGAAGATGATCGAGGATGGTCCAGAAGATGATATATAAGATCTGTAGAGTCGACCAATACAACTGCTCTGGTATATCTGTTTCCAGCGGAATCTCAGTGAGGACGTAAAATGTCGTATTGTAATGGTACATTGCTAGAAAGAGACCGGAAAGATAGAGACATCCTATTGCTTCGGTGAATGGTGGAACTGGTTTAACGGTCAATAGAAAGGGTGGTTAGCAGGTCGACGGACGTACGATGTCGCGCAACTGAGCCTGCGCATCGTTGAATTGTTTCTCGAGATATTTTGACTGTCAACGGTATTAGCGAATAAGTAACGAATGAGACGCAATGAACCTTTTTATTAAGACTGCTGATATCATCACTCAGCTCTTTCTCTTGAGCCTTCAAATCGTTCTCCATTTCCTTGCGAGGGACCATCATGAACCTAGACAAGAAGAGTGTCGAAATATGCACCCCTCGTAATGTGGAAAGCGTACGCACATCTTCCCGACACCCTTATACGTATTCACGTCGCCTTCGATGGTCTCAAGCTCCTTTATCGTCAATTGGATCTTCCGCCTGTCTCGTTCCTTTGCTTGGGTTTGTTGCTGGGATAGACTCAATGCTCTTTGTGATTGAACAGCCGTTTGCTGGATTTGAACCAGGATCTGAAGAATTGGGAGTATTAATCCAGTATTGTCGATAGCAACGGAATAGACAAGCCTTTCTCAAGGTATCGTCTGACAATGACATTGTCGTTTGTCGCGGTAGTGGCGGCTCGCAAGACGGAGGTGCGTGACGGAGTTCAAAAAATATTGGAGCGCGTCTTATATTGGACACCACGGAGGCGGCCTTGCAAGGTCTTTATGTTCCGTCACATCCTTCGGAGATCCTTTGCTAGCACTTGTGTTTCTCATCGTGGTCCTAATCCTCGTCTCAGCCTTGATCCCAGTCTTCAGGCCCTTCTCAACGACGTCGACATCACTTTGCTCAACCACAAGGTACAGGACCAGCTGGTGCACAAAGAACTAGAAGTCGTTCAAGAAGCCGACCCTTCGCTGGACTACGAAGAAGATGAGCTGCCCAGTGAAAAGTCCACTCGAAAATCACCCGCCGCTACGTTTGGCAGCAAGCAAATTGGCGCAGTGATACTTCCCTTGGAACTGCAGAATGCTATAACGGCCTTGATTGAAGGTACGGACCCCCACATCAACTCTAAGTTTATTAAACGCTAAAATTTCCTAGATGCTGACAAGCACAGACTACACGAAGATGCAAAACGTCTCTTCCTTAATCCCGACACCCACAAGTGGGACACAGAATACGACGAAAAATACAAATCGTGGGAGCACCGTATGCGTCACTCGGAGCGGGATGGAACAGCCTTTGCGAGCGTTGCGCTTCCTGCCCACTACAGTGCCATTACAGCCGTCCTGTCTCACGCGAAACATAGGATGGGTCCAGAATGGCTTGTTGAACGAGTTGTTGATTGGGGTGCGGGAACTGGAAGCGCCCTATGGGCCGCCCTTCATGTCTTTCAAAAGTCAGATATCGAAAAGCCCGTCGAGGAGCTCAAGGCGGCTGACTCGACACTTGATTCTTACCTTGGAATCGACAAACGCGACGGGCTAGTCGAAATGGGCAAGCGAATCTTGCATGGGATACCTGTACCACCAATGTCCGATATCTCATTTCGACGAGGTCTACCCTACCCCTCGCTCGACAAAGTTCCAAATACACTAGCCATCAGTGCTTTCACGCTCTCTGCACAATCTACTCCCCTCCTCCGGAAGAAAATGGTCAAGGAGATGTGGGATTCTGGTGCAGAGACGATTATACTTATTGACCATGGGACGAGGGACGGCTTTACTGCCGTCGCAGAAGGGCGTGAAGCCTTGCTTCGTATGTCCAGGGTTGGAAGTGACTCCGTATTCGACTGGGAGCACGAAGTGCTGAGAGGTGAAGGTTCTGGAAAGGTTGGGGAAGGCGCACATGTCGTTGCACCGTGTGCCCACGATAAAGAGTGTCCTCTACTCGGCACGAAGCTCCACTGTATGTTTGAGCAGCGACTTCAGAGACCGGCATTCGTGAGGAAGACAAAGCATTCAGGCCGTGGGCACGAGGATGTGGGATATGCTTATGTTATTATCCGCCGTGGACCAAGGCCTCAGAGAGTTCCGTTGAACGAGGGTGTGGGTCGGATGGGCAGCGTTGGACGGCAGGAGGCTGAGGAAGAAGCTAACGAGGTCCGAGAAGTTGTTCTCAGTGAAGGGTTTGGAGAGCTCGAGCCGCAAGCAGAGCTACCTGACGAAGAACCACACGAGGATCTCGTAGCTGCTCTTCGAGAGGAATCTTATTCCTGGCCACGACTTGTCTTTCCTCCGTTAAAAAAAGGTGGTCATATCATTCTCGACGGGTGCACTCAGGAAGGGAAAATCGTGCGAATGACCGTCCCGAGGTCGCAGGGGAAGCAGGAGTATTACGATGCACGCAAGTCAGCTTGGGGTGATGTTTTTCCGCATGAGCCCAAGAAACCGGGCCAGGAGCGGTTCCAACCCAAGCGGGCTAGGAAGGAGGGTCCGGTGGTAGAAGGAGCAGACATAGGAAAGGGTCGTAGCAAGGAGCGGAAGGGGAAGAGCTCGAAGGGGTCGGTTGGATATGAGAAATTGCAAGAGCGTTTGAAGGAAGACCGAAAGAAGGAGCGGGGTTTCCGACGAGCGAGAGGCGCAGCCAAAGACGTTGATGGTGAGCCTGTGGTAAGCACGTATTAATGGATATAACTATTAAAAGTAGTGTACATGTTTCGTCGCGCCACTCAGTACCCCTGTTAATTCAACTCCCTTCACTTTTATTGAAAGAAGCACGTATCAGTGATTGAGAAAGGCAACGTCTTCGTCTTGAGGGGTGTAACGGGACTTTGGATCAAGTGAAGATGCATCCCATACTTAGTCCGAAAGTAAAAGCTAAAGGTAAATTACAGGCGAAACATAACATGCGAGACAAGGAATATAAGGGTGATGGTGTCGTAACGAAATTAGCAATTGCAATTATCATTCTGACCTGCCGAACCGGACTGTTGATTCAAATTGACTCCTGCTCGTCCACCGGGGGCTGTACGGCTTGCTCCCGCTCTTGGAGGCGCCGTCAGCGGAAGTTTCTTAGCTGTGAAAGAGTTGAGCAGCAGGATAAAATATAGAAACGACGACCAACCGATGGCCATAAAGATATCCGAAACACCCTCGCCCGTCTTAGCACTTGTCTCGCCCCACATCAAACCCTCCTCGTCGGCATACTTCTTCGCTTCCTCTTCTGTGACCTGCCTGCGCGCCGAAAGATCTGTCTTGTTGCCACAAAGCGCGATAACTATCGAAGGGTCTGCTTGACGTTGTAGTTCCCGGATCCATGTGCGTGCCTTTTCGAGTGATGCTGATTGCGTTATGTCATAAACGACGACGGCACAGTTGGCATTACGGTAGTACATTGGCGCCTAGCACGGTGTCAACGAGTGATAGATATCTGGAGAACCGAAAGACGCACGAGAGACTGGATGTTGATAGAAATGAGTTATCAGGCTACTGCTCGATAGCTGTTGTGCTCACCTTGTACCGTTCTTGGCCAGCGGTATCCCTGCCGAGACGACGACGACGAAGTTAGTCTCTTTTGATGAAAGATTCCAACCGACTTGCCATATCTCAAATTTGACGATCGTTTGGTCCTCTAGAGTCACCGTTTGCGTCAGAAACGCAGCTGTAACGACATCAGCCCAGTGTAGCAGACACTATACAGCGAAGGGGCACACCTCCAATCGTACTCTCCCGGTAATCGTCGAACTGATCCTTCACGAAACGTAGCACGAGACTAGACCCGTCACAAGGTTGACATGAGGCCATGTATGCGGTGGAAGTGCTTACCTTGACTTGCCGACAGCAGACTCCCCTGGCAACGCGAAGCATGTCAGTTGTGAATAAAGCTAGCAGGATATAGCCGACCCAGTAGAACAAGCTTGAACTGGAATTGCTTGGACATAGTTGTGGCCGTTTGATAGTAGGATACGTACGTACGATACCAAAGTGGTGTTCAGGGACCGCAGTGACGCGGCAACGGCCGAGGGTGAATTTTCACCACGCCGGAGATTGAATCAGCTTTGTCTTTTTACTATCAGCCAGCTTCAGCCAGCAGCGTCTGACTTGCTCGTCGCCTATCTTTGAGTTGAGTTGCATTGGCATTGCGCTCTATATCCTCGTCATAGCGATCCATTATCACTGTATCTTTGCACCACTCGTCTCTCAGCATCATCCACGTCACTGAGCCAAATCTTGCATCGCAACGTTCTGAAGAAGCCATGAATCGTCATCATCCGTACGGAGACAGTCCTATAGGGCGCCGTGGAGGATCTCCACCTGGCCCAGGGCCTGAGCGGTCGCACCGATTTTCGGATTACAGAGGTGGGCCCCCTGGGCGTGGGAGAGGATATGGTCGTGGTCGTGGCAGCGGCGGTGGGCCTGGAGGAGGCGGGGGATACTATGACAACATGAACTATGGTGCCTATGATCAAGGACCACCTCAAGGCGACCTGGGATATGGCAGCTATGGAAACGCTCCCCAAGACCCGTACTACCAAAGCAACTATGACGCCGGTTCGTCAGCTTCGTACCCTGCTACTCCTTCAGCAGGCTATAGTCAGGGCTATCCTAAATATGAAGGTGCGCTAGAAAATCTGAGACTGAATGTTATCGCTGTGGCAGCTCGCACCTTTTCATGTCCGGCTTGTAAAGTTAAGGCACACGGAAATCCGGCGAATCGCTTGAGCCCGTTATCTCTTAAGGCGAATCTGTTCTTTGCCACGCTAAGCATGACCACGCCGATGAGCACATGCTATCTAGCTTGCAAACCAGGAAGGCGCTGAATATGCCCAATAATTTATCCATGGGAATCCTGAGGTCCTAAGCGCCGTCGTGTGCGTCCGCGTGCCCAAGCCTTTTGGATACTGCCTTTGTCTGTCTTCCGTGAATTTTGGATGTAAATCTCACTTTGTCTATCATTCCGTTGTCAGACGCTCCAGGTGCTTTCGATGATGATGCTTATGGTCGCGGGCGACGTCCCCCACCCCCTCGCAAGGAAAGAGATGACAAAGTTCACGATTCCATCATTGAAGAGCGAATTCAGCGCGAACGTCCCTGTAGGACCTTGTTCATTCGTAACATTAAGGCAAGTCTACACGCGGCCCACTCTCGTAAGAGTCGGGCGTTATCAGACCGTGACTAATATCGTTCTAGTATGAAACCAATAGCAATGATGTACGACGCTCGTTTGAGGAACATGGTGATATTAAGACCTTCTTTGACTTGATATCAACACGAGGGATGGTTTTTGTGTCATACGTGAGTTTCTTGACGTAATCATGAACCTCAACTGAGTCCTGGGGTTATAGTATGATCTACGTGCCGCAGAGCGTGCCCGAGAACGTCTACAAGGATCTGAAATCAGCGGACGCCCGGTTAGTTCCTATAATGATGACTTATATCTCTCCTCTCGGTCTGATGAGTCCACATTCTAGATTGATGTTCATTATTCTCTTCCCCGCGACGACAATGCGAAGGATGCCAAAAATAACGTATGCTGGCTGACATCTGCGTTTGCACTATCTGACTGTATCCCAGGAAATGCAAGGATGTTTACAAGTGACTCTCAGAAGTTCGCCGTCAGGTCAGCCAATTGATGACAACGAAGTGCGGCGGAAATTTCAGCAGTTCGGTGATGTGAAATCTGTGAGACCTGTAGGCGAAAGAATCGAGTAAGTACCCGTGTGTTCGCGATTCGTCTCGGCAAGGTCGCTAATCAACACCCAGTTCTCGGTATGTTGAATTCTATGACACTCGAGTAAGCCCATTTCTTCAGTACCGTTTCGCGTCCCCGCTCACACAGTAATGTGTGAAGGCATGCTTCGAAGCCCATGATCGATTACGCCATCAAGGCCTTCAAGACGGAGTGATGGATATTGTTTTTGCGTGGGATATTAACAGCGATGGTCCTCACAGCGGCGGTGGCAGGTAAATGTTATCATCCTAGCGTGTCAACGCTTGTAGTAACAAACCTGTTAGGGATGGCGGGCGTGATCAGTGGGATGAAGGAGCCGGGGCCCGTTCGCGTGGACGTGGGCGTGGGCGTGGTCGCGGCCGCGGCCGAGGCGGTCATGATGATGACTTTGACCGCCGCAACGACTATGGGCGAGATCGTGATAGGGGCGGCCGTGGCGGAGGTGCCCGATACGACGATGATCACTCCGGAGGACGTGGTGGTGGCAGAGGTGGGTACAATGATCGCTATGAAGATCACCGTGGAGGAGGCGGAGGAGGATATGGTCCGCCTCAATCCTACCCTAATGGTTCGGTGTCTTCCTACAGTGAAGCACCACCACCTCCACCGCCGGTTAGTCGCCTTCCTTGACGAGTCAATTACTGTAACTCACTTTCGATTATACTAGGTCTCTGACGATCGTCTCGAGCAAGCACGAAAAGTCCAGCAGGTAAGAATCTATCTTGTATCTTGTTTTTCTTTCTAAACTTTAATCCTTATTAGCTGCTTGCCGCACTCAAACAACCTGCCGGCAATACACCTCCCCCAGCGGCGAACAGGCCTGCGGCTCCTCCGTCGAATATGCCGCCGTTGCCCCCACCGCCGATGCAGCAACAGCATAGCTCTGGTCCCAGTCCTGGCTTCTACCCTCCTCCTCCGTCTAGTGTCCCGGCTGCACCTCCGGCAGCTTCCTATCTCCCGCCTCCTTCGCAGCCCACTGGTTCCGTACCGCCCCCCGCTGCTAATCCTCTAAGCAGCCTCCCTCCGAATGTCCTGGCCCTTCTGCAGTCGGCTCAGCAACAAGCACAAACACAAACACCACCACCCGCTGGTGGTGCTCCTCTGTATGGTATGCCGCCACCAGGGGCAATGATGCCTACTGCCCAATCTGCTGCAGCAAATGCTAATGCAAGTTATCAACAACTTATGTCTTATCTTGTGAGTGTTACATGTCTTTTTTCTGTTAAATCCTAAATAGGCGTCCACTTAGCAAACGGCGAAACGTTCCTAAACGTTCTCATGTGACTGTACATATCAGCGTGGTGACCATACATACTGTAGTTGTATCACTCTTGCTTTATTGTACGAAAAAAATAGCGGATTACGCTACTTGGAGGTTTGCTATCAGTAATACCAAACTGTCGTCGTAATTGACTTTAGTAGTAGTATTATAGAGTAGTAAGCCGAGGACTCTTACCTTTGTGAAATATGATTGTTTTCGCGTCGCAGATTACCTGTGGACTGAAGAACAGGTAAGCGTAGTGGCATTTCATAGCTCAGATTCTCATCGATTCATACAGGCATACCACCGTATTGCGGAAGAAGAGAGTGGATACAGGCGCATCCGTTCCACATAAGCGCCAGACATGGTGCCGTAAAAACTCCCACCAACTCCACTTTCAGGCCAAATGATTACGAAGCTTAGCCAATGACGGCCTACAGATAACAGAAGAGGGATCGAGGATCAACATTCGGATATAGAGGACTTATGACCGACTCAACCACAGGGAATAGAAGAATGAAAATATATTTCCAGTACTTTTTACAACCTGACGGGCTCCCCATATGTCGGTAGTTATCGAGATACCTTGTAATACCAATAGCAGACATTGAAAACAATGTGAGATGAACAAAGCGGAGCGAGCATGTAGCGTACGTAGTCAGCAGCCTGACCATGCAATCGTTTACTTCCGCTTCTTGGCACCACCCTCCTCCTTCTTTTCACCGCCAGCAGGGGCAACGGGAGCCGTTTCGGTCTTCTTGTCGTCGGGAGTAGGAGCATCAGTCTTTTTCGAGGACTAGTGAAACATGAGCATGACGCAGAACCAAACCGATCATGATAACATACCTTAACGACGCGCTTTTGTTGACCGCCAATGAGACCCAAGAGAGTGCCAACCATGCCGAAGAACGTGAGCAGAGCGGCGGCAAGTGCAGCACCGGTCTCAGGGTGGGTCTTGAAAGCGAGAAGGACATCCAATTTGGCAAGGTCGATGAAGTCGAAAACCTTTTCACGCAAGTAGCCAACGGGATCCTCACGGAACGTGAGCTCATCCTCATCGGCATCATCCTTGGGTTTGCTAACGGCAACCTCGAGAGGCTTCTTAATGTCGAAAGTCTCAGCGGCCAAAGCCTTTGCATCCTCGAGCGAGTGTCCGACGTAGAGGTTATCGAATAGAATATCTTCGGTCATGGTCCACAATTCAATTCCAACACCGCCCTGACGCACATCATTGAATAAGCCAGGACCAAATTTGAGGATGTAATGACTTACAATCTTTGCAAGAGACTTAACCGGAGTCGCGTCTTCAAAGAAGTCGGGGTTAGGAATCTTGCGAGGAGCCCATTCACCAATGTATGCAGGGTTGTCGATCATTGGTGCATACCACTTGCCCTTGTATGCAGGGTTGGCCTTAGATGGACTGCGGGCGTTTATTAGATATCTCCATTGAACAGGACGAAAGCGACTCACCGTTTCCATTCGCCGCAACCAGGAGCCTCAGCGCAGACCGGGTTGGCAACGGTGGGTGCAATCCAGTCACCATCTTCCTCGTCATCCCACTCCTCGGGCTTCTCAGCATCTACAATAGAGAAGGGTGTTAGCTTACTTCACAACGAAACGAAACGATACATACCAGGGTCAGGGATGGTCAAAGGTTCATTATCAAGCCAGCCTTCAGGTTTCTCTGCCTCTTCGTCAGGAATTTCGTAGGGGGCCTCTTCATCCCAGTCATCAGGCTAGGATGTTGTGAGTGACGTGGCAGAAAGAAAGTAGCGAAGACTCTACCTTCGTGGCATCAGGGTCAGCAATCCTTTTGGTGTCAACCCAGTCCTCTGGTTTGGTGTCCTCGGGATCGTCGATTTCCTTGGGCGGGTTAACAGGAGGCTCGAAGTCTTCAAGTAGGGAACCTGATTTCTGACTCTCTCCGTTGAAGAAAACTTCGTAGGTATTGTCGGGGCTAATTTTCGAGCATGAATAAGCCAAAGTATAAGAACATGAGAAGACACATACTTGATAACGAGGGTATACAAGTTGGTCTTCTTCTCAATTGAGGGCTTGGGGGGAAGCTTAAGATGCTTCTCTTCGGTCTCACCAGTCTTGGGGTTCGTATGACGGAAGATAAAGTGAACCTACGCCGAAGGTTAAGCAGCTGGTGACACATTCAAGTACATATTCCTCTCACCTTGGTTCCAGGACACGTAAGATCAGGTCCAAACATAACAACCCAAGGCGTGGTGTCAGAGAACTCCTTGCCGCTGGTTTGGAAACCATCTTCGAGAAGCTTGAGGTAACCGCCGCCACAGTTGCCTCCCTTCTGGTACTTCACTTCGTACTGAACAACAAGAGGCTCAGTCTTGAAGTCAACAGGTTCGGCAAAGGGTGCTGAGATAGCGTGGTGCGCAGCCTTAGTCTTAGCAACAAGACCTAGGTCTCCATCGATGACAGAGATGGAAGGTTCTTCAACTTCCCACTGGCCGACATAGCTAAAGGTCTCTCCGCCAACGGGCGTCTTCTTCGTCGCCTCCGAGGGTGTCCACCGTCCAGACCAATCTTCCGTGAATTGTTCGATGAAGGGGGCTTTGATTTCAGTAGGCTATGATACAAGATTAGTTGAGCATGCGAGAAAGGTACAGAAGGAAGGAAACTCACAGTAAAGGAAGGCTTCGGTTCGTCTGAGTCTGTTTGGGCCAGGGCAGTGGTTGCTGCAAGAGCAAGCACAGAATACGCTACGCTTCGCATAGTGATACGAAGGTCAAGGAAGATAACCGTATACAAGGGGAAGGAAAGGAGGGAGGGATCAGCTGGAAAGTTGCAAGTGTACCTGCGTGGTCCTAAATACGAATTCCGGAGGGGCAGGAACCTTTTATGGTTGTGGCCACGTACTCTCTTTCCACGTGATCAAATTCCACGTTGACATTAATGAATTTCCCTACTTCCGGAACGTGGGTCATACTCCTCAAGTACCGTACGACAGCTCTACATTACTACAACATTTACTCCGTCAACCTAAAAGATCAGCATGTCCTGAGGCCGAAAGAGCCAACTACGACGCGAACAGTTATATTCAACACGCCAGATCAAAGGTACGAACCGAATAGTACTCACCACAAACTCGTCATCCAGATACTTGGACACGGCAATCTGATCACCGAGACCTTTTCGCCGGCGTGTTTTCAGTACGAGATCACGGGCCAGCGCTTGGCCTGATGCAGGTTCGAGTGGCCGCAGTTTGATGCTTGTATCCGTGGGATCACCTGCAGAATACTTCGTTGGAACCATGTCGATATCCACGGGGACAATTAACCAATCTTACCTGGAACTATTGACCAATGATCAAAGACTTGTAGGCAGAATGCCTGCCCTTGGGTAGAAGTTCTCAAATCCGTTTCGAACCCGTTGGCATCAATGACCGGAATGAGAGCTTTCACTGTATACAGCGGTGATCCAGCTTTCGGTGTGTCTTGCGTTACATGACCACGACGCCGAGCCAGGACTGTGTACACGGCTGATATACAGTCAGCGGGGGTCTGAACTTCCACGTAATATATGGGCTCCATCAGACGAGGTGTCGCCTTATGAGTAGTGATAAGCATGAGGATCTCTACTTGAAAGAAAAATAATCACCATCAAAAACGACGAATAACAGACTCGCCGCGCCGTGGGTACAATTTGACCTCCTCCACGATAGATTGGCTCTTGAGCTAGGCTGGCATCCAGCACCCGGAATTTCACATTTCGCATGGCTGTCAAGTAATTGTGAGTCTGAAGATTGAAGGAATCGTTTTGGGCACCTACGTTCATCGCAAAGCGGACCTTCTCGGGCGCCCCATTGGAATCCTTGCTTGATGTGCTCCTTAACCGTACCCAGGAGTTTCTTATCGACCTGAAAAATTTCCCAGATGAACAAGATAGCCGGTGAAAAGATAGGTGTACTTGCCTGGGACGGTAACGTGTCATCCAGCAAAATGTTCGGTCCGTTTTCATCCGGACCGAAAGCCCATATTGACCGTGACGCCAAAAGATCCCACTGGTACTTCTCCTGGAAGAACGTCCCCCGTTCTTTTGCAGTCATGCGCATATGAACACGTCCTCGTTCAATATCCTCTGCAATGCCCCGTTCAAGAGGTTCCGCAATCATAGTGATCTTGTTCCTAAAAAGTCAAAACCTGATTATTATGCTGCGATATTTATGAGACGGGCATTTCTTACTTCTTGTTCGGTGTATCTGCATAACACTTGAGAGCGCTTGTTTCTAGGACCGTTTCACAGAACTTGGTCACCGGATCTGAAACCTTGATCTCGATTTCTGAGAACAGTTTTCTCAGGTCATGCATCACGCAATCCAAGTACAGCTCTCCCGTCCCGATGACAACATGTTCGCCGCTCTCCTCGACTTTGGTGGATACCAATGGATATGATTTATTGATTGAGCGTAGACCTGACAGCATCTTCGGCAATTCCGATGGGGCTATTGGCTCAATGGCAATTTTCAAGACGGACTGCGTCATATGCTTGATTGGCCGGAAGATGTGCAAGTCTTCTTCAATATCGGCGGCAGCCAACGTTGCCGTCTTTGATATTGAAGTATCCACGCCGCCTATTAGAACCAAATTCCCGGCAGAAACTTCTTCAGCGGAAATAAAGTATCTGAATCGATGGATAAGTACCACATTGAATATGTGGCAGGGGAACATACCGGGCCTCGCTGATCCAAATATCATCGATGGTGGCTGTTACCATGTCTTCTTCATCTTCAGGAGAATACCCTTCTCCTAACACTTTGATGCTCATACCCTTGCGCAGCGTACCGCTCATCACTCGGCCAAAGGCGCGGAAAGATTGGGCGTCTGTTGTGTGATACAGTTTGGAAACTTGAACCATCACAGGGCCATCAGCATCACAAGCCTTCATTGAACTGGCTAGGCTTGAAGTTTGAGAGCCACTATACGTGCCTTCAACCTGATCCATCGTTAGCTATGCATTATCAACAAACTGTAATGATGATATACCTTGTTCGCTGCGCCTTCGATAGGAGAAGGAATGTGATCCACAATTACATCAACCAGACCAGTCGCAGGACCAAAAAATTGATCAAGAACAGCTTTCAATAATGGTCGGACATCCATCTTGTACATGACCGGCTTCAGCTGAATTCCCAAGCCTTGAAGCGTCTCTTTCAGAGTTTCAGTGTCCTCACTGAGCACTTGGGAGTACAACTTGTACAAGGGTTCCAAAATGAAATGCACAAAGCTCCGGCTGTGCTCAGGATCTTTGGGCTTCCGAGTGAACTTCCGGGTTTCTGAGTCAAAGTAGATGTCGCCCCACAATCGGTCAGCAAATGCATTAACGTCAAGTTTGCCTTTTTGAAGATTCATCAGAATACACGAGGATTCGCGGAAAGAGTAACGGACCAAACGCATCTGCGTACATCTGCGCGAATGAACGCAGGGTAAAGCACCAACTCATGTCAGTGCTGGCAAAGGCTACATTGCCGTGTTCTGGACTAAGGCGGAGTTCAGGATCGGGATCAATGTTACTAGAAGACAAGGTCAGAAAAGAAAAGGTTTGCTACAAATGACGGCACCTGATAAATGTATTTATCTCCTCTATCGTGTGCTTGATCTTGTAGTAAGCATCTTGAGGTTTTATTCTCAGTTCAAGAATCAATCGGTCAACTTTGTTCACGACAAGCGTGATTTTAATATTTTCCTGAATAGCATGTCGGATAATCGATTCAGCGCCTACCATAAGCTGCCTCAAAAAGTCAGAATCTGCTTAGATAAAAGTTTACAAGGGATTGCTCACGCCTTCAACAACATCGACTACCAACAATATGCCGTCAACAAGACGGATAGCCGAGGCAACTTCGTCGACAAAATTGACATGACCAGGTGTGTCAATCATATGAATAAGATGGGACTTCCCACTTGTCGTAGAAAGAACGAGAGACATTGGAGATGATTTTATGGAAACCTCCCTGGCACGAGAAAGGACATGGGTATCTGTATACCGGGTCTGAAATCTGATGAGAAATCACCTAGGTATCGATACAAGAAACGCACCGGGTGGTCAGAATCCCAAATGAGTTTGTGCGTCTCAAACACAAGCATATCCATCAATGCCGTTTTTCCATGGTGTAGATGTCCAACGACTGCCACGTTACGAATCATATCCGGAAAAGCGGTCATATTCAACAAAAACCTGCAAACTCGATTGGACTCTCACCATTAACATTATTACACGAAGACTCACCCTTTGTCAAACCTTGTTTCAGGCATGTCTTTCTCTTCTACTGTCCATTTTCGCACTTTTACGGGGGCAATGATGGGTTCTGAGAGAGGCTGGGCGTCTTCTTCTTGAACCATAGTTTCGACGTCGGGGCCATAGACATCTGACGCGGAAGGATAGTACTGCTTGTCTTCATGTAGAACAACGGCATTGTGCACAGGTTCTATTCAAAGAAAGGTTGGTCAACGAGGCAAGCATAATGTTGGAAAGATGAAAACACGAACCGTCAATCTCCATCAGCGCATTTTCATCTGGTCCTGGCATCTGCACGTCCTCATCATATCCTTCTAATGGTGCGGCGCTTCCAGAAGGCTGAGCATACGAAGGAATTTGGGGTACATCGTCCTCATCGTCGGAGTCGAGGTCGGCTCCAATGTAGTTCCCAAATTCATCATAATCGTCGAGAGAAGCCATGGAAAGACGCGTGTGATTTTGTGAGCAGGAGCTAAAAAAGCTCTACGTTTTGTTCTGTTGAAGAAAAGGTAGAACGTATAGGTTTCCCTGCGTTGTCGAGCGTTGAGAAGTGAGAGACGGACCAGACAAGGAGGGCACAGCCACATATCCTCTGTTCGTCTTTCTTCGCACGTCAAGTGGCTTTTGCCTCTTCTGGTTCGCGTCTCATAAGGCCATCGGCTTTTATCATAAGCAACTCCTTGAATAGCTCCAGAATTATACTTTACTTCCTGTCTTCGAACTAGCATGGCCGAGACATCTACAGACGAACGACCTGCGAAGAGAGCCAAGATAGAAGAGAACAACCGAGAGGAAGAGGAAGAAGAGGAAGAGGATTCGGTGATGGACGAGCCAGTACGCGCCTCGGATTTGTATCTGGACACAGTATGTTTCCCTGTGTATGAAATGGCCCTCGTCTGACCACTCTGGTAGATTAACCGTGCTGCCTTGGATTTTGACTTCGAAAAAGTGTGCTCAGTATCTACCTCCAACATCAACATCTATGGCTGTCTTGTATGCGGAAAATACTTCCAAGGACGCGGACGGAAATCATACGCTTATTCGCATTCCATCCATGATGATCACCATGTATTCATCAACCTAGAGACGACAAAAGTACGATGCTTGTCGTATTCTTTCCTTTTATCTGCTGATTTTGTGTAGGTATATGTGCTTCCAGATGGTTATCCAGTCTCCGACCCATCTCTAGACGATATTGCCTACGTCCTGCACCCAACGTTCACAAAATCCAATCTGCCACCCACTCCTTCACAACCGCCTCCTGCCAAACCAGCTTATGACTTGGCCTCTAATGCATACGTTCCCGGATACGTTGGTCTTAACAACATTAAGCACAATGACCACATGAACGTCATCATACATGCTCTTCTGCACATACCACCCCTCCGCGACACGTTACTTCTGTCTTCTATCAACTCGAAGAGTGGAACAGAGCTGACCAGGCGGTTTTCAGCTCTAGCGAAAAAGCTTTGGAACCCTCGTCTATTCAAATCCCAGGTCTCTCCTCATGAATTTCTCCAAGAGGTGAATCGTGCGAGTGGTGGCAAGTTCCGACTGGAACAGCGGGGTGATCCAGTCGATTTTCTGGGTTGGCTCTTGAACCGTTTACATAAAGACTTGGGGGGTACGAAGAAGAAGAATTCTAGTATCATATTCTCCACATTCCAGGGTCAGCTACGTGTCGATACGCAGCAAGTCGTGGTTTCTGGAGACGGAGAGGCAAAGCCGCGCTTCGACATCGACCGAGAAATAAAGTCCACTATTTCGCCATTCCTCTTCCTTTCCATAGACCTCCCCCCACCTCCCCTATTCCAGGATGCCATAGAGAAAAACATCATTCCACAGGTCTCACTCCAGTCGGTCTTGGCAAAGTATGACGGAAAGACAGCGCAAGAGTCTCTGGGAAATTTGCGAAGATACCAGTGTCAATCCTTGCCACCATATGTTATTCTTCACTTCAAAAGGTTCACCAAGAACGCCTTTGTGGAAGAGAAAAACCCAACCATCGTCAATTTCCCGCTAAACGGATTGGACATGAAGGAGTACCTTTCCACCCCTTCACCAACACCTCTGTTGTACGATCTCGTTGCCAATGTGACTCATGAATCCGTCGCGGGCACGACGCGGGACAAAATCAATACGGTATGGAAGGTTCACGTTCGTGCTGGAGAGAGATGGTACCAGATCCAGGATCTGATCGTGGAGGAAACGAGAAAAGAGATGATCTTTTTGGGTGAGACGGTGTTACAGGTGAGAAAAATCATGTCTACAAGTTTGTATGATAAAGTGCCTGATCTTTTCTCGTAGATTTGGGAAAGACGGAAAGAGTAGCTGACATGTTGTATCCTTTCTTCTTCAATAATATTAGCTTCGCTTGCAAGTCTAATGCGCGATTATAGTAAGTGTTGTCACTCCACTCCGTTCATCTTACCTCATATCGGCTCATTGCTCGATCGGAAAAGCTTCCAATAAATGGCTGGTAGAGTCTACTCAGCAGCATTGGAAGGGCATGGACCACAAATCCCAAGTCGCTGCCTCGACGACTGTCATACGGCCAAGGAATGTCATCACTTGATGTTGTTCCCAACGTTCCACAATTATTGCGGTCGGTCGAGAACCGGACAGACATAAGGAAGGTCAGGTCAAAAAGTGCTGCCTTTCGCTGACTTATGACTTGCATCAGACTTTGTGACTAGTCGGTGAACGGCACAACACTGGAGCCTCTTGCTAATGAGTAGTGCATATGACAGGCCCGATCTTATACAGCATTCAGGTACTGTCTATCGGCTATCCGTAACTCAGTCTGACGTTGGAATGCGATGGGAGGATTCTGCCGCAGAAGAGATGGGAGCGTGAGACGACTATTACTACTACTTCCTTGTGTTACAGGTGATCGCGGCTCGCTCGATCACATTGTCCGGACATCATCAAGCCGCCACAGAAGGCTGAAGACCTGCTGAGACTGCCGGAGACTACAACATGTCCGAACAAGGCGATTAAGGTGAGTACGCTTTCCATGTAGACATCCAAAAGTGTCCCCCAGAACCTGGAAGACAAGGAGCCTTGTGCCGTAGAATTCCTTTAGACAAAATGATTTAATAAGTAGTAACTTCCCAGTACTGATATCAATCAACTGCAGGATGAAGATATAGGCGCGCTTAAATTTAACTCGGGGGTTGGGAATACAGCTACTGCCACTGATCATCTTGTTTGAAGGGCTACGATCAGATAGGTGACGGACCTAAAGCGCAAATTCGGGCAGTAACTTGGATTCAACTGCACGGTACGACTCTCAAGCGGTGCTCTCATCTCTTTGTACTATCTCCTCAAGGCTACAGTGTATGTAAGTACAGCAGAATCGCTAGCCACAACCATGGCCATCGAATTCAAATTGATGGTTTTGATGCCCAGAAAACTCAAGGATTCTTGTCCTTTCGATACTTTCGTAACCTTCTCGTTATTCTCACAGGGGGTTATAACCTAGACCACAACTATCATCTCGCGGACCAAGGCCTCACTCAGATCGACCAAGTCCAGCACCAAGTATCTCGTTTTTCTTCCAGGGAGTATTGGTTATGCTACTATTTGCGCTCTTCTTGATTGTTTGCTTCGCCTATCCGACTCTTGTCCGCTCTGCCTTTTTCCCAGCTGCCCTTCCATTGGCTGTTCGCTCCCCATACTTCCAATGCTACGCCGACACTCGCGCTGGTAACAATGTTAATAACCAATGGCCCCAGTTCTGGACTGAGAGTAGGGTACGCTCTTGTATGTCATATTCCCTTCTCTACATACCGTCTGATTATTTCAAGATTTTGGGCTGGAGTGGATGGATTCGCATCGACGGCTCGACCTTCCAATTGTGGGGAGATTCCCCTGGGACTGCCACGAACTTGACTAGCTTCGAGGTTACTCCCACTCGCACCATTTTATCCATACATGCCAACACAACGAATGTGAATGTGACATTTTTGGGTCCGATAGAGGTGAGCTCCTTACGGTTCATACATCCTTTGTTTTTACTAAGTTACAGGTATAGCCGACAAATTTAGTTCTTCAGTCACTGCCCTTTTCATACGTTTATATTGATGTAGAGTCGAACAATGGACAAGAGCATTCATTACAGCTCTATTCGGATATTAGCGCTGGTACATGTGCTATATGCACGACTGCCTGTGTTTGCCGACCCTTCGCTGTGTAGAATGGATCTCTGGTGATTCGAATTCTTTGGCCGAGTGGACCACCATTACAACAGATTCTTCGGCAATCCATAAAGCTTATAGACAGTTGCCTTATTCGATGACAGAGATGAATAATTTGGCTGAGGACGCAAAGGTTTATTACGCCTTTCCTAAAGTAGGCCTATTTGGAGAATCTTCCTGACACTTCTGACAAGGATTTATTGCAGAGAAACACATGGGACAATACAACTTATGAGACTGGTAATGACACCGTTGTTCGGGCTGAGTTTATAACAAGGGGTACTTTGGACAATAGAGGAGACATAGATATGCGTGCAATTGACAAGTAAGCTACTGTGGTTTCTATGTGTATGGGTCTATTAAGCAACATCTTTTGTTAGCCACTTTGTTGTCCTCGGTCATGCCGTCAATCTCAGTAACATTGCCAGTACAACATCGTCAGTTGTCTGGGCAATAGGGCTTGTCCGTGATCCAGTAATTAGTCTTTACTCGACGACCACAAATAGCACTCGTAGTTCATATTTTTGGACCGCATTCAATACGGACAGCGATGCGGTATGTAAAACTCTACTCGCATAGATTTCCCGGACTCGTATACCCCCTAGATCGATTCGTTTCTCAACGATTTCTCCAATGCCAAGCAAAGAGCTATCGACCTCGATAATAAGATCATGTCCGATACCCGTCGGGTCTCTGATAATTATGCGGATCTTGTCGCCCTCGCAGCCCGTCAGGCCTTGGCCGTAGATATCACAGTATCCAGAGACAGTAATGGACAGTGGAATACGTCGGATGTTATGTCTTTCATGAGGGACATGGGTGATTCCCGGTGAGTAATTCGAAATTAGGACATATCTTGTCAGTAAGCAGGTTTGCTTATGCCTTTTAGTCGCGTCAATCCCGTCGAAATATTATATGCATCTTTCCCCGCCTATCTCTATTTTAATACAACATGGGCTGGATATCTTCTCGAGCCACTACTACGATATCAACAGTCTTCGCAGTATACGAAAACCTACGCCGCTCCAGATCTCGGTTTGTTCTTTTCTAAGGTTACTTGAGATATGTTCTGATACTCGTCTCAAGGCTCGTCATATCCAAATGCCGAAGGAAACAATAGTCCATCAATATCCGGGGCAATAGAGGGTAAGCCACGCCACGTTTCCAAATCGCTGAACTCACCTGATGGAGATTGCAGATTCAGGAGACATGCTCATCATGGGCTGGGCTCATGCTAGATTTTCTGGCGATGGTTCAATGATATCAAGATATGTACGTTACACTCCTCCACTCTCATCGGACTGTCAAGACTAACGCAGTGCAAAGTATGATCTGTATAAGCAATGGGCTGACTACCTAGTTTCAGTCACATTGAACCAGACTGGCTAGTGCGTCCTAGCGACTCCAACCGCTCTCCACTCTTATCGGCATCATTCTTCTAGTACGGATGCAGATGGGTTAGACAACACGAACATGACCAACTTAGCCATCAAGGGCATCATTGGCATCAAGGCTATGTCAGAAATCAGTCAAGCGTTAGGGAGAAGCCAGGATGCTGAAACATACTCGGTGCGCCACTTCGATGGCTATGATTTCGTTACTCCTGTGCTGATTCATTAATAGTCCAAAGCCCAATCGTATGTTGAGCAATGGCAGATCTCGGCTGGCTCGACGGGCCACCTGCTCTCTACGTACGGACCAACAGCGGACTCGACATCTTGGTCTCTTGTATATAATCTTTTTGCGGACAAGTTATTAGGAACGTCACTTGTCGACTCGAGCGTCAGTACTAACGAGAATGCTACCCCATCTATATCACTAATCTCCCTTGTAGATCTATACTCACCAAGATACCTTCTACTCCCATGAGGCCGGTATATGTAAGTTTAGCGTTTCTAAACTGTTTCATCGTGTCTCAATCGAGGTTAAGCCAGCGGATATGGGATACCGTATGACAGCAATATTCCCGACGAAGCCAAATCTCGTATGTTCTGGCTCATTTTCTTCCTGTTTTGGAGTCTCAAAATGTCTTCTTAGACTGGACAATGTTTGCTGCTGGGGCTTCGAATGATACCACCGTACGAGATACCCTTATATCATTAGTTCACACGAAAGCAGGCTCGAATGTATCTGCTGGTGTCTTTCCTTTGACGTACAATCCTAATAATGGGAGTACGATTAATGGCCAGGCAAGGTACGCAACATTAATCCTTGCAAAGCGCAGACATTAACGGATGATTGATCAGCCCTGGTCAAGGGGCTATGTTTTCATTAATGGCTTTGAGGTGTGTTAGGTTATCATATGTCCCTAATTTGTCACTTACGCAGTCCCGTCTTTAGTCTTCAGAATCGAACCGTCTCCAGTGGAGATGGTTCATCTAGTAGTAATAATCAAACGTCTTCATCTTCAAGTTCGTCCAATGCCGGTGCAATTGCGGGTGGCGTAGTCGGCGGATTTGCCACTCTTGCACTTCTCTTTTGCGGATTCTTCCTGTATGGAAGACGGCAACGGCGAAAGCCGGGCATGTATAACCAACGATCTGACTGGTCTTCCTCTACCAGCTATACTCCCTTTTTTGTCTCCCAACCATACAACGGTTCTTATGGTGGGCAGCCATCCGGCAAGGGAGGGCGACCAATGATATTGTCAAACCCGACTTTTGTGCCAACAGCTGAAGCATCTACGACAGCCAATGGATCACCAAATGCGAACGGGAGTGGGGGATCGAACTCGGATAATAACACTTCGGTCCAGCTCCGGAGCGAGATGGAGAACCTACGGAGAGAAGTAGACGAAATACGGGCGAGAATGTACGAGCCTCCACCGGAATACACGTGAAGTGTAAGATCCTTTGTATCCGTTATCCCTCTTTTCTTTGCGGCTGTACCGGTGCAATTTTCCTTGTAAATCTAGTGTGCGTTGTCGGATATCACTCCAATCATCTCACCTCATATTGGCGAGTCATCGCTTAATTAGAACAATTTCCAATGTTAAACGATCTGCAGAGCCTAGTTAGCCGCCTTGAGCTGCAGATTAAAGAGACTACAAAACAGGTGCCCCATTCGCAATTTGGTGAAGGAGGACAATGTATAGCCCTACAGGTGCATGTAACGGGTCTACAATCAATCTGTACTGACCATCATCCATCCTCATAAATTTCTAGGCCCCCAGAACTCTTACGAAGGTAAACTATAAGGAATTCTCAACGTTTAAGTGATGAAATATGCTCGTTCCCACTTTGAAGTTCTCGTGGTTTTTACCGCAACTTTCATTGGGAAGTTCTTCAGAGAGTCGTTCTAGGCTCGCCATCCACAGCCACCACCCATAGTATGCTACGAAATTATCGAAGCTGGATATATCCTAAAATCCGGACAAAGTTCGGTAGCCTCCTATGGCTACCATGACAACGCTTGATCGCGGCCCGCTCCATTCGATTCACCGTCATTAAAGCGGGAGACTGCCCTTCGCCCTACTGTCTGAACAAGGCGATTAAGTATCCCCTTCATATAGACATTCACCGGTGTCAGCCAGAACCTGGAAGAGAGCGAGCCCTGCGCCATAACTTTTTAAATGGCTCCGTGAGTTATTAAGTAAGTACTAACATCCATACTGATATCAATCAACTGCTGGATGAATAATAAATATAGGCGCCGTTGAATTAGTTCGGGTTTGAGGGCACCCGAATCTAGTTACAAGTACTCTGTTACTAATTGTCACTGATCATCTTTTGTGACGGGTAGGGCAGGGATCAGCTGATAGGCGGTGACCACAAAATTCACGGTAACAATGGATTCAACAATCTCTACAACACTCCTCACGCAGTGTGTTCATCTCTTTGCACTATCTCTCCAAGGCCAGAGCATATGTAAGTACAGTGGATCGCTAGCCACGGTCACAGTCATCAAATTCATTTTGAATAAAACTGATGGTTTTGATGCCCAGAAAACTCAGGGTCCTTTCCTGTCCTTTCGATCTTTCCGTAACCCTTGCGACATTCTCACTGGGCGAAAGCCTAGGCCACCCCCGCTTACGTCGGGACCAACTGCAGCACGAAGTCTCTCGTTTTTCTTACTAGGGCCTACTGGTTATGCTGCTCTCCGCCCTTTTTTTGGTTGTATGCTTCGCCCTATCCGACTCTTGTCCGCTCAGCCTTTTTCCCGGCTGCCCTTCCATTGGCTGTTCGCTCCCCATATTTCCAATGCTACGCCGACACTCGCGCTGGTAACAATGTTAATAACCAATGGCCCCAGTTCTGGACTGAGAGTAGGGTACGCTCTTGTATGTCGTATTTCCTCCTGTGCATACCGTCTGATTATTTCAAGATTTTGGGTTGGAGTGGATGGATTCGCATCGACGGCTCAACCTTCCAATTGTGGGGACAATCCGGGACTGCCACGAACTTAACTAGCTTCGAGGTTACTCCCACTCGCACCATTTTATCCATACATGCCAACACAACGAATGTGAATGTGACATTTTTGGGTCCGATAGAGGTGAGCTCCTTACGGTTCATACATCCTTTGTTTTTACTAAGTTACAGGTATAGCCGACAAATTTAGTTCTTCAGTCACTGCCCTTTTCGTACGTTTATATTGATGTAGAGTCGAACGATGGACAAGAGCATTCAATACAGCTCTATTCGGATATTAGTGCCGGTACATATACTATATGCACGACTGCTATGTTCGCTGACCCTTTGCTATACAGAATGGATCTCTGGTGATTCGAATTCTTTGGCCAAGTGGAATACCTCTAGAACAGGCTCTTCAACAATCCACGAAGCTGATAGACAGTCGCCTTTATCGATGGCAGAAATAAATAATTTGGCTGAGGACGCGACGGTGTATTACGCTTTTCCTATCGTACGTGTGTTCTTATAATCTTCTACCTAGAGACTAATGACAGGGATATTTTGCAGAGCAACGATGCGACGTATGAGTCCGGTATTGACGCCGATGTTCGGGGTAATTTTACAAGAAACGGTACTTTGTTCGGCAGTTTAGACACAAATTTCCGTGCAATTCAAGAGTAAGCTGCTTCATTTTACACACATATACGTTCATTGATGTCTTTGTTCAGCCACTTTGTTGTGTTCGGTCATGCCGTCAATCTCAGTAACATTGCTAGTACAACATCGTCGGTTGTCTGGGCAATAGGGCTTGTCCGTGATCCAGTAATTAGTCTTTACTCGACGACCACAAATAGCAGTCGTAGTTCATACTTTTGGACCACATTCAATACTGTCAACGATGCGGTATGTAAATTTTTGCTAAGATATAGTTTCCAGACTGACGTACCACCTAGATCGACTTCTTTCTCGATGATTTTTCCAATGCTAAGCAGAGAGCTATTGACCTCGATAATAAGATCATGTCCGATGCCCGTCGGGTCTCTGATAATTATGCGGATCTTGTCGCCCTCGCAGCCCGTCAGGCCTTGGCCGTAGATATCACAGTATCCAGAGACAGTAATGGACAGTGGAATACGTCGGATGTTATGTCTTTCATGAGGGACATGGGTGATTCCCGGTGAGTAATTCGAAATTAGGACATATCTTGTCAGTAAGCAGGTTTGCTTATGCCTTTTAGTCGCGTCAATCCCGTCGAAATATTATATGCATCCTTCCCGGCCTATCTCTATTTTAATACAACATGGGCTGGATATCTTCTCGAGCCACTGCTACGATATCAACAGTCTTCGCAGTATACGAAAACCTACGCCGCTCCAGATCTCGGTTTGTTCTTTTCTAAGGTTACTTGAGATATGTTCTGATACTCGTCTCAAGGCTCGTCATATCCAAATGCCAAAGGAAACAATAGTCCATCAATATCCGGAGCAATAGAGGGTAAGCCACGCCACGTCTCCAAATCGCTGAATTCACCTGATGGAGATTGCAGATTCAGGAGACATGCTCATCATGGGCTGGGCTCATGCTAGATTTTCTGGCGATGGTTCAATGATATCACGATATGTGCGTTACACTCCACTCTCATCTGATTGTCAAGACTAACGCAGTGCAAAGTATGATCTGTATAAGCAATGGGCTGACTACCTAGTTTCAGTCACATTGAACCAGACTGGCTAGTGCGTCGTACACAACTCCAACCGCTCTCCACTCTTATCGGCATCATTCTTCTAGCACGGATGCAGATGGGTTAGACAACACGAACATGACCAACTTAGCCATCAAGGGCATCATTGGCATCAAGGCTATGTCAGAAATCAGTCAAGCGTTAGGGAGAAGCCAGGATGCTGAAACATACTCGGTGCGCCACTTCGATGACTATGATTTCGTTAGTCCTGTGCTGATTCATTAATAGTCCAAAGCCCAATCGTATGTTGAGCAATGGCAGATCTCGGCAGGCTCGACGGGCCACCTGCTCTCTACGTACGGACCAACAGCGGACTCGACATCTTGGTCTCTTGTATATAATCTTTTTGCGGACAAGTTATTAGGAACGTCACTTGTCGACTCGAGTGTCAGTGCGAACAAGAATAGTACCATATCTATATCACTAATCTCCCTTATAGATCTATACTAACCAAGATACCTTCTACTCCCGTGAGGCCGGTATATGTAAGTTTGGCGTTCTAACCTGTTTCGTCGCGTCTCAATCGTAGTTAAGCCGATGTATATGGGATACAGTATGACAGCAGCGTTACCGACGAAGCCAAATCTCGTATGTTCCAGTTTATTTTCTTCCTCTTTTGGAATCTCAAAATGGCTTCTTAGACTGGACTATGTTTGCTGCTGGAGCTTCGAATGATACCGCCGTGCGGGATACCCTTATATCATTAGTTCACACGAAAGCAGGCTCGAATGTATCTGCTGGTGTTTTTCCTTTGACATACAATCCTAATAATGGCAGTACGACTAGCGGCCAAGCAAGGTATGCAGCATCAATCCTTGCAAAGCACAGACGTTAACGAATTCCTGATCAGTCCTGGTCCAAGGGGCCATGTTTTCATTAATGGCTTTGAGGTGTGTTAGGTTATCATATGTCCCTAATTCGTCACTTAGGCAGTCTCGTCTTTAGTCTTCAGAATCAAATCGTCTCCGGCGGGGACGGTTCATCTAGTAATAATGATCAAACTTCCTCATCCTCAAGCTCGTCGAATGCCGGTGCAATTGCGGGTGGCGTAGTCGGCGGACTCGCCGTTCTTACACTTCTCGTTTGCGGATTCTTTCCTGTATCGAAGACGGCAACGGCGAAAGCAGGGCATGTATAACCAGCGATATGGCTGGTCCTCTTCCACCAGTGATGCTTCCTTTTTCATGGGCATCTTTCGCAGACGGGGATCTCCAAAACACGATGATTGACAACAGCAATCCTATTTTGTCAGAGCCGGTTACTCCCCAGCCATTTGACCCATACAAGTTCTTATCCGTCACAGCACCCTTTACAGCCATTGCGTCCCGGACAGCAGAATGCATTGGTAGATTCCTATCCCCAACCTGAGCAACGTTCGGGCAAACGAGGGCCACCAATCATAATGTCAACACCGACTTCTGGACCAACAGATGTGGCACCTACGACAACCTCTGGCCCGGGATCATCTGGTGGGAGTCGGAGCGGGGGATCCGATTCGGATAATACTGCTACGGTCCAGCTTCGGAATGAGGTGGAGAATCTACGCAGAGAAATGGAAGAGATGCGGGCGAGGGGACTCTATGAGCCTCCACCACAGTACACATGAAGCCTTGTAATATCCTTTGTATCCATCATTCTTTTCTTTGCGGGACCATTGCTATTGTACCAGTGTAGCTTCTTTGTTATTTATTTATACACACGTTCAATATCGAGTAATAACACATCCATCAAGCTTGCCACGGCGATGAAAGTCAAACTTTAAGGAGCTGCAGTGACTGCTACTTGATGCTCAAACATAAAGCGACTTCAAACTTTTCAAAAAGCATGTCTGATTACTTTGTAGAACTAGAAGTATTTATACGAACGTAGATAACAAAATAGCAAAAAAAATGATAACGCGACAGCAATAAATGTACATAACAACAATCCAAATTGAACCCTCAGTCCCAGTCCATATCTTTCCGGTGTCGATGATGATTGCCTAATGGACTATCACCTACGAACGCCGTCGTGTAAACAAGGATCTTCTCCTTTGCACAACCCAACCTGCCAGCCCTCACCCTCGGAGTGTCCCACACCCCACCCCGCTCCCACACAGCACCCTGTACCGCCTGCATCCTCAGATACACCGGATTCATGATAAATCTCTTCCTCGGTCCTAGGTCCGGTGACATAGATCTACTCCGCGATATCACTCGGCGAAACTCGCTGTCGTCCCGCGGGTCCAGCATTGGTTCATTCCTCCGGATCCGGGATTTAGCCACATGCTCCTGCTGATGTGCTCGTAAGAAGGGTGATATAAAAGGCTCCAGGCCGCGCTTGAACGGCGTCTGATAGGGAAGTGGATGTTTGAGGACAGTGTGCTGTGGCGCATCTGCTCCGTTCCCGAGTGCGATAAACGTCGGAGGTGTCGAAGAAGATTCTTCCAAAGCGTCAACATTAACGTTGCATAAGAACATCGCAACCTGCTCTTTACTAGCGCGATAGCCATCCGGCATTAGCCGCATCTTCTTCATCTTCGCGGATGTTTGGATCGGGTCATCACGGTAGGAATCATCGCAATTCGGAATAACCGAATATACCATCGCGTGCATATACGCGTTCTGAAAACCCTTCGCAAGCTGAATAAATCTGCTCACGTGTTGGCCCAACTTTGAATTGGATCGTGTGGAGATGATAGATGATATCGATGATATCGATGCTTTGCGAGTCTTTGGAAGTCGTTGGGGAGATACAGACTTCGGAGATGATAAGATCTCAGACTTGGCAGGAAGTAGGGGGTACGAAGAGCGGGTCCTGGGATGGATGTATCGCGATTAGACGCGAAACGGGCCGAATACATCGACATGATGAGGGGCCAGGGTCTGGTATCAGAGTAAATGGCTGCATGGCGTCAGCAAGTGACTTTACGAGAAGTATATCAGAAGAGGGAGGTGGTGATGCCGGTGGAGTCGTGAAGTCAGTCATCGTCGACGTAAACGATGAGAAGCTCGATAGGTCGCTGTTATCGGAGGTAGTCGATGTTGGAGATGATATTGAGCTAGACGACGAATTCGTCCGGCATATGGTACATAGACCTTTCTTGCTCCACCCGGAAGGCTGATTATCATCTCTTTGAGGCGCTTTATCGAGCCTTCTCCGTAGTCTCTCCTCGGGTGCCCAGCTAGTTACCTCAGAATCCAAAAGCACGTCCAGTGGGTCCAATTTATGACACTTCAAAGTAGAGACGGACTTGGACGACCTCGACAGTGAATGCGTGCGCTCAGACGCGGTAAGAGGAAAGAGAGAACCGTTCATGGCCGTAATCACTTCCTTGAACGACACTGAAGGTCCTGACGCGTCGAATCCGGTGTCGTCACTTGCGGTATCAGTACTGTAGTCTGAGGTAGAAGAGAGGTGTTCTCGGCGCGCCTTTGACTCGGATAAACAAGACGAACCGGCCCTCATCTTCCTGTGACGCGACGGAGGCATCTGCAAGGCTGGAGTGACCACAAAGCTGTAAGCGTAGCCAGAGGATGATGCTTCTGATGTTGACGAGGCCGACGAAGCGCGAGTTTGCGATAATGAACTGTATGATAGCTTTGGCTTGCGCGACCTGCTGAGCGTGACTGGTCGACGCGACTCGAATTGTTGCTGCTGAGCTTTGCGCTGTTCCTCCTGCCTCAGCCTTGCCAACTTTATCCGTGCTTTCTCCTCCCGCAAACGTAGCTTCTCGTTCTCCCAAATCTTCTCGCACCGTTTCTCCCAGAGCTCGCGTTTGCGCTCTCTTTCTCTCAGTGCTCTCCTCTCCAATTCCATCTGTATCCTCTCAGCCTCTAATCGTTGTGCCTCCTTTACTCTCTTCTCCTCCTCTTCCGTCAACAGCAACATACCATTTGGAATGAAGCACTCGTCAAAATCTTCGTCCTGTACCGCGGCTATGCGAGGGTCATCATCGGACGTGACTTCGATGCCTCTTAATTTGAGAAGCAGAATCTTGGCGAGATGAATGTCATCGTGTGCGTAAGCAACGTGTAGTTGGTCCTCGATCGTGTGAGGGGGTGAAGGGGGCGAGTCGCAGTAGAAATAGTCGTAATAGTCAGGGTCGTTGGACGACGGCTGAGGAGACATGGGTTCCGATGCTGACGTGGATGGTGACGGTACACGAGACGGTGGAAACGATGCGACGGGCATAGGTTCTGCCACTTATGATATTGAGCATATGCTGCATAACATGTGGCTGTGCTTACCTATGAGCGTCGGAACGACCTCGGCCGGGGCGAGAGGCTGTTTAACCTCGGAATTTCGGATTATTACTGAGCCCAAAGGTTGCGGTGCGTGTGCTGCCGGTGCGACGAAAAGCTGGTGAGGTATGTCCAACTTGGGTGGTGACCTTCTCGTGGTCGCATGCCCCGGGATCCCCCCGGAATGCTGACGGAAGTTTACCTCATGGGCACGAGAAAGCCTCTCTTCAGAGGACTTCCTGGCCAGCGCTGCTCGCGAAACCTCGCGAGAACGACCGCGCGCTATCATGGGAAGAGGGACGCGGGAGTGACGGCGGGATGGGAATGGGTGGAAAAAGATGACGAAAGATACAAAGGCACAGATATAGCCTTGGGAACCCGGCAGGAAATTCAGGGAACCAACAGGGATGCCACGTTCAATCACACTGATTATCAGCCTCGAGGCCGACAACACGGCGCCTGATGAGACCTATGAATACTCATTATTTAGGAACCTTTAATTTGTATTTTTACTCCGGCATCAGTCCCCGCTATCTTGTCCCCTACTCGGAAGCAAACTTTATTCGACATTATCTCTTCTTTTACGCCCATATCTATCGACGCCTACTATGTCCGCCCTTGCCGATATTCTTGGCCAGACCCGAGTCGGTCATTCCTCCTGGTCGTATCCAACGACGACCAATTTCTAGCGCAATTGCCCAGGGTTACTATTGTCTGACGACACAAATAGAAGTCTCCTTATCTGCCAATCGGACCGTGTCCGCTCAGAATACATGGACCCACAGCTGGTTTCTTCCTCTTTCCTTTTTCTCTCTTGTTTCTCTCTTCCGGTCTATATTAATGTTCCATCGTTTACCGACCGTTTCGCTCCTTACGCGGTCTCGTTTTGTCTCTGTCTATTCTTCATAGCGCCACGGACATTGAGTCATGATACGGATTCAGGGCTATTCAAATCTCATCACATTGTCTCACCGAAAGATTGGTCCCTGTATTGCTAGTCCCTCCCAGTTTTTTTTTTCAGTTGGTGTCCGCCCTTTTCTCTTCTCTTTGAGTTAACTTTCGGGCCTGATGCTGTCAGTGTGACTCTGTCTCATAATAGAGCTTCTGAGTCCCAAGATGTGCCCACGAGTGCTTCTGGACCTCCATATGGCCCCGTCAGTGTTCCTTACGGTCGGCCATTCCCTAATGGATGCCACTCTCGTATCCGACAGATGGCCTGTATCCACCTCCTTATCTCTTAATACGCCGTATGCCTCTCTTACGATCCGCATCAATGCTATCAACACTCGAGGCCCGCCACATCAGGGATATTATATTGGCTGTTATCATCTCATTCGACCGACTTGAAGGCTAGCCAAGTCCGTACTTCGAAAAATAGAACGCATTTTCTCAGCGCCAGAGCTTAAATTGACCCTGCTGTTACGTCGAACGAGGAACTGTCGTTTATTCTCACCACCCTACTTCCACTACTCCTTCTCGTGTTACCTAGCGCCGCCTACATTTGGACTCCCTTCTTAACGGCACATAGTAAACAGCCCTGGCTGTTCATCTCTTACAGCCTCAGTCAGCGACGGGACAGCATCATGATACAGCGCACCTTCACGGCATGGTACGGCGCACAAGAATCTCCGACATCTCCTACGCGGAACAACAGAATAACGCCACCTATCTCGCCTATCTACTAATGTATTCTCTCGCTGATCTCCGAGCCCACCTCAGGTAAATATTTCCGGATCGTCATTTTGTCGTCACTGAAAGATGAGCACATCGTCCTTGTGCTCGTCACAAACATTCAACCTCCAGTCAGCATGCGTCCTTGTGTCAAAAAATCGATAATGATCGTAACCCCATGCTATGGCTCGTCAAGTCCACCCTGGCCAGATATCCAAACCTATGCGAAACCCGCATCCAAAAAGAGGTGTCTTCAGGTAAACTAGCAGGCCTCGAGGCAGAACATGTTGCAATATCTTACGAGCAATTCTCAAACACGACGCAAAAGAGAAAGGTATCCTCTCCTTGACTGCCAGTGCCTTGCGGCTTCCTCATCACCCCCACGTTCACTGCCCTGCCAACGAGAGGGATCTAGTACGAGTGTCCGGGTCGCTATAGAATACTTACTATGATCACCATCCCCCCATCTCTGTCAACGGATGGACCTTGATATCACGAATGTACTCGGAAATGAAGCCGTAGGCTATCCCCCGTGCACGAAGAGTTGAGGGTACCTAGATAACCATATTTACAACACTACTGAACAACCAATTATCATCGACGTCATTATCACAACAAAGATGTACAACCTAAAGATAGCCCAATGTACAGTCCTCCAATACGACATGTGAAAAACCCATATGAAAGATAGAAAACAACAGAACGTTCCCAAGATGCGACGACAGTGCGGCTATTGGCTTAGTGATATTAAATCCGAGTCTTAGACTAGTCATATCCTCCCGGAAGAGCGGATTGCGGTGGGAACGTTTCGCTAGATGGTTATGTGGCTTATGGTCCGTGAAGCCAGGAAGCTGATAGTGATATTGTTACAACAATAGCGTCAAAGGCAGGACGAGATGGCCGACCAAAGCTGGTAAGAACTAGAAGAACGATATTCGGGCTTTTAACGCCCGTGCCAAGTGTGTATAGTGAGTATAGGTGTCGAACAGTGGTTAAGCTCCTGTATTGAGTTGAGAGTGGGCGCTAGGACTCGTACTAACCATAATTGTATTCCCTAGATAACCTGCAAACGTAACTGCCGCAGTCTTGTTGGACATCGAACTGAGAACTGATGAAGCAGGGTGCGGCTTCGACTGGTCTTGGGGGCAGTGAAGCTGAAGTCGTACATAATTTCCTCGGCGTCGGACCCAAGCCCAAGCCAAGACACCATCTACCGCTTTCGTGTTAAGAACCACAGGAGAACCATGAACATCTTTGAGAACGCCTGATGTCATCCAAGAAGGATAGAATATTGTTGGCCTGCGGACGTCGACGGACGCCACACGCAGAGGCATTATGTAGTGACTTGCAGTGCACCCTCAAACTCAGACAGTTTATGATTGTCACCATGAACCGGGAAACAATACTGTACAACGTCGCCATGTCGAACTTTCAAATTCGCCTCCCCGAGCCGGCCGGTCCGGCGCTTCCACCTCGGAAAATCAGTAAGTACCGTTCCCTCGTAGAAGTAATCCTCATAATCAACAGATGATCATCTAAACTGAATTTTCTCTCCCGGAAGAATTGAGGGAAGCACATCCTTGAAAATGAAGTTCCAGGTCGTCGGTCCAAGAAGCAGATAACTGACATTTGAATGTTCGGCATTTCTGTTGTACACCGCGTCGTGTTGTTCCGCCACGTCGTCGCCGCGACGGAAGGAGCCGTGGCTCGGCTGCCCGTAGCCGGGATAATACTAGATAATGAATACGATAAACGGTTAGCACTCAAAGTGAGGTCCGAAATTCCGAATATTTGAAGTTTCGCGTCAGAAATAATTGGCCTTGGCCGGTGGCTCACTACTTCTGGAAACTTCTAGCGGAGAGCGGCTGTAAACGTCCGCGTCAAGCTTGAACCTTGACGCGCGGTAATAGAGTCAAATGGTACAGTTATTTACCGGTCATTGCAACACCATGGTTCAATGAAACATTTAGCCTCTTGCTCTCCCTCTGTTCATCCTTCATCGTCAACTTGTATTACATTGCTAATGTGTATTGTATCTTCATGTTCTGCAGTGATTCTTTATATGTGATGCGAATAATATTCCGAGAAATTGAGGCTTCTGTTCTAAAAATATCTATTTTCTCACGAACTCAAAATCTGTCCCAGCAACGTGTGTCCTCCATCTCATTGTAATCACCCACAAAGGCCTCAACAATGTTGATGACCTTCTGAAGAACCTGTATGACAAGTTTGAGACCAGACAGCCATTATCTGAGGAGTCTAGGGCATAAATAAAAGTGCAGTTCTGTCAAGCCATTGCCTTTGATGGACAGTCTGACAGTCCAATGTGCCTATTATTTCCCCGTTGCCTCCGAATTTTATTTTTCCTCTTGCTCAATTTTTTACTATGCCTGGACGTGCTAAATCAAACTCAAAAAAGTGCCAGATTGCTCGCAAATGCCATGACCAGCTAATGGAAAAGGCAGTCATTGCTTACAAGAACGAGCTTGCCAAATTACCCGGTGCTCCTCGGAAAGGTGCAAGAAAAATCTGCAAAGATTTCGAGGCTGTATATCAGAGGGAGACTGGAAAGGAGATCTCACTTTCTTATAGCACTCTTATCCGCCTAGCCAATGGTGGCAAAACGAAGGCACAATCAAACGCAATGAAGAGCCATCTTTTCCCTGCCGAGGCCAACAATATTGTTGATTTTGTTCTGGCTGTAGCCTCCGAAGGCTTCCCTCTCAGCCACCGACGTCTAAAGGAACACATCAATGAAGTATTACAAGCACGACTTGGTCCTGAATTTCCCGGTGTTGGAAAACAGTTCACACAACGCTTTGTAGAGAAGCATTCCGACCTGCTTGAAGACGGCATGGTCAACGCCACTCGAAAATAAACGGGGCCGTGCCGTGAACCATACAAACAATGATGCATGGTTTGAATTGCTGGGAGAGGTGTTGAAAGGTGTTGACGAGGACTGCATATATGCAGTTGACGAGATTGGCATTCAGCCATCAGGCGGACAGAGAGAGAGGGTGATTGGTGGACAGAAAGGCGGACGTCAATATCAGCAGCGTGATGGTAGTCGCGAGAACACCACCGTTCTTGTAACTATTTGTGCTGATGGCACTTCGACCGCACCGGCTGTAATCTTCAAGGGACAGGCATACCAAGTCAAATGGCAGCAGGACAATCCCGCCAACGCATCGTGAGTACAAATGAATACATGTTCCTCCTACATATATTAATAGCATTGATAGTCTGGGCTACTCTAAAAAAGGCTGGACCGACAGAGAAATTGGCGTCGAATGGATCAAGGATTTTGATCGCCAAACGTCGAGGAAAGCAAATGGCCGTCGCCGCCTCTTACTAGTTGATGGACACAATAGTCATTACACCAGGGGGTTTCTGCAATATGCACGCACTCACAATATCCGTGTCCTTTGCTACCCATCTCACACGACGCACGTATACCAAGGGCTCGATGTGGTCATATTCAGTCCACTGAAGCTATACTGGAGTGACGAAAGGGATACCTGGGAAAGGGAGAGAGGGGAGAAGGTTGATAAGAGGAACTTTCTGACAGTTTACGGAAAAGCTCACCTCCGTGCTCTCACACCCGTGAATATCAAGGCGGCATTCAGAAAGACAGGCGTATGTCCATTCAACCCGAACATTCTTCCTGAAGAGTCCTTTGCTCCGAGCCGAACCACGTCTTGCGAAAGTCACCTCCCAGTTCCACCTGCCACACCGGTACGCACTGTTGCGAAGCTGCTGCAAAAATTAAGCATCAAGGAAAGCGTTGAAGAGGCTGAAGAACCCACTGGTGCCATCGATCATGATACAACTCAAGAATCTCTGCCGGCTTCCTTCGATGAGACATTGAAAGAGCTAAACGAAACGTCACTTGCATACCTCATCTCCAATGACATTCCACCCCCAAACTCGCCACTCGATCTCCGAGCTCGTTCTCTTATCGCAACGTCACACTGTCTTGATGGTGTTCATCCACAAACCGCGACAGAGCTAGAGCTCCTGGCTTCACTACGAGAGGTCCAGGCTGAAGCAGAGGCATTGCGACAGCGCCTGGTGTCCATGCAGGCAGCTAACGTGCTAAATGAGATGTACTGCAAAGTGCTGAGGACCCATCTGGCAAATTACGATAAGAAGAAGCAACAGGCGAAGAAATCTGGAATGCTAGTGGGGGATGGACTGCCACGGTTGTTGTCAAGTGACGTGTTCTATGAGCTTGTTTGCGACCATGAAGAGAGGCAGAGGGTGGCGGAGCAAGAGAAGCGAGCTCGTAAAGCTGCTAGGGAAGCTAGATCTGAAGCTCTAGAGGTCTGGAAAAAGCAGGATGAAAAGAGAAAGCAAGCAAACAAGACGAAAACAGCACTTTACCAGACAGCATTGAAGAGATGGCAGGAGCAGAAGGCAGAGGCAAGGTCCAGGGGGGAAAAGTTCACATTAAAGAGACCTGTGAGGGGCCCACTAGCTGGTCCTATACCCAAGCCAGCAGCTACGGCAGTGGAGGATGACAACGACGACGGAGAAGGGGGATCTGATAGCGATCAGAGCGACTCCGAGTAGCTGACCAATGATGCCTGGGTACGCGGGCCGGACCGTTTCAATGACTCAAAATGGTCCAGAATACCCACGCCACAATAATGCTGCGAAAACGGACTTGTACCTGCACCTTCGAGCATCCTTTCTTTACTGTATCTTGTTGTTGCATAGCATTACATATTTCTACATTCAAATATAGCCATAATTCCAAACCAATTGGAACTTACAGCGAATATTCAATTTTGCTGTTTCATTGACCGGTAAATAACTGTAGAGGACGGGCCGCTGAGAACGGCGTTTCTGTGCAAGAATAAGGCTATCTTTGATGAAGCACTTGAAACTTATAATAGGCCGGAAAGACCAACCGTTTACAGTTGCTTCCAGAACTGAAAGCTGCGGGCACTATGTAGGACAAGGCACTTAGAGCGAGCCTATATATGTAAGGAGTGAACCTAAGTCATGCTAGCAAGCTCTGCCAAAGTCGACATTCGATGTCCGCATCCCGTTTGATGACTATCTTCCGAGTCAGGGCCAAGCAAGCACAGCACCGGAACCCCGCATTCCTCCACAAATCGATCCTCAACCTCTAAATCCCCCAACTCCACGTCTTCTAGCCCGTTTAATCCATCCCATTCATCCTCGTCGTCATCAAACTTGGCAACTTTGGTATCGATCTTGTCCTCCTTGTCCTCCTCGGTTTCTCTGTTCCTTCGCACCCACACATGCAGCATTCTCCGTCTTGTAGTTGCAAGCTGAGCAAGACCATCTTTCCAGCCAAGCTCAAACGCGGAGAGAATATCTTCATGGAGGTTTACCGGAGCATTAGGGAGGGCAATTGAGAGCGATCTGAGTGTCGGCGCAGACGGAATTATGCGGACTTTCTGGGGAAGATCAACTGTCGATGATAATCTCGAAGGCCCTGGAACTTGGGACGGAGATGGTGGCGCGGACCGGAGAGATATGGTAGCCGTGGCTAACCCTTTCCTACCCTTTCCTGATTTCTTTGCGGTTGACGCGGCTAATGCTCTCTGTTCTTCTCCCCAGTTGGCTTCCAGCCACTGCTTAACCACTTTTTCTCGCTCTTTGGCACGTCGTGCACCCCCAAGAGCGCATCGCTTACCAAGGTCATACCACTCCTCACGCACACTAGGTCCTTCCAAGGTCGGGCCGCCTAGGGACACTATGAAGTGTAGAGCATCCATCCAATACAAGATGTTCTAGTTTGGAGAATCTGCTAACTATCGTATCGATATCCGCGTCATAGGTGCTGGTCGTAGACAAGTCCAGAACGCGAGTATGAGAAAAGGTGCGTGGCAAGTTGTTTGTGACCGCGCGAATCAATGCCCGTGAAGGAAGACGAAACCGCAAGGCGCTGATGTGAGGGCAAAGGAGAAGCGAAGAGAAAGTATGGTCGAGACGAAAGAAGACGATCGGTTGAGCAAACGACTGTCCAGGCGCAACCTGTAGTTGAATCACATCTAAGGGATCTTGGACTATGGAAAGGGAGTGTAGAGATGCGTGAGGCCAGAGCGCAAGAGCCAAGAGCGTACTGTCGAAATATGAACCCTGAATGAAACGAATATTGGATGCTGAGTGCTGAGTCCAGACAGTAATATCCAGCCCACCTTCAAGAACTGAAGGTATGAAGCCTTTTGTACGCTGCAAGTTGGGATTTAGTGATCTGAAAAGACAGCGTGCCCCTAGCAACTTACTAAGGTCTGAATCGGAACTCAAGCACCCTGAGCTGTCTCATATCCCTTTTCAGTTTGGTTACCAGCTCTTCTAGATCTTCTGGGGCAAAATTCATGGGGCCGACCCATAAAGTCAGTTTCGTGATCTCTGTCAAGAGGCCAACGACATTTATTACAATGTTTGCATCAGCAACCCAAGTTTCCAGTGAGAAGCTACGGACCCATGACGCCGCAGGATCAATAATTACACTTGTAGAGTTGTCATCATTTGTGGTGGTTGTGCGTAAACGGCGGTATAATTGGAGGACTCGGTCAGGATGATGGAGCCTGATGTTTCTGAAAATATCGTGAAGAGGTACGGGTGAATGAGGGAGGGCGCGAGACAGTGACAAGATAGTCTTCTGGAGCAACAGCTCCGGTACGTGGGAGAGAATGTCCGCGTAAAGTTCTGCGGGAAGGGTAGGGAAAAGAGACATGTGTGGTAAGGATCTAGAGCAAACGAACGTGGTAGCAAATTAATACAGATAGAAAGAAAGGGTACCAGCATCCCTTGAAAAAAATTGCTTACCTGGTTCCTTCTGCGTTCCAGAATCGAAGTATGATTGGCTGTTCAAGCTGTCGAACTCGATAAATAGTTCCGCCGAGTTCGCAGCAAAGAATAAGCGTCTACAGCATTTAAACAGACGACTTGTTCCAATACCTAGAGGTTAGCACTAGGACCGAATCCCTAGGGGCACTAAGATGCCACCAATACGTGATGTTGTCTCGAGTTTGACACCGGGGGTCTTGCCTTCCTCTTTCGTCACCTTTCGTACCCTCCGGCCTCACTCTTTCGACGACAAGATGGATGGCGAGCTCTTGCGCGTATGGCAGCTCGTCCACGAACTCAGCGAGCAGCTCGCGCACAACCAAAAGCTTACTGCGACTCTCCAGTCTCAGGCTAGAGCTCTTCAGGTGCGTTGATCTGTAAAAAGCGTCACCGCCATGCCCGTAACGCTTTTTTTTCCAGACCCAGGCCTCTCACAATAGCAGTGGTTTCGTTCTGAGACGCTTTAATACGGATATTACAAAAGGTGTGTTAGGTTTATCATGATTCTGCGGGGGTGGTGTTCAGACGGCACCACAGAGGTATTCGAGTCTGAGTTGGAGAGAATGAACGCGCAAATCATCATCGAAAATCAGACACTGTTACACGAGAACAAGCAACTGAGCATGCTGCTCAAGGAGTATGAAGGCACGATGGACACTGTCATGACCAAGTTCAGAAACCATGCTGCAAGTCCTGTTTCATGTCTTTCTATATCATTCGTTTAACCACAATTTTGCAGTTGGCAGCTCAACAACATGAGCTGACGCTTACGAGACACTATGAAGGCCTGCTTATGGCTCGTGAAAATCAGACGTTATCTGCAGACCTGTCCTCATCGACTAACATGGCACGATCACTTCAGCGATTATCACACAACCTCCGGAATCTACTTCGCTCCATGGCCGGGGAGAACCCTGATGCAGAACCCCATCATCTGCGGTCCCAGTCCGAGGCTGAATATGAAGATGGCTCCTCGGACCAGCTCATTGATCCCGTCGAACTCCAGTCACTTCTGGATGCGTTGGACGAGCATGCAACTTACACAAATGCTGCTGGGAGGGAAGATTGGGCCATAGAACGCGAATGCGAGATTGCACGGTTGGAGCGGGAGAACGGCGAGTTGAGGAGAATGCTAGGTATCGACCCTTCAAGTATGGCGGAGACTGGCATCGATATGGACGCAGAGGTGGAGAGAATGGAACGGCGGAGGCATCCGGAGCTTTCGCAGCGCCAGAGGGCGGGTGGGCATGGTAGAGAGGACAGCGGTGATGTCTACTGGCCAACTAATAGCGCCAGCCAGCAGCCGCAGCCGTACCAGGCCTCTACCACACCCCAGCCGGGACAAACAAATGATGTGGGTACAAGGCTCCAGAGAGCCTTGGATTTCCCCGGCATGCGAACTGGTACTCAAGGCAGACGTCCAGGAATGTTTGGTACTACTGGACAGCGAGGGGGATTGGGTCGAGGTGCTATAGGCGGTGCCCCGCCGCCCCCGCCTCAAAGCCTCTGGTCCAATCAACCTCCATCGCCTGCACCACCCGTCATATCTGATCGCCTTTGGCCATCACAAGGTGGATCGACGCTTGACCTGAGCAGATGAAAGTCGTTCGTTTTATGGTTATATTTTTTTGTTTCATTTTGGATTGTACGACGGGATCATGCAGTTTAATTTATGTAGACAGGGACACGTGTACTTGGATAGAGATTGTTATTTTTGCTATGATTGCAGATATTATCATTTGCGTAGCCTTTCTATGTCCCCTCTGTCGTGGACACGTCGCCGAGAATAATTTACAAGTATTCTTGGTGTGAGGAAAATGCCACCCCTGGAATAGGCTCGTGGGAAAGTTTGTATTACATACTTTTGATGTGGAGGGGCTTGAGACAAATCGCCTCCTTGTAAAACATTCGCAACTTTCAAAACCTCCCACTCGCTTTCACCAGGTCATTTTTCTACCAGCTTACCCTTATCTGCCCTTTTATTTCGGCCTCGCGCTTGTGCGCAAGCTCTATCGGAACCTACATAACGTCCAGCGCTTCATTGAACCGCTTATTCACTTGAAAGCTCACTAGAACCAGCCGCTGTCGGGGAGCCCATTATTCCTCGCCTTTCGCCCCTTCGCTTTCGACGTTTTTAATAGTTATCAAGTCCTATCATTTCCCATGGCTGCCGCACTAGCAGGACTCTCCGCCTCAGTCACGCGTATTCTCTATCTCAGTGGCTTCCCCAAAGAGCTGAAGACGAAGGACATCCAGAGTGCCTTCTCGGATTGGGAGGGCGTCAGTGGTGGCTTCAAGATCAAGTGGCTTGACGATACCAGTTTGTTGATTGTCTTCCAGGATGCACCAACCGGTGAGTCACCGGTCCCTACCCGTTGCTCCCGTTTTACATCTTTTTTCTTCCGCTGTACACTGATATTCTCTTTCCTTCAGCTAAGCGGGCGTATCTCCAGACCCTTGCATTCCCACCTCGCATTCTCACATCACCGAACGGGGTCAGCGCCAGCGTAAGGCCATACGATGGCGCAGACGCCCAGACCGTTATCCAAAACGTCAACTCGCGCGGCCAGCACAATCCCAACAACCCATCTCGTCATAATAACCGTTCAGCCTCCATCTCCGTCTTTCCCAACCGAGGTTCCATCTCCGCCAATACCGGTTATCGTCCCGGCAACGTGCAGAACGTCAGTATTCCGGAGTTTCAGTCGCAACAGAATGGGCGCGATCAGCCGTCGCCTACCTTGCCCAGTCTTCCCAGCCATCCAACGCTCAACTCCCTGATTAGCTCATCTTTGGGTGAGGCTGTGAAGAATGTCAATCCCCCATCGGATCCGGCTATTCTTGCGACGAGCTTGAACCCAGATATGAATGGTCTTGCGGGAGGTCCAAGGATTGGGAACCCTGGAAAGAGGATGCTGGGTGCTGCGCTGGGCGTTAGGCATCCAGCTTTGGGACCGAGGGTTGTGAATGGAGGTAGCGCCGCCAATGGTGGTGCGAAAGGCGGCGTCGACAACGTCATGGGTGATGTTAACAGAGCTATGGGAGGATTGGTAGTGGCTGAGTGAGCAGCAAGTGTGCAACGTTCACTTTTTCTCCCAAATCCCTTTCGCGCTTCTGCTTTTTTTTTGTAAGATAAGATGTCGTTTGCGGAGGTTTTATTCCGAATGTTTCCCACTTTTTTAACTGGAAATGGCGTGGGGCTGTCTTTTTGTGGAGTTCCGGCGGTATTATTTGGGAGTTGACGGTGCTGACAAGCGATAATAATGTTGACTCGCAACCACTCATTCCTTTTCTCGTTCAAATAATTGCTTTTTATCGAATTACAGTTATTTACCGGTCATTGCAACACCATGGTTCAATGAAACACTTAGCCTCTTGCTCTCCCTCCCTTCATCCTTCATCATTAATTTGTATTACATTGCTGATGTGTATTGTATCTTCATGTTCTACAGTAGTTCTTCATATGTGACATGGATAATATTCCAAGAAATTGAGGCTTCTGTTCTAAAAATATCTATTTTCTCATGAACTCAAAATCTGACCCAGAAATGTGTGTCCTCCATCTGAATGTAATCACCCACAAAGGCCTCAATAATGTTAATGACCTTCTGAAGAACCTGTATGACAAGTTTGAGACCAGGTGCCTATTATCCGAGGAGTCTAGGGCATAGATAAAAGTGTGGTTCTGCCAAGCTATTGCCTTTGATGGACAGTCTGACAGTCCAATGCGCCTATTATTGCCCCATTGCCTCCAAATTTTATTTCTCCTCTTGCTCAATTTTTTACTATGCCTGGACATGCTAAATCAAACTTGAAAAAGTGCCAGATTACTCGCAAATGCCATGACCAGCTAATGGAAAAGGCAGTCATTGCACACAAGAATGAGCTTGCCAAACTACCCGGTGCTCCTCAGAAAGATGCAAGAAAAATCTGCAAAGATTTCGAGGCTGTATATCAGAGGGAGACTGGAAAGGAGATCTCGCTTTCTTATAGCACTCGAGTGATTCCAAGTTGCTGACTAATGAGGTTGTACATGGGCGTGTTCATGACCCAAAAGTCCCAGCCACAATAATGAAAGTGGACTTGTATACCCGCCCTTTGAGCATCTTTTTTACTGTTCTATTGTTGCAAATACACGTTTTCGTCAAACCTAGTCAATCCAACCAATTGGAACTACAGTAATATCCAGTTCTGACCGTAAATAAGTATAGTAACTCCGTTCCTGTTCGACGTTCGAGATGGAAGTCTGCGAGTGAATTGGATCGAAATAATGCCACGATAGTTGTTACATAAGCGGACTAAGAGTCGTAGCAACACACTATCTCCATATACTTATTCTGTCCTTTTCCGTGGAAGTACTAAATTTTGGTATCTCTCAGGGTAAAGATGGGGGAGCTACGGTCCCGGGGCTACCGGGGACATGACATGCAATATTCTGTCACTGGCTGACGCTGCTCGCGGGCTAGGTAATTGATGGTTAACACCGTTTTCCGCAGTGCTGACCTATCTCAGGGCATGACAGCGACAGGAGACAGGATCAGCACGCATCGCAGAGGTCGATGGATTCGATTGTACTCAGCGGCATGTTGAAGACAAGGGCCATTGTCTGACGTAGGGTTCGTCGTCAAGGATGCTATAGGAGAAGCTACACTTGTGATCAAATGTTTTGAGGTGGGACAGAACAAGAGCTGCGACTTGTGAACGGCATCGGATTCTGGTGGAATGGTTCTTCAACTATAATTATACATTACGTCAATCAGTTGGTATCGTTTCTTCCGCGAATCCGCCCTTTGGTGAGCCTTTGTTCCTTCTGTGTGACCCTAATAGTATGGCACTCATAGCCTTTCGGTACTAGTACCCCGCTCCATCATACTACGTCTCCAGTGATTTCCCCGATATGGCTCCCTCTGTTGTCGCCTGTAATCTGAACATGTCATTCAAACACACTTGCCCAGGCGTCTCAGAATCGGTAACCTCCCCGGAACTCATCAGCGGACTCCCATTTAAACTTTCACTCTGCCGCGCACACAACGTGGTTGCCTGATTTCCCATTGTTCAATGTTCATCCCTGATCAGCGCCACAATATGTGTCCCAACGAAGACGCGGAAGGTTTTCGAATGTATAATTAAGGCGTTGAAACGCCGCGTCACTATAAAGTCCTATCCGTCAAGGTTTCACGGTTGTTTCTTTTCAACCCAGGACCCGTTCTCACTCATCCGCAGATGCTCCACTATTATCCCTATCCTCCCGAGAACTCACGGCATGCGTCCCGCCTCTCTCCTTCAGGTATGTTCATGCCCTTTGTCCTTCTCCAGACCCGGTCCTCACATTTTCATTCCAGGGCATCATATGCCAGACTATTGGCAACCACAGACTGACCCCCTAGCCGGTAGCAGTGCAGTTTATGCGGTTCCTGACTCTCTAAACATAAGCTCGCGGCCACAGGACCAGGGTTCCTCGTCTTCAATGAACCATCACCCATCATACTACACAGATTTCTATTCACCCACCTCATCATGCATGACGTCGGGCACGGTATTCTCGTCAGGACCCATGGGGCTGGACGGTGTGGACGAGGAGATGGAGGATGACTACGCCTGTATGGCATCGACGTCACATAACAGCACCCAGGCGCACGATAGACAGACAGAATGGGCTTACTCCCCAATGACGGACTCGCCATGCTCATCATTCGAATCACTTGGTCATGATTCCCAGGAGCCCTTCTTCAGAGACAAGCTCGCTCCATTCGAGCCACTCTACGTTCACGATTACGAGCATGGCATTCATTCGGTCCTTTCCGAGGAGCAGGGCCTTTACCAGGACCTCATCATCGATACTCGGTGTGCACCGCCCATCATTTTCGAGCGTGATGACCACGCTGAGATTTCTCCTTCGGATGTCACTCCTTCGCCGTTGACATCGATGGATTATAATCTGCCGGATCCATCTGACTGGCGGACTGTCTACCAGCCTCCATTCCTACAACAACAACAAGCACAACAGGCGCCACCTTTATCCTTCACCGTTCCGTTATCTATTCCCATTCATCAACCGCGTCCTATCCGTAAACCTAATTTTCGCATGATGGAGTTTGCTGCGTCGCTAGAGGCGGCTGTCGGCTCTTCTTCCCATTGTGATCCTGTTCCTTGGCAGGGTTCATCGAGTCATCATCCACAGTCTGATTTACCCATGACTCACTCTGTCGACCGTGACGGCATGGGGCGCTGTTAGTCTTTCATTCTCATGTCTTTCTTCTTTCCATCAACTTTTCGCATAGCATCTTTCAAGAACACGCCTGGTTTTCAGTTCGGACCATGTCATGTAGCATATAATCATCACCCTTTGCTGTATTGATTGATTCCCGTCACATGAATGATGATATAGTATGTACAGTAATATAGTTCTACCTGTCGTAAACGTAGCGAGGTGTCTACAATATTCCGGAGAACCATGTGTCCTTGACAAGTTCCGAGCGAGAGACATTGTGTATATAGAGGTAAAACGGGGATCGCATGCGGATATCGTGAGCAACGGAGTTACACCAAGAAGCCATATCGGCGCCTATCGACAGAAAAGGTTATGTGCATTGTAAGGAGAACATTACTACCTCGTTCAAATACCACCGCCGGTAGACATAGATCTGGCTCTCATCGGTCTGCTTCGATAGCCAGAGCCGACGGAGAAAATATCTGGCCATGCGAATCGTCGATGCAGTGCAGATTGATGCCGTTTTTCGGTCTCAATGGTGTCTGACGAAGAGATGTACCCAGGTAAACCTTGCTTGGTAAATGAGTGAAAAGGGATGCAAGCGGGCGAGGCCATAGCGTCTGGAATGGTTAAACGGGAAGCGAAGCCCGGGGTGGTGCGACCATAGGCAGTCGAGGGATGATGAGGGCTGGCAGTTACACGAAGTGGGTCGTCAATGAATGCCGCATGGATCCAATTCCCGAGGTCAACTTCTGTAAAATTGAAAAAGTCAACGCTATTTCCGACGCTTTCACTTTGATCTTCACAATACTGTTCGTCTCCTGGAACCAACGCGTCGTAGTAAACACGCCTCCGTAGCTCCATGTATGCTTTATACGAGCCAAGTGATTCCTGCGCCTTCAGGGAGAGTTTTGCAGCCTGGTTAATCAACTCGTAGATGTTCGCTTGCTGTTCTGGCTCGAGAAGCTGGCTTTCAGGCGGCATCAAATAGTCCTTCTCATCACAAGGGGAGAACGTATCGTAATCATATGGTGCCAGGTAGTCAGTCGTATCTATCTCAATGACGGAATCGAAAGGAGAGAAATAATCGTCTGACGGAGGGATGAAGGTGCCGGAGTCGCCTAGTGTGTCACAGGATACGGAAGATGTTTCGAATGAGGAGTCGAGGGAGGGTACTGCGGTGCTTAGCTCCGATAATTTAGGGTATGACAGTGCAGCAGGTGGGAAAGATCTTTCGCGACGAGACAGAGAAGAATCAAATGTTTCGCTAGGATTGGATAGCGCCGAGGAAGAGGCAGGTTTTTCGCATTGAAGGGAAGATGGTTCAGGTGCATCGCTAGGGTTATAGGACGTGTCCGGCTGAGGCGTGTAAACATCGGCGATATTAAGGGAACGCAGCGGAGATGCATTAATATGATGAGTCGATATAGGAGAATTAGGAAGGCGAGACTTTTTCAAAGGACGACCAGGAGAAGCAGAGCAATGTTGCGCGCCAGCAGAGTCGGTATTTGCTGTCGCGTTCGGAGCCGATGCAGGAGCGTTCGTAGTCATGGGAGCTAAGGCTGTACGTTTCGCCTTGACGGGTCGCTTCCGGTTTGTCTTCGCTGGTCGGGTGGAAGCCGAGTTCTTGCAAAACGATCAGCGAACAATCAAAGATGGGAGCAAGGCTACAAACCTCTACCTGTGCCCCAGAAGCAGCAAGCTGAGCCTTCTGCATCCTACTTCTAGTGAGATTGTTGAATCTCTCCTCTTTAGCGACCCGAAGACCTAAATATAAATGAGACAATGTTCCGCAACTACCAACGCCTAAAACGTACCTCTTGAATGGAAGTAATCATATAAATGACGACGGTCAACGTTGTAACGCTCTTGAAGGTCCTTCCTGATTGAAAAAGATGGCATATATGCGCCCGGTTTGATGTGTACTTCCATTTCGCGAACAAGGTCAGGTCCAAGCCGAGCAGCCAGATCTACAAGACGATTGTAGCGTTAGCATATAGCTATAAAATAGAAGAAATAGCGCATATACGGAGAGGATTGACCCTTCTTGGCTTAGTATTGTCATCAGCGCCATCCGGAAGTAGCACTTCGACAGTTCCTGGAGATTCGTTCTGTCCTGATGTTCGTTTTCGTTTTTTGCAGGCTGTGGGTTGTACAGTGCAGAAATCACCCATCTGGGATGAGTTGTTGGTGATTCGTGAGGTAGATCGTGGGCCGTCGGGTTTCGCTTGCATCGTAGTCCAATGTGAAAAGAGGACAGGTGACGTCATAGACTAAGACGCGTCGCGTAGAGGTATGCAGACCACGTGAAAGAAGAGTTGCCTATTTCGGAATCTGAGGTCGGAAGAGGTGATGCCAGGTTCACCACCTTCTACCTGACAGCGAATTGACAGAAGCGACGTCTTCTCTATGAACAGCAAGAACAGAAGAAACAGGTTGTTTGATTGACAGAGACGTTGAATGCACATTAAGATGGAAATGGAAATCCAGTAGTACAGTAATGCTAAAAATACAAACTTGCGGCAAATACAACTTTGAAAAAATAGTGAGCATATGGGACTGAGTTTAACCAGGGACACGTACTATCTCGTTTTATCTTGATCTGTGATTCTTCCATCTTCTTGAACAGTTCTGCATCCCCGATTACTCTAGCTGCATCCCGTACTTCACGACATGTTTCATCCAAACGCGTGATGACTCGAACAATGCTTCCTTCAGCAACATCTGTCAGGGCCGTAATTTGTTCAAATGGCTGCGGCGGTAGTGTAAGGGTTTTTAGCATATGAGATGTCAGTCAAAGCGCACCATCCCTTTCGCCCACTCGTAAACCACCTCTACTAGCCCAAATTTGAGCTTACGGAAGTCTTCGACCGGGACTTTATGTTTATCCTGCAGCCGTTCAATGCGTTCGCTGATTGCCAAAATGGCATCCCTGCCTTCCTCCAGCTTTTTCGGAATGACAGGTTCGATGTCCGTCTTCTCCTGGAAGACAAAACATGATAACAATGCCACAACCTCCTCGGGTTCGTAACCGGCCAACGTGTTATCAAGAATTAACTCTGTGAGCACTAGTTCACTGGCGGAATTGATCTATCACCAGATTTATCTAACGAGTCAACGATAGGCAGCGAGGATCACGCACCTCGCAAGCTACACGGCCTTTGAGCAAAACAGTGGAATTGGCGTCGATAAACTTAAGGTCTTTGAGTACTTCTATCCGCTGCTCGTAATCAGGAATGAGCTCCAAATTTTGGTCTGAGATAGCAAGCTTCAAATCCTCGATGTTTGCTCGTAAAACTTTCTCCGTGTGTATTTTGGAATACTAGAATCATTAAGGATGCTCGCTCTTGGCAAATGGAGGGAAAATAACTACCCACATGATCCTCAAATTTTTCGCAAAGGAGACACGCTCGATTCTGGATCCTCTGGACGTAGGCACTACGACTTCTCAAGACTTCCTGGAAGTCAAGAGAACGCATTTTACTCCACTCTACTTCAGGAATGTTCCCGGAACTAGACCATTCGCTAACCATGGAGGCCAGGGCTGCCACTCCTTCACGCATGGCGGAGATAATATGCCGATCGACAATAGTGCTTACATCGACCTTGCCGAATTGGAATTGAGCTTCACAGAAAACGATGACATAGTATGACTTACTTTTGCAGTGCGTGTAGTTACCAAGCAGATACTTGTCAGCGGGACGGAAGTTAGTTCATATGTCCAGTTATTCACAGCTAATGTGCCAGGTAATGGCGGCCATTGAGGGGTGATACCTTGAAGAGAAAGGTCTTGGAAATGTTCAGCAAAAGTGGGTGTGAAGCATTAAGGCCCTACCGTTTTTCTTATCTTTGGTGGCCTCATCCACAAGGGCAAGGACGAAATACCTCTTAACTTCGTCTGCTTTTCCGGGGTCAGATGCTTGTATCGGTGTTTGCTTGAGCAGAATTGCAACGTTGTTCGTCTTAAAATGCTAGTATAGGAATCAGCATCATTCCAGTGGTTCAAGGGTACACATGTGCTTACGTGGTCGCGTAGGATCACTACTCGTCCAGGTGACATTACCTTTTGTCCGTGCGGACTATTTGTTGCCATAGACAGCAGTTGTTCGTTAAATTCTACAATAGAACGAGACGTGTCATAGAATAACTCGATGTCTGCGTCGCATATATCACATTGGAGCTTGTCCATAGCCGAGAGCATTTTTTCATTCTAGAACACGGAAGATATCAGCAATTCCACCCTGAACATAATCGGCTGACAGCGCCACACCTCTGTCACTTTTCTCTGTTGATCTGGTAACAGTCTCTGGGATGCGTTTTCCGAGAAGCTCCTCTTAATCATTTCCTCGACCTTCAAGGCTTCCACTCGAAGTAGGTTCAGAATCATGTTGTAAGTGAGCCTAAATTGAGACGAAAGTTTCCCAGGCTTTCCTAACATCATGGTGTGGAGCGCCCCTTGCTGCAAAAGGGTCAAGTTTCTGACATATTCTGGAAGAAGTCCAAAGACTCACCTCAGGTAATGAATCACCGGCTACGACGATTACTGTTCCGATGGGATCAAGACCACGACGGCCAGCACGACCGGCCATCTGTGTATATTCTCCGGGAAGGATATCACGGAAACTCCGGCCATCATGCTTGCGAATGCTGGAGAATACGACACATTTTGCGGGCATGTTAACGCCCTATAATAAGGAGTGGGTCGGAGTCGCATGAAGCCAAAAAAAAACCTGCGCACCATGGCGAAAGTTTCGGTCGCAAACAAGATCTTGACCAATCCTCTTGCGAACAATATTTCTACAAGCTTGCATCGCGAGTGAGATAGAAGAAAAAACCACGAAATGGTCAATCTACCTCCTTAACAATTGGTAGAAGACCGCCGTGATGGATCCCAATCCCACGGCTGAGAAGGTCACGCATGCGACGAATTTGTGGGAGTTTCTTATCAGAACCTAGCATGTGAGCATCAGAGAAAGCTCCAGGGACAAGTCGAGCCTTCATTCACACCTTTCAATCGGGATAACGCCTTCTCGATAGCGACATGTACCCTCACTCTTCTCTACAGAGGTACATAGATCGGCATTGGTAAGAGTGGAAGCATTTCTTCGCAGCGTTTCTTCGACAGAGTAAACACAACCACCGGGAGCAAAGACTTCTTCCGGAGATGTCCTAGTAGATGCACATAGAGATTCTTGTCCGCGGTGTGTATGGTCCTATGGGAGGAGCCTCCCCCCCGTGAGACTCGCGGTGGAGTTGATACACCACGACCGCCACGCTGCTGTCCTCTCTGCGCAGCTCCGCCGCGAGCACCCACACGTTGCACAGGCGGCAGACCGGCCGCCTCTCGCTCTTTGTCTTGCTTCCGTCTTACGGCCTCGCCAGCATCTTTGTATCTGTGGCAACCGACTCTATGAGAAGCAAGAACGAAAGTTCAAAGAATGCCCACCCCTGGCCTAAGAAATTCCTTTGTGCATCCACGATCTTGAACATATCACGCCCGGCCCAAAGATAATGCTCGAGAGGTACGGGCCGCTGGGCTGTGGAAATGACATAGATATCCTTCTTCTTCGTGCGCCTATAGATAGTGGTATGAGTAAAGATATGTGACACCAGGTAAAAGGTGCGTTCACCCAACCCAGTCCGCGAATTCTTTAGTATTCGGAACCGTCGCTGACAATAAGATTATGGTAACATGATCTGGAAGCATTATAATTACTTCCTCCCACACGACCCCTCTCTAAAAAACTTTAATGAATCATTTGATCTGAAAGACGCAATACGCGTACCTCCGCATCATTAACATAGTGCACTTCATCGAAAATAACAAACTCTACATCTCGAATAAGATCAGCACCTTTATAGAGCATACTCCGGAGGATTTCCGTGGTCATAATGAGACAGCTCGCTTCAGGATTGATTTGGACATCGCCAGTTAGGATCCCCACGGCGTTTGACGCGAATGTTTGCTTGAAATCGCGAAATTTCTGGTTAGAAAGCGCCTTGATAGGCGATGTATAGATAGCCCTACAGCAGGATAAGCGATAGCCGGTGCTATTAAAATTAACTTACCGTGTCATATGTTTCTCCGCCAGAGCTATTGCATACTCTGCGACTACGGTTTTCCCAGCGGATGTGTGCGCAGCTACAAAGACCGAATCGCCCATTTCAAGATGATAGACAGCTTGTTTTTGGAACGTATCTAATTCGAACGGATACTGCGCACGCTTCTCAGAGCTGGACACTCTATGACTGAGATTAGAATACAAACCTTATGCAGCCATATCTGGTACCAGCTCGTGGAAGTTCCTGAGAGGCGTATTGACATCAATGACATGAGCCCAATCGCGTTTCTGCAAATGTGGGGCTCGACTCCTCTTAGGAGCCTTCGCTGGTCGCAAATGTGATCTCTGGTATTCATGTCAAGGTCAAGAAACATCGGAAATGCCTGAGCTTACAGTGGAAGGCAGTAATTCATCAATTTCCGCAATGTTATTGGGAGAGGATGGAAGATTAGAATCTTGGTCATCTTCATCGGAGAGCTGAAACGCGTTCAATGTGAATAACGTTGATGAAATGACTATATAGAGTACCGTAGAATCTTCGTCTGTCGACGACTTCGTCGGCGTCAATTCATCGAAGGCAAGGAGCGCAATCGTCGTCTAGTTCCTCGCCCGCGAGACGTAAACCTCTATTGAATCCAGGCGGCACGGTCCGCAATCCCTTTTTGCTTGTAGTCAAGTCAAGCGACGCGTCAGGGTCAAGCAAGATATCTAATCCCCCGGGCCAAAATGGAACATGGCCCGACTTTCCTCGGACAAAGCTAGTGCTGGGGCCAGGTGCACGTTCCAGCGATGTGGATGTTACTCCTGTGGTGACTCGGGGGTTGGGAGTCTAACAAAAAAATCATTTATTATCGCCCCAACAATTTTGCTGACCTGACTGACTTCAATATATCCCGTAACCCGACCTTCTAACCCGGTCCTCACAAATGTCAGACCCGTCGGCGGTGGTGAAGGGGAGGACTTGAGTAGCGATGGGATTGAAAGCGGAATCTTTCCAATGCCTGGTAAATCATAAAAACCCACGTCGATCGTACAGAGTCATTCAATTACACTTGGTAAGTCGGAAGCCAATGCGATGGTAGTCGATCCTCTGGCTCAAGGATTTTTACTTCTAAGGCTTTATGGACGTGCTCCCTGCGTAGGCGGTTGGGAAAGGCCAAGCTCTTCCAAGATTCGAGCAGCATTTTCGCGTTGTGGATGAAGGATCTGGTCGACAATGTCGACATAAGCATCTGGATCCATGGAACGACGATGGAGTTCAAAAACTAAACAGGCAATGAAAGCCTTCAGAAGCAAACACACCGCAACAGCCCTGATTCGAATGTCCGACCTCGGACTTTCCAGAAATACAAGGGGGTACCTTAAAGTTAGTGTGTAATCGGGACCGGGGTGAACTCCAGGACAGTCTGCAAGCCTCTTTGCTCTCGTGCCAAGCATTCGAGTTTGCAAAGCCGCATTCCCTCTCCCGGAGCCGTAACATCGTTTCCTCTCTAAAGATGCCGCTAGGTGCGGGTGGACCCACAACAACATAAAGGGTTAAGACAGGATCCAGTATTTCAAATGTACCCAGGAGAAAAACTCTCAAACTCCGAATCTCCGCGGCTTCTTGGGGTACTAAATCCATTAAGTAGGTCAGAAGGTCAGTATTGTATATGCTAAGGTATCAGTACAGAAAACTAAATGCAGGATGATGATGTGATGCTAAGAACATTGCGAGATAAAACGAGAGAAGAGCAGTCCAGGGAAAGTTGTGGGATCAGTTCGCGGGGTTTGGATTTTGGCGATTTCGCGGTTGTCGTTTGTGAGGCGTAAACACACTGCACTCGAATATAGTGACGCATATTCCCTTCCATTAGCTCCTTGTAAGCATTCGTTTCGAGTTCGTTCACGAGTTGCTCAGGAACTCCGCTTCCTAATAGCAACGGTCGTCCTGATTTCAGAAATGACTAAAAGGACTTTAAGCATGAAACGATATAAAAAAGCAAGGCTACGCACGAATATATCATCTCTCATCGCCGTTCCTATCCGCATGTCGAATGCGCTATCAGTCCGCCAAGGTGTTACAGGAATCCAGTATTGGTTGTAAGCAACATTTTCAAAGGACTGATGATTTGAAACCCAATCATGAAGATGTGTTGCTGCATCGACATCGCCGCCTCGGTTTCGTGCTGCCATTTCCAGGAACGATAACCACCTTGGCCACCATGGAGAGGCTAAGGTCGATGTATCCAAGTTTATTCGATGATAGTTCTCATCGTAGCAATGGAAATCGAATTCCATTAGGTCAATGAGGCCTCCCGTCCGTAGAACACGACTTATTTGATCGATGAGATGTGCGTAATCTCGAATCTGTTGTAGTAATGAGAGGCAACACTTTCGGGAAATGCATCTTATCTTACACCGGAGGAGATAAGGCGACAGTGGACAACGTTGAAGTCACCATAAAAATGTTCCAAGCCAAGATTGATATCATCAACTTCACTCCTGGCCTGAGTTTCAGCGACCGGGATATTAAGATCATATAGAGACGAACCTGCAGTTTGGCGGCATGTACCTATGGACGAGGTTATATTATGGTAGATTGAATATAGATAGCAAGGCTTACGGAGATTGCATAGGAACAAGATCAACGGCAACGGCACTACAATGTGGAAAGTCAAGCGCCGCTTCCATGATCCTGTACTTATGCGTTAGCGAACCGGCTAGCGAAATATGGAAGGGACTAACCAACGCCCGCTGCCACAGCCTAAATCCAGGACGGCCTTTTGTTCCCCAGGTACATCGTCTGCCATGACCTCCGGAAGTGGTGGGATGTATTTGCCCATAATTTCAATGAACATGTTATGCTGAAGGTCTAAAAAGCAGGTCAGTAGTGTCCGCGACCGAGACTGTGACGACGCACCAAGACGATCCAACTCTTCAGCATCGGCGGGCAACCGATATATTTCCGAGTAGTTGTTGAGGCCACGCCCAAATTCCTGCTTGTATGCCTCGGCGCGTAGGGAGCTCGTCATGGACCATACTGAAGGCGTAGGTGATAGCGAGCGCATTGAAGCATCGTACGAAGTAAATGAACTCCCTCCCACACTCGGAGCGGGACTGAAAGGCGGTATTGAGGAAATTGAGCAGACGTCGCTATCATCGTCACTGTCGCCGTCGAGAGGCTTGGGGAACGTATGAGAAACCATGGCGGGGTGGACGGTTGACGACGGAATGGAGAGAGTCGAAAAATAATCGCGATGAAATAAACATCAGTTAGTAAATATAATACCCCTTTATAACCCTCAGGCTGATAGACCCGGTGCGATCGTGAGATCGTAGCCTTTCAGGCGTACGGCGGACATCAACCAGCCATTCCGATGGCATCCAAACTTCTTCCGAGCCCCTTCCGCTTTGAATAAATAGGTAAAATACTTATTTATTTTTCGGGGAAAATACCTGCAAAATAGGAATCGATATACTCAGAGCAATAAAATAATACAGAAGATACGAAAAATATACAGCACAAGCATTTCAAAAGTTGCGAGGAGGGAGAGCATAGCACAAATTAGAGATGGGGAGCTACCTAAGGCGTACCCTGTCGGAGACAGATATTCATATATGTCCATATTTAGCCCTCAGATTCAACTCAGCTTTCTCATCACCAACTCCGCCTGAACGGCATGCCTTCCTTTCTCAGGTTCACAGGCTTCACGTCGTCGTCGGTTGACCTCTCCGATGACAACAAGAAACCCCGTAGAGCGGCAATCATGACATCGACAATTAGTTACCGACCTCAGATTTCCTGCATGATTCCTTGGGACTCGAAAGAATTTCTCGAAAAAATCTGGTGTAACTGCCAAGACCATCTGGAATCGATGTCATCATCTCCGACTCGGAGTAGCAATTGGTTTCAATTTCCCAAAACGCGCTTGCCCTGTGCTACGCGTCGTTCACTCAATGGTCACCGGACATCTTCCCGTTCTTTTTGACTTCTGAGACCCGTTCGCTGGGTTACAAGAAGTTAAGCCCCTCATATTGCTGCCCCATTACCTCGGTACGCCACGACCGCCGACTGCGACTACGTTTATAACTAGGGGTCCGAGCGCTTCTGACCTCTTCCGCATGCATGCGCGGTCACGAATCCATGTACGGTTATTTTGCGCCTTTAGGTCTCATGATAGGCCAGCCGAAGCCGCCTTTAATCTTATCAGTGTTCCAGCCCACGGAGAGCTTAGAATCTTCGGAACTCTCAGTAGTGCCTTCAAATTCTATAGTACTTCTTCGAGCGGCTTCGCCTCCGTGCATACAATTCAGATGCCGCAATGACAGTTCTCTGATGATGCTACACATAGGGAGTAACAGAGCGCATCCAATTCGCTGAGACCCTACCGGCCTTCATGTACCCATATGCTGAAAAGCCAGCATGAGACCGGCGACATCAGAGATTCCTCTACATAAGTATGTATACTGCCCTGATCTTTTCCATCTATAGATACTAATCCCTTTGGATACGCATGTTCATCAGGTGAGGGAGGTAAATCCCGACGATGGGCGTTATATCCTCGGAGTCGTCCTCGAATCCCGCCTCTAGGGATAGTATTACTGTTCAAGACCAGCCTGACGCCAAAACTTGAGTCCCAACTACTATGTGTCGCTCATCCCCTATCAAGCATCGGAGAGCACTCCAGTACCGCCGTACGTAGACCAGAATAGCCGAGAGGGTCTATTATTGACATTATGCACAAAGGGAAGCAAATCACGACAGGGTAGGTGAGGTAAGGGTAGACTTTCCCCGGTGATATTGGCGTCGGTGGGCCTTGGGTGTTGCAGGTGTGAGCAGCCCTCGTTCTCGGAAGTCCCCTTACAGTATGGAAGCAAACTTGCAAGATCACGGCGGAGAAGGGTCAATAATCCTACAATATTAACGCTCGTTCGAACACCGGGCGAGGCACGGTAGGAACATGCTGAGGACAATCACACAGTGTCGGTATCATGCTTATGTCCGTGAAGGACAGGGTTGCGAATCCGGCAAAGCGATAGGTTGAGGGATTCAACCGAAGAACAGAATTAGTGACGATGATATTCGCCACATAGGAACTTCGCAGCATGCGGCACCAAATATTCAAATACAGCATGCCTGGCCTGCACGTTACATACATGTTCACAGCACAACTTACCTACTACCGCTATTTCTTCTTCAGCGCCGCAAACCGTCTATTCAATGCCTCAAACTCGTCCTCTACCGTGTCCGTTACCGCCGGTGGGGCTTTTGAAACGGGTGTTGTCGAATCTTCCGGTTTTGATTTCTTGTTGCCTGGACCATCAATGTTGCTCGGTGGAATCGCAGGGAGTGTAGGACCGGGCTCTGCCGCGGATTCTGGTCTATACGCAGGTGGAGAATTTGCCTCACCTGCGGCCGTTTGCTATAACATAAAGCAATGGAGTCTCCCACACGACATTTAAAGCTAGCGTAGAATACCGACCTTTTCATCTCCGTTAGAGCCGTCGTCTATGTTATCGTCCGAACTTGGGGTATTCGGAGACGTCCAGGAAACCCCATATGCCTTCGCTATTTCCGCCAAATAAGCATTGACGAGCTCTGGGGAAGGCATATTAATGTCCAACTTTCGAACGACCTGCGCACGAATACGTCTGTAGGCATACTCAAACGTAAATGAGAAATCTTACGCGGTCACTGACACGTCCATCACGGTTCTCCATGACGGCGATAGAGAACTCTCTACCGTACTTGTGCATGAGAATGTCGCGTAGTACATGAAGTTCTGGAAGTGTATGTTTGAGAAAGCAGTTGACATGGTGAAGAGGGTTTTGGTATATACCTTTGACTTCGGTTCGGGGTGCAGAAAATATTATCCTGGATCAGCAAGCCTAGATTAGAAGAAAGAGTGGTGGGGCAAGACCCTTACTTACGAACAAACGCCTTCACTGATCGCCGGATCGGGTTCTCGGGAACTTGAATGACTGGTGTCAATCAACCGCGGCGGACGCCACAGATTTTCGCTCGCTTACTTTATGTCTAGAAGCCCAAAGCGAGCTATGAGAAGTTCGCAGTAAAGCTCAAGCAGTTCCAGAAGCTCGATATGGATGTCTTCATTGATTACTACGAATATCCGGTTCAATAATAACAAGGAGGTTGAAATGCGGGACATACTGGTCTCCACTTTAACCCTGGCGGTCTCAAGCTTTCCCCGCTCAATTAGAGTGGCAATGTCTCGACGCGAAGCCTTGGCCTGGGCCCCCTTCTTCTCTTGTAAAGTCCTGAGTCGTTGTACGGATATGCTGTTGACAGAGGGCGTGTAAATGGAGGATCATTAACTCCAGTAATTACAGTCGATCATTACCGGAGCTGCACCTTACAAGAAGTGAGTCGACGACGGATAAACGATGGTTTGAACTGGATCTACCTTGGCTTTGGTAGAATTCCAAGGAATCATGTCGGATGATGGTGAAGGTACAAGGCACGTGGATTCTGTTTGTTTATGGGGTGCTAAGTCTACTCCGCATAATAAAGCCAAGGGTAACCGTATATCGGAACTTGCTTCCGTACTTCTTTCCTTGACTACTCGACTATTGACCGTGTCAATGGGGATGGAGACAGGGTAAGATTTTCTGCCCTGCCCAAGATTTTAGGCGAGAGGGTAAATAATCATCTTAAAGGGTAAAAGCGAATAATTGATATGTGCCTCTACGCACCTGCATCGGCAGGCCGGACGGTGATGAATATTGATTGTACCGGCACTGATGATGTTCGAATTCTATGACGCATGCGGCCACTGTACGACCACCCTCGCCTGGATAAACGGCTCCTGCTTCCAGATCTTCGTTCCCCTTTCTTTCCCCACTTTCTTTCTGCGGTTTGCAACCGGAAAGTACTCACGGCTGCCCCGCTTGTCACGTCTGGCTGTTCGTCGCGCTGAATCCTTGAAATAACTTGGTACAACAACTTCCGGCTCCTGTAAATCTTAGCTGGGTGCCTATGGCTGTTACATCCCATATGGTTATTGCCTGGTCCACTAGTTTTTAGGGATGCCGCGGACGAAGTCACGCTAATAAGAGGTCGCAACTGGTTCACATGTATACTGAAGTTGCTTATACGTACTCGAGGTTGTCTCTACAATGTCTTTCATGCTCTTCGGTGTAGCTAAGGTTTCTTACAAAGGCACTTGACGGTGACAGGTTCCCAATCAGACAGACCTAAAATTGCTTCGCTAGTAGACATCTGGCGATTTAATATCGGACTCATAACTTCGACTGCCACCACAAGTGAGCATATGCGGATTGCCGGTATATGAGGTGGGCGGCCACCACAAAAGTGTCCGACCAGAGGAATGTACGGTCATCGATCTTTACAACTCAGAATTCTGGTTAACTGGATTTGCACAGCCAAGCTGGCTCGCATCGCAAACTTCCAGACAATACGGCCCGGGATGGCTGTCAGAATGCCTTGAGCTGTTAAGCTCATCGAGAATACTCGCTTGAAAGGCGAACACGCACCGGAGACATGTTTACTCCGATGGATGGTGTATCGAAAATCACCTGGACGCATATTTGGGCCCGCTCGCGCGCAACTTTACGATCGGGTCGCAAGCCGGAAGATAGGGGCTGATACGATAGTATGGACAAGCAAAACCAAGCGACCCGGAAAGACGAAGATGTGGTAGTAATTCAAGTCCACGAATACAATTCGTGTAATTGACGAAAACAGAGGTCCCTCAAAAACACGGTCCCTCATTTTCCTCACCGCTATCAAGCCATTCTTCTAATCAGACAATCATCAGAAACTGCGGGTTGAAAGGGGTAAAGCCATGAAAACGGACCAAGTGCTTCCGCGTTGTCAACCCACCATTTCTTATATTCCTCAAGGACATCCTTCCTCACAGCATCCTTCTTGGCTGCATACGCTTGCTGACGAGCTTGCCGCGTGGCTTCGTCTACCTAGAGAATCGTCAACGTCAAAAGGTGAGATGTTAAGTATGAATCTTACTGATTCATCGAATAGATCTCTAGGAGAAGGGGGAAAGAGACGCTCCTGGAAAGATGGCATCAGAATGACAGAATCTGGCGTTGCTGAAGCCGGTGTTACATACCCTCCACTTTTCTAATTCTATAAGAATTGGATGCTTCTCCAACATCGCCGCTGCAAATAAAGCACTCGAATTGGAATTTGAGCGGGTAGTGGGATTCAATATAGAGCCCATAGAGGAGGCGCATGGATCTGGTTCTGAATGCGGCATGATGGTTGAGAAATGGAAACCTGGAACTGACCCGAGGATTTTGAACATGGCTTTTGATTGTCTCGATCGGCAGCCCCACTGTCTCACCGTTTTTATATCCGCCCAAATCTGCCTTACGAATTTACCTCAAAACTCTCAAAATCGCTGAAGAACTCTACTCAGGAAGAAATGGAAGTAGAGCCCTTCTCTTTGCCTTGAACCACGGACCAACTGCTAGTACCCTTCAAACGCACATGTCAGCCATAGTGACCCATCCATGGCTTCTAGCCGCCTGCCGTATGTGCCGAATACTCGTCGCTCCTGACTTTCCCAGCTAATTCTTGCATTGATTAGGCCATTATCCCATTTCAACGATCTCTCTAAAATTGTGAACGCCGTCTAGTCTGCGAAGACGTTCACCTCCCTGAGCGATTTCTTAAAGAACATATTTAACATCGAACCACGCCCGTACCCGTTTCTGACTTGGAACCTTAGCTTCTGAAGATTTCGACGAGGCTTCTTGTGAGGGCTTATTCTCAGAGTCTTGGGGTCCTCGGATTCTTCGTACCGCCTCCGGTTGTGTAAAACCTTTCCCAACAATGGCATAGCAGTACACAGTTTTGCGTTGGGAATGACCGATGCCGATAACCGAACCACCTTTGTCGATTCCACAGTGTCGCATCCAACTGGTCTCCTCTGGTTCCGAACATCTATCTTTATAAATTGACCCAGCATTACCTATTCTCATCCATTTCACTACTTTGCCTATGCTACCCATAAATCCACCCATGATGAAATCGACGGCAGCATTACTATTACCTGCCCAGTGCCACCGTCCCAAACATAGTACTCGTCCTGTGTATATGGTATCGCTCTGACCGGTTCAACCGATACGCCAACCACGTCATCCTTAACATCCGTCGGCGCTAACCCACCGTTGAGGACAAGAAGATCAATCTACTGTTGATCTATGGCCTTTCCAGTCATTCATTTTCAACCGTTAAAGTCCAGAGTGACACTTGGAACCAGCTGCATTTAACAAAGGTCTCAGACAGATCTGAAAAATGGGCGTCCGGGAAGTAATGTGAAGCACCACCACACTAATACAACCTGCCAGCCCTCGGTTAGGTTAACTATAAAAGCTCGATCAAAACACCCAAAAAACACCATGTTTAAAGCAGCGTTTAAATAATCCTGGTATGTCTTGAACTCTGACCATCTGATATCCTAACCGTAATTCGGTGTTCCGGGTTCTGATTTATGCTGCTCGCCGTCCTGTTAGTCAACAAGAAGCAGAAGCAAATACTCAATGCTGTACTCTAACATCAGTTGGACAGCATGTGCAGTGTGACGGCAAGGATATGATAACAATAACGGTGAATTGAGCTGAAAGCTCCTACGAGGATATTCCAGGATATTCAATTGTACTAGGAAAAGGATCCGTGTCGCAATATATTTACTGTTAGTGGTCCTTACGGAGGCAGAAAGCGGGGTGATCTGATCGTGCCCCTGTGATGGTTGTTTGGATGACGGTTGCCGCTTATGGATCCAATACATCCATGATGAAGTGACCGTTCTGTTAGTACTGCTTTCGGTTCTCTGCATCTTCTGACTCGACGCCATCTCTATTCTGCTCTTTTGCCGCCACGATGAGCACGACCCTCTCTCACACCACCAGAGTTCGCCAGTCTCTTCATCTGTCCATAGACCCATCGCCTTACCACCACTTTCGTGCCTCATCATCGGATTCAAATACATCATCCTCGGATTCTGCAATGACCAGCTCAGAGACCATGGAGAGCTCTCCACCTTCTTCTGTCTCCGAACCAAGCAGCATCATATGCACAGTGTTGTGCATGTATGATTTCCAGTCGGACAATCCAATTCACCTATCCTTTCGCAGGAACGAAATGCTCGATATCATCACACAGGAAGCCACCGGATGGTGGGCAGCAATGCGACGTGGAGGCAATGTCGTTGGCTGGATACCACAAGCCTTTGTGCGCCCGCTTTCGTGGGAAATGGCGGAGAGACTGCGCAGTATTCTGGAAGAACTTCGCGTCTTTGAATATGACGCTGAGCAGCTCTACAACTCTGCACCTACTTCACAGATATCTAGTGTCCTCGAGTCTCCTTTACTTATTGAGGCAGAAAAACATGTATCTGCTCGGTCGCCATGGTCTTCGCCGGAGACCCACCAGAGACCACACCACCCTCCCTCTCCCAAGACGCCAGTACCCCATCCTCCTTTGATAACCGTGCCTGTCAGACGCAAGCTAAGGAACCCTTGCAGCATGTCCGAGATCTCATGCAGGGATAAGCTCGCCACCCTCGAGCCACTCTCACCTCTCCGAAATCCCCCACGGCGCCATTATTCTCCTTTGGCTTCGGAACATGACTCAGACGCTGAATCTCCATCTGCCTCTGACAGACGCCGTTTGGAAAAGATTAAGCAGCTTACGGGAAGCGAGGAAGCGGTCTCGTTCATCAGCACTGTCCAAGCTCAGGCCAATTCCCCATGGTATATGAAGTCACGGCACTCAGATCAGCTAAGGATTGACAGCGAAGGCCAGGTCCGCTCCGGGACCACAGAGGCTTTGGTGGAGAAACTCACGTCGGAAACCTCCAAAGATGTTATCAGTAAGATTTAACTATCCTGCATATCCGCCATCTACTAATTCATAACTACCTCTACAGAGGCCGCACAGGAAAACACGTTTCGGAACGCATTTCTGATGACATTCCGGACGTTCATGACCGCCGATCAGCTGTTCACCGCACTTGTGGGTATTTATGCTATGGAATACCCTAGCAAGATAACGGATCCAGAATATGAAGAATGGAGGGAGAAATGCTCTCTCCCTACACAACGCATAGTGCTGACTGTCTTTACTATGTGGCTTGAAGATCACCGGTTACTTGAGGAAGAGCCACACATAGCCCAGCACCTCACTGATTTCCTCAACGACGTAACCCCTCCCCTTGCCGTGACGGCTAAATTAATTGTCAAATCTATCGAGCGGCTGGTGAGTATATCAAAATCGGACTCTTTCACGGCACTCAGATCCTTCAGACATTTGCTAGTCCCTACGTGGAATCGCCCGTAGTATCCCCTCGTCGGAGAAAAAAATCTCGCGATCATAAGGGCGACCTTCTCCGCCTTGATCCCACAGATTTGGCCGAACAGCTGTCCCTATTTGAGTATACTCTCTACAACAAGATAACTCCTCAAGATTGTTTGTTGTATGCAAAGTCGCCTCAATTGGCCCCGAATCTCAACACTTTCTGCGCCACCCATGATAAACTGGCGTCCTGGGTAACCTTCAGTATCCTGAACAACGAAGCACTAGGAAAACGGGCGGATACTATTGACCTCTGGATCAAGGTCGCCGAGGTATGACTTCATTGCTATCTTCACCACAGAAATCACTCTGATCGCCGCCCTAGAAATGCCGAAATATGAATAACTTCGCATCTATGAGCGCGCTTATTACAGCGCTCAGCAGTGTTGTCATCACGCGGTTGCATCTCACATGGGCCCATGTGGGGCGAAAGACGAATCTTGACGCGCTGTTGAAATATAACGAACCTTCCGGAGGCTTCGCCGCATTTCGAAATCTTCAAAGTAACGCCGAGGGTCCCTGCGTACCTTTTGTAGGGATGTACCTTACCGATATTGCCCACACCAAGGATCAGTTTGAGGACGTCGAGGATGATGGCCGAATTGTGTTTATCAAGCGGCAGCGGTGGTATGAGACTATAACACAGATGCTACGGCACCAGTCGAAACCGTATAATATTGGAGAGAGTATGTCTATTCGGGGCTTTATTTCTTTAAATCTACGGACAACTGGTACGAAGGACTGGAGTTTGGCTTGGGCAAAAAGTCAAGACGTACAGCGTTCGGAGCTGGAACACGCAGATATCCGTAGGGGGTTGGAGGCTGCTGGCTTTTAGTTTTCATCTTTGCTTTCTCAACTTTGCTTTCTTGTGTTTTTTTAATGCTTTTGGATTTATGCATGCGTATATAGCGGACAGGTATTCAATATTCAACATAGGGCTGTATAGCCCCTAACTATGGACCCTGAAAGTCACGATCATTCTTGCTTTCTGCCACGACTGCTTAAGACATGGCAGGCCTTCTGGCTACAACGACTGTGATCTTTGTTCTCGTTCTCGCTATATTTTATCAAGTTTATCTAAGTCCCACGCTGACAACATTTGGCATCGGTCGAACTGTCGGGCCATACGAACATAATGGGCGATGTAAAACCATTCTTGAGGTAGAAGGGTGTGAAAGTGAACCATTGTCTTTTTTCTTTTGTATAGTCATTAACTGGGCTCTCGTTTACAGAGATAGTGCTTCACCATGCAACTGGAAATGTGTATATGGCCTGCTCGACACTGAAACAACGATTCCATGCGTTGCATCCATCAAAAGAAGCTACTATACCGAGCTCTGAAACCAACTACTTTGCGATGTATAGTCCAGACGGACGTATTACCCGTCTCTCCCTACAAAATTTTGACATGTCTCGCACTGTCGTATTCCACGGCATGGACGTCGTTCCATCATCCACTAATACTCAAGAACTCTTTGTATATCTCGTGCACCACCGTCTGCCTCTGGGCTTTCAAGACCCTGCACGAGTGGGCTACGACTCCTCAATTGAAATATTCAAAACTTCCGTTGGAAACACAATTTTGACACATCTACGAACCGTTGAACACCACATTATTTATTCCCCCAACGACGTTATTGGCTCCGCCGATGGCAAGAGCTTCTTCTTCACCAATGATCGAGGGGGACCAAAAACCGGCCTTGTGAGTTTAGACATTGCTTCACCCATTTACCGCAATTCAACGAGGGGTTAGACACGAGATTTGTACGAGTTCTTGAGGCCATCTTCGTCTGTTGGCTACTGTCACGTCGAAGAAGGCTGCAAGACATCGATATCTGGAATGCTCAATAACAACGGTATCGTCCAAGCTGACAACGGAACCATTTATGTCTCCAGCACCCTCTCGAGTGGAATACGCGTGTTAGAGAAGCAGGAAGACAATACACTCGTTCTAACAGACGTGATCCCCTCCGGTGAAGATTTCTTGCTCTTTTCAATTCTACCCACGGTTGCTAACAAGACGAACCAGAAACTATCATCGATAATTTGTCCATGGATGAAACTGGGGCTGTGTGGGCGGCTGGTTAGTTTCCGAACGTACCCGTTTGGCTTTGATCTGACGCGTCGGATCCAGGTATTCCGAGAGCGCAGGATGCACTCAAAGCAATGATGAACCTGTTCACAACCCCATGTCCTGTCTCAGTTTACAGGTTTTCTATAAACACCGGTCCGTCTTCGTTCTTCGGCGAGAAACTACAAAGGAGAGAAGGTACGGACAAAACCTTGAACGTGGTCCTAAAGTTTAATCCTTGTGCTTCATATCTGATTTTAGGTGCTGGAAGACGATGGAAGCTTGGCTTCTTTCATTAGTACGGCAGCCTATGACTCTCGACGCGGTCGACTGTACCTCCATGGTAAAGTCCATTGTATTGAAAATTTCATTGGTTCTATCTAACACGCGATCGTCGCAGGTCTGGGTTCTCCTGGGCTTACCGTATGTACGATCTGAGAAAGCCTTTGGGGGAACAAGAGCATCACTATCCGGTCTGCCGTATTGTAAAGAGGAACCGCAGGGGCAGGGCTCTCAAACACAAAATAAATCATTTCCTCATGACAAACATCGCCACCCATGGGAACTCGAGGGAGGAAGAAGAAGAAGGTAGCTCTTTAACACTCCGAACCGTTCCCAGGACGGTTCACTTTTCACATTGGTCGTTTTCCAGAAACAAAGATCTCCGAGTCAATAACGTCGGAAAAAGAGTGTCATAAGTGTGATAATTATAGATATCTATTATTGGAAACCCAACCCAGGAATAAGGACGAAGGCACTTACTCTGAAGGACTTTGAACGGATTGCATCAGTCGCATTACTATAGGCTCATATGGTAGAGCGGCAGCGAGTCATCTCCATAAGAGGGCTATCTCCATGGATATTGTCAACGTCCAGAGACTCGGAAAGTATCGAGTTTGATATAGTGCAGTGGGGCCAGCGATGGGGATGGGGGCGGCTGAAACGCAGGGCGGTCTGCATCAATCTTCATTCATCTGTCTCGAGAATACTGATTCAAAGATATTACCGGTATTGGCTGCATTCTGAACGTCCTTCGCAAATTGGCACGGTGAAAAACAAGCGAACTTGAGAATTGATTTATAATAACTGAACAATGTTTGTTTAACTACAAATAAATAATGTTTATGTTTAGATTGAAGCTGCCCAGCTTCCAAGCCAGGAGCTCATGGATAACAGAGCTTGAGTCTGGACTTCGGCAATGGAGCTGTCTGCTTCCGCATTTGCAACTTTCAGGTCCGAGCAATGAAAGCCATCACCCACGAAGATGGGCTGCAGCAGCGTTCCTAGGATGTCTAAACCGTCAGCGGACATGGTGGCACCTCTCCATGGGTCGCCTGGAATGCATAAGAAACAACAACATGGCTAAGGGGGGTTAACTTACGGTTCGCATTGGCAAAGAACAATCGATCGGCCTGTACGGCCCAACCGGTGTACCGTGAGTTGACATTAGCGACCGAGGGTTCAGGACGGTTCCGAGAACGCGTCTGGAAACATGAGAACACATTGACGCTGGAAAGGAACACAGGCATGAAAACCAGCGACATCAGAGAGATCAAGTGACCGACCTGAGCATACAAAGTATCGGCATTAACTAGTCTTGAGACAATTGCGGGGTGGCCTTCTGGGGGCCCGCCCTAAACACGGTGTCAGTCGAACGAAAAGTTGAACAAAGCGCCCTTACCTGGTACCAGCCGACTTCATTGCATCTGAATAGAAGAATCATTAGATAAAGATGCAATCATTTTCACAAGTGGCGCCAGGAAAACCTACACGGTCCACATCCAGGAACGGTAAGAGTTGCCCACCGCAAGTATTGGTATAATAATCCAGGGTCCCATCGTAAGTGCCCAAACATTCTCTGTCTTGGATGTCAGTGCCAGAAGTACAAGATCATCAGTCACTTACACTACGCTAACATCACCGCACACTAATGAACGGAACACCGATAAATCAATAGAACAACACGGACCAGAAGTAAGCACTTACGATGTTCAAGGTACTCGCCCTTAAAGTAAGCGCCCCAGGAGGCCAGGGCGTGTTCAAGGCCCCAGCCCTCTGCAGGGGCGCTGATACCATCTTTTACTTCTAGTGCATCACAGAACTGGTAAAATAGTGCATCTGGCCCTGACGTAGGCTGAAGAGACTGCCAATCCCAGAGATTGTTTCGTACTAACTCCGAAATAAGTTTGTGAGCACGCGTATACCGGATACAGACGTACGGGCACCCGCAGCATCATCAAGATGAGTAAGATTGCTCATGCCAAAAGTCTCCTTGACGGAGTCAATGGCCGTGGTATTATCGCCAGTGAAAACTTCATCCACATAGGCAATCACGGCAGCCACATCGGCGGAACAATTGGCAGGCATGTACTGGCGGATAGGCTCGTAATATTGCCAGAAATCCCTGTAAAAGCCGTCCATTTCAATGAGCACGAGGCTGTACGGAATTTTGTGGATCCTACGTTATTGCTTCCACTACTGCAGATGACGCATAACCGGCATAAAACAATCCGGGGTTGCTAGTGGTGAACCATTAACAAAATTTGTTTCAAAACCAAGCCGATTTACTCACTTTACCATAGTCCAGCTCACCAAGGCACCTATTCTAGATCAGATCTATAGTCTTCAATCAGAACAGAAAAGACACCGACCAGGAGTAGCTTCCACCAGCCAAGATCCAAGGTGCTTTATCAGGACCCAGTTGATCTCCATTTGTCATTGGCAATTTAACATTCTTAGCAAAGTAGACGAAATCGTTAATGGCTTGGGGAATGGTGAGCACTTTAAGGCTCTGCGATGAAAGGTCTGGGTATGGGTTACTTGCACCGTAGAAACGGTGCTCCAGGATCACAACCGCTCCATGCTGCTGTTGTGCGATCTGGCCAAAGATTGAGATATTGGTAAGAAAAGGGTAGTACGCTGACAGATGTGATAACCGTTAATTACAGAAGCATGCAAGAAATGAAAACGGCGCACTCTCAGCATTGTTTTCCCCGGGAGTAAGCAGGATGATCGGACCGCCTAAATGGTGCGGGTCAGCAGATCGGCGCGGAGAAAAACACGCCACACGAACCGGATTCATAATACTCGGAAGTATGCCAATAACGTTGCTGAAACGTCCCCAGAGACGCGTTATTATGGTCGATCAACTGGTCAAAGTAGTACACGGTGTCGTAGGCAACAGTGGCCTTCGCCTGAGCGGTCGAAGCGAGGTACGGGGCTTCAACTGAGGGAAATATGGGCATAGGCATCATATTTGCATGAGGACGGCCGTCCTTGAGTATAGCAGATGCAAGTCCAAGCAAGCATGATAGAGGAGCGAGAGCGAGTGGGATCGAACGCATAGCGGAGAATTGAGAACTAACTCTGGGGCGAAGATACTAGTCGTATTACTCGACCTTTAAATACTCATTAAGCCTTGGCGGCGTCGTATGGTCAAGGGGCTGTAGAACCAAGCAAACCGGTCTGAGGAAGCTCAGGGTTCCTTTGGTCGAGTCAGAAACATCGTGATGGAACCTATAACTGATGTAGACGTAGTTTCTGGGCGGTGTGCTTCCATCATCTCCGAGTCAGAGAATCGGTCATAATCGCGCGCTGCGCCGCCGCATATGTCCAGCAACTGAATGAGCTTCGAGCCGCGATTTTCGAAATCAGCGGAACAGACCAGACGGGACCAATTGAGCCAGGCGTTCTTGATGTAGTAACCGTTCAACAGCGTCCTTGGATACAATAATGCATCGAAGATAGCGGCTTCGCGAACTGTGAGCAATTATGGCCCTCACATGGTTTGTATGGCTGCGTATGCAACTAAACCAGTACGGAACGCCAGATCACTTGAGCTGGCAGAGCAAGTACCAAGTCCCAGCTGGTCCAGAACGAAAATTTTAAGGATCAGATTCCTGAGAAAATTCGAAGTCGATACCGGACTCGGACCGAAGAAACAGCATGGCGAATCAAAAGTCATTTTCTCCAACAACATGCAGATTGAGGCGGGACAGTTAGGAGGCTGGCAGGCGGTGTATGAATGATCCAGCAGAGGATGAGATATTGCCTTGATTGACCATCAATTCGAATTTGGAAAACGTTTTAAGCATGACAATTTGTCCCTGGGGGTAAAGGCAAATAAATAACGTCATCACAAGTCCGACTCTATCGTATATTCATGATATATTGCAGTTGATTGCCCTATGTAGTCCCTCGCCCAGCGCCTGCACGATGTCCACCCCGCCGCTTACCTCCGCGGCCCGGGCGCTTTACCGGCTTCTTGTTTGAGCAATTATCGCAATACCATTTTCCTTCGGGGGGTACCTCTAGACCGATGCAGGTCAAATGGAACTTGGGGAAAAAATTATTAGCCTTTCGTTCATCAGGGATAACAAATGATTTACCCATTCTCTTTCACAATTCGAGTCATCGCATGCTATCATGTCACCGTAGCTGTACCCGTCACAGACACAGTATCTGCGATTGTCGCCATCTGCTTCGCCGTCTTGCTCTACAGTACCCTCGTCCTCTGCACCTGAGCCAACATTCATTGGCATACCAGCCTCAGAGTAGGCTTGCTGGATTCCTTGGAACAGGCACTCCGGGGCCCTCTAGCTGTCTGGGCATGGGCCACTCGCCCGGGCCTGCAACTACACCTCCCAGGGGGCCACCGTTCGGTATATGAAGCTCAAAGGGATGGGGATTGCCATTGGTATGATACGGAAGGGGAAGAGATGGATGCGATGCTGAGGGCGGGACATTGAAAGCTTCTCGACGCGATCCGTGGTTGGGCAGACCGTGATCGTACGTGCCGTTAGGGTAATGTTCGTTCTGAGGCGATCCACCACGGTGGCTATTAGCAGCAGTACGCGACCTCCTGTTGCCACCGTGAGTATGACCGGTGCCGTTCGTTCGTCCATGTGTCGAACCTCCACGCGAAGATGCCTGGGGTGGTTGGGGCGGCATATACGAAGTGACAGAAAGGACCGAGTCAGCTGGAGAACCGGCACGTTCGTTTCTGTAGAAAGTAATGAAAACCATATGTTTAAGACAGAATTTTCCGGCGTACCTGCGTCCTCGACCGCCATTACGCGGCCTGCTTGGTCCGTCTACTGCTCGCTCTTTTCTCGGAGTCCCATCATCGTCTCGCGGGGCTCTTTTTCGTTTGACAGGACTAGGGTCCGTCGCGCTCGTCAACAGAGAGCCATAGTTGCCTCGTCGTCTTCTTCCACCTTCTGTCATCGTGACCGGCATAAAGGTCTTGCTCGCCACATGTGGGTAGGTGGTTTGTCGATTGAGAATGGAAGCATCGAAGCCGGGGATGTGCTCTGCCAAAGTACGGAGGTGACTCATATGGGACTTGAGATTATCCGCAGCCTGGCAGGCGACACGAATCTTATCCTCACCCCCCGGTTTGAGGGTTCTCGCCTCCTCTGCAATCTCGGACAACAACCAAAGGCGCTCTTCTTTGCCTTTGCCGTCTTCTATCATCTGCGTAAGATTGTGGATTTTGGTTGTTATAGATGCCATGGCAGTGGAGAGGACGGCATCGAGTTCCCGAAGGTCCGCAAAATTGCGTGAGAGGTCGAGTGGTAAAGAGTCGAGTGTGTGGTTATACTCGGAGAGCAGAGAAAGAGAGTATGCCGTATCGATGTGTGAATTCGAGGACATCACTGCAGAGCGAGATTGCTGAGGCATCGTTAGGGATGTCGTGCACGACGTTGTGGCCAGCGCTAAAAAGGCCATTACATTTGTTGACCACAACAAAGACCGGTCGGCAGACCCGGTCCGGCGCCCCGAAGATTTCGCGAAAGCAAGGCAAGTATTATTTAAAAATACAATCAAAAAATATGCTACGATGAAGGTCGAATGAAAATGCTAGCAGCTACAAATATGTGATGATCGTGGCGTCTCGTTCGTTTTCCTGTCCTGCAGCCGGCAACCTCCGTGAACCTCCCTCAAGTGCTACTTGACAATGAAATCTCCAAATGCGCCCAAGCAAGGGCTTCTACAATCCATATGTTCCAATGGTATCGCGGCTTCTTCATTTCTCCGCCAATCATTTCCTGCAGCACACCAACTTCTTCAACCCACTTGGGACCCCATGAGTCCGGTTTTGTGACGCTCCTCTCGCCTGGCCTTTAGACCCCTTGCTAGACAGGGAGGCGTACATGGCATGTGCGTCTCGTGGAGACTGGTAGAAGGATGAGAATGCGTTTGGAGACGTTGAGCCGGTAGGGAAGAAGGAAGGCGATGAAGGCGACGAAGAGAAGGACATCATTGAATGTGGTGTCGTTAAAGCGTCAGAGAAAGAGCACTGCGTGGGCAGAGGCAAGAATAGTACGGTGCGTGTGGGAGACTGAGACCGTAAAGGATGGGAAGGATAGAATGGTCGTTTCAATATGAGATACCGATGTGCTTGCGAACTTTAACGTCAAACGAAGGACTTGGCAAGAGATGTCCTGCACAAGTGATGGTGTGGATGGTCGGTTCCCTTCCAATCGACCAGTCGGTGCTGTTGAAGAAACTCAAGCGTTGGCGCTCTGTTATATAGCAATGGAGAGATACTCCATGAAATTCTGGACCTATAGAGGAAAGACAAGGCAAAGCCCAAATTAGGAAGTGTCCTTGTCTACGAATGGTAAGTACAGCAAGTTTAATGTCATACAGCTCAGGGTGACTCCAAGCTTGGTTAGAGTGTTGCGTAACCAAGTCGTTGTATTCCGAGTTGGGAACAAGACATGCAGCTGTTCTTGTCGTCGAAAAGAGAAGCGCTGACCGAGAAATCAGGGCTGTGCTCGAAAGCGTACGAATCCTTCTACATCCGGTTCCATCACCGCTTGAGATAGAATAAGGGCCAGGATAATCCCGTCTCTGACGAGGTATTTCATACTTGGGGAGTACAGACGACCAGGAAAGAGAAGCGCTTTACAGCCGATAGTATTGCCTCGAAGTGACAGCCGCGACCAGAACGGAGGACAATGGCCAGTCTCAATGGCCAAACCTTGCTGAAAACGTAGAACAAAGCAGAGCCTCTTCCGTTTCACGGGCTATACGGTCTACTTGCTTCGACAAGAGAGTCATAGCCTGTCATAAGCGAATTCCATATTGGGATGTCATCAAATATTTTCGCAAGATTCACATCACGTGCTGCGCGGTTCAATATTCGCGGCCGCGATACACGCGTCTGACTTCCTGCACTGACTCGCAGCCACCTCCGACTTGTTCTCGTGCTCTCCCACGCAGGCCTCCGTTCCCCATCTCAATTACCCCTGCATCAATGGCCAAAGGTCCAGCATTCTACGCCGTAAGAGTTGGACGTAGTCCTGGCATATACTCCACCTGGTACATTCTCATGACCCAGCTCGGTCCAGCTTCGAACTGAGACATTCTAGGGACGAGTGCGAAGAACAAATTAAAGGCTTTCCCGGAGCCAAATACAAGAAACTTCCGACGGCGCAATTGGCACAAGAGTTCATCACTGGCACGTCAGGAGGATCAACCAACATCGTTCCTTCATCAGCGCAGACCACCTCAACTGCCACAAATGGATCAAAATCAGTACCATCAACTTCGGATACATCTCAGGTTGCCAACATTCCTGGTGAAATTACCGTCTTCTCGGACGGTGCGTGTAAAGGCAACGGCAAGACCGGAGCCGTGGCAGGAGTCGGGGTGTGGTGGGGTCATAACGATCCCAGGTAAGTGATACGTATCTAATGTGCTTTATGGTGCTTGATAGCGGTTGTCCGACATAGGAACTTGGCAGAACGCTGTCCAGGCAAACAGACCAACAATCGCGCAGAGCTTATCGTTAGTATCTTTTTCTCAGCTATCAGCGATTGTCGCTCAAACTGAAATATGCAGGCTATTGTGCGGGTACTCGAACAATCTCAGACTGAAACCAATCCTCTTCGCATCAAAACTGATTCCAGATACTCAATAAACTGTATAGGCCTTTTCGAAACTTGTTTGACACCCTTACTTATCTGGGTTCTCTAGGCGTGACACAATGGTTACAGAAATGGGTGGTCAACGACTTCATGACTGCCAAAGGCACGCCAGTAGAGAATGCGCCTCTCATCAGATACCTTGCAAGACTTCTTGAACGATCGGATCGGCTAGGACGAAAGATTAACCTTGAGTATGTTCAGGGACATATGGGTATCGAGGGGAATGAAGCAGCAGACCGTCAAGCAAACATTGGTGCTACACTTCCGGAGGTTCCAGAACGCAACTGGGAGAATCTGGAGAAAGTCTTGACAAATAAAATGAACACCGAGTTGAAGAACATGAAGCGTCGATCAGAACAACCCGCCACTCCATCTCGTAAGGAGAATCCTATTCCGAAGCCCGTGCAACAGTCCTCACCGATGAAGACAACAACAACAACGCCCGCCCCACGTTTGACTGAAGAAGTGAGTACTTCTTAGGTCAAAGAAGAGTTAGACTTTGACATTTTTCAATTCAGGAGGCAGCCTTCTACGCTGATGGGCTCTTAGACGACGATGACATTGAGCTGGATCTCCTCTGATGCACTTCGTGCTGACTTTGAACTTTGTGAATGTATTATATCTTGTGTATGTTTTCTCACACCCGTGTACTTTTAGTAGTACATTGTGTATATACCGGCGACTGAAGCCCTAATAATGCGATGATGATCTCATTGCGCAGTTGTACAGATGCATGCTACCAAGATTAAGTAGAACAGCAAAGCAATCAAACAGATAGTAAATCAGAAAACATGCGACTGCAGAAAGAACGAACCCAGGACCTGAAAAAACGAAACGAGAGTAGTAAGGTTAAGGTATACGTATGTGTTTGCGGAGTGTATGTATGTACATGAATGCATGAGGATGAAACGATGCAGTTGTGAATGCAGACGAGATACGAAAGAAGTGCGATAAGGATACTTAATAATGGATAAGAAGAAACGGACTCCTCAAAGCAGCGCGCTGGCATCCTTGCCCTCTGCAACCAGCCTTCGCCAATCCAATCTCCACTTGGCCATGTTCGATCGCAGCTTCTTGTCCCCAAGGGTCTTTTCTATCCAGAATAGAACAGCGTTTTCGTCTTCGGGAACAAAGAAGGACGATAGAAGCGATAGCACAGTTTCGAAGTTGGCGTTGGACGATGTGATATGATCTGCCAAAGGTAGCATTAAGAGATGAACCTGAGAATGGCACGGAAAGACCCGTACCCCGATATACCCAGACGATACACACGGCCACAGCAATGAAAAGGTCTTGTCCTTCTAATAAAAAAACATCCCATAGTCGCAGCTGTGTCTGAAAAGGAACCGAGTTGGCGAAGAGCGTGATATACCATTTCGTACCGTAGGACGTGGTTGAGATCATATGCTTTTTGAAAGCGGCATAAACATCAGGCATCATGTGTTCTGTTATTCTCTCTTGAACATATATTGCTTCCAGTAGACCAGGGAACCCGGGGCTGAAGATGTTATGCAGCGTATACGAATCGTGCAAACGGACCAACGAGGCGTAGACGCGTTCAGGATCGAAATAACATAGCAATGTAGCAGCAATGGGACCCATGCCCTGGACGTAGCCGCATTGCGAACAACGTAATGAGAAGCAGTGAAGGACATGGAAGAGTGATCGTTGCCTGGTCAAAGATTAGAAAAACGAGGACAGTAAGCGAGAGAGATGACTCACCCTGCGCCGTATCTTGTTCGAAACATTATGTGCCCTCCAATTGTCCGTGGAACATCCAAATCGATCTGGATATCGTAACTCGATGGCTTGTCCAGAGCGTTGCGATAGTCCTGGCATAACTTGGTCGTTTCTGCGTTCCCGGTCCTCGAAAATCTCCTCAAGAGTAACTCCCATGCAGCAGAACGCCACCGGTCAGGAATGCCTTTGTACGTGCGTTCTGACAATTTCAGTCCCTTAGAAGGCTTCACCCGCCATATTTGGACGTTGGCGCCTTCGTCGCGTTGTTCGGGTTCTAACATTCGGTTCCACTTAGCGATACGAGAAGCCTCTTTAACAGGGGTGGGAGTAGGTGGTAATGAATCTAGGGAAGTTGCAGACGTGGAAGCGGAGGGTGGGCCCGCAGTTGTCCGGCTAAGCCGTTTCAGTAAAGGTGCGGCAGGCAGCAAAATTAACCGGTCATGCGATGGGACATTAAAAAACCCATAGCTAGAACACGGTGAGAAGGGTAGCAGATAGAGGAGGAATGTACGCACCGGTCAACGTTGGCTAACGTCTGTATTTCTTGTTCATCCAACTCCTTCGACTTTTCCGTCCCATCACCCAAGGCTGCCTCTGCACAAAGCTGGCTCGCACGGCTCGCGCCTATCCGAGCTCGTGTCCGCTCAACTCCTTCCTCATAGCCATCGCCTTTTACTCCCGACATGTCCAACTGCGCGTAGGTGTTACGTACATGGAACGCATCCATGTCTTCGCCTTCTGACGGAACAAGTGAGGTTTTGCTTTGCAGAGTCGTTTCCAGTGGATGTTTGAGAGGTAACATAGGAGAAATCATGTTAGCCGTAAGTCGATCTGCTGGTACTGGTACCGGAGTTATTGCCCTTTCTGACGACTGGGATGGTGAAGAAGAGGCTGAGGTAGGTTTAGGAGAGAGGGTCTCGCGAGCGGAAAGTCGTGGATTTTCGATTTGGCGAATTATACGAAACGCCAGATAGGCACCTGGAGTTGGGAGATGAAGGATAGTGTTCGTCCGACTGGGACACTGGTCGAAGGCAAGGAGAAGTCGGTGACATCGCTACTACGAAAATGCCCGGACGAGCCACGTCGGCTGCTATACTCTGACATGAAGGAGGAAGGCGTCGCAGAGCTGGATACAGGGCGCGAATAAGAGGAATGCGTGATGGGCGAACCATTGGCCTTGGGTGCGACGTCTGTGAGATCTATTAATGGTGGTCTGTCTGTATTATAGTAGGCGAGTTCAGTGTCAAAATCATCGTCCAGAGTGTCTTCAGGGAGAGCCAGGGTGACCTGAGGAATCATGGTCTTGGCCATATCGGTAGAAAGCGCGTGAGAGGCGGCCCAACTGTTTCTGCCGTGGTCATCGCCGTACATGGAATAGATGGAGACGATGGCAGTCTCCGAGGACTGGCGGGATGCCTTTACGGTGGAATACCGAGAATCAGCGAAGGAAGAAGTCCTGGAGGAGGTGGTGGCAGAAGAGAAAGGTGAAGGTGCGAGGGTCGCTGAATGATGCTTGGACGATGATGCCAGCACCACCGCGGGGGCCTCCATGAAAAGAAAAGATAAAAGAGGAGAGTGAAGGATAGCGAAGATGGTGGTAAGAAGACAAGCTTCGTCGGTGGCGGGAATATTATTAAGAATTGTTTCTGATTTCTTTGATCTCTTTGGGAGTTACCGTCGGGAGCTTGTGGGCGCCGGTTTATTCGCCGATTGCTGCATGCTCTCACGGGCGTTTTATCGGCCACGTACTGAACCCACATTATCTTCCACCGTCTAAATGTGGATTGTCAGATGCTACCGCTGGCAAACCAAATTGCATTTATTGCTCGTTTCATCTATAAATCTCAAGTCCGTAGTAATTGTATCATCTCAACGCTAGAATAATTACTCCACTCCCGGATCCTTACCCATACAGTTTCTGTCTTCTCTTTCTCAACACTACTATCTCGTCGCAGTGTTTCAACGGTGACCGCAAATATGTACGTACCATTAATCGTTTGCGGGTTTCCGACACGGATGCGACTGGACAGCATGGCAGGTGACTCAACATATCCCGCTCTTCGCCCGTACCAGCGCAGGAGCAGTACACCCAACACATGCATAGGGTTCGGTGGAAACAACAATTGCCGGTGTTAACACGTCGAGGTTCCTTGAGAATGATAGGGAAGCCGAATCGTGTGGCAATTAAGCACGTCAGCTTAGTGACATACATGATGTACCGCGGCCGGATGCAAAGAGGACAACGAATTTGGAAGGAGAATCCATAAAACTCGGATTTTTGTCGTGAATTACCGTGACATCTCGGGGTTGCCAAGTCAAATGGTACCAACGTCGACTAGAACACATGGCGTAGAAAGTTAAGTAGCATGCTAGCGTTCAGAAGCGAGTCGCACTTTGCCTGCCACCGTCGACGTCGAGCAGTCGCACCTTGCTGTATTGAATGGAGCAAGATCCATGTAAAACTCTAGGCGGGTTCGGACTCTTATCGATTTATCGATGCTAAATCTGGTTCTAGGGAGCTTGGGGGATGGAGCAAGTCAGCCTGCATACTGAGTGCTCTCCGAGAAATTAGCCCATCAGTCCTTACGACTTGGCAGAGAGACAAAATAATCTCCATCATAGGCCAATCGCGAAATCTGTCACTATTTTCAATCTGTTCTCTCCTGGACTCGAACCAACCTTACGGGCGGTTGATGCAACTTGGATATTCCACTGTCGTCGAGCTGGGAACCGGTGGGTCGAGTGCTCGAGTCTATGATTAACGAGACTGATCCACAGACGTGCTGCATCATTCAAAGCAATCACCATGGTCCAGTTATTGCTTTGCAACAGCAGGACCTGCAGTGCATGTACATCAGAAATTCCCTACTTGAGACAATTACTACCCACAAGGGAAAATCAGACGTCGTTGAAAGTGCAATGATGGATGGTTACAAGGCAATCCTGTCACCGAGTTCCCCGACTTGAATGAAGCCAAGGTATTATCAAGCAAACCTCCCCCGATCCATTCCCGAAGGTCTTGCTACAAGTCGAGATATGCGTAGGTTAATAAGAAAAGTCAAACAAGGGCGTCCCAATGTTCATATCCTACATGAAACTACTCAGTCTGATCATGCCGACGCCGCTTCCCTTCCCGCCCCTCCTTTCGTCGATGTTTCTTTTCCTTGGTCTCCACCTGAATTTTCAACACAACCACCACTTTTGCCGCCTTCTTTGATCGTTTCTTCTTCTCTGGTTTCGGAGGCCGGGCAGGATTACTCTCGATTTCCAGCTCTGTTTCCTCTGCGTCGTATTTCCTTTTCGTTCTTTTCTTTGGTCTTTCCTCCTCGACTCGTATAACCACTTCCTGCTGCTGGCCAACGTCCATATCTTTGGCCTTCCTCTTGAGCTTCTTATCTTTCTTAGGCCGTCCGCCCTGACCCTCGTCCGCTTTATCTGGTGCTATCACTGACACTTCCTGAGCGACCTTCTTTTTCTTTGTCTCCTTCTTGCGTTTCTTCGAGGATTCTGGAGCTTCTTCTTCTTTGTTAAACGCTTCACGTCCCATCTGCGCCTTTTTATGCTTAATTTCTTCACGAGCTAGTGCCTATTTTCCCTCATCAGTCGAGAAACAAGAGCGCGAAGATGAACAATTCGAACCAGCTTTTTCTCAACTTCCTTCCTGCAATCCGACCATACAACCTCCTGCACTTTCTCCAAATTCACTGCTTGCTCCGCCAAGAGGCGCGCCTGACGATTTTCACTCGAAGATACCAATGCGAGCTTTACATCATGTCTCAACGACACGTACTCGAGAAGAGCAGCAATATAGCGAATGAGTTCGACATTTTGAATGGATCCCTTCCCACTGGGTTTGCTGAAATTGTTTACTCTCCAATTTGGGAGGTATTTGGTGAAGCCTGGATGACAAAATACGCGTCTTTAGCAGCTGAAAGTGACCTGGTCAGGCATGGCTTACAATCGAACGTATACTTTCGATCCGTATTTATGAGAAACGCGTCTGAATTGTTCGCGTTTTCTAGATCGTCTCGCCGTATTTGTTCCAGTACGCTCAGCAGGCCCTGATGAATATGTCAAGAGTGTTCAGGCACTTTGAAAGATACCAACGAATAGCTCGGAGCAGTTGTTGGTCTGTTTTCCTGGTGTGCGAATAGCTAGGTTCCTGCAAAAAAAAAAAGTTGGATGTCGTCGGCAATAAATCGGGAAAAGACTGACTTGGGCTGTTCGGTACCCCACCAAACACCTGAACCGGCAGCACCGTCGACGAGGCCATTGTTCCTGCAGGAACCGCTAAAGAATACGATGGTTGGGTCTGCGGACCCCTCAGACATAATGGAAACAGATGTTGACGCGCGGTTTTCAAGCTTGACAGAATGCAAACGCGTTCGGTTCAAGACGTGTCAGGGTTGTTTGATACGGTGTGCGACAGCCGGCATGAGTGATTCTAGGAGGAATTCCATAGAGGCCGTCTGGAAACGAGAAATAATGCTGACTATGCATTGCAATAAAAACACTTTATGTTATATTAATAACTTTGTACTTTGGATCTTCAAGGACGGCGGCTTGTAGCTCCCGTCCTAGGGCCGTAGCCACAGGCCAGGGCACCGCATTCCCTATCTGCCTGTGGATCTAAGGAGCATCGCATTAGTACGTACTTCGTAAATGGTGCCTTTAAACATACCGTAACAACATTGTTGTACAGCGATTCAAACACAAAGTCGTCGCGGAATCCTTGCGAACGAGCCAACTCCCTGACTGTCACCATTCGATGACACTGTACAACCACAGTCAGTACACCGAAGCTTTACAGGATAAAGAATAGAATACCCAGGGATTGAGTACTCGACTTTGCTTCGCAGTGACGTAGACATTCGTAACAGTTGTTGGGAAAACATCGTTAGCATCTAGACGGCCGTACATGCCTGAAAATGGAAGAAATGAGTTCGGAATTTACAACATTCCGCCGGACAAAGCTCAGGAACATACCAGGACGGAACCCTGCTCTCGCGTTCGCAGACCTTGGATTCACTGTTTGATACTCATGGAGATCACCCGGTAAAGCTGATGGCTAATGTCAGACTGCAAACAGAGGTTGTGTGCCTATAGCAAGATACGTACAACGATAATCAGCATTAGCGCTCAAAGGAATATTGACTATCCTGTTGAAGGTTCATTAGCCCATGAAAAAGGCGTAAACAATTGAATATACCGTTCCACTATCTTCTCCTTCAAAGGCCTTGTAAAATGTTGGAGATTTGATGTTGCGTTCTTTCTTGCTTCCTTCTGGTACCGGGTAGATGGCGCGTGATGATAAGGAATTTTGCCTTCATAACCACACCGAGCATCTGTGGACTTGCAGTGGAGACTCTTGATTCCCCGGTCAACGTGCTTTCCTGGAATTGGATGCTTGCTATTTTCAATGCATTAGCCTGTAAAACAGTATCAGTTTAATAGGAGAGACTCACTAGTCATATCTTGGCAGATCACTAATAGCATCACCAATAGTGACGCATCGATGCGACGCAGTTCCATTGGTCGTTCGAATCGGGGTGATAGAATCGCCATTGGACAGCTTAATAATTAATTTCTCCGTGTTGGGGAAGTCATGCGTCGGCTGTGGAAGGGACGGTAGCTTTTGGTTTTGCTGCGCCACGCACATGACGAACCGCTTTCGCCGCTGCGGAGTCCCATAATGAGCTGCATCTAAGATGCCAAAACGGGCTTGATATCTTGTAAAAGCACGTTCACTCATAAGAAATTATTATTGAGTTGACGAATAGGGAGCTCACTTCATGTCTATCAAAGCACGGAGGATGAACTTGAGCCCACCCTGCTCCATGCCACCTTGAAGCTTGTGCGGTCCAAACTGGGATGCATCGGGCCTGTAATCGATAAATCCGGGTACGTTTTCAAAGAAGCCATACTCTGGCCGAAGAAAATCCATCATCGACAGTGTTGTAAGAATAAGATTACTCTTCTTATCGTGCTCGTGTTTGTACATGTTCAGAGCTGAGTGTGATTGACTAGGGAAGGAAGAGGTTGAGAATGAACAGTCAGGAGGAACTCAACGAAGTCTCACCAGGGAAAGCCAGCGACAATAACTTTGATCTGGCCCGGGGAAGGAGGTAAAGGCACAGGCTTCTTGTTGTAAATTTGGAGGGGAGGGTTCATCTGACCTGGCCGATGGTGATGCTTGACCATGTATTTGAGCATGGTATTTGCACATTGGTTATAGACCGTTGTACTAGGGAAATTGCGCCTACGTGTTGTGTCAGTGGAATCAACCAGACAAGAACCTCACACGCACTTATATGTCTCCGCAGGTGATGGTGCAATCTCGATTGCATGGGTAACCTTCATACTTTGACATCCCTCAGCCATTCCCGAGGCAAATGCTCCAACACCACCGAAGATATCCAGAGTAGGAAGTTTCACCCGTTCATGGATGTCCTTGATATCCTGGAACCGCTTGAGTTCTAGTGCTGTACAGGATTTGCATACGGGCACGTCAAACGGGTCGATGACCGTCTTGGCATTCCAAGAAGTTACTTTGAGAGAGGGAAATGTATATTTCGCGTAGAAATGATCGGCGGACATAGCTAGCCAATCATCTTCCTCTGTCATATGTGTATACGGAAAAACGAAGCAAACGCGTAGCAGATCCGCTGCATCAACGGACACCAAGTTCTTCGAACTGGTGAGGAAGACATGCCGCTACACGGGACTGGGTCAGGAACAACTTGCTAGAGTACAAGACAATCACACCTCATCTCTTATTTCCGATTCAGGTAGAACGTCAAGGTCGCTGATCCGACCTACTGGCCTCACACTGACGCTCGATTGAGCTGAGGCCGTATGACGATCAGAGGTCTTGATATCAATGACTTGACCAATGGCAGCAGGTCCACCGGAGGATGCATAAAGTACGAAGTCGTCGATGTGATAATGAATTCCACCAGATGCGATACCGTCCGCTATCTTGACAGCAGATTTTTCTTGCTCACGTTGATCCCGTAATAGACAGTTGGGACAATTGTTCGGCGGTTGGAGTGTCGAGGCCGTTTCTGAGGCTTCAAGATCGGGGTTCACGAAAGCCGCGGTTGCCTTGTCGTATTTGAACCTAGGATGTGTACTGTAAGTGAACGGTTATCGGTTAAGAACAGGTTTGGATGCTACCGGCAGTAAAAGTCATTTGAAGGCACAGATCCTTCTGGTGAATGATGCACTTTTACGGTTCCACATATCGAGGCAAGTGGGATGCTCGTGCAATGATCGAGCACAAACAATTCCTGGGGATGCGCAAGCTCCCCCAAGATGGTACTGGATCCATGATCATACCAAAGGACATGCGCCTGATTTGATTCGAAGTCAATGAATAATACCTTTGCGAACCTTCCAACAATGAGTTACGAGACACTCAGACTAAACTGCAGACCCACCGAAAGTACTCTGCAATGCCATTACCAAACACAACGTCCGCAATCTTCTCTGGGAAACATTCGCGATTCTCTTCGGACAAGATTACAACATCATCATCGATCTACACGTCCTATGAGACTAGCAGAACAAATACGAACAAGGGGACCCACGCGAATTGTCACATCGTCTATTGAAACGCTTTTCAGATACCTTGAGCTAGTAGAAAGTCGTTGATCGCGACGCCAATCAGTCTTCTTGTGGCGGCGGTTGGCGCGTCTAATGAGAACCTCCAGAATGTCGCGGTTTTCTTGCTGTTCCCGACATTTCTTTTCCTCGTCGACTGGAGGAGGAGGAGCGCCGAGGACTTGTAGATCTTCGCGAAATAGATCTTTTGCCAGGGTGGCAATAGCAGGCGTAGCATGGGTAGGTGTCTGATTCTTAGGCTGGAGTACGGCGGTATCAAGATCTAAGCCTGCGATTTCTGGTATCTCGGGGGGACGATGGTTGAGAAGATGCCGTTTAGTCTTGCGCTTCCTCTTGGCCGCAGATACGTCCGTATTCGGAAAGATCGCCCTAATAAAGGGGAGACGGCGAAGCTCCTCTCCACGCTCATGCTCATCCAAAGCCTCTTCAATTTGGGATATCTAAGGAAGGGGTAGGGAGTCAAGAACGCACGTAATCCAGGTATGAGAACGTACCGTCGCCGGTTCTGTCAAATCATCTCTGGTTAACTTACCACCAAAAGCATCATTCTGGTCCTCCAAGAGTCTAAGGAATTCCTGGCGAGTGGCTGGAGGTCGGCGAGCTACAGCTGAAGAGATAACAAACTGCGCTATTCGACGCGGGACTATAAATCTCTCGAAAAATGGCTGATACTTGGGAGAAGGGCGTTCAAGGCGATACCAACCATATTCTGTTTCAAGGTATACGGGACTTGGTAGGTAAGTCAGCCAAGGTGAAACTCCACAGACGAGAAGTGTCATACTCATCCATTTTAGTGTAATTATAACTGAACGTTATGATAGAGTTAAGGTGAAGATACGCGTCCTCATCCATTCCGTCTTCTTGTCCCTCGTCTTCATCGTTGACGAAGGTTGGTCTGACGAAACCCGATGCACGAAAGATCCGGGCCACCCCATCGTTTTCCTCCATTAGAGACAGTGGAACGAGGGCCTTGCCGTTGCTATCGTCATAGAACGCAAAGTTGGTGAGGTATCTTATGATTTTGAGCTCGTTGTCGACTTGTTCGGGGTCTTCTCCAGGAAGCACCAAGCGTCTTGTCTCCTCGAATGTCTGGATGCCGGCAGGTGGTTCGTAGTACACTGGATGTTCAACTGCATGCCTGAGTCAAGAGATGTAAAGTTCCGGATATACTGATAGAATTTACTGGGAGCAAGATTGCGCTTTCGCCTCTTGGGAGGCTGAATACAAGAGTTGATTAAGGGATCATATGCCATTATATCCAACATACCGGTGCTTCAACAGATCTGGAAGCTCCTTGAACCTGCACCAGAGGACGTCGCTCTTCGTCCTTCCTTTTTCGCTGATTAGCATTTGCCGGTCTCTTTAATGTCTGGAGCGTCGGTGCGAATTTGGCTGTGAGACGCGCCTGTTCTTCTCGTCGAATGGCAGCAAGCCTCATCAGGAAAAGACACTTCGAAAGCATTAGGCCTGTTGGATTTGGGCGGCATGTTGAACAGTTCGGTTAATGTAATGCCATGCGGTACTGTGTACGAGGTCAAGCTTCAAGGCTGACCGCCGTGAATAATCGATCGAGGTGGGTCCTGCGTGGCTGTGCATCCAGTTCACCCTTTGCGATCATGGGCAAAGGAAAATCGCTGAAATCCGCTCTCCAGTCCCAGCAATCACGCCAAAAGCACAAGGAGCAGATAACAAAAGCTGCTCGGCTATCGGAACAAAAAGCGAACAGTACAAAACAGCCTAGAAAACGAAAAGTTCTTGCTCCTTCGACGTCCAAGCCAACAATACCGTTCTCTGCAACAGATACGATTCTGCTCATCGGGGAAGGAAACTTTTCATTCGCGCGCGCTTTAATCCAAGATGCTCCTCTACCATTGACTCACATTCCACCCGGTAACATCACCGCAACGGCGTATGACTCTGAGGAGGAGTGCTATTCAAAGTACCTAGATGCTCAAGAGATTGTTGCTCTCTTGCGAGAGCGGGGTGTCGAGGTTCATTTCGGTGTGGATGCGTCGAAGTTGGATAAAATAGCATTGTTGAAAGGACGACGATGGGACAGGATATGTTGGAATTTCCCTCATGCTGGTGAGTATACTACTCTCAAACATATTCTTTCAACGCTGACTGCTTCTTGAGATGACAGGTAAAGGCATCACTGACCAGGACAGGAATATTCTATCCAACCAGGTCCTTGTTTTGAACTTTTTGAGGGCAGCTGCCAGCTTGCTGAAAATCGGACCGATGCCTTCTGTTACTGGTTCCAAGAAGAAAAAACGCGCGAACGACGACGACGACGACGACGAAGAAGTGGAGGACGCAGATGAGGATAAATCTGTGGAAACTGGCACCAGGGGCACAATCCTTATAACACTACGGAACGTTCCACCCTATACTCTTTGGTAAGTTTATATATAATCTGTATGCGTGTTCTGTGCTGATTGTAACGGTCCAGGGAGATTCCCAAGCTGGCGAAGCATCCGCCTCCACCAACGTCGGGGAGTACACCACCAAATCCTGCGTACATAATTCTAAGGTCTTTCGTCTTTCATCGTGACATTTGGAAAGGTTACGAACACCGAATGACGAAGGGCGAACGAGCTCATGGCACGGGTAAAACTGGAGAAGGAGGCGAGGATCGTACTTGGGAATTCTGCCTTAAGGATTGAATAGAGATAGTATTAGATGTAGTAGATATCATGATGAAGCATCATCCAATGATTCTGCTTTTTCTAGCGCCTGCCTGTATCCCTCCAATGTCCTTGCCAGTCTACCACCACTCGCTTCACCCAACACTGCCGCCAGTTGAGTCGCTGGTGTACTCAACAAGCCCACTATCTGCGATCTGAGCGTGTCCAATGTTGGCAAATTGGCGACATCCTTCACTGTCGGCGGAAGGAGAATCTTCCCCTCAATGAGAGCTCCCAGGACATTCATCTCCGGCACCAGTACTGCCCGCTGTCGCTTCATCCTCCTTCCTGGTGTCGCAGGATCAGCATTCTTCGCTGCCAACTGCTTCGCAATCTCCTCTTCTGTCTTTTTGGGCCGCGGCGGAACGCTCCGGTCAAGAGCGCGTAGAATAGCGCTAAGATATGGCGGATGGAACATGGGAATCGAAAGAATGGCATATCCCCCAGTAACACCCTCTATCATTTTCTCGGCTTCCGCGATGTTAATACCAGGGAAATCGCGTAGAGCGGCACCAAAAACACCACTGTGAATAACAGTCAAAGTGGGACTAGGGATGGGCTGGGAGTCTTTCGGTGGTGGTACTCGACTGGAGGCAACCAGGAGGTCAATGCGTAGCTTTTTCAGCCGTTCTGCGGAAAAATCTTCGCGACTGAGGAAGATGAGAGGAGAGGTATGAGTCGTTTTGAGGATTTGCATGTAATTGTTGTACTGGAAGCCTTTTCTTCCCGAAAAGACGCGGGGAGCTGTCTGACCTGGCAGTGGCCGTCCTGGCTGCAAAGACATAGCATACCCTCGAGACAGATGGGGTATTCGATGCCGTATATGGCCCAGCGAAAACATTTTGAGGATGATTGTAAAGGGAGCAAATTAGGAAATTACGCATAATTGGAACGACGTGACCTCTATGTGACCTATTGTCACGCGCAGCTCTTGGCTTTCACCTTAACTTTCCAACCACGAAGACATGTTTGTCTCTACGATTACTGTCCTTGACTTTTACTCACCGGCTGTTTTTACTGCAGGGATGATGATGATGAGTTTCTTTACGGGAGTTCCGCTGCGGAAGGCATTCCTGGTAAGAGCCTATCCTTGTTTTCAGCATGCGTCAGCACCTGTATTCCTCTCTTGTCTCTCTATACTCTCGTGTTAATAACATGGTCTTAACTTTGCATTGCGCGTGATTTGTTAGTGTCCCAGCCGTGAGTCTTGTTCAATGCTGTCCTGTTGACTGTCGTTGAATCTTCTATGGTAGGGCCCCATTAGACACCGGTCGAGTGTCCAACAGCGTCGTATCTCATTTGGAAGCTGAAGCCGAAAATACAACCAATGTGCCATTGCAAATCACACCGCCCGTGGAAGAGGATAATACAGAGGTGCCACAGGCAGACGAGGCAACTGAGGAAGTTGAAGAGGAAGAGGAAAGTGACGACGACGATGTGTGTTCATTCGCGTTTTTCATGCCTTTCTCTACTCATATCGTCGCTGCAGGATATCGAGTTCATCATGGATCAACCGTCACGGACACTTGATCTCAGGTAAGTAGTTCCTTTGTTTTGTTTCCGGGCACGGATGCACATTCTATTAGGCAAGGTCGACCATCATTGACTCGAAGTGGAGGGAGTTCTTCGCAACCTCCAGCCCCAAAACGTTTGTAGTATGCTACTTTCTGGTTCTTTTTTGTTTATATTCTCACCAGCGCCAACCTCTGGTCCGTCATTAACGACCGAATATACTCCCATATCTCGAGGCGCTTCCAATGCTTCAATAGGCGGACCACCTCCATCACAAAGCCAGCCAGTAGTACCCGCGCCCCAGTTAATAAAACCCTTGGAGGCTTCTGTAGCTGCGCCGAAGACAGAGGAGACGCCCGCCCTCGACGATGGCATAGACACTTCGACGTTACCTCCAGCGACAGCCCCGCCTTCCCATCCCACCATCGACCCATCAGCTGTGGGTACACTGGACGGTCGCTCTATCCTGGACGTCGACATCGCGGCTATGTCGGACAAGCCATGGCGTAAACCTGGCTCCGACATTAGCGACTGGTTCAACTACGGTTTCGATGAAATCTCCTGGGAGGCGTATTGTTACCGTAGAAGAGACCTTGGCGAGCTCGCCAATGTGCTCAAGACGAGCGTACTGAACTTTTCGGGCATGCCCGAAGACCAACTAACCGCCCTTCCACCCGAAGTTAGGCAGATGGTTATGACTGGAACAAACGCGATGTTGACCAGTGGGGGTCCCAATCCTGGTATGATGGGTCCGGGAGTGATGATGGATATGTCTGGGATGATGAACCCTATGGCAATGGGCATGAATGGGGATATGGGCATGATGCCAGTAGACGGGAGAGCCATGGGTATGATGCCAGATGGTACGCCAACGCAGGGTGTACCTGTGGTTGGTGCAAATGGCACTCCGGAACCAGGAGTCGCGATGATGCAGGAAGGATATGGCGGTCCGGGGATGATGATGACTGGGGAATATGGCATGCAGGTCAGCACGAGTTACCTACCTACGTTCAGTCGGTCGTGTGTTAAAGGGTGCTTGTAGGAGCAAGCCCAAATGGCTCAACAGCAGCAGCAGCAGCAACAGCAACAGATGTATCCTGTCATGGAGCCACCTGCACCCGCTCAACCTCCTGGCGGGCCAAAGGCTGCAACACCTATACAGTATCCCCGCCGTGGTTTGGCTACTGGCCCTCGTGGAAGAGGGTTTCCTGTCAGAGGAAGAGGACGCGGAGGATATGAGGGAGTTGGTGCGTACAATAGCCTATATTCGCGTTAGCTTGTCGAATGATTGTTCAGGAACAGTCCGTCCTGCATCTCCTTTGCCCCCTGGGGTCCCTACCGGGCCCAGGAATCAAAATAAGTACAAAGATCGCGACGGAAATGCCCCGGCCGTTGACGGATTGGATTATGGAGGGACCAGTGGCCGGACCGGGAGCGGGGAGCCTGAAGATAAAGGTTCGAGTCGGTATGTACGCTAATAGCTATAGTGTAAACAAGTTCTCATATATTGTTACAGAAAACGCAGGAGCTCTCCAGGATTGGATGACGGTCGAAGCTCGAAGCGACGCTGATCTGTGTTTCATCTCATGTATTTTTTTTATCATAATATGAATGCACCTGCGTTCGATGATTAACTGAACGGGCCACTGATGGTACAGATGAGACCCTGGGTGCCCTCTTTCCCCTTTGTCTTCAACCCCTCCTCTCGTATCGTCACAAAATTTAGCATATAGGCAATGGACTTCATTGGGTACGATATTGTCATTGCTCCTCACCAATTACCGAAGCTTCAAAAAACAAGATTACGGTCAAAAATAGTCAGCGCTTTGCTTACTTGGGTATGTAGTAGAGATTAGCATGAATGCATTCTTAGCTATTACTACCCGAAGTCAATTGCAAGACAAATCACCATGTTGTTCGGTCATATTACCGGGTTTCTACAAAATAATGAGAATCGATCGAACTTTTTTTCGGCTGCCCAATATAGTAATTCCCCATCTTGGATTCCACCAAATGCATAAGCACTGCGAATTATACCTTCCTGACGTACAACTGGGCTATATTCCTCCGAATTATCCATCAAAGGCTCTGATATCACCACCCGGGCCTTTGGTTTGTGATCCTCATGAATCCGCTAATCTGGTCTGTCAAATCCCAAATCAGCGGTATTTTCTTCATCACTGCAGGCTCCATTGCATGACTTGATGGCACCAAAACATTGTGTACTGCTTCGGGAATCAATTCTAAACCATTTATTCTATCATTACTGTTGCTCTTGGTGTTGAGTCGCTGTTGAAAGAAAACCGGTACCTATGAATTACTATATTGGGCAGCCGAAAAAAAGTTCGATCGATTTTCATTATTTTGTAGAAACCCGGTAAACTTCTGCCCCGAGCTTTGAATATTTAGTCCCAGCATGTGTGTCCCAATAGGAAGACTAAGTACATGACATGCGGTGAAGAATCCTACAATGCAGTGCTGAGCGGTAAACGTTTAAACAATGACAATCTATAAAGTACAACTTCAATCCAATTCCCACTAAGCAAAGCGAACTTTCTCTCCGGGACGACCTTCTGACAGAAGTACAACAGCCTAGGTGCAGTTATGAGATTGCGAAAAATACACACACAAAAAAAACAAGAGACTCACGTATTTTCCACTGATTTTCCAGCCTGGTTCGTCGTTATCCAGCTTCTCCGCAATCTCGTCACCATCAACGCCGAGACCCACAACGACATCAGATTTGATTGTTCGAAGACTGGCCACGCGAGGGGCCCCGGCTGCGCTAGCCATCGAACCAATAGCAACGTCAAAGGGTGTACTAGCAGGCGCCGCACAGTCGTAGGTCAACTTTCTGTGGTTCAGGTCTCCCTTGAAGACGACGAGATCTGATCGCGACAGATGGAGGAAGAGATCGGGAGCCTCGGAGTGAAGATCCCAGAAAGTGTATCCGGTGCACCAGAAGGGATGCTGTTCGTATACCCACTTTCCTTCTTTCTCGTAGCGCTGCATGATTGTTCAGTCTATGCTAGACAATAGGAATGAAAGGACGTACCTTCCAACGCTGACCCAGCCTTCGAAGAGACTCTATCTCTACATCAGATGCCTTCGGGAAAAGTTGGCCATAAACCATAGAGTTGAGCAGCCAGTCCCAATCTTTCCGTGTTACATCTGACACGAACCAAGGGTATCGTTTCCCATGGAAGTGTACCTGCTTGGCTAACCCACTTTGCAACAAAAAGTCGGCTAAGGAACTGTGAGTATGACACCAGTCAGGAAAATAGAACCGAACCATAAACACAATCGCAGTACAACTCGAAACCTGCATTATCAAGGACGAAGTCAAATCTACCTCCCGTATTGTCACGAGACTGCTTAACAACATCCCAGAGCTCGTTGAGGTGATTTCCGAGGATGTTCTTCTCGGTTGCTGCAAGATGATCGCCTCCCGTAGATTGTAACGCCTTAATTTGTTCTTCCGTCATATTGATGAGCAAGGAAAGGTCCGTGGAATTGCCCCATAAGCAGACCTGAGTCAATTCGAGGAACATATGACGCTCCGCTTCGAGCTTTTCAGCGGCCGTAAGGTTCTCGGAGAGTGTAAAAGGTTCAGCGAAGCGCATGGATAATTCAAACACGGCTTCTGCGGAACGGGAGAATGTATCACACTATGTGATTCATTAAAAGCTGTTCAATAGAGCCAGAAATAACGTGCCTTCTGCCTATAAAAGACATCATAATCGGACCAGAATTTACTGATGCTGAAGCATTCGCGTAACCTTCGGTATTTATATGCCTCAGCGAATAGCCAAGGCGCATTCATGAAGTCCTTGCCTGCGGTGATGTATGTGAATAGTTGAAAACTTAGGAGCGACAATGACAAACCCTGAAAGTATTTGGCAATCTCCTTGTTCCAAAGAGCGACATCGGCCTCGTTATCGTCTATAATAGGACGAAGCTTCTTGTTGCCACTGAGGTCAACCATGAGGGCTTCCATGCGTTCTATGCATTGAACAAGGTCGATAATCTTTTCTTCGGACGACTGCTCGTTAAGAGTGCGAGTAGCATCCTCGATTGCCTTTCCGAGGATAGTCGGCAAACGGGACTGCATAGTAGCATGGGCAAAAGAGTATTCGTGATATCCACGGTAGGCGGGCCAAGGAGGGTTGTTCGGGTCGACCTAAGACACGATAAGAATACAAGTGTTACCATACGATAGTAAGTGCTTACGCGGGTCGGGGTTCTGGGCCAAGGCGCTTTGATATCTTTCTTGCTAGGCAGATGGCCGAGCGAGAGAGTTACTCGTGAAGGCGCTGCAGAGGACGAGGGGTTCGCGGTGGCCATGATGAATGATGAGCACTATGAAAGCAAACAGACTGTGAAAGGCGACAAAGTCAATGACTGATGGTAGAGGGGATCCAGCAGAACGATGCTTACTATATACTGAAAGACTGTCGATGCAGCTGGATGATGGTGATGTATTGCTGTGGAGACGACAAGCGGCGTCGTGCAGACGATGAAACGGGATGGTGGTGGTATGGAAGAGAAAGGCGAGATGGTGTGTTGTTTTGCTTTATAGCCGTTGTCCGCCTTCCGAGTTGGACGAAACTGTCAACTTTCTGGGCGCGTTTGAATCTTTCCGGGTTCACCCCTGACGTCATCGACTCCCACGCGGCGGCGCTCCAAAGAAACCTTGAGCCCATTTAAATTTGAACCTTCCATCCGTATAAGAGTTCTACGTAGTGATAGTTGAGTGGTTCTTTTCCTTTTGGTGCCAATATAGTACAGATATTAAACAGATATTAAGGAGAAGATATCATCGGAAGCCCTTCTCCTCCTACTTATGGTAGTAGCGGTGTCATCTTTGTTGACGTATCCTCAACAATCCATCAAACGTTCCTCATTTTCTCCCGATTCTGGCGTCGTATAATGGATAAATTCCAATTCGCATACTTAGTTCCTGTTCCGTCCCGCTGGCCTTATCGATGCTTCTTCATTCGAACACCATTTTGACGTGGCAGGGCCAGCCAGGCTTTATTCGTTTCCTACCTGAAGCTTCGTTGTGAATCAGCATCGCCACTCCTCACAGGTCTATATATTGTCGCTGATCAAACGTTTGCAAGGCAAGGTACTGGCCGAGGTTTGATTGTCTTGTAACGAACCTGGCTACGGCGCGATTCGGCTTTCTTTCTGTACGTACTTGACAGAAGAACTATCGATTAGTCATATCTATCTTCGACTCTTCGACTCTGATTATCTTGGCAGTTCTCCATCTCAAGGCCTCTCGTTGTAACATCGACTACGACCATCCTTAATAGCATGCGCTTCGACCACGTATATAAATCTCAGTTATCTGATACGGAATACCCAGGGAGTGCACTAATTCGTGTCCTCCAGTCCATGAAACAAAGGTTCGTCCTTCGCTTCAGTTGTAAGAGAAATAATAGGATTTATGCCTGAAGGTTGGCTTAGTCTTTGACTCTGCTGCAAAGCCATATACGAAGGCTCCTCATTTAGTGCGCGCCTGCCTTTCTGATTTGAGAAACAGGAACAAAGACTCTCGAACTCTCCCAGAACATGGAAAAATAAAACCCGTGCACCATCACAAATCATGAACAGAACGTAGAGGGTAGGACTGCGCATTGTCACTATCAGTGCACTACTGTCGGTTTTCTATAACCTTGGATATTTGTCGGAAGTACTCCTCGTCACGGATTCGCTAGACTAGGAATCATGGGAAGAAATCGTGCTGTGGTTGAGGGGAACATGCGAGGTATCGGCTAGGGTATGATAGGGTATGATATCTGGAGTGTATTTACCGTAAGACCTGGGGTATATAGAATATCCATGTCGGCAAGTACTGACCTCTAACCATATGGCTCTACATGTGCTCTAACGTTACATGATTGCAACATAATGTCAATTTTGTGCAAAACCGTCGTGCGGCTGCCACTAATGGTACCGGGGAGTAGCGTGCCTTAAAGAAGGGCGAACCCGTGCAGATTAGATGGAATTAGGGCCGGTAGTACCTTTCACGCGAAGCTCACGTGCCCTTCTAATGGACCAACACCTACTAGCTCAGAGCTATTCCTTCGTCCTCAACTTGACGGGGTTAATCGGGAACCATTGGTAAAGTACCTGCCGTTTCATATCCTAACGTCCAGTTGCTTGGTTCTTCGTTTTACTACCGTTTCGTCATTGTAAGTGTGCGGTCTAATACCATTGGATTCAAAGTATTTAGCGCTCGTCGCGTCCAGTGGCTCGAATCAATGACGTCTGCGATGCCGTAGAATGGAAGCTGTGAGCGAACTTTCAATGAGAGTTTCTGACATAACAGTGAAATCTCTACGCATTATTCGTGGTACAGCGGTAAATAATGAGTTATTCAGTACGGACCCCTACCTACTGATTTGTTTGATTTAGCAGCTAGCGAATAGACTCAGTTGTCGACATCATTGCTCTGTATAACGCGTGCAACAGAAGTATGTCTGGCCCCCAAGCAGACCAATGCTTCACCTGAATCATCAAGGGTATGAAACCGACTGCCATGCTGGTACGCGTGCATACATGGATCCTAGACCTCTCGGTTTTGCAGACATTTCATGGTCTTGTTCTATTCTTGCTATCGCTATCTCTCTCTGGCTGCCGTCCTCATATCACGGTACTCAAGAAGCTGATGCTACTCGTGAACTTCTGCTTGCAGTGACGCGCATCATTATGGCGTTGAAATAGATTGCGTGCTAAAAATACTGTGACCTCTCATATCTGATGATTCTCATGCATAGAAAAGTACCGGTGCATAGAAATGGCACTTACTCATAAAAGAAACAAAACAGATGGTGCAACCGTACCTTGTGTTCAGATCGTATGGTGCATCTCTTCTTCCGACAGTCGCTTATCGGTCTTCTGAGTATAAAGTTAATGGTATTACAGCTAGAATCCCACCCTTGAAGTCACCTATCCTCTTGGGTTCTCTCCTCACTTGAAGATGCTCTCTGCCTTCTTCGTGCTCTCCTCGCTCATCGTCGCCGGGCTTTCAAGCCCTGTCGTCATTCCCCGAAGCCCGGTAACCCTTCCCATTGTGAGGAAATTCAACTTCAATGGGACGAGCACCATCGTAGAACGAGATCGGGCACGAGTGGCTGCACTCCGATCCCGCGCAGATGGGGCAAGGAATGTGACGAGACGTGCTGTCGTTAATGAGGACGTAGATAACGTTGCCGTTGTCTACTCAGCTTCTGTTGGTGTTGGTAGCCCTGCCACATCCTGTGCGCATTTCCCCCTCCGCCGCTAACTCCTTCGCATACTAACCGTACATATACTAGACGACTTGCTCATTGACACCGGCAGCTCAAATACTTGGGTTGGTGCAGGGACTAGCTACGTACAGACATCCACCAGTACCCAGACCTCCAATCGAGTCGTAAGTGGTCTCATATTCATCTTCTTCAACCTTCTGATGGTATCTACGCAGTCTGTTACCTATGGTTCCGGATCATTCTCTGGTGATTGATAACTACTAAGTACACACTTGTTATCTCTGCTAATCATATGTTTTCTCCAGGGAGGGAATACATCGACCGAGTTACTATCACCTCAGACTTGATCATCGAATCGCAGTCAATCGGTGTGGCTTCCACTTCTTCCGGGTAAGAGTCTTGAATCTTGGCGCCCACAAGCACCTACTGATCTTATTATAGCTTTTCTGGCTTTGACGGTATTCTTGGGTAAGTCACGGATCGGTCATTGCAATGCCGATCTTCCTGAATGATTTGCAAATGATAGAATCGGACCCGTGGCGCTCACTGAGGGTAAGTTATTGTTCTACCACGTTGTTCATGTGCTCTGGTCTAAGTTTGTTCTAGGCACGTTGTCTCCGGCTACCACTACACTCATATCCACTGTCACCGATAATCTCTACAGTCAGGGCTCAATCACAAATGATGAAATTGGCGTGTACTTTGCGCCTACGACACAAGAGGAGGTCGTCAACGGAGAACTTTCCTGGGGTCTGTATCTAAAATTTTGCTGTAGCACATAGTTTCTGTCGCATACTGATTTCGATTCTATTCTAGGTGGCTCGGATAGTTCCAAAATTACCGGCAGTATTGGCTATGCGTACGTATTTTTATCTCGGTGGGATATTTGGCTTCATGTTGAGGGCCGTTCATACAACAGACCAGTTACATCTACCTACCCCGCAAGCGTATACTGGGGTATTGACGAGTCCATTACGTATGGAACCTCGACATCAATCTTGACTTCCACTGCTGGTATTGTCGATACCGGTAAGAATCTTCAAATCGGCCTTCCTGTTACGTTCTAACTGAGTTGAACGTAGGAACTACCCTCGTCTACATCGCTTCTGATGCATTCGCACGGTACAGGACGGCCACTGGGGCAACCCTGGACAGTACCACAGGTCTTCTTCGTATCACCACCGCTCAGTACGCCAGCCTTTCCAGTCTCTTCTTCCATATCAACGGTGTAAGTTTTGTACCGATTTTTGGTCAGCCGTGGCTAATTTTGCCCTCAGGTATCGTACGAGCTCACACCCAATGCTCAAATCTGGCCTCGTTCGCTGAACACGGCTATCGGTGGCAGTTCCAGTGCCGTCTATCTGATCGTCAACGACATTGGCACGAATACCGGAGAAGGTCTCGATTTCATCAACGGATACACTTTCTTGGAGCGTTACTACACGATTTTTGACACAGCAAACTCGAGGGTCGGGTTTGCAGCGACGTCACAGACCGATGCTACTACGAATTAGGGAGACACGAGTGCATATTCTAAGGCAGCCTCTATCTAAATCCAATGAATATTTAAATATTGTCGTGATTATGCGGTCTTACAAATAGGGAATGTCACATCTGATTTCGCGAGCTGACTGCGATGCTTTGCTTGACCAGAGTTAATATCCAAGAGTCGCTGTCTTGTGCAGTGTACACCGCTCATATGGTGATATACTGATGGAGGTTTCAGTAACACCATGGCGATCGTCAATGCGATGTTACCAACCAAGTCCCGATTTGCACTTAGTTATCCACTACTCAACCATCGTGTGCCTTCGGTTTTTTGATTTACTCTGAAATACTATACAGCTATCATCCATGTACCTGGATGGAATTATGCGTAATAAAGAGATCATAAAGAAAGTAGATTATACAGACCAGTTCTTGGCACCAAGAAAACCATACCCGCAGCTAATAGATACAGGAGCAATGACAGAAGGAAATTAGCGATGCACCCGACAAGTATGAAAGCCATATCAAAAGAAGGGAATGTCTGTTATCCCCAGTCCTCTTCCAGTTCTTTGGCTAGGAAATCGTCATCGACCTCGACCTCTTCTTCCTCTTCATCGTCATCCTCTTCGTCTTCTTCCGCTTCTGTCAAGTTCGTAGCGCTTACCGTCTCCTTTAATGAGGATCCCTCGAGCTTCCTTTTTTTCGACTCCGGACTGCCTCCGTCACCAGATGTCGATGGTGTCGCACTTCTCGACCTTGTTCGTTTCCTTGGTGTATTTGGTGCGCTACGATCCCTTGTCATCCCCCTGCGAAAGCCAAGCAACAATAAGGCACACATACCTCTCGTCATCTGGGTCCCAGACCCTATATCCCTCTCTCTGTGTATCTTCATCCTCGTCATCATCGCTCTCATTCATGGCAGCGTCAACCTCGTCATTGATATCATTCCAATCAATCTCACCAATCTCCAGCTCAGTTCCCACCTCATGGTGGTGTTTATCCTTATCCCGCACGACGACGCCATGCGTGAGGACACTTTCTCTATCCACCCCAGGATCCATCAGGTACGGAGTTTCGTCCACCCGCTGCCAAAGCGTTATACAATCAGTGAGCCATTGGGCCCAGACGACTTTGACTCCCGGTCGTTTTGAGCCGTGATTCACTTTGTCCGTGCCAGGCTATGGGATTGTTCAGTGTCATGGGGACAAGGAAGAGAAAAGGATGACCTTGGCCGCGACGACATGGGTGACACCTTCGACAAGCTCCGCAGAGCACTTTGCGCCAAACGTGCGCGCCATTTTCCACACTTCAGACGATTCGGGTTTCGTATCCATCGGGAAGAGACTAGAGAATACAATATGCACTCCTTGAAGAACTTTACACCGTATGCTGGGTATAATTTTCTGTCGAAGGGAAGGGTTTAGTGCAAGCCGATGTATGTCTCACTCTCCCTACCGTTACATCCCGTTCATCCTCCTCGCGTTTTTGTTTGCTCAACAAAGCGTCATGGGCATCAAAGAAACGTTGGTGGACTTCGTCAAGTAGCTTATACCTCGTCAGACGTTTGAATTATCTCTTCGTGCGGAAACCTTACTTTTAGAACACGCTCCAATTCGTTGTCTTGACTTTTCAACAAAGCTTTTTTGTGGTGACTGGTCTGTTTGTGATCGTGTGTTGGACTGACCTCCTTTTCTTTGGCTGTGTCGTCACTGTCTGCGAGTTGCTCTTGCATCTTTGCTAGTGGCCTTCCTTCTACCTGAGCTTCAAGTGCGATCGAATTCTGTGTTATCAGCGCTTGGGTGGACGAGGACGCGAGGGCAGAACTTGGTACTTTGGGAAGGAATGCAGAGTTGATGTCTCCAATACCCACGAAAAAGTCGTCTGGGGAAAAACCATGAGATAAGTGGTACAGGGTGGGAAGACGGGTACAACATACAGGGAACAACTTTGATAAGGTTGGGACTCCATTCCCATACATCCCCTCGATCATCAATGATCACTACCATGGATGTGTCACAAGGGAACAGTCGTTGTAGACTTTTCTGTGTTAGGCCTACTCCCATGTAAATAAGAAATATGATAGTAATTGGCTTGGGACGCACTCCCGCTCTCATCTCGACTGAGCAGCCTTCCACCGAAAAGGTTGCCGTCCGGGTCAATAGCTGCACACACTTGTTCAGCGTAAGCACGCGTGCCCATAGTGTATACGTGCATCTCGTATTTGGCCGCGACTTGTTGCAGGAAGTTTTCCCACCCAGGTCTACATGCGAAAGTGAGCGAAAGAAAAAGAGGCAAATGAGAAACGAACCGAGGCTTAATGTAGTACATGCATCCGTCCTGTTCAATGGACTTGCCCTTGCCCTTGACTTCATACGGTGCCCCGAATGATTCAGGCCCCAGTTTGAACTTCTTGACGTCCTTGAGGGCCTCCCAGTTGGGATTACACTCCTCATCGTCGGTATCAGAAGATTCCTCGTCCGGCTGTACACCGTTCCCATTCTTCTGTTGATGTTTCTCCTCCCAAGCCTCACCTTCTGCTATCCACTCCCCAACAGTGGGGTCCACAGTCGCATGTACGATTGTCTGGTCGAGATCCACGATAAGCGACAGCTTGCGCGCTTTGATCAAGCGGTCTGCTGTCTCGCGTTCGATGCGCTGAGCCTCCTCGAAGGACACAGTAGGGCCATTAGCAGAATGTGTCATTTGAATAGAAGCGCGTGAAGTGTCCGAGAATCCGATATAATCAGAACTAGCATGGGATCTCAGGACCGCCTGTGCCTACTATTGATGGAACATGGGACTCACTTGGTCATGTCCTTGCCGCACAAAACACACAGTCCACCAAGCTGCATCCCGTGTTTGCATGGTTCCTGTATTACCACAACAGGCTTATCTCTCGCCCTTGCTGCAGTAATGACATCTCCAGCCTTGATATTCCATGATTGAATGTCCCCATCGATAGCACAGTCCCAGGTCCCAAACCGAGTCTCTGGGTGGCCACCTTGAGGGGTGGACAGGAAGGAATAGCTCAGCAGACGGACTCCACGCTGAACGGTGCTCGCTGTGGGCGCGTCAATAGAGGATATCTTGATTGGGTATGGAAATGAAGGCGGGAGAAAGATTTCAGTGGGTGTTTCTTCCGTCATGGTGGTGGCGGATTCGGAGTGCAAAGGCCCGCTTTGCCGGATCATGAAGTTTCTTGCCAGCTTCCTGGCTTTCTTCTCAACATACTGCGTTCGTCTACTACGATTCATAAGTTATCACCTATTGGTTGTAAGAGCAATAATCGGGGTTTCTGAGAACCATTTATCCAGCTTTTCATCATCAGAATCGACCCCAACTATATATCCCACGCCTTCTTTTACAACAATTTTTGTCTTTTCATTACTACCCCAGGGAATCCTGGGAGTCCAAGCCACAAGATGCGCTCCCATATGCGTAATGACATACCGAGCCAATGGTATGTCCTTAGACGGAGAGTACGCTTTCAGAAACGAGTGGGTCATGTCGTAAGTCGCAAGCGCACACGTCGGGTAGAAATGCCCTAACAAACGTAACTCTGCGCAGAACTGGCCCAAGTCGTGTCCAGGCAGGCCTGTCTTTGCGAGCTCCCGGTCGATGACTGATATACTTTTTATGTTGGAGTCTTCATCCAGGCTCACCAGGACGTTTCCAGGCCAAAAGTCCCCCATGACGAACTGCGCAGTGATAAGTACAAGGCCTTGCATAGCAAATTTGGACTCACTGAACTCTCGGCAGACATAATTTCGCTCTGCATTTTTGATGCTACATCCTTTACCACCTCCAAGTCCTTTGCTTCGATATCAAGGGGAGGATCTGACAAAGCAGGTAACCGATCCTGCCCACTGAGCGTCGACACTAGCCGCCCATACGTGACGTACGCCGATATCTGTTTGGCCTGAACGTTCGTTTTGAACAGGTCCAGGATACGCTTGTCCGCATTCCCGTTTGTATGAACCAGCTTGATGAAATGACCTAATGCCTCCCCGATCATCTTTGCCGCGGCGGGAGAATAGTTCCCATCGGTGAACAATTTCTTTAGCGTAACGGTCCCCAGGCCACAATCATCCATGACAATCACGTTCGCCTCGTCGTCAAAGAAGTGGACACGCGGGACAGTCACGGGCGAATCTTCGGGAAGCCAGCTGGTGATCCATCCCATTGCTCTCACTTCGAACGTCTGCGTGCGCATTTAGGGTTTGACTCTCACATTGAAATTTGCACTCGCCTGGCGATCCAAACCAAAGGGTAACCTTCCTTCACCCGAGCCAACATAAGGCTTGCCATGCTTAAGAATTACGGTTGACTGTCCTTTATACACCTGTGCCAAGTGTAATCGGAAGGTAGAGTTGCCATATCCGCCCGGTAATGATTCGATATGCACCGCATCGAAAGGAGTACCAGACAGGTAGGTTTGTATATCAGGGATTTTTGAGAGATCCGAGCCCTGGGGGGGCATGGCTAAGCGCTCGAGTAGTGGGTAGTTGGCTAGAACAAAACAACTAAAGTATATAACATTGACACTTTCGGTACCGGTGACCATGAAGGAGTCATATTTGCTGGCCATACACTTGGCAACACTCGACCTGCATGTATATTCAAGTGTCGATGATTCAAATGACAATTGTGATTGTTCGAAATCAGATGGAACAGTCTACTCAATGTAAACGCACTCTAGCTTATCATTCAATGAATGCCCTGCTCACGTTAATTTGTTGACGGAACAGATATCAGTGCGATTGATTGTTTCATGTCACAGTACAAAGAAATTCAACTACTGGCAGCTCGATACTCCACGGTGTACAAATGGGAAAAAGATGAAAAGTACAAGTTGGACATTTACAGCTTGTCGTAGTAAGTATCGAGGGGAGGAATCTCCATCTGTAAACGGTAATCAGTGAAGGAAAGAATAGCCACAGACTCAGACAACCAACCTTGAGACCCTTGCGTGTTCGGATTTGGTGAACGATTTTCTCGATGTTGGAGCCCTTGTCAAGGGGAGCTAAAAAGATGTTTAACAGCTGCAAAAAAAGCGACCAATCCGAAATACTCACATCCGCTCATGATTTCCCAGTGATCGAACACACACTGGGGGAAGGCCTGTCCAGCCGTATGCGAGCGAAGCTCACCATTGAAGCCGAAGGACTCGGAGACAGGGAGATAAGCCTTGACGGTGAACATGGGTGTTCCTGGCCTCTGCTCTTCACTGAAGACCTGGCCACGCCTCTTGTTCAAGCAACTGTAGATACCACCGATGGCGTTCTCGGGACACTGGATCTCCACTAAAGTGACAAACGTTAGAATTGAATTATGTAAGATTAAAACAACGTACCAAGGTAGACAGGCTCTTGGAGACCAGGAGTTGCGAGCAAGCAAGCAGCATAACAGGCACGACGACACGTAGGGATGATCTGTCCTCCACCACGGTGAATAGCATCGGCATGGAGCTGTAAAAGAGGATTATGAGCACTATTCCCAACGTTTGTAGTGACTATCAGCTTACCGTCACATCAAGAATGTTGAAACGAACACCACGCATGTTCTCTTCGGCGCAAACACCTTCCTTGGTCGCCCACTGGAAGGCAGCAACACAAGAATCCTTGATTTCGTTGAGGTACTGCACACCCTTGGTGACATCGACCATCAAGTTGGGTCCAGTGGTATCAGGACCGAAACACCAAATCTTCCTGGCATCGGTGACATCCCAGCCGTACTCGTCAGCGAGGACACGGGCGCGAGCCTTGAAATCATCACGAGAGCTGACTTTACCCTCCTCGATAGCTTTCGTAAGCTCCTCGTCGATGGGCATAGCCTTGACATATAAACGGTTGTGCTTATTCTGGGACTTGGACAAAGCAACGATGGTGGACTCGGCCTTCACGGTCTCACGATAAGGCACAACAGGGTCGGAGATCTTGAGAGGAACACCGGCGTGGTCTTCTTGGAGATCCTACACTCTAAATGAGCACCACATCATTTTTTAGGACAACAGTACATACCTTGAGACAGATTTCCAAGTGCAACTCACCAGCACCAGCAACGATGTGCTCGCCAGTCTCAGAAATCCAAGCCTGGACACAAGGGTCGGATTTAGAGAGACGCTTAAGACCTTCGACAAGCTTGGGAAGGTCAGCAGCGTTCTTGACCTCAACAGCAACCTGGACGACAGGGGAGACGGAGAACCTCATGACCTTCATGTTGTGCGCAGTTTCTGACGTCGTCAGGGTACCGCTCTTCAACAAAAACTGATCGATACCAACGAGACCGACAATGTTTCCAGCTGGGCAATCCTCAATAGGCTCAATGTAACGACCCATCATCAAAATTGTACGCTGGATGGACTTGATGAACAAGTCGTCCTTCTTTCCGGGGAGATAGTTGGGTCCCTGGATACGGATTTTGGGTCCTGAGCGGACAGTTCCAGAGAAGACACGACCAAAGGCGTAGAATCGGCCCTTATCGGAGGTGGGCACCATCTTGGAGACGTAGAGGACGAGAGGACCCTTGGGGTCACAGTCGCGGATACCGATGGCGGACTCGTCATCCATAGGACCTTCGTAGAGGGTCTCCACACGGTAGCGCTGCGCGGTAGCGGGCGAAGGAAGGTTGATGACTATCATCTCCAAGAGAGAATCACCAGCGGGAAGGAATTTTCGCATGACGACCTTAAGGAGAGCTTTACCCTCAAGATCACGCTCATCCTGAGCAAGCTTGATATCGAGCTTCTCCAACATGGGACCAATAGCGTCCTTCTTGAAGTTCATCACGGAATCGAAGATCTTGAAGATGGGATCGAGAACGAACATGTTGAAAGCACGTTCGAGGGGCTTTCCATCAGCACCAGTAGGTTTGGTGGTCCATTTGCGCGTAGCAGGGTTGAAGAAGTTATCACCCCACAGCTTGGCCATCATCTTTTCCTTGTCCACACCGAACTTCTTGGCGTATCGGGCAGCGAATTGTCGGAGGGTGAAACCCCATCCGTGGAGTCCAGAACCGAAGGCGACGGTACCCTTGTCGGGGTAGACCTGGACGTCACCGAGGGCTTCGTCATGGTACGTGGAGATGATAACGTTCACACTCTCAACGGTACGCGAGAAGGACTGGAAGAGGGATTCCTTGTCAACTTGCAGTTCGAGCAGGGCACGATCAACTTTGTTGATAACAACGACGGGTTTGATACGCTCCGTTAGGGCCTGTCGCAGAACTGTCTCAGTCTGGACACAGACACCTTCAATGCAATCGACGACGACGAGAGCACCGTCGGTGACACGGAGGGCTGCCGTGACCTCGGATGAGAAATCGACGTGCCCGGGGGAGTCAATCAAGTTGATCAAGAACTCGTTGCCTGTACACACATTCGCATCAAAACTTCACGAAAATTAGCCACATCAACGCACCCTCAGTCTTTTGCTTGATGGAAGGCAATTCCTCCTTGTCCACCTCGAAATACATGGAGATGGCCGTGGATTTGATAGTGATACCACGTTCTTTTTCATCGTCTCTCGTATCCGTAAACCGCATGTCGCCGGCCTTGGACGACGCAATGATACCCGCTTTCGATACCAGAGAGTCCGTGAGGGTGGACTTTCCGTGATCGACTACCGAAACACTGAGTGTCAGCCTAGCTCTGAGGGAGTCGCTACTGATAGGACTCACCATGAGCGATGACACTCATGTTACGGATATTTGTCGGCCGGTCCATGAGGCCACGGATTTGATCTGGGTGAGAGGAAAATGAAGGTCATGAAGGAGCAAAGGAGAACAGAACGAGAGCACTAGCCTACTGTGAAGTTACTGCCATGAAGAAAATTTAATGAGCGCCAATAATGCGAGCGAAATGGACCACATACACCATGGCGTCTAAATTTTACAATTGTCAGATGAGAATATGAGTACAGAACAACCTCTGAAGGAAGGATGTCGTCAAAAGTCGTACAAGCCTGTGATGCGACTGTGAGAGCTGTTGGGAGGGTTGTTCTTCACTTCCGTTACCAAGCCTGTCTTATCGATCAGCTTTAGGGCAGGCCGATAACGTATCACGTGATGAACGGTGCCGTTCCAGAGTCAAAACAAATCCGCATGCGGAAGCGCGATGTATTCATTGGTTTCTACTCAATACTAGTACAAGACGCGACAAATCATTCGTAGTCATATCCAAGTCAGTTTCGGGAGCAAGAAAGGTACTACTCAATTAGAAAGAGTGCTCAGTTGAGTCTTTCCCTGTCGACGAGGTACTGGAAGATCCGGATGAGACGGTCTGGAGAATGCGATCTATGTAATTGGCGCCACTCCTAACACAGGGTGAGGATTTGACCAAGACAGCAGTCATAAAACATTCTTACCACTTCTGGTGTGTGAGGACGTCGCAACCAATTTCCTTTTCTTTGCGCTGGATGAGTTCCACGTACGCCAACATACCATCATCCTTGTAACGGGCCGCGAGCTCAGCTATAGCATATTTAGATTAATCCGTGCAACCAACGGAAGGCCACATACCTGTTGTTACAGCACCACTGTGAAGACCAGCCAAGGAGATCAACTGAAGGACAAATCTACAGAGCAAGCATAAGCATTCGTTGAGCATAACAAAAATAGACCTCATACCCTTCCTTTGCGAGCTCCCAAACAAAGTTTTTGAGATCAGCATCTAAGTTAAAATTTGTCAGGGTGATACCCCTCATCAGAGGAAGGCATTACGAACCAGTGAAACCATGGGCAGACCAGTTAAAGCTTGGGCTCAAGTTGTAGACGAACCACCTGGAGCAAATTAACTTACGTGTAACATCACACTCCAGAGCCCAGACTCACTTTCCAGGATATTTTTCACGAATCTTCCGAGAGAAATACCGTGCCTGTTCGAGATCGGGCGTCTTTGTCTCCAGCCAGATCAGGTCCGCATACGGAGCAAAGGTCATCGATCGCTTTATAGCCGCCTGTCGTATAAATCGGTTAGCACAAAGAGCCCACCAACAACATGTTATGATATCGCACCTCGACACCGCCCGTGAAGTGGTAGTACCCTTCTCTTGTTCGTGGCACTATAGGGAAAAAAACTCAGAGATACTGAAGTAGGGATCATAAAATGCACGCACGATCAGCATCCCAGAAGACGGCCTTGCCTAGAATATCCTTGGCAATATCGCGTGCCTCATTGGTCGACTTGCCTTCCACCGCAATGAGGTACGACTGGTACGCAGATGCCTTGTCCTCGATAGCTGATTCGTTGATGGCCTTCTCGACCGCTAAAGCACGAAATCAAGTCAGCCGTGCTACCTCATCTCCAAAGCAAAAACCCACCTTCGTTGAAAGTACACATCACATGGTCCTTCGTCCACTGCTGCTCAAGACCGTCGATCTCAGCCCCAGATGCACCGGAAGCCTCAGCCTCAGCGAGAACCTGTGCCATAGACTTGCTATCCTCAGTAGTAGTACCCAAAAGATACTCATGGTCGGCAACATCAATGTTTGAGGATAACAGTTTCCCAGATTCAGAGTCAGTACGAGCAATAAGCAACATCGTAGACTTCATAAGGTCCAACTGGAACCGGGCTGAAATAAGGCGCGAGACGTGAGTTGACGTCGGTACGAGCACTTTTCCTCCCAGATGTCCACATTTTTACCACCGTGCAGTTGGTCTTCTAGATGAATACCCGATGCACCGGATTCAGTAAAGAGTTTAGTGAGCTTCATGACTGCAGATAGACCACCATGTCTGATTGACGAATTAATAAATGGAACCAATTGAGAGTTAAGAGAAGGGTACGCACCCGGTATCAGCGTCTGCGACAATGGGACGGAGGTAATCGATGTATTCCATCTTTGCCCTCGCTTCGGGCGTAGCTGTCATACGCTCGTCATAATGCTTTTTATCATGTAACTGTTGAGCACGGAAAATACGATGAACTTGATTCGGAACCGTAGTATACGGATAGTCGCTACGTACAATCAGCACCACGCCCCATTAAACAAAGAGACCAAACGCACCCAAGGTCCGGTCCCACTTCATTATTCCCCTGTCGTCAAGACACTCGACGCCGCCCAACCAGACACATACACAATCTCCTGATACCTCGCCATCTGGGTCATCTGCACAGGGTCGATAGCCCCCATAGTATGCACCGGTTTCTTGGCATCCGCAGCCCGCTTCAAAACAGCAAAGAGCTTGTCAGCCAACAACGACGACGGGAGGGGCACCACAGGCAACGACCCCTGCTTCGACGCAACAGACGCAGCCGTATACGGCCGCTTGATATCAGCAAACCGGGGCTGGGCGAAGAACTCCTCCATCTCGGATACCCGCTGGTCGAACAGGGCGGATTCCTGGTCGAGAGACTGGAGGGTCGAGGGATAACGGGGTGATAGTAAGACATAGGCGCGCGCGACGCGACCTACGGGTAGGTAGCGGGGTAAGGTGCGAGAACAGAGCATTCGTGTTCACTGTTCAAAGGTGAAATACATGGCCTCCCTATGAGCACGAGACGAACATGCCTTTATAATCGGTTTAGGGCCAAGGTGGATCCGATATAGGTGTCCCGGTTCATAGACAATCCGGGGAGGAGGTCCAAAACAGACAACCATGACAGAAGCGGGGTAATTTGGGGACAATTTCATTTCCGGCTAGCAACTCCCAGAATGTATGCCGGATACCGGATGGCTTGCGGTCGCGTTCAAGTTTGATCTTTCATCTCAACACGTCGCGAAAAGCGTGTTCATGCTTGCATTCTTGTGTCAGTGGGCTCGCTACGATTGAAGGTGAAGGTTAGGACAATGTATGGCTCGGTTCAACTGGTCCGAAAGATGCAGTTTCAGACGAAACGCGACGACAACTTGGCAGCAGGAATCAAACGATCCTGAGCTTACCTCTCATCTTTCGCGCACAGCGTCCTACAACCATCTTATGAGCATGTCCAAATCTCTGAGCTTCGACTGGGCCTCACACTCTTCTCCGTTTCACGAACTCAGGCTTTCTTAGCGATCCCCCAACCGAACAAGATCTCTGAGAAATCCCAGATATTTCTGTCAAGTGGATATACTACATCTTCAAATTACGCGGTACAATTTTTGTACTTAATCAAACCCTACATACTTACAAGGCAAAAAAGTTTCCCCCTCGGCAGCTTAGCTTTCGCTACCGTTCTGAAGTGAACGTGCCTGCCAGCTGGATCCTACATGTTATCGTTCCACGTATCCACAAGAAAGCATCGTGTAGATGTGTCTCCGCGGTGGTTGCTTCTCACTAGTAAATGTTACACTTCTCCGTAGCGAGTCGGTGAAGCCCTAGGACGTTTCATCGACAAGTGGATGCGACTACCTTAGACCTTGTCATCCAGGCAAAGCGAATGCTTGCGTTCTCTATCTATGGTCGGCTCATCAAGAACAATTATTCACTCTTTGTGGCCCCTGGCTGAATATAAAGGTGAATGGTAACGTAACTTCAAAGGCTCATGATGCATTCCGTTTCGTAAGTTTCACCCTGCCTTTTATCAAACTTCCTGTGAAAGTCATACCAGCGACTTCTCATCTAAGGAGACGTTTTATGGCCTGGAGAATGACTTGGACGGGATCTGGGTTGCTGGCCCACACGGGATGAAGGTTCCGATTGTCAACAAGGAAAAGACTCGCGAAGAGGCAATGGAAATGTTGGTCGGTGCTCTGAACAGAGGCTGGCGCAAAGGCTCCCCCCCGTAGAGCGTGAACAGTAGTTCATCATGATACAACCTACTTTCCGAAGTCGATTGTACCTATGTACTTGATTTCAAAGCACCTCAACGATTGCCCTGCTGTATGTACGTTTCCTTGCCTTTCTCGTGACCTCGGAATGAGGAATAAATAACCACATGCATCATATACATACGCGAAATCACCACCCTCGACGCGTCTCAACTGCTGAGGCAGATACAGCAGCAGTGACACACCCCAGGCTAGGACTAAACCCCAAGTCATTCCCTTCCCGTACGCGAGATTTAGGCTTATCTGTCCTAGCACATAGGGTACGTCTTCCTACAAAGCCCGAGCCACCAAACCAGAGAGTATCAAGCAGATAAGACGCGTGCCGTCATGACAATTCACTTCGCGATAGGGCAAGTTCTCTCGCGTTCACAGATGGAGAATCGCAACACCCAGGCAAAGCAAGCGTTCACGCTCAACCCACGCAGGTGACCACCACAAGCAAGGTCGTAACGAACCTAGACTCGCCATCCCACCCCCTGCACAGATGGACTTCCGCGCCTGAACAATTGTCCTACTCTCCTCACTCAAATACAGGCACACAACATTCTCGTCGAGTTCAGCACGCGAAGCTAAACAGTTATCTCCTCCGGTGTACGACAACGTCGATCCGGTCCCTTCATTACAGCACAACGGTCCCATGAGCGCGTGTTCATTAAGCTTAATCGGATGGAGGAGACGCAAGGAGGCTGCATAAGGAAAGCGTAAACTTGCGTTTTGCGATCATTCCGGAGCAGGTGGTGGTGGTTACGACCTCTTTGTTTCTTAGGACTCGTAATTTCGGGAATGCAGATCTTGAATATTGAATCTGGGCGCCTGGGTGAAATGTCGAGTATTGAATCGCCGGTCTCCCGGGGGAAGCAAGAGACCGGTGGAAATTAGGAAGACGGTGGAGGTTATTAAGTATTTCGGCTTCGGTCCATTGGTATCAATCTCGTATAATTGGGCATTACGGAATGGATGGACTCGAGTATCCCGCGAAAGGGACTGGAGTAGGAGTTTAGAGTTGAATATGGAGCGGCCGGTCCGGCACACCTAGCTCGCGGATAGAAATGTAGCTCTCGCGCGAGAAGATGGACGGACTCAATCCCAGGTGGAAAATAGATCCAGGCACGTCCTTGGGTATATATTTGAAAGTCAAGTGGCCAAAGGACATCTGGCAAGCTCGGAGTGGATCCGGTGGAAGGAAGTAAGGGCAAAGAGAAAGATGCCAGGCTGTGGAAAGATGGAAGCTCCGGCAGTAGTGAAGAGCGAATGGAAGGCCGGCAATTATGCAGAGCGAGACCATCAACAGTGGACATTCTCGTCGAGCTCAGTCGTATGAGACTACGCCACCCAGTGCTATCGTGAAGTGGCGGACCGGCAAGCCGCGATGGATCCGAGCTTGTTGAACAAGCACCACATGAATTCGAGGCTAGTGAATGGTCGCATGAACAATAAGTGTGCGGACAATGTCTGGAGATCTACCCCTAACTGTCTTAAACGAAGAGGACAGAATTCACATGCTAGTTTGTGGGTCCTTGTATGATTGTGGGGAATTCACATGATAAAGTACACTCCTCGAGTAAAAGACAGAACAGGGTATCACAAAAAAAACAATTAACCGATAAAAAATGTAATATTCACGCCTGCACTCCAGCTGCAGCTTCCACTCTAGCGACCTCCTCCTTTAGTGCATCCCGACCCTCTTCAAGCCATTGCACATACTCGACAGCACGGAAGAGGACACCGCTCTTGCCTTTGCCCTTTGCACCTCCACGTGCGCCGCTCCCCTTGGGTCTACCCCGGGACGGCATGGGTATCGTAGGCTCTGAGCCCTCTGGTGCGAGGAGGGTGATGAGCTGGGCGTACCCATCCCGTATGGCATTACGGCGCTTCTGCTCTGACATGATATGGTTTAGGCGTTTCTGGGGTGTGCTGAGGAGTGGTTTGGCACGGGGTACTGGTTGTGGAGGTACTGAAGGGGGCGCTGATTTAGGCGTTGGGGGTACAGGTGAGGAAGGGTGCATAGGATGTGTAGGGACTATAGGCGTGTATGGCGGCATCATATTATCGAGAAAGGAAGTGTCGAATTGGGTAGATGTGTCCCAAGCAGTAAAATTGTCGAGGAAGCCGAGGAGGTCTGTAGTCTCGGCGGGACTGAATAGATCTGCAGAGGGCGGGAGAGGCGGGGGAGTCGGGAGGAGATGTGCATGGTCAAACGTAAACTCAAACTCGTCCATGACATTGACTGGGGAGAGTAGTGGTGGTGGTCGAGGTTTATATATGACCGGCTCCGGGTTATTCTGTGCCGTGATGCTGACATAAGCCGAGCCCGTGGTTTGATGGGGACCCTGTTCTCTTTTCCTTCCGCCCGTCCGCGACCCCCCCGTCGACCGTCCGCACGACCCGATATGTCAGCCATCCCGACCGACGAAATCGACGCTTCCCTGGATATCCAGCAGCAGCAGAACATACAGCAAGTCCAGCCCCAGCAACAATCCGGTTCAGCTTCTGACACCCCCAGAAAACGTGTGTTATCTTACCGACGCAGCATCTCATCTAACTCTTTTCCCCCGTAGCCAAGGCCCCGTCTGTTCGACGGGCTTGTGTTGCCTGCCATACTGGAAAGACCAGATGTAGCGAAGTATTGCCTTGCCAGGTAGCTGCTTATCATATATCTTAAACTGTCTACTGACGACTTGCAGTCTTGCTTGAAGCGCGGTCTTGGGGCAACATGCGCGTACCCTGATCCCGACGCCCAAGACCACAGCCACCCTCCCCGTATGTTCACCCCTATCCCATCCCCGCTGCTCGCCGCTCACACCTCTCCAGCGGCGGCCACCCCCGCCTTCAACGCCCCGCCCCCCATCTACGCCCCCACCCCAAACCTCAACCACACCCAGTACTACGACTACAACGGCGCCTTTACCGGCGCTTCTTCCTCCACTTTCCGTCCATCAAAGCGCCCTCGCAACCTCACAGAGGAAGAAGCTGCCGCCATCACCCGCAATTTTAGCAGAGGCGATTTTTACGTTGGAAGCAGTGCTCCGGTTAGGATTGATCCTCGTTTGCCTGTTAGGCTCACTTTGGGTGAGGGGGACCATGTGCATTTTACTGTTGGCGAGGCTTTGGTGTAATTGTATGAATATTCTGTATATTTTTGAGTACCGTTTATGTTACGCTTTTCCTGTCTCCGAAACATTGTTCGTAGTACTCTCACCGGCTGCTTATCCGCTCGGCGTATAAACTGAGACGGTCACTCAACTTCAAGTTTATATTCACACACCAGGGACGCCATTCCAGGTCTGATGGTTTCCATCCCAGCTCTGATTTCCAACTCTAACACACGAACTTTCAGTACTACAATTCAATTGTGAGCTCGCGCCTCGGTTTCACCTCCATACGCCTCGTATCGTTTACCCACGCGCCATTTCTCGGCGTATAGATTCCACCCAATGCAGTCACTGCGTTGTTAGGTTTGAGAACAGCACAATCTCGACTTTTCGTCTTCCTGTTCATTCATTACGCACCAGGAACAGTTCTCAATTGAGAGGCCTCGACTCCCACACGTTAGTTTCAAGTCCATGCGATTCTCAATTCATCGCTCTTCCGACACCTTTCGAGTTTCGTCCCCCGGCACTCGGGACCCAGGCCGTTGACCGATTGTGGCGCAGCAGGCATCCCTCCGGTCGGCAATAAAATGCAAAGATTTTAATGTTTATATTTCAAATGGCCGAGTCCCGGTAGCGGAGGCGTTTTCTCCTTCAACTTTGCCGGGATCGTTTAGGGGAGGTAATCTTTGGTATTTTCGGTTACCCGGGGTAGGTTAGTTGACGTTTGATGGAGGCGGGCCGGTGTTCCATGAAAGATTGGGGAGGGGGACGAGATAGTGGGGGACAAAGTCCTAACGGGGAGGCTGTCTAAAGTGTGGAAACTTGCGCGTACTTTTGGTGCACGGAGCTTGTCGAAGGGGCCGTTCGTGTTTAGTTTAGAGGGATCACCATTCTCTCTTCATTGACTGATTCGTAGCAAAAAGTTTTTTTAATATTTTATTTCAAATGGCCGAGTCCCCGTAGCACCTCAACGTCAACTTTTGCCGAGCACCGTTTAGGGGAGGTATTCGGTTTACTTCTGGGAACGAGCCTGAGCGACGGACACGGACACTTGTACGGTTCTTGCTGGTTACTTGACTTTTTGATGGGGGAAAGGGCCGGTGCTCCCGCAGTCAACAATTTCAATGTCATTGGTGTGTACTTTTTGGCGTATTGAGAGGTGGTCGAATGGGGTCACCGTTCTCTCTTCCTCGACGATTGGTTCGTAGTAGCACGTGTCAGCGTAAACTCAATCCTCTGTGTAGTGGCGCTCCAAGAAAGTATACTTAGTGATAAGATCTAGTCCTCCCTCGGAACTCGACGCGGTGGAGAGCCGGAGACAAGGTGCCTATGTGACTTGAATGAATAAGAACTTACCCTCAGTGAGCTCAACGGGTCCGATTCTATCATCTAGAAAGATAGGCAGGTAATGATCGCCCAGAATACCGTCAAAGGATTAGGTGATCGTGGGTAGGCGTCAAGATTAAAAGACTTGTATCAGGAAGCTACACCGACTGTAGTGCCTTCCACCAACCTAGGTATGCGTATCCTTTGGTATTTTCGGTTACCCGGGGTACTTGAGTAGTTTACTTGACGTTTGATGGGAGCGAGCCGGTGCTCCGCGAGGCTGGGAATTGGAACGGTGTGTAGGGGGACGGGATGCTGAGGAATGTGAACCTAATAGGGAGAGAGGCTGTCAAGAAGTTCATCGTCTAAAGTGTGGAGACCAGCGTGTGCTTTTGGCGTAAAGTGCTCTGCGGAGCTTGTCGAAGGGGTCGTTCTTGTCCCGAGGGGTCATCATTCTCTCTTTATCGATGATTGACTCGAAGTAGCATGGTGTCAGCGTCGTAGCAGATAACTCAATCCCCGATCGAATGTCTATATCGAAAATCGTGTAAGGGCGCTCCAAGAAGGTACAGCCGCCGATAAGATCTAGTCCCTCCCCCGGAACTTGTCCCAATGAGACGTGAGACGATGAGATATAGTGAGCTCCACGGGACTGATTCTATCATTTTCATTATCATCTAGAAAGATGGGCAGGTAAAGATCGACCTGGGACTTACCCGAGAATAAACAGATTAGGTGACTGGACGGGCGTCAAGATTGAAGCTTATAGCTTAAAGACTCGTATCAGGAAGCAGAGGAAGATACACCCGTTTGTAGTGCGTATTTGGTCCTTGCACCAACCCAGGTATTCGAACTGCCGATGTCAATCATCAGCTCGTCTAGTTAGCTTAGCATATTGTCATCTAGTATCTCAGGTCCGGACTCCCAACTCCAATGGAACGGCAACGTTATCTACGTCCTTAGCGCGTCTGGTCATATTCTTCGCACGAGATCGAAATGCAGCCACCGTACCACTGGAGGTTGAACGTAACTTTCGAGCAATGGGGCTTTGGGGAATGACAACGTGCCTTGATGCAAAAGGAATCCGGGACTGGAGTGAGGGAGACGATGATCAAAGGGAGCACAAAGAAGGCGGAGAACCCAAGAGGATAAGTGACTTGGAAGGTGAGATTCTCGCTGTGAGACTGTTGACTTTATACTCAGTAGACAGGTACGGTTGTACTAATTCTTCTACGAGCAAGGAATATTTCAAAGCACCAGCACTGTTCTATACAGCCTGAGAAGCCTCCGAGACGCGCGCAGACGAACATTGAACAAGACGCAAAGAGATGTTTCGACTTGAATATTTGAATACCTGAGAAAGGTTCCACATTCTCCAGAACAAGGTATTTCAGTTCTCGATAGAGTTTGGCGAGCGAAGGTAGGCAAGAACAAACCCGGTAAACCGGACCGATACTCCGAATCTCATCGACATTCATCCACCATGGCGCCAACACCCCCCTCCACCTGGCCGTACCCCACCCTCTCCCTCCGGATCCCCGACCTCTCCCACCCCGGCGTACACACCTTCTTCCGCCTTCTAGACCCGCACACCGCCCTCACCCTCGCCGTCGAATCGACCCTCACGCACCTATACCACACTCCTGCGAACCCCGACGTCCCACAGACGGTGGGGAGCGTCCTCTTAGTGCTGCGGAGCATGGATGGGGTGGCGCATACGACGGGGAGCGAGACGCACAAGGAGATTCATCTGAGTGTGGATTATATCACGAAGAAGGGGGAGCAGGACGGGGAGGAGGTGGGGAGGGAGATTATGGGAGTGTTGACGCATGAGATGGTGCATTGTTATCAGTATAATGGGAGGGGGACGTGTCCGGGGGGGTTGGTGGAGGGTATTGCGGGTGAGTCTTGGTTGGGTTGGGTTGTGTGGTTGCTTTTCTGAAAGGAAGGATGTAGATTTTGTGCGGTTGAATGCTGATCTTGCGCCGCCGCATTGGTCGCCGGGTTCTGTGCCGGATAAGTGGGATGCTGGGTATCAGCATACGGCGTATTTCCTTGATTGGCTGGAGAATAGGTGCGTGTGTGTTTTGCTTTGGATGGGATGGGGCTGACGGTGAGATAGGTATGGAAAGGGGACGGTCAGGGAGCTTAATGCTGTGATGAAGGATCGGGAGTGGAACGAGAAGATGTTCAAAGAGTTGACTGGACGCCAGCTGCACAAGTTGTGGAGGTTTTACGTTGAACATCTGGTGACATCTTCTCTGTAAAAGAGGTCGCATTTTCTATAATACAATAACATAGAGAAATCCATGGCTGCAGACTCACGAGTCTATTCATCCTCCTCATCAGACAAGTCTCCAGACTGCTGCACCTTCTCCTGCGCTCGCATCGCACCGAACGATATCCTTCCTGACCACCCTTCTCAGCCGCTAACCGTTGTCCCTACAGTAACCCATCAGTATCACTACCAATACCCAAGCCAAACAACTCACGTATCAGCGTATGTATCGCCTCCTGCGTCTTCCTCTCCAACTTGGCCAGCTTCTTGTCCGTCTCACGTTTAAGATCCCAATTCGGTCTTTTCGGCGCAATGTTGAACACGTCCTACACCCGCTATGAACAGTGATTTCATAACCAAAACACAAACTCACGAGTTCTTGAGCCCTCCTCTGCTCATCCTCTGCAATGATCTTCTCAGCTACACCCTCCACGTTCTTCTCCACCGTGTCCTCCATCTCTACGTCTTCTTGCCTTGCTCGTTTTTTGAGCGTACGAGATTCGGGATCAAAGTTGCGGATTTTTTATTACATCACTGCAAGTCCAAGAGCGTTAGTATAGACAGTAATCAACACAGAGAACAACCATACCCATTAGGTTCCCCATCCTTGCGTCTCTTCAACGCCAAAAGACGCGCCTTGCGCGCTTCCGAGGCCTCTGCCAATGCCATCTTAAGTTGAAGGAGAGTGTTGCTGACTAAGCACTGCTTTTGCTTCTTACCATGCTACGGGTGTGGGCGCAATCATGCCTACGCCAAACCCTCCCCGCCACTCGCTCCTTCCACTCAACACCCAATGCCGCCGTCTCCTACCGCGCCCGAAAAGGCCTCGTCTCCCAGATCCGGACGCCCTCTAAACGCGCCATGGCTGCTAAACTCAAGCGGAAAGCCGCCGCTGCCGCCGCCAAGGATACGAGCACTAGGCTTACCCTGCAGGATGCTGTGGGCGTGTTGAAGGTATGCTTGTTTTTTTGGGCGGTGATGGGGAATTGATTGATTTTTTGGGTAGGCAGTGAGTGTACCCTCCCCCCGCGCATCGACGGTGTCCCTCCTAGTCAAGACGAAGCTCGGGACGGGTATAGCTGTCCCGAGGGGGAGGTATAAGCTCCCGAGGGAGGCTACGAACGCAGCGGAGGATATCGTGTGCGTGTTTGCGGAGGGCCGGCAGGCGGATGAGGCTAAGCGCGCTGGGGCGCATATCGTTGGGGGGATTGAGCTCATCGAGGGGGTGCGTTCCATGTCCCTTCCATTTCCATCTGACCCTAATGCTGTGTAGATCGTGTCGAATAGGATACGAGCGACGACCTTCCTGTGCACGACCTCGCTCATCAAGGCTATCACCCCGAGGCTGGGCAGGGTCCTGGGTCCGAAGGGCCTGATGCCTAGTGAGAGGAGGGGGACTGTTACGGATGATGTCGGGGGGTATATACGCAAACTGGTGGGTACGACAGAGTGGAAGGCGGATAAGCAGGGGGTTATTAGGCTTCCTATAGCAAAGGTGTGTTCATTGAGCATTTCTAGTTCTCATATTTACCACAGTGCAGACGGATTGGACGGCAGAAGACGTTGTGAAAAACTTCGAGCATGTGATGACTTCGGTAAAGAGAGCTACGGGGAATTTGAGTGTCAAGGAGGGCGGGAAGGCGAGTGTGGGGAGTCATTGTAGGTTCAACTTTCTTCCGTTGTGCGCGTCTGTAGACTCAGTGCTTTCTTTTTACAGCGGCGCCGATTACAAAAGTCATGCTCAGCGCGACACAGGGTCCGGGGATTAGAATATCGAACTTTTAGTCTCGAATGAAAGTCCAGTTTTGAAACGGATCGTTGAATAAGATCTATCGTACTCATTCAGAACGGCAGGCCTTCTTAAACTTGGATGCACTATCATTGAGATACGGCTTTCAAGACGGAAAGTGCAGAAAACTGGCGCTCCCTTATGAACTCTGTGGTATGCGGAGCGTCGTTCAAATCGAATTTCCCGATAACGCTGCAAGTTCACCGTATCAAAAAGCCGAAAGCAATCGCACCAGAAAAGTTACTCAAAACCACCACCCAAAAATACAGAAAACTCCGCGGTTGAGCGCGATAGATTCTCTGGTTTACTAACTATTATCTACGTTTTTTTTAGCACAACTGCGTCCCTAAAGGAAACTTTCTACAATCCAGAGCAGTGATAGTAATATAACAATGCGATGCGATGATAAACAATGAGGGGAAGGATGAACTTCCCATGCGAGATAGCGTAAACGTAATGGGGGTATTAAAAAAACGAAAAGAGAGGATAGGGAGCTTAGAGTACGAGCTTTTTGGGCTTCTCCCAGCTGTAGTCGGGGTTACCTAAGAAGGTGCGTGAGTAGGGGAAAATGTGGGAATGGGTTTGAAGTCCTACCAAAGTGGCCGTAGCAAGCTGTCTTGCGGTACTGAGGCTTCTGGAGGCTCAGTTCACGAACTACGATAGTGGTCAGTCTCATTGGGTGTTTGATAAAACACATAACACGTACCCATGATACCAGGCCGGAGGTCCCAGTTCTTACGGATGAGCTCAACAATCTCCTCTTCCGAGATCTTTCCTGTGCCGTAGGTGTCGACGTAGATCGACAGAGGCTCAGCTACACCGATAGCGTAGGAGAGCTGGACAAGAGCACGACGAGCGATTCCAGCCGCAACCAACGACTTGGCTACAACCATCTAATAAGCAAGAGGGGTGATAAAGATGACGGCTACACGCACCAATCCAGCGAGCGGTATACGCAGCCGAGCGATCGACCTTGGAAAAGTCCTTTCCAGAGAAAGCCCCTCCTCCATGAGCTCCCCATCCTCCATAGCTGTCAACGATAATCTTACGACCCGTCAAACCCGCATCGCCCTGGGGTCCACCAATGACGAACCGACCCGTGGGGTTGATCTGTAATCTTGATAAGTTAAAAATAACAAATGCGCAGGTGATATGCAACGAACGTGGTAGATAGTCCGTTCGTCAAGAAGGTTCGCAGGGATGACTTGCTTGATAACCTTTTCGAGGATATCCTTTTGCAAATCAGCGAGTGCGATCTCTTCGGCGTGCTGCGCCGAAACGACGATGGTGTCCACACGGAGGGGGATAGTGGCTCCACCGTCCTTCTTGTACTCGATGGTCACCTGGGTCTTGGTATCGGGGCGGAGCCAGGGGAGCAGGCCCGAACGACGAGCGGCAGGCCATTAGCCTGGTTCAGCTTGTGCGCGAGGACAATAGTAAGAGGCATAAGCTCCTCCGTCTCATCTGTCGCATACCCAAACATGATACCCTGATCACCCGCCTCCATGGCTCTCCAAATCCCCATGGTCAAGCCCCTGTGCGATATCAGGCGACTGCTGCTCGATAGCGACGAGGATGTTGCAAGTCTTGTAATCGAAAACCCTTCTCGGACGAGTCGTACCCGATTTCCTTGATGGTGTTGCGGATGATTTTTTGGTAGTCCAGCTGGGCGGTGGTGGAGATTTCACCAAAGACCATGATCATTCCTGTCTTGGAGGCGGTTTCGCAGCCGACTTTGGACCATGGGTCTTGGGCGAGGCAGGCGTCGAGCTGGGGAGAAAATTTTAGCGCTTGCTATTGGGAGAGGCGATGGGCTCACGATAGCATCAGAGACTTGATCACAGATTTTATCTGTACGCGCAGTCAGTTTATGATAGGATTATCGATATTTTTCTTCTCTTAGCGACGCACCAGGATGACCTTCACCAACAGACTCAGAGGTGAACTAAGAAGTGACCAGGAGCCAAGGCAGGACGAATAGCGTGTCCGTTAGCAGACATGACGGGAAATCTAGAGATAAAAGGGAAAGGGGAAAGAGTCCTACGGAGGAAGGTGGGGAAGAAAGGGATAGGGAGGGAAGGAAATTTGGATTCTTTCAAATTTATTGACAGTCGCGTGATTACATAATACGTGTTATCACGCCATCCTGTCATCAAGTTGCAAGTCGCACGTAACGAAGACGCCCCGAGTTACTCACCCAGGATGTTGAATGTACAGCTACTGGTATATATAAATATATAGCATCGAACGATAAAATCTAGTTCAGACTCCCGCGTCGAGTTTCAAATCGTGTGAAAGCTGCTTTCTGGGTAGACCGTTTTGGACAGCCAATTAAAATGAAGTTACCCTGTTAGTTGTTTTACGGCCGAAAGTCGATTTGAATAACGTGGACAGGTATATAGCTTAACGTTCATGAACTACGAAATGGTGTGTCAACTGTCAGAGAGACCCTACACTGAAGGATGCAAAACCACACTACGCTAGAGAAAACTAAACTCATCAAGGGTACCTCCACGGTACCACGCTAGTGTAATTGTAGCAGTTAATAAAATGCAGTATCCCAAAAAAACATGGCCAGATTCAATGAAAAATCACCGAGATGGGCGTTATTGAACGTACCTTGCAGTCGAAGCGTTTACGTTGTACGAATAAATTATTCCAAACATATATGGATATCCCCCACTCCGAGTCCGTGTCCCCATGTAGTATAGGCAATGAGCAATTATGATCCGTACCGCTGAACCAAAGCAATCAGGAACTGACAACACCAAGATATATTAGCAGCAGCCAGAGTTCCAAGTCAACATCGGTGAAATATGGACCTCAGCTTAAATAGCCGTCCCGTCGGCTCTGTCGGTCCTCGGAATTCCCATCCGGATCGATATCCCGTTCCGCCCAAAAATCTCATCCACACCCATCCATCCATGCTCGTCCTCTCCAACCTAACGAACCTCCTCTCCCAGATCCTCTCCCTCCCCGCCCTCCACACAGCCTGTACTCTTCACCCCCGCTGGCCAACTAGTCACCTTTGTCTCCGAGCCCATACGCCCCAAGGACGAAGTCCGGATTATCGTAGGATTGAGCGGCGAAGTATGGCAGGAAACGCGCGAGCAAGGGTACGGGATGGTTGATAGCGAGGTATATATGTCCCCTGGGATCTTGTTTGTAGGGCGCACGCTGAAGTGGTCCCCATCAAGCTAGGTCGTATCGTCGTTGTGCCTGTGGAGGACGTGGAGAGGAAGCCGGGGTCAGACAGCGGAGGATCCGTTGCCGTTGATGCTGATTGCTCTCAATTCGAATGAGTCCATGGAATGGACGGAGTTGCAAGCCAAGGTGCGTGGTGGATGTGGCGTTTTTGCGTTATACCGCTGTTCTGATGGATCTCTTTGTAGGGAAAACTTGTTGCTAGTCATCTTGCGAGGTCGCTGAGCAAGTATCGCGAATTTCTTGTCGTACGGAAACCTTCGACGCCGCCGACTACATCAGCTATAGCTTCACCTGCGCCTGTCCGAACTTAGGGTGCGATGTTGTATGATTTTTGTAGGAGACTTCATCTCACGAACGCTCGTATATATTGATGATACTTATCTTTATTCCAGTGCATTATACTTCTTGAAAATACTGATATGTACATCATCACCAATACTGCATGGATACCCACATCTATCACCTCTGCGCGTAGAAAGATTAACTATAGTTCATGTAGCCAACTCCATGGAAATATGCACATTTCCATTAGAGCAATCTCATAAGTAGAATGAACAAAATACTACCTAAATTAGCTCCCAATTGTTTGCTGCAACTCGAAAACCGCCAAATGGAAGTCTTCATTCGTCAACAGCAAAGAAAAAGGAGGCCCACCCAGCCAGAGTGGCCAAAGTGGGACAGGGAAATATTTAGACGGTGCATAAGCCTGAGCCTATACAAGCCGCAGACACCCTCTGGGGACAAGGGTCGCCGTGCTATGAAGGATCTCCACGGCCCACAAACCCGGGTACATGAAGGGGCTTGTGCCATCAAGGTAAGTATGAGGGGTTTCGGATGTCGGATCCTTCCTTTTATACGGTGGTAGCTGCGCACGGACCAGCGGGCTCCTCGGGGTTTGCTGTTGTCTAATTTTATCAGTCCCAAAGTCAGGACCGGGCATCGCGGGGATTTACGCCCTTATAGTTATCCTTTCGTGCCAATTCTTTTTTTAGAGTATGCAATACTCATGCATACCTGGAATGTGATCACTTCGTATAAATTTGGCGCATTGTGCCTCTCACGTGATAGCCTTCAGGCTTATCATCACACTCCCATGGGTGAAGATATTGAAACCAGTGGCGGGTGCTACTGCGGACAGCTGCGCTACACAGTCAGAGGTCTACCTCTTCTAAGCGCCTTTTGTCACTGTACACTTTGCCAGAGGTTCAACTGTACGCTGTGAGATCACGAGCCACGAGCACTAGCTAATTAAATTTCACCACAGCTGCAGTGTTCATTCACACCATCCATTTCTCGAGTGCGGCATTCTCCTGGACACGATTCGAAGAGGACAAAGTCCATATCTACGAAGTCGCGGATAAACCATGGAAAAGGCGTCATCGTTGTGCAAACTGCGGTTGCACAGTCGCCTCATTTAACACGAAGAAAGATGAATGGAGCGTTTGGGGTGCTCAGCTGGACAGAGACGATGCAGGGAAGAGAAAGAACTGGGAGCTGTTGAAACCGACTGCCCATATTTTCTACGAAACCAGGATGGTCGACATTGCTGATGACTTGGGCAAATGGGACGGATACGAAGGTTTATCAAACAGACTTCCCATGTAATCCGAGATAACAAAGAAATACCATTACGCCATCATTCTAGTATGTGATATCTAAACCAATAATTTAAGTATGGAAAAAATAATCTACGTCTTACAATCCTTGAGCAGCCTGGAACATGGGTATGAGCAGGGTCTTGGACTTGGTCAATCTCGCAGCCCAATCTCCCAAAACAATGCCCCAAAGTACACCGAAGTAGGCGGCACCACCATTCTATAGCCGGGGTAAGTGTCCGATGTGCAGGGAAATTCAGATGATCGCACCTTTCCGTTCGTAACCAAAATTAGCTCGTAGCTTCCCTTGTATTCCTTCAAAGGTTTTCCATCGAGGTAGTTCAGAACATTAGTGCTAATCAAAGCTGCATGGGCATTCGCCTTGGCAGCTTGCTTCTGTTCCTTCCAATCCAGAATATCACCCAGAGCGAATATTTCCGGGTAAGAAGCGAATTGCAGGGTGGGCTTGATCTTCACGAACCCTTTGTCTGTGACGGCGCCCGGGAGAGACGAGGCAATGAAACCCGTGTTGGGTTTGGGACCCCAAGCTGGAACCTGAAAGGCGAAATTAGAAAGATAATTTGACTGGCGGAAATAAGCGAGCGTACGAAGAGATCACCCTTGATGGTCTTTCCTTTCCGAGTGGTGACACTTTCAGCACCCGAGGTCGGTATGTCGTCGAGATAGTCGTTGTACACAATTTCCACACCGCGGGATTTCATTCCATTCTCCATCTTGTTCCGGAATCGATCTGGGTATGTGTCGTTCAACAGCTTGCTTCCGCCATGTATTATGGTGACTTTCTTGTTCTGGAAGCAGGGTCAAGACAGCCGAATGGTGTCAATCAAAGTTAAGTACTCACGGGCCAGATGTCCTTAATTTCGCCCGCATACTCTGGGTAACGAGGTCAGTATGATATTCGAGCGGAGGAGATACGAATACGCACCAATACCGACAGAGCCACCTCCAACGAGAACGATGTCGTTGGCATCCTGGAATCTGGAGCGTTCACTCGTCAAGAAGGCGGAGATGTCGCCTTTGGAATTTGGGAAATCCAAGGGTCCGCTCCACGTCGATCCAGTCGCTAGAATCAAAACATGGAAGGGCACTTTTTCGCCGTTGTCAAGGATAACGCTGCCGCCGACAGTCTCTGACTTCTGGATACCAGTTACCGAAGCCTGGATAAAAGTACCTGGAAAACGCAGTCAGAAAGGGCTGTACTGACAGCGCATTTAAGAAGGCATACCGTTGTTGTTGTGGAACAGCTTCTCGTAACCTGCCATGGCGGTCTTTTCGAGGTTGTCGACATCGGAGACGACCAGCCGAATGAAGGCAGGTAGATGGAAGCGGTATGGACGAGAGTTGATGAGAATGAGGTTGTATTTCGAGGCATCTAGCTTTGCGGAGAGTTGACGGGCGGCAGTAGCGCCGTAACCACCACCGACGACGACGACGTTGAGTTTGTCTTCAGTTTTCTTCGACATTTTTGGGAGAGAGAGGAGGTTGAGAGGGAAAGCAGGGACATAGTGGTGTGATGAAGCAGCATTTTATAGCTTCGCGTTCAAGAAAGCGAAGCCCCTGGATTGCGTCAGCACATATTACGCCGTCTTGCATAAGCCAAACTGATCTTGGTAAGAGATCGTAATTCCTGCTGACCCGCGGGACCATATCTAGCTGATATATCAGCTCAGGCTTCAGGGATCGAAAATAGTTGATTTCGTGCGATAAAGCTCATCAGATGGAACTCTTAGACCGGCGTTGCTATCAAGGTCGCAAAAGTCTGCTTGCGATGACTAAGCTCGCTTAGCGGCCCGAGTTCCGGTCTACAATACGGTCACGTGCATACGCGTTCGTGTAACAAACTTTGTTTACTCTCTAGCCTGCCACCTCCACCTTGACGTCGACGAACGTCCTCCGCTCCAAGCATGTCGCATTGGAACATCGGCGCCGACGATGTATCAGAAGGAAACACAAATGTATCGCAACAAGCTGGCAAGCAAAGGTACGTCATCTTTTTATCGGGGAACTTAGTGACGCATTTTGCTCTCTAGATAGTCAAATTGCCGCTCAACAGACACAACTATTAAAGCAAACGAAGGAGTTGGATGACTTAAGGGCTTCCCTGCATGATGCTTTGTACAAAGTGCGTGCCTACGCCGTCCGACATGAAACAGACTAACCACTTCAGCAGCTAAGCACAGAAACCGATCGGGCTTTACTACTTGAATCTGACCTTTCACGGTGCAACGATGACTTACGCAACGAAAAGCTGACGTCGCAAAATGCAGCTAACTCGCTTCTTGCAGCAAAGCGAACAGGTCAAGGAGAAGGAACTGGAGAACAAAGAACTGCTATCCAACCTCGATCATCTTTCACGTCAGTCTGACGGACACGCTGTACGCGCTACGAAGATGGAGAAGGAGAAAAACACCCTGGAAGCACGGATGAGGGAGCTGGAAACCCGACTGCAGGAGCTGAGTTCGACACCGGTGTCGCCGCCCACTCGACAACGTTCTCTACACCGTGGTCGGTCATCTTCGCTTTCGAACCTGAAGATATCCAGTTTGGAAATAGAACTTGCAGATGCAAAGGCGGCTCTCGCTGAGAAGGAAGGCGAGGTTCGGGTGTTGAGTCAGAAAGTTGGCAATGAGGCGATGAAGGTTGAGAATGAGAAGATTGCTATGGAGAGAGCCGTGCAGAAACAATTGGACGAGATGCAGGCCCTTCTAGAGGAGAGGGAGGAGGAGTTGGACTTCTTGCGCGGTGGCTCGAGTGGCGGCAGTGAGAGGGAAGAAGACTTACTACGACGGATTGAAGAGGATGGCGCTAAGATTGAGGCTTTGGAACTCCTGTTAGGAGATGTCGAGGACGTGAAGGTGCTTGCCGAGAAGCTGAAGGTCGCCGAGCATCGACTTCAGACGGAGATGCAGAAGGCCTTTGAATGCACAAGCAGACAAGTGCAACTCGTACAGGAGAAAGAGGAAGCTCTAGATGAACTAGAAGAGGTGAGAGAGAGGGTGGCATTCCTTGAACAGACTGTTCATGTGAGGGAGGCGCATGTTGATGCCCTGAAAAGGTTCGTCTGTCGAGAAGTATCATCGTTGTATTCAGAGCTGATAGTATTCTACAGGGAAGTATCCGACCTTCGAGCCCAAGTTGCAGCGTCGGAAGGATCTGACCGGCGCTTTTCGATGTCTACGCAACAAACAGTAGAAGATATTGAACGACTGCTTTCGGCTGTTAACCGCCTGCGAAATGAGCGGGATGACCTCCGCCGCAAACTTCGTTTCTTGGAAACGGAGAGCAGATTCACTGCGGAAGCTCTTGAAGCGAAGAGGCACTCCGAAGCTTGGACTGTGGTCGATTCCTCCAAGCACCGCGAACAAATAGCACGGGCGAACCTTAGTGTTAGCGCCCTCAGCATCGTCGTAGGATATTTGGCAGAGCAGGATGATGTCTGGGCGGTAACTTTCGCCTCCAAGGACGCAGATATGCAAGCAGTCCGGGAGAAATTGAGGAGCAGCGAGATTGAGCTCGCCATTGCAACACAGACTCTAGAGGATATTTCTCTTCATCGCGACGAACTGGAGAAGCAATTCGAATCTAGCGAAGCAGCATGGATGAAGGAGTTGGAGGAAGTGAAGGCTGCGCACGAGGAAACGAAAGATTCTCTGGATCGACTCGACGCTCATCTCACCGAGGTGTCGGCTACTTTCGAAGAGGTGGAATGCGAACGGGATTCCCTCGCTGTGCAAGTGGCCAACCTGACGAACGATCTTGCTACAGCACAAGCCGATCTCAGCGAGGCAGAAAGACGTTATAGCTCGCTGCAGTTCCATCAACTCTCCAATATGTCTTCGAATGAGGCTACTCGCACGCTAAGTGGTCAAATTGAAGAGCTGGAGAGGCGTGTGATGCGTCGCACAGAGCAGATTGGCATCCATCAACACGACATCAAAAGGTTGGAGACAAACATGCGGCTTCAAGAGGAGCGGATTGGCGAACTAACGGCAGAGCTGGAGCTGCTCGCGAGTCAGAAGGATGCCATGGTTGAAGACTGCGCCGACGCAAGGGAAGCCCGGGATGATGCTGTTGCCAAGTTTGAGGCAATCGAGATAGAGGTGGAAGCGCTCCGCGAAGAAGCCGTAGCAACGGAAGCTCTGATAAAGGTGATCTTTGGGGTGGCAGGGAACGCAAGATCTACCGTGAAGGCGTCCATGGAAAGGACGCAACTCGCCGAGAAGGAAGTCGAGCGTCTGGCAGCGGATCGTCTTCATGCCATACAGCAAGCTGAACAGGCTAACGCTTCCTTGCTTGAAGCCCAAGCGACCCTTGCGTCGTCCCAGGAGGCCATACACCAAACGACCCTTGCACTGGCAAATTCCCAGACCGAAGTGCAGCGCCTCGCCTCGTCTGGTCATTCCTTAGATGAGGCCAAAGCCAACTTCGAAGCTCGTCTACGTGAGCTACAGGATGGGCTTGCCAAACATCTTGCCGAGAAGGACGCCCTTGCTAATGAACTACGCGATGTTCAAGCCTCTGCTTCCCACGCCGAGATAACCAGCAGATCTCAAATGGCAGAACTGCAGACTCAGGTGCAGTCCGTCGAAGACGCCATGACTGTTATGGAGTCTAGTCATCAAATCGCGTTGAAAGACCTGCAAAACCAGCTGGTGTTGAAGGACAAGCTTCTCATGGACACCAATGTCGAGCACGAGCAACTCGTGAACCTCAAGGTTAAACATGTGGAGGAGATGGGACGTCTTCAATCGCGTCTTGTCCAGCTTACTAGCGAGCTTGAGGAGACCAAGACTCGTCAAGAAGCTGCTGAGGCCGCTCGCGTTGCGTGTGTGGAAGAGCTAACGGAGTCTCGGGCCGAGGTTGAGAAGCAACTCCTCGCAGTAGAGAGTGGGCTCCGAAGGTATCGAGAGATCTCTCATGAATTGGAGAAGGTCAAAAAGGATGGGGATAACGAGAGGAGTCAGCTGAACAAAGATCTAGAGGCGGCCAAGGAAGAGCTCCGCACCGCCAAGGTGGCCCGAGACGCGCTGGATGCTCGTTATCAGACGGAAATTTCTCAAAGCCAGACAGAAAACGAAGCCCGTCTCCACCAACTTGACCAACAGTTGACTGAGCTCCGTTCGAACCTTGAAGAGCAAAAGCAGAAACACGACTCAACGACTCGCGAAGCTGAGGAACTACGCTCCAAGTTGATCGTCGATGCAAGGAATCATACTTCCGAGCAAGAAGCTCGTTCTAAGGAGCTGAAGTCCATCAACGAACGATATAGTCAGGCGGAGGAGTTGGTCGAAGAGCTCAAAGAAGAGGTCGCTTCCGTGCGAAAGGAACTTGCGGATGTTCGAACCCAGGTTGAGAGTCTGCAGACTGAAAACACGAACTATCAGCAGGATAACACCGGTTTGGAAGCTGAGAATCAACGAAGCTTATCTCTCATTCGTTATCTGGAAAGCCAAGTCAAAGAATTGTACGTGTTCGAAATCATTCTTAGTGTAGCCTTGATATTCATGCTGCGACTAGGGAGCAAACCGTCAAGACGCTCGAGACGGACAATGAAAGATGTCGGGCCTTGCTCACACGCGCTGAGAAGGCCGCGAGTACCGCGGAAGTCAGTCTTAGCATGCAAAATTCGCATCACAAACGTGAGATTGCGGAAATGCAGCGTGAACTAGCAGCTCTCAAGGCAAAACCTAACCTTGACACGGTCATTGCTGGCCTTGAAGAACGTAACAATGAGATGGAAGAGTTGCTCAGAGCCAAGTGTGCAGAGATTGAAGAGAACGACGATCGTACGCTCGAGTGAGTGGCTTTACCTACTAAGGCAGTGCACAACTTAACGTTCCTCTGCAGTCTGTTGAAAGAAAACAAGAAGCTTACTTCGAAGGTTGAGTCTTTGAGTCGCAAGGTACAAAATTTGCAGGCCAAATTGGCTGCAGCAAAGGCATCGGCGACCAAAGTTGACACCACGGAACCTGCAGTGTCTCAGGCTCCGGCCCATTCTCGCGTATCACCTCCCCCCACTCAATCCTCGTCCAGACCACTTTCAGTTTCACATAGCGTCGGACCTTCGGCTCTCCCTAGTTCATCAAGAGTCTCGCCTCCACAATCCTCCTTCCCTCGCGCTCGTTCCAATACCGTGTCTACGCCCACCGGCCGTACCTTCTCCGCGTCCTCATCCTCTTCACAAGTCGTTCCTCCCCCTGTTTCCCGGTCATTAACCTCTCGAACCCGAGCCGCTGCCCTCTTCGATTCAGCGATTCCCTCCCCAGTCAACATACCTTCCACACCACGCTCTTTGAGCCGTACGGCATCGGGTCAGTCTTCCCTGCCCCGTCCGAAAACGCCTGAAAGACACGCAGCATCACGAATGGAATCCCAGCCTCTAACGCCTAACAGACGCTTTGATGTTCCCGACACAGTGACGAACTCGGCAATCGGCAAGAAGAGAGCAGCTCCCGATGACTTTGCCGACTGTGATGCTGTTCCACCTCAAGGTTTCACCGTTGACAGTCTTCCAGGAGATCGCATCGAAACGGGAACGCCTCGCCTGCGTAAAGTAATGAACAGCATCAATTCAGGGTTCACACCTGTGCGTCACCAGCTCAGCCGTCCAATCATTTCTCTATCACCGAAACGGTCCCCAAAGCGTAGAGCAATAGCAAAGCCTTCACCCTTCATGTCTGACGTGACCAATAATCCACACCTTATTTCGCGGCCAGATTCTGAGGATAAGCCTCTTAAATCGAGCTGGCTAGGGAGGATTAGAGGTGCATCTTCTGCACAGACAACTGAGAGAACGGGGCCTTCACACGAACGTTATTAATTGGTTTTGTTATCTCTCATACGTGTATTGTTAGCCATTTGATTTGTTCATCTATTATCTGCGTGTATACCATTATTCGTATAATATGTATCCATTAATCATTTCGCTTGTGAATAGCCAGCACTGCCACCGTCGAAATTCAGTCGCGTCATTGACAAATTAGGGAACCCTCCTCACCAACAGTCATGAGCAGATTCCTCAAGCGATATGACGTTAATTTCCCCGACCTTTCCTCTGATGTACGCGAAAGAGAAGACTGGAAACCGGCAGAGTTGAGATCTTTTGATTTTGCCATCGAGGTGTCCGCTCTTGCCGTGGACCCGTTGTCAGGTCTTCTAGCAGCTGGTATGGAGTCTATTTGCCGTTGGATGGCTAGATAATGACCATAAACACCCCAAGGTACTGCCGATGGTCTCCTATTTATATGGGGAAAACCTGGTGTCGAGATTAAACTGTCGATTCCGGAGCGAATAGGTGCCAAGTTTGTTCAATTTTCAGTCTCAACGTTCCAAATCGTTTGTCTGGGTATGCTCTATTCATCCTTAATACGCATTATCGCTCCATCATTGAATAATATTCCGCCTCAAGATAACACGAATCGCCTACACGTCTGGGATCTCTCAAACTATGGATACCCCAAATACGTCTGTTCAGCATTGTTTGATCAGACAAAGTGAGCTTTCGGTGATGAACACGAGGATTGTATTTAACTATCATGGTTCAGCGCCATGACATTGTCGCCTTCCCACTCCCATGTGTGTAATCATCTTCTCTATCTTCGTGCCCTTTCCTTAGACGATCGCACTAGGCTTTCCTCGTTTTGCAATCAGGAGAAGTTCGAACGTACGACCTAATCTGTCATCGGAAGTCACCTTACACGATACCGAACATGTGGAAGCTCTATGAGGACAAGTTGGCTTCTAGCAAGATGCCTGAAGTAACAAATGCGGGCTCGTACAAGTCTTTCTACTTAATAATTTGAACTGCTCTCATTGATTTAACAGCTCTTTGGCGATTGATGCTGTTATACACCCTCGGAATTTAAATCTTCTGCTCGTAGCATATGCAGGTCTGTTTCATTTGGATTGCAAAACTCCAGAGCCTGCTAACTGGGATTCCAGGAGGGATAGTCCTATCTGATCTCGTTTGTCGGTCTCTCTGGTCTTCAACGTGTCGTTAATCTTTTGTGGCAGACGCAACGAAATACGCTACGAGTCTATGACCTTGTACTACCTCCTGGAGCTCCCGGTGGAACTGGATATGGTGCTGAAGTATGATCATGTCTTCGTCGATGGTTTCATAATTATTTACCATAAAAAATATTTCCTACAGGACATCCTAACGCACAGAAGGCCAGAAGTTACATGTCTAGCTATCCATCCGGCAGGACACTTCTTTGCCGTTGGCTATACAGACGGCATTATTGCCTACTGGGCTGTGGAAGATGAAGATCAACCTCTCATGGTGCGAACACTTGACTTAATAGACGTCAATGTAGTCGATGGCCATCAGCTTGAGGAGCACCTGGCTAAACCCAACAATCAAGCACCGCCGTCTTTGCAGAGAGAACCGATATTCAAGCTTTCGTGGAGCTCGTTTTCGGATTCTTCGGAACCTAGGGGAGGATGCACAACTCTGACAGTCCTTGGAGGTTTGTTTTTTGGGGAACCCCCCGGAATTAGCGTGCTTTGGCTTCCTGCCTTTAATCCACCCGAACCGCCAACGCCGGTTACCGAAGGAGCACTGCATCCATTCTACAGATCTTCTATGCGGGATTCTCTTGTCCCCACGCGATCTTACTTCTATTCTAGTAATAACACAGTACAAGACTACTTACTCATTCCTCGGAACAGTCCCCATTTATCAGGTGCCTTTGATCCCGTATCTATATTGATACTATCCGAATCGACGGATGATACGCGAGCACTCGAGGCGTACGAGTTTCCCCCTCCATCTTTTTCAACCCAAGAAGAGGCCAGTTCCGATGCTTCAGAGGATGATAAAAACGAGGATACTCTGGACGAGTTAACGGCTACACTCAAATCCTTGCAGATGAGTAGTGACCCTCTACGGTTGCAGCTTCCCTGGTCCTTGTGCAGTGAGCTATTGCATGGCCGACTCGGCGTAGTTGATCGTGATACATACCAGAAACTGGTTACTGCTACTGAGCCACTAGCTGAAAAGGCACTACCGCTGAAAGGTGGTTATGCGTGGAATGATGAATCGAATGACATGAAATCATCTAAAGTATTCATTTCTTTGCCTTCGTATGCCAAGTCACTTACCTTTCATTAAGTTCCAAACAAATCGTATATTGATTACTTGCCATCAAGATCTCTCCATACGATTTTATGACATGAGCGTCCAATTGCTTATTGCTGTCAGGCCGGATCCTATCCAATACGATTTCCCGACTCCGCTGCCTCATCTGACAATGAACTTGTCTTTGCTCTTACTGGATCCACTGGTATCCAAGCAAATATCGACGACAACAGCAGCACCATTGTCTATACAATCAATCCTGTTTTCGTCGGAGTCTCTGGAGCCTGCAATTGTCCTCTCAACTGGCAACGTACTGGTGTTTCGATTACAGGATGGGCAACGTAACGCTCCGCCGTACCGGGAATGCGAAGACCGAGAACTCACATGTTTGGAGCATCTTAGCATCTCCGCTGGCTACAAGTATGCACCCTATGCCATTCTATCGCCAAATAAAGGACCAGTGACTGCTTGCGCAATATCAGATATCGGTACGCAAAGTATCATGGTTCTTGCTGTTGCAATAATAACCTATGATAGGGTTTCTATCTGTGGCATATGGGGACGGATCATTGTATATTATCGACCTGCGCGAACCAAGAAATCCTGTTCCATCTTAAACCTGAAAGCAAAGCGAGGAATAAGCATTCTATCGGTCTACATCTAAGTGGCCACGCTTTGGAACCCTTTGTTTCTTTGACCTGGACAATAAGCGCACTGAAATCAGGTTTGCATCCATCAACGTTCGCGTTGCATCCTTGATTGATTGAATGCACAGATAATCATAATGGTGTTCGGCTCATTGCTATCAGAAAATCAGGGGTTTGCGAAGTGTATACGATATCCCGAGTGAGCTCGTCGTGGAGATGCAGTGAAGAATTTGTCAAAGTGGATGGTGTAAGCGATCCGTTTCCCGAGGGCACATATATAGTGGATGCTAAAACAGGCACTCACCGCAATGCTACTCGGCGGGGTTTGAGCGATGCTTTCAATTCATCTTCAGTACAAGGGCACGTATACTTCGTCACTACGGGCATCAAAGGAGCAAGATGCTATATAGACATTGATGGCGATCGTATAGGCAAGGTTGATTGGAACAGCAAGTCTGGTACGGTACAAGAGGTCAAAGTCGTAGAAAAGCTCGGTGATAATCCGAAATATCTCTACTGTTGAGGATTTAGCTGACTCGAAAGTTACAGGCTCCTGCGCCCTTGTTGCATTCACGGACAAGCAAGAAGCGCTAGTATACTCCATTCCTCATTTGGAATTCATCAACGCTTTCCCGCTACCTCTGACATTTTCGTACGTCAGTCACGTTGTCCGGAACCCTGCGTGAATGACTTTTGCCTCAGAACCATTACGGTTGATGAAACCGGGGATTTTATTGGATGGCAGTGCCATTCTCGCTCTAGTTTAATGCGACGCGCTGTATACGGCACTTTGTTCGACATGCGACGCTCCATTCCCCTGCCGGATATTGATCTGACAAGTACTAAAGTCCCGGTTCCTGCTCAGCCGCAGCCAGTGTCTATGGGGCCGACGTCTTTTCTAGGATCTTGGTTGACTTATGGGAATCAGTCCATAACCGGGGACCAGGCTGATGAACTATGTGAGCACCGATGAACGCGCTAGAAGGCTATATTCCACTCTTACTTACACTGATTACCAGTGGGTGGTCCAAATAGGCCTATTCCGCAGCCAAAAACCGAACCATCTGCAGGGGTTTCCTATGAGGGAATATCACAAGGCGCCTCTGCAATAGCTGCTTCTGCAACCGCAACTCAGAGTAGCTTATACGAGCGCTTATCATCTGCTCTCAATGACCGAGGGTGATATCGTTTCCAACTATTGCTGGCAGGCTATTGACATATGCGTTATAGGCAGATGCTGGGTAACTTGGAGGACAGCTTCAATTCCCTCGAACAAGGTAGTAGAAACATGGCAGCGCAGGTGACAAGATATTCTTTGCTCATTGTGGATGTTTGACTGATGATCTCTGGTAGGCGAAGCGGTTGGCTGCTGAGCAGACCGCAAAGCAATGGTTTCGGTTTTGATACCTTCGTCAACTCCAGTGAGATATAGACTGTTGGCGCTTGCTTACGATACCCAGCATTGTGAGGTCCGGTTTGTAGTAGTCTTTTTGATGATCCCTATTTTACTATCTAATGTCGTAAATACCTGAGTGGAAATCCAGTAGAATGATTTAAGTTGATTCCAGATCTACACGTCAGTACGTGCAGAAAGCGGTGCCTCAGGTAGCTCGGCAACTGCCGATTCGGAACCCTGCCGCTAACCAACGCTTTCATCGTCATATGGCGAACTACGAACAGTTGCACAGACAATGCCGTACTTTGGAGAGCCTCTTCGATTCCAAGCTCACTTCGTACTCTCAGCTCGTTTCTGCACTTTCAAGGCCTAATGAGGACGTCGAGGCGAACGGCTCATCGGAGCGGTGGAAAGACCTGGAGCTTGAGGTGGACGATCTGCTAGAGAAGGTACGTATTCGTCAGGTTCTACGCAGGCCTTGCCCATTGACAGCATGCTAGCTTGAAGAAACGAATGAGAAACTCGGAGCCCTAGCCAATGAGCCTGATATCGTGTCTCAGTCAATGCTACGTGCGATTCAGAGACATCGGGAATTATTCCAGGACAATGTACGGGAAGTGAAGAGAACGAAAGTGAATATCCACCTTTCTTTCTGCTGTGCATTAACGATTAACGTCCTTAAAAAGGCCAGTGTCAAGCAAGCCATGGAGCAAGCTAACCTACTGAGCGGCGTTCGCAACGATATAGAGTGAGAACTCTCCGCAGCACCTCCAGGAAATATTATTCCTCATTGTTTTACTAGTGCCTACAAGTCATCGGCGGCGGATTCTCTTCTAGCGGAAAGGGGAAGGATTGATGGTTCGCACCGCATGACGGACGATATGATAGAGTTAGTCCCCTCGTGAACTGGAATGCTTGTTGCTCACATATAATTGCAGCCAAGCATACGAGACACGTTCAGAGTTTGCCCGTCAGCGTTCGTCTCTGGCGGGCATCAATACGCGAATGGTTAACGTCATCAGTGAGCTGTTGGAGACTTGTCACACTATTTGTTGCTGACGCGTTCCTCTAGACACGATGCCCGGCATAAACAATATCGTTTCCATGATCAAGTCACGACGAAGACGAGATTCCGTCATATTAGGTGTTATTATCGGTATATGCATTATTCTTATCCTGTCATATCTTTGGTAGTCGCGGGACGTTGCCCATTTTTCTCATGTCATATCTTGGATCCATTTTGCAAGGATGTTTGGATTTCAATATTTCGGTTCTTGCACCAAGGACGTGTTACGTTCCATTCAGAAATCTGTCTCTGAATCGCTTATCCACTCTTCGACTTTCTTTTTCTTTTTCTTCGACGACTCAGGCGCTTGGTGATTGCCTGCGCTAAAGCACCGCCAGTTCTCCTCCAGCCTTCGAACTACACCCCATTTTTCCGGATCTACTTCGTCGACCCAAACTTCTTCCACTGGCCAGCCCTTTGTACGAGCTACGGTTAGAACTATATCCCAAGTCCGTTGGGTGCACATGTCTACATCATGAAAATCAGACTCGACGAGAATTCTATTCGGCGAGCAGGCCTGGATTAAGGAAATGTGATTCGACGAGCGACCGTTAATGACCGTAGACAGAGAGAGGAAAACGTTGTTGTGCTTTTTCTGTGTAGAAAGGTCAGCTTTTCGCACAGTTCAGTCGCAAATTTTAAAACTCGTACCTCTATGTCGCGCCATAGCTGGGGGCTCAACCCACAACTATGCAAATCTATACTAATCTTACTCCAGTTTTCGCTATGTCTTTGCTTCATTTTGTTGAGAAGGTCCATGGTGTTCATTTGTGCTTTGACGCTATGAAGACTGATATTACGCCGTAGTCTAATGGCCAAGTCGACCTGGGCTTCAAGGATGGCAAGTTGATGGTCAATAGGAACCGTAAAAGAGGTCAATTCTCGAGGGAACGCGGCGAAATCATAGGGAATACGGAAAGCTCTGTCAAGTCCGACTTCTCCAAGCATCGCGTTCGGAAAGGCTTCTAGATTGGCCTGCACATCCGCAATGACGTCGGCGAGAGGCACTGGCTCTGGAAGAAGGTCATATATGGCTTGATACTCATCGAGGTTTTTGATGGTGAACAGGTCTCTGTAGTGTTCATCCTTAGACACGCCAGAGTGTAGAGCGATACAGTGAGTAAACCATGGATGATATCCTATAATACAGTGATCGAATCAGAATAACTGTCGAACACATCGTGAGGACCGCTCACCAAAGCAAGGAATAACTTTCTGCGGATACGAAGAGGCCAAATTTTTTACAAGGACTTGGTCTGATGTTCTCGACCCCATTGCACATACAGTAATCTGGAGTTTATCCATGGATTCGGCGGATATTGATGGGGCATCTGTAGGATGGCAGTGCGCATCCACAATATGCTGTAGTACAGATTCATCAGGGAGGGAGGCCTAAAAAGTGGTAAGCAGAATTGGTTTTTTGAATATTAAACTGCTAACCCCAGACATGATATCAAGCGATAAGACTCGAGTTACAGAAGATGACGCACATATTGATGCATATTTGATCTGGAGGGCGTTGGCGGCTCCGGTCCGAATCAATGTCGAAAAAGTTCCTTGATGCTTGCAGCGACGAGCTGTTTCAAGAGAAACTCACTATTCATTCAATTTTCTGTTTTTCGTTCCATGCATTCCATCCCCCCGATTGACACCACACCGCCAAGATACCACGGCTCTCTACATCCACTTGACAAGGATGCATTCCGAAAACGCATTTCAGTTCTTGCCCTTCGTGTACCTCCAAATAAGACGAACAGCATCATAAAATCGACAGCGCTGAGGAGGTACGCTCTTGATCAGTAGACGGAGCGCAGTGCTTACACACACACCATCTAGGTTCCTCGTCGGAGCGCCGAAACTTAGTCCCGTGGTCAAGGACCCATCCAATCCCGACGGTGATCGATTAGTGTTACTCAGAATCACAGAAAAAGGTATAATCTCATCCAGAGCTGCGTATAGTTTGATTCAACAACCACAAGCCAGCTCAGCTTTCCCCTGAGGCACAAGAAATTGTCGACCGTGATTGCATTGGATTTGCCGATTACACGGTGGACCTTGATTACGACTATTGGACCGCAAGTACGTGCCCCGTTTCCTGCTTTGGGCGTACCCCTCTAAACTCTTCAAGGCGAAATTCTTGCCGCGGTCCTCCCCGAGGAGCTAGTAGAAGGGTCACCTGTTGGTTTTGCGGCAACAGGTCATGTCGGTACGCCGTGTTCAATATATTCAGGGGAGATTTCATTTATTCTTTCTCGCAGCGCACTTCAATTTAAATGATGAGTACTTGCCATACAAGTACGCAATTGGTCAAGTGTTCCTTGATGTACGTTGTGTGCCCTTTTTCATTCTTGTTCCCCCTCTAAGCGGATCACACGTAGAAAAACAAGCAAATCGAGACCGTCGTCAATAAGCTTCATGAAATTGACACCCAATTTCGATTCTTTCGGATGGAACTCCTAGCAGGGAAACCCGATTATGTTGTCACACATGTTGGTCCAAATGTTATCACTTCTTGTTCTCAGCTCATTTCGTACCCCAGCACGAGTCGAATTGTCGCTTTACGTTTGATTTCTCTCAAGTATATTGGAATTCCCGATTGCATCCGGAGCACGACCGAATTGTAAAACTGTTGGACCCTTCAGACATATTGGCAGACGTCTTCGCGGGTGTCGGTCCCTTTGCTATACCAGCTGCTAAACTTGGATGTGGTATCTTTGCCAACGATCTCAATCCGAACAGTGCAAAATATTTGACTCAGAACGTCGTTAATAATAACGTGAGCATTGATGCAACCCAAACAAACGATGGCTTATACACGCCATAGGTGGAAGACCTTGTACGAGTGTCCTGCGAGGATGGTCGAACCTTTATTCGAGATGTTTTCATGCGACCCATAGAAAATCCATTTCAGCCGTATACCGGTCCCCGGAAGAGCAAGACACTGGAACGCAAGCTGCAGAAGCAAGCCGCCAAGAACTCGTCGACCCCCCAAAATCAAAGCGATCGTCTTGTGTTGCCACTACGTCGAACAATCACTCATTTGGTGATGAATTTGCCAGATTCAGCCATAAGCTTTTTGGATGCCTTCCGGGGGGTGCTCTCCACGCCAGTCCTTACCGAGCATTACACGAGAATGCCCATGGTGCATTGCCATTGTTTTACTCGGGAGCTCGAGGAAGACAATGCCCGAGTCGACATTCTCAAGGTGGGAATTTCCTTAATACTCGGCCTCCGCGTACCTGACTCTTGCCTACAGCGAGTTGAGCAGGTCCTTGGCCATTCTGTATCAGAAGATGTTTGCATCGTGCACATACGATCCGTAGCACCAGGTAAGGAGATGTACTGCATCAGCTTCAGGCTGCCTCGGGAAGTGGCCCTGGGCGAGGTAGCGGAGTCCTAAGAAGCGTGTCGCTACTCGTGTAGATAAGAATTTCGAATACGTTGAATGCTTTGGATAACGGGAGATGGACGGAGGTATCCGGAAGATACCGGTATGCTTTCGCTGATTCACGGAGAGGTTTTCTGAACTCTGGCCATGGTGAAAAGGTCCAAAATTGAGCGGAAATACAAGAAAAGGGTCTCATATTTTGTTGTATGCAAAAAAATACCGACGAAAGGGAATTGCTCTGAAAATATTTGGAGGAAGAGGCAGCCGCTTTGTTCCGTCCATTGTTCCGTTCGCATTTTGACACAAGTCACATGGCTTGAGTTAGGAGTTAACCCCGCATCTCTATTTTCGGTCCGACTCTGGAGCCCACAGAAAACACGATCACAGCGTAAATTTCTCTCCTCTCTACCTCCACCGTCGTTCCCTTCCACGATACCCTCTCCTTCCCTACCTTAGACAACGGCCAGCATGGTGTTCCCTTCAATTTTTCCAATTGCTCACTGCGACAATGCCCACCCGTCTTCGCTTGCTGCTAGCGCTCTCAACTCTGTTCGAACCGCGGTAGCCGTGCCAGAGTCCGAGCTTAGACGATGGCGGCGAACATTCGATGTCAACTCGAAGGAGGTCGGCGGTGACAAGTAAGTTCTTCGTCTCGCCAGAGACATGCCTTGTGTGACGTTGCACCCGTCAGGTACTTGGATCCCGAAAGCTTCGTCAACGCTATTGCGCCAAGAGATGACTCGTCAAAAATTGGTCGAGCCCAGTTTTCTATTCTTTTTCCGTGTGGCGGACACTGCAAAACGGGGATTGGTTTCTTGGGAGGACTTTGTGGTCTTCCAAACCGGTTTGAAGCGCCCGGACGCTGACTACTGGATGGCATTCCAGTACTTTGACGTGTCAGTATTCTGGTAGTCCGTATCCGAACTACTGCTCATATGTTCGTAGCGACGGCTCCGGTTTCATCGACTTTGACGAATTCAAGACCGTCTACAGTGCCAATATCCCCCCAGGCTCGATTCCATTCGACTTCAATTGGTGCGATATTTTCTATGTCCACCATGTCAAATTTATTTACTCATAACCAGTGACTGGGTTAAACTCTATCTCGGGAAAAAGAACGGGACACGTGTATTGGGATGTAAGCACCCAGGACCTCCTCGAATTCCACCATCATTAATGTCACGTTTCGTACAGATAACGAGTTTACACAACTTATGAAGGGTTTGCAAGGCGAACGTCTTCGACAAGCCTTTAGATTTTTAGACACCGACCAGGACGGATTTATTCGGCCCGAACAGTTTAAGCAGATCATTCTAGTACGTTTTATGGTTCGTGTTCGTATAATGGGACTTCTGAACAACTCTATTGCAGGAAATTGCTGGACATAAATTGTCGGATGCAGTTATAGACAGGCTCCCGACCCTTTGCACACTTACTCCAGGACAACGTATATCTTATTCGGAAGTAATCGCCTTCCATAATGTTATTAGAGGTTTGTCATTCCATACTGCCTCAAAGCATGTACTAAGACCGTGTCACTAGAAATGGATATGGTGGAACGGTATGATGTGTCTTCACTAGTGTCAATCGTATTTATTCTCACGCTGTATACAGCATTATTCGTGAGGCTACTGCGAAGAGCAAAGATGGGAGGATCGACCAATCAGATTTCCTCAACTATTCCGCGTCAAGTTCTCGTTACTCTCTGTTTACTCCAATGGAGGCCTCCATCATCTTCCACTTCGCAGGTCGTGGAAGTAGTACTCAACGTCTGGCATTGATTGATTTCGCTCAATTACTTGACCCAAGGTGGAAGGCCCCTCGCGAAGAAGTGGAAGCTAAAGCTCCTCATACCGAATCTTTCCTCAATTCAGTGCTCCATTCCTCGTACAATTTTGTATTGGGCGGTCTGTGAAATGGTCCTTCTACGGTAGTTCATTCACTCATACTGCATAGGCGTGGCTGGTGCATTTGGTGCAACGATTGTATACCCTATCGATATGGGTAAGTCCCTTAACTTTTTGAGTCCTTCACACCACTCACGCTTTGTTTAGTTAAGGTACACGTACTCCAGTTTTGCTCCAGTTAACTTTATTGATCTTTTCTTTAGACGCGGTAAGCAAAATATGGGTTTCATACAATGATGGCAGGATTTAAATGACATCATCAGCATGCAAAATCAACGAAGCACTGTTGTCGGACAACTTCTTTATAAAAACAGCATTGATTGTGCGCAAAAGATATTCCGTAACGAAGGGTTCCTCGGATTTTACCGTGGTCTTGGACCTCAACTTATCGTATGTAGCGTGGTATTTCTATTTGCATGGAATGCGATTTTAATTTTTGTTATAGGGTGTAGCACCAGAGAAGGCCATCAAGTTAACTGTCAATGACCTTGTCCGTTCCAAGACTATGGATCCCGAGACGGGACGTATCAAGTTAATTTGGGAGCTAGTGGCTGGTGGTACTGCCGGAGGATGCCAAGTGGTACGTGCAATGTCTTGATTCAATGGATGGAATGATTGATTTCGGCCATCAATCAGGTTTTCACCAACCCTTTGGAGATTGTGTTCGTACAAATAAGCCCTTTTAGGAGTGTTCAATCCAACTGAGATGACGTGCACACAGAAAGATCCGACTCCAAGTTCAAGGTGAGACTGCTAAGCTTGAAGGAGCAGTCCCGAAGGGTGCGGTTCACATCATTCGGCAACTTGGTGTCCTCGGTTTATACAAGGGAGCCAGCGCATGCTTAATGCGCGACATTCCTTTTTCCGCGATTTACTTTCCTGCGTATGGTCACTTGAAGTCGGACGTGTTCAATGAAGGATATAATGGCAAACAGCTGTCGTTTTTGGAGACATTAAGTGCTGCTGGGATTGCGTGAGCATCTTCATTGCCACTGATTGACACTTCATTGATCGATGCATATGCGGATGAAACAGCGGTATGCCAGCGGCGTATTTCACGACACCTGCAGGTATAGAACTTCTATGAAGCTATGCACCTTCGCGTCTGATCTAAATTTAGACGTCGTAAAGACTCGTCTTCAAGTTGAGGCCAGAAAAGGACAAACACACTACAAGGGGCTTCAAGATGCGTTTGTAAAGATCTGTGTGTCATTTTCTTCTCATGCACGTGGCTGATCGTTAACTTTCGTATCCAAGATCGAGAGGAAGGCTTTAAAGCCTTGTTCAAAGGAGGTCCAGCTCGTATTCTTCGGAGTAGTCCTCAGTTTGGGTTCACGCTATTGGCTTACGAGGAACTCAAGAAATCGGTGAGTGAATCCACGGTACACATCTAACCGGGTATTCTGACGTGATGGACCTATTTACTCTAGTTGCCCGTGAGTAATTCCTTGGCGTGCGCTAAACTTGATTGGCTAACAACGACCCCTTTGCAGTATCCATGGGCGGAAGCACCCCCGAAGGTTGAGACCGTCCTGACGTCCCGTCGCGACGAACTGTCTAGGATACGGGCGCGTAATGCCCTGAAAATTCTCTTGGATGTAAATGGAGACTTTGGTAGACGTGCATCAGCACTCAAGGTAGAAGGTAGATAGACCCGCCAATATATTGATTATGACTGGCTACCGCGGTTGACCAATAGTGAAGCGAGACCCGAGGGAAGGGAATGATGTTGAACATGTTGGGGCCCTGGAGACACCGAGATGGCCAGCATGATGGGCAGTGCCGAATCCGATCCATCAGATAGATCGTGTGGGACTCCTGCCCGGGAGCGCCTCAAATACCGCCGTCCACGATACCCTATTCTCTCACCCTTTTTCTCACCTTTCGTTCTTTTTGGTTTCGTTTTCGTTTTCTCTCCCCCCTTCTTTCGTTTTTTAGTGGTAGGTCGTCGCATCTATTGCGGTATCCGTGCACCATGATCTGACGCGCTGATCCACAGAGCGCTTGGTCTCAAGCTTTCCGCACATTTTCCCATTTTCACTGCAAGACAGTTGACAGCGCGTAGACCGCTTTTTCGTTCTCCAAATTCGCATTTCGTTTGAATACCACACCGGCCCCTTCGCAGTTCACTCTTTTCATCATGAAGTCAATTATCTTTGGTCTAGCTCTGGCAAGCACTGCCGTCGCTCAGGTGGTGAATGGTGGAGTGTCCATGGTTCCTGCAACCCCAACTCCGGTCGATAATGGTGCTGCCGCGTACTCTGCTCCTACTGCAGCTCCTTCCTCTTCCGGCTTTTATGATGTGATGCCCTATGATTCGTACACGAGCGGGGGCTACAAATCACTGCAGTGTGGATATGGTTATTACAAAGGTGGCGATGGTTCCTGTCAGACTGAATCGTGGGTTCGTATTTTTTTTTCTTTGATGCTCCAAGGTCAAAAGTCTAAAATTCATTATCAATTTAAGTATGATAGCACTGCGGTGCAGGGATGTTACGCCACCACTATCATCATTAAGTACGTCAGCTAAACCTTTCACTTCTTGTGCTTCTCTTATATTGATTTTAGCAACGGTGGAGGAGGATATGGCTACCAATCGGATTGCAATCAATATGCCTCAACAGTTACTCAGACTGTGACTGAGACAGCGTATAACACTGTGACTTATACGGCAGTATGTATTCATTATCCTTTCTGGTGGCCTATCGTCTCATACTGAGCAGACCGAGACACAAGTCGTCCCAACTACGGTCGTTCAATATGTTACACAAACGCAGACCGACGTCCAAATGGTGACGCAGACTGCCGTCGTTACCTCAGTTGAGATGGTCCCGACTACGCGCGTCTGGGTGTCGACAGAAACCATCGACAAAACCTCAGTGGAAGAGCACACTCTTACGGCTACAGAGACTCAGACTCAGACCAACGTCTACACCCAGACTGAAGTCCAGACTGCTACTGCGACTGAAACTCAAAAGGAGACTGAAACAGACTTTGTCACCAAGACTGAAGTGTCGACTGTTGTGTACCCCACCACGTACACCAGTGTTTGGGTTAGCACTCAAGTCATTGACAATGTGAGTATAGGTGACTACCATCCTAATAGTAGACTGATTTCCCCGTGCAGACCCAGACCGTACTACAGACCCAAACTGCCACCGTCACTGATCAGATGACTGTTGTTCAAACCTGCAACCGCTACGCTGAAGCAGACAGAAACAGCTGTTGTCACTCAAACTGAAGTGTCGACTGTCGTATATCCCACCACGTACACTAGTGTGTGGGTCAGTACCCAGGTCATTGACAACGTATGTCTATTATCGCTTCCTTGAAGACAAGACACTGATTCTTCGTAGACTAAAACTGTTCTGCAAACCCAAACCGCGACTGTTACAGACCAGATGACAGTTCTCCAAACCTCCACGGCAACTGCGACTGCGACTGCGACTCAGACAGAGACTGCCACAGCTACTACGACACAGCAAGTTTACAATACCGGTCTCGCTGATTGTTTGGGCAAGTGCAAGTCGTCTTGGTCACTCACCACAGGCAACAGTAATCCATACAACACGTATGGTTCTGCTGCTACGTCGTCGGTGTCCTGGGATAAGTCAAGTTCAAGTGCGGCTGCTGCACAAGCCACGTATGGTTCATCCGGTAATTCATACGGCGGCTCGTATGGCGGATACTAAGCCATTTCCCATCCAATTGCATTTGCATTGCTATCACGTCTCCAATTCACGTCTGTAGAGAATTTTGATTCGCTTTGGCTTACACAACCAACCTTTATACACCATGGACTCTATCTATACCATCGATTTCTGATTTTTTGACTGCTTTTAACAGTATTACGACGCTTAATTCGTATTCTGTCGTTTCGCAAAGGGTTTCATAGGGTCGATTCCTCGTTTGCTTCGATTACTTAGCTTGCACTGTATTTACTTTCGTTATACTGATGGGAAAATGGAATGCTTTGAGAAGCGCGTTGCATTCATATCTCTTCTTCCTCTTCTTAATAGCATATGGTCTTGGTCACAAAGGCTAGGTCACGACATGTCGTGCCTTGCTTGCGACACCTGTCGACATTTGCCTACACTTATTTAGACTGAAGTACTTACTGTGTAACGGTCCGTGCACAGCACTTATCTTCCCGTCAAGTCGATCGCAAAAATGCCTCTTCATATTGCCGACGATACCTTCACAGGATCCACACCAAAGCCAGAAGAGATCAAGCACGATTACTTGATCTTCTACTCCTCCATCAGTTGATGGTCAGCTCTGGTGCCCGGTAAAGATGTCTTGGCACGTTTGAGATTGAGCGCTAACACCCTGACTACAGGACTGTCGAGTCGTCGATGGGCTCATTAAAGATACCTTTGGATCAGATCAGTCTCCGAGCGCATTGATCATCTATGTTGGAGACAGACCAACGTTTGTCTTGTTTTCCAGAGCAATGGGAATACATCCGTGCTCATAGCCATTGGTCGCTAGGTGGAAAACTCCAGCCAACGAGTTTCGTGGAGATCCTTGGAAAATAGAGTCCATCCCTACGATCGTTAAATTGAAAGATGTATGTTGTTCCAGTCCTCTTTTCTTTGTGTTGTACGTTGAGTCAATATCTATATCTTTGCAGGGCATCGAGGCGTCGCGCCTCGTGGATAGTGAAATTTCGGCGGGTCTCCAAGAATTTATTCAGTCCGCCTGAGCCAAGTACCACGATGAAAAGTCGTATTTTGACTATTAGCGTCATGTCCATCATCCCTTAGTCACAGGAGAATATTATATATGACAGAGCTGTCTATATTTTACTGGTTAATCCTGACGATCTTAGCACAATCTCTAGGACCTGTAGGGAATACCATATGTTTATGACGATCAGTCTGATTCTACATACATATGTAACTGAAGACTAAAGGGTCATTTAGACAGTGCATGATGAGTATCTACATTTCGAACGAAATCCCCGCTCTTTCCACCTGACTTCTCCATAACAACGATTTCTCCGATCTCCATCTCCTTCCCGGCCACAGCCTTCAGCATGTCCCATACAGTCAGCAATCCAACTGACACAGCAGTTAGAGCTTCCATTTCTACGCCAGTTTTGCCATCACAACATACCGTCGCACGACACAAAACACTATGACGTTGGATGTCGTGCGATGGTGACTCGGGTGTCAGCGATACGGAAACGTTGGACAATTGAAGGGGATGACAAAGCGGGATGAGGTCTGATGTTTTCTTGGACCCCATTATAGCTGCAAGCTGTGCGACAGTAAGCGTGTCGCCTTTCCGGCGAACTTTCTGTTTTGCCTTCTCCAAGACCGCCGAAGGTTCTTCGCCGCCCGGGTACGTCGAAGTTAGGAGTTCGTAAGCAACGAGAGGGATGAAAATACGCCCGGTTGCTGTGGCAGTACGCTGTGTAACTTCCTTCGAGGACACATCGACCATGCTGGTACGTCCCTGGTCATTGATGTGAGTGAGACGAGGTAGTGATGGAGGGACCGGGGAACTGTAGTGCCGACATCGAAGACCATGCAGTTTAAGGTTGACCTTCCGACTTGACAGACGGGGAAAGGAAAAGGCAGACGGACCTGACAGTGGGTATAAAATCAGAAACATGGCCAAATCCATCAAAGACTTGTCTACTGAACAATGAATGGGCACTCAACCACCTATCAGAATCATCGGGCGATTCGTAATTACATCAATATCTTCCATATTTGCATGTTTTTCCTGTTTGCCAGATACTGCTTTGCCGATCACCTGAAGGAGTTCGTTGTCGGTGGCGCCGTCTCGCATCGCATCTCTAAGAGATATTTCCTTCGCATCAAAGAGGCAAACCTACAAAGAAGGTCAAAATTACACTGGTAATAACAAAGATCCACTCATTGACCTTGATCTGACCGTCTGCAGTTATCCTCAGGCGATTACAGGAGGAACAAAAGTGGTCTGACATGCTACTGATGAAGCCAAAGGTTCCCTTGTAACCAGGTACTCGCCATGAACGTGCAGTGTCGTTCGCATCGTCGGAAACTCTCTCGATATCGGGATGACGCAAGATGATTTTATCGAGAAGTACATTTGACGGAACCATCTTGTGTTTATCCCAAGCATTGCCTATGCACCGATATCAAATATGCCTCAGGTCATATGCAGAGTTACACGGACCTGTGAATGGCATAAATTCAATAAATCGGACAGACAGCAATCGCTCTTTTGTCATTTCAATGAAGTCGAGTACCTCCGAATCATTGAGGCCCTTGATGACAACAACGTTCAGCTTTACAGAAACAAGTACCCGTGAGGCGAGGGCAACATCCAAAGCTTTCAGAACGGCCTCGTGGCCTCTTCGGCGAGTCATGAACTCAAACTTATACGGGTCCAAAGTATCCAGGCTTGGAACACTCAGATTCCATACGCATAACTTAACAACGCAGGACGTCTCTTACCTTAAATTAAGATGGGTTAAACCCTGGTCAATCAAGGCCGGAAGTCTTCTTGGAAGAGCGAGTCCATTTGTAGTCATAGCTATGGATCGTAAACCATATGGGCGCAGTTCATTCAGACCACCTAGCCCAGATTAATGAAGGAGCTATAGTGATGAGAACTTAGAACACACCAATGATCTCATTCAAACCTTTTCGGACTGTTGGTTCTCCGCCGGTCAATCGTATCTTTGTAACACCACTTTTAACAAATAACGCCGCAAGACGAAGAACTTCTTCGTTTGTGAGAAGATGACTTTCAGGGGACAATTCGATTCCTTCCTCAGGCATGCAGTAAAAACCTGAGTCCGTTGAGACACGATTCCATATATGAGGCCGAATATAACGTACATCGCAAATTGCACCTCTCCGTCAGAGAGATACGTAGATAGTCGTGTCGTCGGCGGAAAGTGTCAATTAATGCGGGCGAAAAGGGAGAGACGGCGTCGACGTGGGATATTCTGGCCTATACAATTGTCAGTAAAGACAGCGATCATCCAGGTCCTAATATTACCTGTGCTTGAGCCTTGAGATCCGATTGCAAACACAACGAGGTCATAAGGGTGCGCCGATGAGCGGTCCAAAGGGACACCGAACGGATTCTGCTCCATTGCATCGTCGCGATAAGTGAGCACGCTATTCCTGATGTCCAGAGATTATGGAGACGGCATTGATAGCTAGCACGGGCAGCCTCGCTGGTCGTGGCAGTAAGAAGCTATCAAGGTCCACGCGAACGTAAGCAGCCACAAAGCTTCCATAGGGGCGTGTCCTGTACCATCATCATGTCGGGATTTTTTTTCTGGCCACTGGTCTTTCTTCTGCTATCGCTTCTGCTGGGTTCTTTTCGGTTAGACGTCGCACCGTCATTTCCTGCGACATACGTCGAGAGCGGAGTGAACGGTTCTTTTGAACGGGTTGGATTTCCTGATCCTGATCCAAACGGACACCCTGATACCACCGCGGTGATTCTGAACTGGTCTCGGTTTACCAACGTCGTCAAAATAGTTTCTCTGCTTTGTGGTCCTTCTCTTGAAAATACAATCCATACCGTATTTGTGTGGAACAACAGTCCGAATCAAATCTTCGAATTTGTTTGCCTTTTTTGTGTTTGTTCTTACATTCTCTCAAAAGTCACGTCTTCGTAATAGGACTTCGCTCCATGTACAGGGAGTAGGCTAAGGGTGTACAATGCACCTGATAATCTGTATTTCCAAGCCAGATTTATGGCATGTGCTCAAGTCTCGACACCTTTTTGTTTTGTTCAGGTGCGTGGGATTCGTACCGTCCGGTGGGGTCGGTCACCCAAGCCAAATTTCTAGGATGATGACTACATAGTATTACCGGAAGTCATCCTTGCGATGCGCGCACGTATGTCTTCGTCATCGAAGACAGGTATACATTTGCTGCCTGCACACGAATTACTATCAAGTCAACTGCGAAGACTTGACGTCGGATCAAGCATCCACACATCCTTCGCTTGGCTCGGCCATGGAGCAATATTTCCTCGATCCCTTGCTGTGGATTTCTTATCTCTTTTGAGGCTTCTTCATCTCACAGAAGATGAAATGAAGATGGTGGACAATTACTTTACAATCTTACGCAATGAGTATCCAGAAGTCTGGTTTGATCAGGGTATTGAACTCCAGGGCGGCAAGCCATTTACTGTAGGCACCGAAGGGAACGAACGTAATCGAAAACATATCGTAAGTTACCGTCGTTGTACCTAATATCAGCTGTTCAGCTGATTTTTTGACTCTCAGAACAGGGCTACGGAGTTGCTTTCCTCGATTATTGCCTGCGAGAGGACTCCCTGTCTACCCGGTGTTGGAGATATTCCGTATATTCAGTACAGTTTACCGTCTTTGCCAAGGACATCTGTCTCTCGCACGTCTTGCAGGGGACTGCCTTGTGTTCTAGAAACCTCAATCAGACTTCTTCCTGAGATAGTCGATGTATCTTCTGCGGACGTCTTCACTCGAGAAGACAGCAGTCTCTTGTTGGAAGAAGATACAAAGCACTATCTGCTCTACCCTCTGTCTCATGCAGTTGATACTCGAGCGGATACCGCTTTCCGCAGCTTAACAGGTGAAGTACCGTCCCGGACATTAAAATTCAATGAATTGAGCTAGTCCTTAGGTGGAAAAAAAGGGGATGCAATATCTCTAGATATGCTACGAGACCTGGATAGTGCCTGGACAGAAATTCACATGGTGATTTTGACGGATAATGCTACGGTGGCGATTCTTCATAAGTCGCATTTTGAAATGTACTCCCCTTTCACCAAGTCATGGGTACTGCATTTTCATCATTGTACTAGCCGGTGTCATTAATTGCGAAAGGTCAGGTGTCTACAATCCATAATATGTCCTGCGTCGACATAGCAGGCAGAACATACGCCCCAGCGGCTATGAGAGAGTGTAGTATCCGTATGTCGTCACCAGAATTCAGCGACAAGAGGCATTTATACGAGGTCAATGGGCATTCTTTCAGAGTTATGCTTTCAGATGACATGGATGATTCAGAAAAGTGGTGTATCTACGAGATATGGATGCGTGGTATTGCCAAGCAGTAGTAGAACATGCTAAATACTTGCTTCGAGAACGTGGAAAGTACCAAGAAAGTACTATGGATAATAGATCGCGCGTAACCCTAACCTTACTCTTGCGGAAATACGTCACGAACTGATTGGAGTTATAGCGGGGTTTCACTCATACGTCTCTTGACTTCTACCACGATGTATTGCACTACAGCTTCCAGAGCAGCGTCTTCTCTTGCTGCAACGCGTCGATCCATCTCAGTCCAGGTAGCTATCCATCGTTAGATGAATGTTCTGAAGATTTCAACCTCATGGCAACGCAGTCTTTGTTACACGGGTCCCCAGAGGCCAAGAAGGCTGGTGAGGTTGACATTCTCCAGCATTCCCGTCTTGTTGGTCGCGGCAAGTATGTTCACGGTTTTGAAGGTAAGTCTCTTGTCGTTTCCCAAATGGTGACGTGTCTGGAATCCACTAGTACACCGCGTCAAGTCCGACAAAACAGAGGAATACAAAGTTGCAGCGTAAGTAAAGCCTTGACACTCACCAATACCCTATTTTGACTTCCGAGTAGCGAGAGATATTACACTGGTCTTCTCAAAGACCCAGAAATGAAGGTCAAACTGACCGGTAGCTGGGAGACCCTCGTCGGGGAACAAGACACGTTCTTTCACATCCTCGAGTATGAGAACTATGGTGGATATGACAAATCGAGTGCACTGGCGCGGACGTCTGAGGTATCTGTCTGTTGATTCAACGTGATGTCTCGGAAATCATGAAGGATGTTCACAGCACTTGAAAGCGTATCGAGCGATGTTGCCGTTCATCAATTCACGCTCCTCTCAGCTAAACCAGGAGTTTGCATTCTTCCCGACCGCTCCACCGCGTGCCCAAGGTGGTATTTTCGAGTTGCGAACGTATCAGCTCAAAGCAGGCACTCTGTTGGAATGGGAACATACCTGGTCCGTTGCCAGCGGTCCACCTGTTTCTATTCGGAATGAAAATTGACGTGTATTTATTAGGCGAAGGGGCATCGAGGCCCGGCGCAAGCACGTCGCTCCAGTTGGTGCATGGTTTTCGCAGGTCGGAAGACTCAACCAGGTCCACCATATGTGGCAGTATCCGTGAGTGTCACTCATATAGCTTCGGGACCGACACTTATCTCTCTTGGCGCAGAAATCTGGAGACTCGGAAAGAGACAAGAGAGAATGCGTGGCAAATTGATGGGTGGGCAGAAACGGTAGACAAAGTGCGTTTTGATCGATTTGAATTTAGTTGTGTAATTCCGCTCAAACAGCTATTTCAGACGTCGCAATTGGCCAAGTTCATGGATTCGTTCATTCTCGCCCCTTTGCCGTATAGCCCATTGAAGTAAGGGTCGAAACAGACAGGAACCAACGCGTAATGAATGAACTGTCATGGATCTCTGGGCGGTGGCTGGCTGTGCGCTGAACACGATATGGGATAAGACAAATGTGGACCCACTTGTATTAGCATGCGTTACGACGGCAATATGTGAATATACATCTCTTTTTAGGACTGACAATGAAGCGAAGTGACGCCAGAAGGCACCGAGTGGCAACCATGTTCTGCCGTCGAGCAACACGGGAGCCGACGGTGATTGCAAGAGTCCATTCGGTTCATGGTCAGGACGGAAAATACGTCACAGGCTCAGTGCTCGGACACGTCGCCCGATCGGCTCACGTCGGACCGGAGTTCACGCTGATTGGCTTGTCAAGCCCCATGTTACGTTGGGCACGTGAGTTTTGAAGAGAGACACTTGTCGGGATCGACATCCTATTCGATGTTAATGTCCATTAATAACCGGCTCTAGCTTTCTTTTCTTGACACCACCATCACCTTCCCGTCTTTCCCAACATGGACTGGCATGATTCCGACCCCTCTGACGACGAAGTCAACCACGACTCCCAGGCAGCCTCCAGAAAGAGGAGCAGTAGAGGTATATGACTCGGCGATCTGAGTTAGGAGTCCCCTGACCTCTTTTTTTCGCAGCCTGCGACCAGTGCAGAAAGACAAAGAGTAAATGTGAAAGAGGTGCTGCAGACTCTACTCAGTGTAAAAGCTGCGCGCAGGCAGGAACAGGTCAATATCAGTCTCTACGTTGTGTGTGAAGACTTATCTTGGTTTTTGAGCAGCTTGTACATTTCTTGGTACGTTCCTACATAATTCAGTCATCGATGCTTTTTTACTTTTTTCTTAGGCCCGAGCTATAAGCGGGGACCGCCGAAGGGGTATATCCATGCCATTGAGCAGCGATGGCACCAAGTCGAGTCCCTCTTAGGCGCGCTCATGCAATGCAACGACCCTCGTGTGCAGAGCATCGTTACCGATTTGCGCCAAGATGACCTCGCTCGGGAAATTCTAGGAAGGGTTGATTCAGGTCCTTATGTGAGCCTCGGGTTTCTTCACTCAGCTCCTGCCGAACCTACTGTCAATATCTGTAGGGTCCTTCCGGTCGTCGAAATCAACGCTCAGGTGCAACCAAAGAGGACTTTTTTGCGTCTGTCCTGAGAAGTAACGAGACGTCTCCTGCGCGGGATCCTTCAAGGTCGCGAAGACAATCTAGGGTATCGAGAGAAAAAGTCTCCTCAGCTCAAGGCAAGTCCTCCCAGTCTGTCTCAGATCCATGACAGTTGTAATTCGTCATAACTGCAGATAGAGGACTTTCTGTAGTCCCCACCCAAGAATGGCAGGATAACCTTGCCGCCCGGCTAGCTTCTGGGTTGGCATCCTCGTCGGCATCTACGCCATCTATTTATGGAGCGCCCTCTGGTTCCTCCAGTTCTATTGATGGCACGGAGCCGGCCACCCAGAGGCGTCGACTGAATGTTGCCTCTACTGAGTCTCGTGTTGCGAATCCCGATTGGAGTCGGATGTACACTATGGAACCGTTATCCGGCAAGCATGCGGTTACGTTGAACCCAGGGCAAGTTCTGATCGTTCACTTATAGAAAGCGAAGACCGTGAATCATTGAAAGACGCCACGGAACATATGGGCCAATTATCTTTGGACGAAAACCAAGAGGTACCGGTTTATCCGTGTTTACGTTGCAGAGTTAATATGTGCTTTTTATCAAGCTTCGATATCATGGCAAAGCGAGCGGTCTTCATCTTCTTAGCAGGAACTCGCGGACCGATGATCGAAACGACGGAGGCGTATGGTGAGAGCCATCAATCTCAAGGAACTAGTCCGAACTAAAACAAACTTGACGTAGGAAATTGCCTATGGCAAGGGTCTGGCCACCGTCTAAGGATCATATACTACACCTCATTCAAGAAGAAGATATCGAAGTGCAGCTGCCTCCTTCGCACATCCAAGATCGGCTCATCGAACTGTACTTCGTGTACATTCATCCCGTGTTTCCCCTTATACATAAAGGTCGCTTTTTACGGGAGTATCGTGCCTTGTAGGTGCCATAATTTCTGATTGGAGAAACTGCGCTCAAATATTCCCAGGAGACAAGGGTATGCAAGATGGACGCAATTGCACGAAAACAGTGACTGGTTTCTGACTTACTCTAACAGCGAATCGTTGCAACAAGATAGTCCGAAGCCGTCAGAGACTGGATCATCGCCAAAACCAGAAGCTACTCAGAAACTGTCCGCGTTGCTTCTTCTATCCATGTTCGCTATCACTGCTCGATTTTCTGATCAAGACATGCCCCTCCCTACGAACGGAAAGATGTGGGAAGCTGGCCGTAATTATCAGGAATCGGCCAAGAACATACTCAGTGAGTTAGGGGTTTCTGCAGCGACGGCTTATTTCTCATATAAGCGAATAGCCAAAATCTTCCACCGGTCACGACCTACTACCGTTCAGGCTCTTCTTCTATTGGGATATCGTGAGTTTGGCATCGGCAGTATGGAGCAAGGATGGATATATATTGGTATGTTTCTTATTTTTGGCTGATCATGGACAGACAGCAGTTGACCTCGATAATACAGGCATGGCCATACGCATGGTATATTATGATAGCTTGTCACAAGAATAGACACTTACGGTGCCGACAGGCGATTGATTTGGGACTAAATCGTAACTCCGATCATTGGAAAATTCACGGCGAAGACATGTTCTCGCCCGAAGAGACCCAGACTCGACGACAGATCTGGTGGGTATGTACACTTGCGGACAGGTGGGCCATAGTTCCTCGGCATTTTAAACAAAGATTGACATGATACAGGTATGGTTCAATATACATGGGTAAGGAAATATCTTTGTTTGAATCTCTCTCGGAACTTACCAATTCAATAGGGCGTCCAATTATTATCAGAGATGATGACTTTGATACTCCCTTACCGGAGGTGAACCAAGTGAGTCTGAATTTCAGGGGTAACACAATGAACGTTTGACATATCACTTCATGATCAGGCTGATGAGCAACAACCTTGGCGACCGCTACCATCAGATTCGACAAGTGCTGCCTATCCCCCCACTCCCAATGCGGTGATGTACTGTTTCCGCGCCACCGCCACCCTCTGTAACCGTTCCTGCAAAATGATATTCGCGGCTACTAACAGAGACTTCTAGGCGTTATTTTAGGTGCCATAATATCCAAAATCTATCCTGTACGCGCCACACCAGGGGTCTCTCGTCGTGCCTTGTTGTCTAGCTTTGAGTCCCAGCTGGATCAATGGTACATCAGTTTACCTGAACATCTGCGATACGATACTGCCAATCGGCGTAAAGTCCCGCCGCCGCACATTCTTTTCTTGCACATCAGGTATTGGGGGTCCGTCCTGTTACTCAACCGAGCGTTGTAAGCCATATCTGTATTGTTTCTGTTAAGAAACGTCCATTCACTTTTCCCGGCTAGCATTCCTAACTGGAAAGGGTGATTATTTCGTTATTGTATGAGTTTGGATAGCGTTACTGACCTTGTTTTCCAGCGGAGAATTCACTTCCCGACATTCCACATTGGAGTTGAAGGCATTTGACCTAGCGCAAGGCGCCGCTAGCCATATTGGTTCCATCGGTAAGTGTGCCGTGCAGTCGGCAATTCTGGCTATTCAAACTTCCCACTCGCCAGTCACGGTATACCGGGAAACGTTTACACTCAAACGCTGTTCCCCGTTCCTTACATCGTACATATTCAGCGCTGGGTACGTCTTTTCGCGAATGAGATTGTTTACTAGCGCTTATCACAATGGCAGCATCATGCATGTTTTGACATGTTCGTTCATTACATATTCAATTTTCACTGGGTGATTAAAGGGCTGATCTTTCCTTTACTAGTAACTCTACGGCCGTCGAATGTCCAGGCATCTCTGGGCTTGCGTCAATGTATGGCAGCACTGAAGGACATGGAGGTATGTTTAGGCAAGAGCCGTGATACGAATCAATGCGGGGCTTATAATATTCTTATAATAGGTGGTTTGGCCCAGTGCCTCACGCGCATGGGATCTACTAAATGGGGTACAGCTGACCTTCGACAATGCTCAGACATCGGAGGACTCAAACTCTCCTGGGCGACATAAGCGACAAGCAGACATCGCGTTCGCTCAGGAAAAGTCGTCTGACTATTTGCAACGAGAGGCGTTTGGAGATCTCAATGGACCCCCGCAGCAAGAGCAGGCAGAAACAGGGGTGCAAGACCTGAGCACGCGGATCATGGCACACATGCTAGGCCTGGATATACCGGGAATCGAACCCTCCACATCGTTTTATCCGGGCTATGAATGGTGGCCCCGGAACGGGCAGAGTCAGGGCTCGCAGCCCATGTCTCCTGTAGTAGCGCAAGGGCCCACAGTGGATGCGAATCCCGTGGTTCCGCCGCTGAATGAGTTAGACTTTGGAGGAGGAGACTCGCGACAGGGCGATGAGTGGCTGCAAAGTAATGTAGGGGCAGGGGGGCTCCCGTATCCATATAATTTTAATCAGTATGGTCTATAGACCCCTAGACGCGCTGTAATATACAGTAGCTGCTTGTTGTGAGTTGTGTTGTCCTATGTATTTTCTTGTCACATTGTATTTCTACGAGAATAGGCGGTGTGACTCAGCCGAAGACGAATCTGATCGGAGAGATCGAGATCTATGGGGCATATTATATAAGCCGTGGGTGGGCTTATGGGTCCAGTTTGGTCCAGCTTACCCTTATCTCAAAGGAGCTTCTTCATCCCCCTCCATGGCGAGTCTCCGTAGCATACTCAATCCCGACGATTCAAGACAGGCGTCGTCTAGGTAGGCGGCCGCCGTCGTGCTCGCCGTGCACCGCCCTTACTCACCATTCTAGACTTCACATAGACGGCGAGGCTCACTCGCCGTCCGCCCTGGAGCTGCCATCCTCGCCCGCCTCAGTAGCTAGTGCACATACAGTTGACGCCCTAGGCGATGTTGGAGACGTGGATCAGCTGGATCCCGAACCCGAGATGCCGCCATGGCAGTACCAAGACCACGAACCGCACCCCAATTGCCCCGACACGCTCGACTGTTTGCCTGATACAGATGGACGCCCTCAGCATACTCTCCCCGTCATCTTGCGATGTGCCATTTTGGGTAGCCCACGCAAGCGTCTCACCATAAGGGAAATTTATGCCGCGATGGAGGGGAAGTACGCCTATTATAAAACGGCGGGTCCGACGTGGAAAGTACGTGATTTCCCCCTTGCCGTGCCACAGTAGATCTTATATTTGTTTTTAGCAATCCGTTCGACATCATCTATCGTTGAATCGTCTATTTGAACGCCAACCCCGCCCCGTAACTGACCCTGGTTTCGGCTCATATTGGACTGTAAATCTTTTGGCTCCGCCGGGTACGAAGCGACCGCGAAAGCGGGGTAGGCCCAACAAGGACAAAGAAGCAGAGAATCAGGCCAAGAAAAGAGGAAGGCCTCGTAAAGATGGTCCGTATTCCGAATCCACTCACGCAGACCGATCTATGCATGACGATGATGATTATGAAGAGGACGGCCAGGTTTCGGATGAAGATGAATTCGAAAGCGAAGATGACGTTATGCATTCATACGAGCGACGTCCATCTCTTGCCGGCTCGACCCATTATCCGCTACCCTCTACCTCCTCGTCTCGGAATCCATTCCCCGAACAAAACGACGAAGCTAAAAACATCATCGAGCGACTGCAAATCGAGGTGGCCGGGCTTAGACGCCAGTCTGCAGAGGCTGTGTCCCTATCCATAAGACTCACTGACCAGCTCGCCCAAGCACAGGCGGAGGCGTCCCGGTCCAAGTCTACGTTGCGGACGGTGGAGGCCATGTTGGAAGAAGAGTCGAGGAAGAGAAGAGAAGCAGAGAGGGACGCAGACGAGGAGGCAGAATTAAGGCGTCAAGCAGAGGAGCAACTGGACTCACTTCGCATGCGTTGGTCGAGTGCATCACGACCTTCGTAACGGTGAACGCGGAGCAGTCGACCAGAAGCATTATTCAATTAATTTTATCACTATAGGTTTTCAGCTTATTTCGGAGTCCAGGGGACCTTATGGCTTTTTTCCTTTCTACAGGTGTCACACAAGTTGTGTGTTTTTGTATTTTTTACACCTGTGTCCCGCAATGTTCGGTCAATATCGGTCAATACACGTACGGCGCAGATATCCACTCAAGTGCCTTGATCACTTATCGCTTTTGGTGAGTCAAGGAACGTAGTGACTCTTGGGCATGGAATCCGATGGGGGAAACTCCGATAAGGCCTAGGACTATATCTGTAGATCACCACCCTTCTTGAATAGATGACTGGGAAAGGTGTGCTACCAATGCTGCATATGGCATTTGAGGTGGAACAAAGGAATGATGATCCAGTCCTGCGGTCTCCGGACACGCTAGCAGTGGGTGATGTGGGTACACGAATGAGACAGTGATACATTCTGATACATCCTGACTCTGGAAACCATGCGCTCTCAGCTGGTGACTCCGCCGGTACTCCGTACTAGGGCATTTGATGAAACAATAAAGTGGCCAAACTCACGCTAGCCAGCGGATATATATTAATGAATACCATATTGGAGTTCGAAAGTTCCTTTGGACCGGCGACATGGGAAAGAGAACCAACCAAACATCAGCCAAAATCATTTTGAGCGAGCGCCCCAGCCAGAAATAGCTGTTTGTTACACTGCCGTCGAAAAAGGCAAGTAGGTGATGTGACAATTATTTCGAAATCACCGACTTATGAGAGTCACACTATCGGGTAACTCCGAACTCATTCAGCTTTTTTCTGTTCGACGATGGCCATTCCCACTGCGGGGCGTCCGAAGCTCAAGACCGCGTACGTATTTTTCAGTGATTGTGTTACATCTGCTGAAATGAATACAGATTCAAAAAAGCGCGTACGGTTCCCCCGCTGTACACGGGAGGACCCGTTGCAGTCCTTCCAGATGGACAGAGACTCGTGACTTGCACTGGAGAAGAGTTGTTATTGACTGAGGTGTCGACGGGCACCCAAATATGCACCTTTGCGGGTGTGAGTATCTGGTACTATTTTTTGACTTGACACTAACATGTGCATAGGACACACAATCGGTAACATCAATATGTGTTTCCCCTTCCTCGACACACCTTCTCGTTTTTACTTCTTCGCTTTCCCTTCGTATCTTTGAACTTCCACGGTCGCTAGATTCCCTCGAAAAACCGATACAGCCGATCCGCGTGATAGCCAAAGCCCACGACGCCCCGGTCCACGTTTGTAAAACTGATCCTACGTCCACCTACCTCGCTTCTGGCTCTGCGGATGGTGTCGTCAAAGTATGGGATATCCTTCGTGGATATGTGACGCATGTGTTCAAGGGTCACGGGGGCGTAGTGAGCGCTTTGACGTTCAACTATCCCCAGGACTCGTCTGTAAGCCAAAGAACCCAAATGCAGCTTATTACTGCATCCGTAGACACTCGTATACGGATTTTTGAGCTCTCAGAGGCATCCCGAGCAACTAGCAAACCGGGTGCTGTGCTTGAAGGACATGTTTCTGTCCCTCGGGGTCTGGACGTGTCTTTGGATGGGAAGTGGTTGGTTAGTGGAGGGCGAGACTCAGTCGTTCTTTTATGGGACCTCTCATCGTTGAGTCTTGTCCACTCTAGTGCCAAACGAAAGGGGAAGAGCAAGGAAACTGCTCCCCGATTGCTGAAGACGATTCCGATTCTGGAAAGAGTGGAAGCGGTGGGACTGTTGCATGATGAGGATTTAACAGGTACTTCGTCAGACCCGAAGAATGTACGCTTCTATACTGGAGGAGAGAATGGTGTCGTAAAGATTTGGGATGCAAGGGAAGGCAACGTGCTGTTCACTCTCGGGACCGAGCATTCTCAAATTTCGGCTGACCAAGAAGAGCAGCGCCAGATTGTTGATGTTCAGTAAGCTACTCACTCTGATAACTCGACAGTGTGCTGATAGCATTGCCAGATATAATGCGGCAACATCAACCCTCGTATCTGTTCATGCTGATCAAAATATCTTGTTCCACTCTCTCACCTCGCATTCTCTCACCCGTCAACTCATTGGATACAATGACGAAATTGTCGACGCAACATTCCTTTCACCCCTTGGAGCGTCCTCCAGAGACTCACACCTGGCCATTGCAACTAATTCGTCCCTCGTTCGAGTGTATTCAACCTCGTCTCTCGATGCTCGTCTGCTCGAAGGGCACAAAGAAATCGTTCTGTCGGTTGACCACAGTGCCGACGGGCGTGTATTAGGCAGCGGAAGCAAAGATCGTTCTGCAAGGATATGGGCGCCCAGCGCATCAGATGAGGCCTACCGCTGTGTTGGCCTGTGTGAAGGCCACGCTGAAAGCGTTGGGGCTATCGCCATGTCTCGCAAGGCTGATGAAACCAACTCTCCCACCAAGCTGCGATTCATGTTCACAGGCAGTCAAGACCGGACCATAAAAATGTGGGATCTTTCCACGGTACCGTCCACATACACGGAGGGTTCGGATGTCGTTCGGTGCAAGAGTCTGTTGACGCTGAAAGCGCATGAGAAGGACATCAATTCTCTGGATGTAGCTCCGAATGATTGTATGCTTGTGTCGGGGTCGCAGGATCGTACCGCTAAGGTGTATGCCATTGAGTACAGTGGTGCAAACGGGGAGCTGAAGCTCTTGGGCACGTGCAAGGGTCACAAGCGGGGCGTGTGGAGTGTCAAGTTTGGCCGGGCCGAGAGGGTGCTGGCTACAGGGAGCGGGGACAAGACCGTCAAGCTATGGAATTTGGACGATTTTTCATGCGTCAAAACTTTTGAGGGTCATACGAATTCTGTTTTGAGGGTCGATTTCCTAAACTTGGGAATGCAGCTGGTCAGTGCAGGGTCGGACGGATTGGTGAAGGTGTGGAACGTGAGGGAAGAGGAATGTATGGTGACTTTGGATAATCATGAAGATAAGGTATTTTGTGCCTCGTTTGGGTGCTTTACGGTCTTGTGACTGACGCTTCTTCCAGGTCTGGGCTTTAGCCGTAAGCGCCGACGACCAAACTATCGTTTCCGGTGCCGCAGATTCTGTCATTACCTTTTGGCAAGATAGCACTCAGGAGGAAGACGAAGCGAAGGAGTCAAAGAAGGCCGACCTAGTCTTAAAGTGAATTTTTTCTTCTATTTTTTGGTCTGCTGTGTGCTGATATAAAAATAGGGAACAGGATTTTACCAACTACATATCCCTGAAAGACTACCGCCGGGCCATTGAGCTCGCCCTGGCGATGGAGCAACCCGGTCGATTGCTGTCATTGTTCAGGGACGTGCGATCATCTCAAGATGAAACAGGTTCGGTTTCGGGCAATGCCTCATTGGACCAGGTGATCCGGACGTTGCATGGGCCAGATCTCGCCAAGCTGCTGCGGTACGTTCGGGACTGGAATGCAAATGCGAAGACGAGTGCGGTAGCGCAAGGAGTGCTGTTTGCCATTGTCAAGCTGAGGTCACCGGAGGACGTGAGCAAGGCATTCCAGGTGAACTTTGGGCAAGAGGGTGAGAAGGGCAGCTCGGCCCTGAAGGAGCTGATTGATGCGCTGATACCGTATACGGAGCGACACCTTTCGCGAACGGAGAGGCTGGTGCAAGAGAGCTACATGGTGGATTACATCTTGGGCGAGATGGATGATGGGATGTTCGACGGAGATGATGGTAGCATGGAAGTCGACGAATCGTTGTATGTATAACGGTGCCACTAAAAATATTGTATTTGATACACAGTAGATATATTTCTGTTCAAAAATCAAAGTCCCCATCTAGTGAGCCCAAAATGTTCTAGGACCCAAACCCAAAGCCCAGAATATTGTACAGGAGAACAGTCAGCCCTCCTGTATCCTGCCGACGCGGCAACCGAAGACACTGTTAAGGACGAGCACCCAGTCACCAGGCTTGACGTTGTCAAGGGTGAATGCATGGTCATCTGGGGCCTCTCTTATGCGGCCCTGCTCAAGCATCCACCGCCTGAGGACACCGGGAAGACAACCCGTGCTGAGTCGAGGTGTTATCCAATGAGGGGAGCGGTAGAAAGCAACGTTGGACACAGATGCCTCGGTGATGTCGCCGTGCTCGTTGTGGAGGATGACCTCTGAGAGGGCTGACAAGGTACCGACTGGCGGGAGGGCAGCACGCGATCTGGCGTCGTCGTAGACCTGACGACGGGTTGTCTTGGTCGATGTGAAGAGAGAAGTGGGCGTGGGCTGGGTGTCAAGGGTGACGGCGAAGACCTGGCCATAGAGGGTGCCGCTGTCCGAATTGGGCTTGAAGAACGCAGGCGACGTCGGATCGTAAGCCAGTGGCGGAGTGGGTGTCGCAGAGGCTGTGAGGGCACCCGACTCTGAGAGGGTTACGCGCACCTTGTTCGAGTCAGTTTCTATACCGACAACGAGCCAAGAATATTTCACCTTGTATGCCCTTGCTGACTTGTCTGCTGCGTTATTTACCGCCTCCTCCGCCGCCGTCTTCAATGCAGCATATGAGAGGTTCACAGCCTCTGTCCAGCCGTGCTGCTCTGCAGCAGCAACAAGGCGATCGTAGTGATATCGCAGGAGCAGAAATGGGGACGGTTGCAACTCGTCGTAGTTCCATCCCAGCCGCTCTAGCAGTGGGTCGTATCGCGTTGCCAGTAGCAGCTCGTAGTCTGCGGTGGTCATTGCTAAGTAAGTTGTCACACGCAAAGTACTACGCGGTGACTTGTCACCCTTTTAACAAGCTTTTGATATTAATTACTCCCCCCGGTTCACGCTGGCCGTAATTCCGCCTTTCTCTTTCACGTTGGAAGATCCATTTCTTGGGGGGAAGATTCTCGCCAAGGACCCGTTCCTCGGGGTCTTCGGGCAACAATGTACGCGAGGGAGCAGATCGGGCATGTCAACAACACTCTAGAGTTATTTTTGCGTTTGCTATTCCTACTACTGACAGATCCTTTTAATATTAATATGACTGAAACACAGATATCGTAGCGCCACACCAAGAACCCACCGCCACATATAAATCATGTACTTGAAGAAGAATGGCAAGCACTACCAGAGATCCCGGTTTCGGGCAGCTTTTTTCCCTTCAAAGTACTTGGTCCGCCGACAAACGCCACACTTGTCGTCAGTGTGAGAAAAAAATCGAGGATAACGACATTCTCGCCTTGAGTCGCTGTCAAGACCCTACACGTTGCTTTGTTTGGGTGCTTCGTAACGAGTTCTATACTGTAACCCAGCGCTTTCCATGCGTTCTCAAAACAGATTTTGGTGCCTTGTACATACTAATTATGTAATGGTGCGCAAATCCCGATAAACAGGAAGGCCTGGACGTAGCGCTTTCTTATCTTCGGAGGCCGAAAGAGGAAATGGACGCCAGATGACGTCATTTCGAGCGCGAAGTAAAGCGAGGCGGCTGAGTCGGCAGTTGCCCTTCGACGTTAAATTGCTGCTTGCCTGGTTAATACTGTCAACATAGTCAAGCGCTATTCTTGAATGCCACTATAGACGCTCATCTTCATAGTGAGATAAGCTTGGTAAGTGGTTGGAAGGACGGGTTTCCACTGATTTTTGATGGATTTGATTCTTAGCTTTTTAGGGAGTGAAAACAGGATAAAATGGGCTATGATCAATTAGACCTCTACTGACTGAAGGAGAATGTGTTCGAAGTGCCTGTTATGCCGACAGAGCATGCTACCCTGCGTACCTGGTGTGTATGAGAACAGAATATTACGTCCATGATTTGTCTTTCGCATCATTGTATGACCTGAGTTAATCTCATCGGCGCTGGAGTGGTCAGATGTTGATAGGCTCGGCAGTGAGGTTACCGAGTCTGATATTGGGGGAATGAGTGCTGAGTGATGTTAAGTTTTTGATCTTCATATATGGGAGTTGAAGTTTGATGTAATTTATCGGCTGGCTTATATCTTTGTGAACTCAAACTACTTGGGGTAGGTATATAATTTATTACACTTCAAGTGCCTGTAACGACTCACAAGACTGCGTTGAGCGCGTATACTTGCTGTCTGAACATTTCCATAGGTTCAGATGCTTCCACATATCTGGTGTGGCGTTAAGCGCAGGCGATCATTGTCAAGCTGTTTACTGTAACGTTAGGCGCGGTCTAGATGAATATCCCTGTATCTGGCTACGACTACAATCTGTAGTTTTGATGGCCGACTTGATTCGGGGTGGTCCGACGTAGTCGGAAGGTTTATGATGGTGATTAACTGCAGTGAACAGGTGAAGAGACTATGTGGGTTCTAGTCCTTGTTCGTCTTTGATCTTGTGCTGCTTTGAAGCTCTCATAGATACCTTTCTGTGCGCTTGTGTGTGTAATATGGTATACTCTGGAAGTTTATTTAACCCATTGTTTTTGACGGATAGACGCCGTATTCATCACTAATCTGACTCAGTCACTGTACAGCCGACCATGATGCTATCGCGGTGCCGTGTCTTGGTGACCGCTGTCATTGTCAAAGACCAGGGGGTGAAGGGATAACCAGTTAATCGTGTCCACGCGTTCGCGTCGTGTTGTAAGTAACATTACTATTGCGTCCGAAGAAGAATCGTTCGCGTCAATTACCCAGAATGGCTTGCGTGTAGCAGGTGAATCGTCATGAGGACGTCATAATAGAGGAGGGGGCGCCCAAAAAGGAGTGCGGCGGAGGGTCGGCCGGACGGTGGGGCACGTGCAGAGCCGATGAGTATAACTAGTCATTCGGCTGCGGGGTCCCTATCATCGTCTTGGTTGCCTACGACTACTAGCCAACCAATATGTTCACCGTCAAAGCCACCTACCGCGGGGAAACCCGTAAGTTTACCTTTGCTGATACTCATGCCTTCCCTTCCTTCCTTCAACTGTACAACCAGGTGAGTACTCGCCGTCCACGCAACCTCGTCGGTGGCGCTTATCTTGTCTCGACAGCTCTACCGTGTTTTTCCCCATCTCAGCCATAGTTACTTTCTTTCCAAGCTTCTCTTCTCTCCCAATTCTTCAGCGTCTCGCATTTTGGTCGCCCGAGAGGTGCACAGTGCCGACGAGTACAAGTCGGCTATTTCAAATCCCAGTCTAGTGGGCAGGTGGCCCAGTCCGATGCTCAAGTTTAGCGTGTTCGACCAGTCACCGCACAAGCCGCCGTTTGCCGGAGACTCGGGACGGATTCATTGGGGTGTTCCCGCCCGGGAGTACGACTCGCCCAGACTCCGCCTCTCCCTTGACCCGCTTTGTTCGTCACTGCCGCCAGCACAGCCCCCGCCCAACTTTGCCGGCATTCCCCCGCCGCCGATCCTCTTCTCCTCGCCGCCCAGACCTCAGACACTGGCGCCTATGGATATCGATCAGTTTGCCGTACCTCCACAGCCATTCTCGACTCGATCCCCGTCCCCGCAGCCACGGTCCCAGTCGCAGTGGGCCACCCAGTCACAGAAGCAGACTTCGTGCTGCGCCGTCGACCAGGCCAAAGATGAAATTCGTACCCTCATGGACACCTTTAAGAGGGACCTTGACCGAATCCTCAAGGGTACCTTTGGTGACAACTTTTTGGAACAGAACATGTTTTCTCAGCCTCCTCAGAGCGTCTTTGGAAGGCCCTTCATTCCACCAATGGCTTGTATGTACCATACATGTGCCAAGTGTTTCAAGCTCTTCCAAGGACCGTGGCAGGCCTGCCAAAAGTGTGCCCGTATTGTGGTACGCATGTCATTGCCGCATGTTACGTCATCTGACTGTATTTATCCCTCTGTGTAGTGCAACGAATGCTACCAGCATCCCAACTCCTCTCTGCTCGAGAGCCCTTGCGTTGAAACCCTTGGTCGCCACCCGTACAAGCTGGAACGATGCGCCGCATGCCCTAAAGATTGGCAGCCGTTCGATCTTCTGGATCCCTTTCCACCTGTGCAATCATTCGCGCCGGTATCGTTCCCACCTCTTCCGCCGCCGCCGCCTCCACCCCTTCCAGCAATTCCCAATCCTTTCGCACAGCCAATGCAGCCCTTCTACACCTTCAACAATATGACTCCCGTGACACCATTTATCCCTCCCATGGTTCCTGAGACTCCTGCGACTGTCCAACCCAGTCTCGCCCCAGGGCCTCGTGTCATAGAGTCTCCGAAACCGGTAGGGACACCTTCTGCACCGCCAATCATCCACCACGGTGTTATGTGTGACTGTTGCTCGAAGCAGATTGAGGGAATTAGACACAAGTGCTTAGACTGCTCCGGTATGCATTTTACCCTACTTTTTATTCTCTACCTAACATTTGTCTAGATTACGATCTATGCACTAAATGCATTACTACGGGTGGTGCTGAGCAACATGACCCCTTCCACGAGTTTTGGGAGGTCACTGAACCAAGCCGCGTCATCATTTCCCGTATCGGAAGTACTGCGTCACCGGTACCTACTCCGGCACCCGCGCCGCAGGCTCCCACGCCAGCCGTTACTCCTGCTGTTCATGGTGCGACTTGTAATCTCTGTGACTCTCGCATTCGAGGTGACCGTTATGTGAGTACCTTGTGCTCAAGAAAGCCTTGCCCCGTACTCACTGTTCGCTCTCAGAAATGTGTTAACTGCCCGGATTTCGACACTTGCGGCTCGTGCTACGCGTATGTCCTTCTGCTCATATGTCGGTTTTGGTGCTAATGTAATGTTTGTAGTATTACCAAGGAACAACACCCTCATCATACGTTCGTCAAGATTTCCAACCCCGCTGATTACTTGGTACGTTTTGGTTGTTACTTGCTCATATCACCTTCAATGTCTGACCACCATCGCAGCGTTCCAATGAGCCCTTAGGTGCCATGCATATGGCGGTTTGCAACGCTTGTAACAGAAGCATCTTCGGCGTACGATACAAGGTCAGTACACGGTACAGTAACGGTTGTACATCTTCTCACTAGCTCGTAGTGCATGCACCACGAATGCCCCGATTTTGACCTTTGCGAACGCTGTGAAGCTATGCCGATTTCTGTCCATCCTCCCAACCACCCTCTTCTGAAGATGAAGTCGGCAAATACTGTTATTCCTACAGTTTACCACGTCGGCCAAACCACGTTGATTGATGTCGATGCAGGCCGAGGTCGCTCTCCTCTCAGGTTGAGTACTCCCCTGTCTTATGTGACTCGGTCGCGTTCCCGCTCCCACTCTTATGACCGCGGTGTCCTTCGGAATCCGTCTTGGGAGAAGGCACCTCCTCACTCTGGGGCTTACCCATTCGCGTTGAGGACCCCATCTCCTCACCCTTCCCCTCCTATGACAATCCCTGGTGCACTCCCGGCATTTACTCCCATGTCTCCTCTTATGCCTCCTACATCTATTCCTATTCCTGTCGCTGAATTTACCGACTCCTCTACCTGAAGCTAATTCTCCCCTCCTTTCCCCTGCGCCGTACATTCCTCCTTGTATCACCCCAGTAGAGCGGTCTCCTTTCACGACACCGGGCTACAACCCCACATACATGACCAGGTCGCCATCTCCGCCTTACCACCCAGCTTTCAATGAGAGACTTCCCCTTCCGGATACAAATGTAGTTTCCCTTCCGAGTTTGGCTCAAACCCCCATTCCGTCTTCTCCTTTCCAGTCCATGGCGGGTTCCTCAACCATCTCGGCAACTGATGGTGAAGTTCGTTCCGTGCAATATCCTGATGTCGTTCCCAACAGCTCTTCCCACTTGCCCTCGCTCTTTGAGCAATTCCGTCAGAGGTTCTACATCGACGGTGACGACTACGCATCTCATGGTCTATTCCCTGACGACAACCACTACACGATTCCGCTGACCAGAGAGCCCTTAACTAAGTCGAATAAAGCTTCTCGGCCATACCCGCGATTGTCGTTTCCCGAATTGATCAATCTGATGGAACCTGCCTCGCCAACTAGCCCAACCCCGGAGACCTTTATGACGCCTGTTAATCAGCCCTCGAATATTCCTAACGTCGATGTTGCGGAGGCTAAATCATCTGTCTCTCCAGTCGTAAAGTCTGTGAAGGATGATTCTCCTTCACTTCCTCCTCTACCGCCACCTACCTCTCGGCATCTCAGTATCCCGGACTTGCTCATATCATCTCAGGAATCACTCGCGTCTGAAACTGTGACACCCAACAAAGAAAAGAGTCTCAGCGTATTTTCTGATGACACCCTACCCGCTATCGTTGAGGCCGAAGCTGACTTCGTCGGAGATGTTACCGCACCGGATGGTCAAGTCTTTCCCCCGGGTGCTGAGTTTATGAAGTGCTGGCGCATGAAGAACAGCGGTTTGAACAACTGGGAAGAAAACACGCAACTAGTGTTCGTAGCGGGAGAGTCGTTTATCCGTGATTCGGGATCATATGTTATGCATGTCGGACCTGTGGATGCTGGTGATGAGGTCGATGTTTGGACCGGGGAATTGAAGGTATGTTTGAGAGAAATGGAACCAAAAGGAGCTGACCTGATGATTTTGACAGGCCCCTGAGGTTCCTGGAAGATATATTGGCTACTGGCGCTTGAAGAATGGCTCGACTGGCCTGTTGTTTGGCGAGAGCATTTGGATCGAGTAAGTTTTACAACTTGTGTCCTGATCATCATAATTTATTAATGCTGTCTCTAGTGTCGTTGTTGCAGAGCCTTATCGTCAACAGATGAATACGAATGCGGCTTCTGAAGCACCCTCTTCGATGACATCCTCGTCCGTGATTGTTATGCCTAACGCACCTGCGAGCCTGCAACCACCGCTGGAAGTCACTCAACAACAACTCGAGCGACTGAGCCTTTCTAACTCAAACCCTGCTTCTCCGGTGATCGCACCGTCGTCTGTGGACGTTGTCTCTATTGCTGGGTCCGACGAATCCTTCTCTGGCGCGTCTTTAATTAGCGCCCCTTCGTCGGATTCGTCTGATGAGGAACTCTGGGAAGATAGCCGGATGAACGCGTCAACTGCGGATAGTCAACGCACCGCTGTCCCGCCAAGAGCGAATGCTTTGGACTACGTGGTGTTGTACGATGAGAATTCTTCATCGGAGGATGATGCTTAAAGCTCAAGAAAGAAGCTTTACCGAAAGTAGAATAGCTGGAACGTGTGATCGCTTGGGATCCTTTGGAGGATTCTTGTACTACTATGATGTAACTTGTGACTTTGTACAAAGATTTATTTGCAGAATATATACGACGATTGGATAGTATATGAGACTTCGTTCAGTATTATTATTAACACTTGTGCTTTCTAAGTCAGACTAAGTTTTGAACCGACAAAAGGTATGAAGGGTATGTAAATTGGGTGGAATCAATGATCGTTGTACCTTTCATGCCCTTCTTACAGACCTCGCTAAACGGCTCATAAGCTCCTTATCTATGTCGAAACCCTTGCATAGACCCATGAGGCCGTCCATGGTCAGAAATTTGTGATCCTCCCAGTGAAACCCGGGAACTACGACCTGTTTATATTAATGCAGAAGTGTCAAGCGGAATTGTCATGACCAACCTACCTCTGTAATCAAGCAACCTACTCTGGCCTTTTCCTTATCTTCAACGTCTTCGGGAAGGAGACGCGACATTTTCCAAACTCCTGAGCCCACAAGGAGGAGCCTAGTTTCTCCCTTATCTGCATCCGTGCCCATAATTGCTGTTTCTATCTTCGGAGGCGCGCCTGGACGAGGCGTGATGAGAGTATACTCTGCGCGTCCTTGATGCAGGACATGATATGTCTGTTTTATTGGCTTAGTGGGCATATATAGTTTAATTTAGGGTTTTGATACATGCCACGGATTTATTCATGTGGATGACGCCTTCGGAACTGTCGGCTGTGAGGAGGTAGTAGATCGAGGTGGAGAGTGATCGAGGGGCGTTATCTGGGATAAGTGTTATTGATAAAGGCCTCGACTACCAGAGGGATTACTTACCAGGCGAACGGAGACGGTACTTTGCCTTCCTGCCGATCCGTCTCGACATAGTAGCCTACCAAAATTTGATATCCAGTCAAGCCTGCTAGGTCTAGAGAATAAACTGCTCACCGCCTTCGGGATGCTTGACGAGGTGAAGCTTGTCGATAAGCTCATGGGTAGGGGTAGAAGTCATCGGGGAAATCGGTCGCAATAGGTTTTGGCGCTGGCCTTTATAAATCTAAGGCTTGATAAGCGGATACTATATCACCACCAGCGCCCGTGAATATATAGGAGAGCATTAGTGATTCTCAATCGTAATTGTTCCAGACCTGCGACGGCATCGAGAGAGCCTGAATCAGTGTCCGAGTTTTACTGCGAGACTATTGAAAAGCGGTGATACCCAGGATGGACATGAGTCAGAATACAGGCAAGGTAGTCACTGTTAATTATCGTCAAGGAAAGCCGGGGGAGACACAAATTCATTGACTCGAGGCGTCCCAAAGATGCTGCTTAGTGAATATCCCGAGGGCTTTACCACCCGATCTCGTAGTATAGGGGACAAGGGATGGGTCCGATAGAATCGACAGAGGTGATCTTTGTCCTTCAGCATGTCTGTGGCAGATCGAGAAAGGGACGAAGACTCCGGTCAAGTGCACTAAACCGCTGTGAGGTAGCTTTGGATGGATATCACTTGGCAATGGTAGGTTCAGAGGGAAAAGAAAAAAGTCTGGAACATCAAGGTCAAACTTGTAAGGACTATTCTATCCTCCAGCTTGGATTGAAGTTACAATCGCAGTCCGCACTGCGGCGGACGCCGAGCGGTATTTATGACGTCGTAGGCCTCGTGATTGTGACATTCTTTGCTTCGCATTAAAAGATCGTTGCTTTGAGTAAGCTCTAGCATAACTGCGACAAACCATAGGTATTCAAATGTCCATTAGACAAGTAGTGTATAGAGATGCCCATAAAGTGCTGAAGCGACACGGGAAGGTTCCACTACGTCCTTTTAGATACCAGAGCTTTGATCTGATGCACTGATGCTTTCGTCATCGACATCGTCAACAGACACCTCGACAGTCTCTGGCCGCTGTCTGGGCTTCTGATACTCATAACCAACAAAGTTCATGACACTTATTGAAGGTTGACTCAGTGGTGTTACGAAAGCCGAGAGGAAACAACGTACTATATAGTCCCATCTGCACACCCTATCACAACCTCTTCATGACTTAACTGCATTGACATTGGATTTTTCTCAGGCGTTGCCAATCCTTGGAATTTAGGAGGCAGAGGTCCGATCAAGCCCTTTACCCCGACACCAGTCGCGTTGTCAGCATTGGCCAAAGCAGCCCACGCTCCCGTAACGGGGGTCACAGTGGTATCTATATCCACTGAAGGCGAAGAGTTCCTGGATGAAATCCCTAGAACTAAATCGAGGTCCGCATCAGCTTCCAAAGAGTCGTTTCCGGCATGGGGCTGCTCCTTAGCATCTTCATGAATAGACATGAACATCTAGCCAGAATGCACATCAACAGAGAACAGATTAGAAAAGGCACCCCCTTACCCTTCTATCGGCACCCGCCCGAGAACTGAATCTCGTAGCAGTCACGACTCTCTTTTTCCTTGGGTCGACCGCTCCCATAGCTACGTCGGGCGTCTCCACCATTGCAACTAATTTTGGTGGCGCAGTTAATATCGCCGCTCTTCCGAATCTGATGGGGAACAACCCTGCGGGTGTCCCGGTCCTTGTCGACGTGGGGCTGATAGATGTACTAGGTGTCCTAGCCCGCGTGGTAGAGTTCATACTTAATCTGCTTTTAGCAGTAGAGACACTCGAAACGCTAGCTATCAGAGATGTACGCCGAGAGGAAGATTGCGAGCTGGATATGACAGATGATGTAGAACGGGCCAGAGATGAAACTGTACGAGCGCGAGGAGCAGCCGGAACTGTATTCAGGCTTGTAGACAATGATATCGGAGAGGTGACCTTTGGAGAAGGCGGCCCCATTAATTTGCTGGACGTGGGTGTAGGTTTCGTACTAGCGTCTTCAGATTCCTCTTGCCATTGGAGATGCATGATGATTGACTTGGTGGCACACTGCAAGATATCGTGAGCGATCACGCCAAACAGACACAAAATGAAACGTACGGTCATCTGCGTGCCTTTGGCAGCGAACCATCTGCCGATATATCAGGTCTATAACCATGAACCCTATGCATTCATTCACATACTGTAACATGTTGTTAGGGGCAGCGCCAACGTTATGCAATTTTGCGTTCAGTACAGGATCAGTACCACCGAGATCAGATAACTTGAATTGTGACATCATCTCTCTCCGCTCTGAGAAGCTCCTTAGTTGTCAACCAAAAAAGGATGCCAATGGCACTTACGAATACTGAACACCCGTACAACTCCATCAATGGTGACGCTGACAACCCGCTCACCCTCGTTACTCGTCGAGCCAGCGATGATCTGGACGCCAATATTGATCGTAGTCTGCTGCCCAAAGCGAACAATTTTCGTCCCCGCACGCCAATCCCAGCAAACGAGCGCCTTATCGGCACCTTGATGAAAATATCAACAATAAAACATTTCAGGAGCTCGTAGCCACCTCACCTGCCGAAACCAAATTCTTGGAGCTCAGCGCCACAGCGCGGATACCATTGAGATGTCCAGCAAGCTGTTGAAGAGGTGTGTATGTCAAGGAAGAGAATAGATGAACGCGTCTAACGGCGAATGCGGTCAGTATTGATTGATCTTAGTCCATTTGAGACTCACCCAACGTCATGGAACCCGACTACAAATACCTCTGCGGTACATGTTAGGTGATCGGAAGTGTAAAGAACTGAAGAGCTTGCCTTCTTCGATTAGCCAATCGATACAACTAACAACTTTTCCAACTCTCAATACTTTTTTACATTGGGCGAGACCTGAGGTAAACCATTAGTCCACGATACCATCTTATCTAACTCAGTAAACTTACCGGCTACATCCACTTGACTCCCACCAGACACACTGGTGGCAGCCGCATTCATTCCTACCCCAACACCTCTCTCCGGCAACTCCCAAAACCGGATCGTCTCATCGTAACTCCCACTAACCAACCGCCTCCCCTTCAATATGAGGGTCGTCACAAAGTTAGTATGCCCATTCAAAAACAAGATCGATTGAGGAAGTGCATTGGCAAGGTTAGAGTGGAGGTGGTGGAGTGAGCGATAGAGCGGGAACCAACCCGCATCATCGTCAGGCCATTTAAGCGGGACAGGATCGTTCACCGTTACTCGCAGACAATGATACCTCCACACAGATGGATGATGTACCGTCGCGTACCACTTCTTGGAGACTGTCGTAAGTCCAAGCATCTGTGACACGCTAAACTCCTTTAGAATCCGAAGAGACAATTCTGGGGAGAGATTCCCAAGGACATCGTATGTCGATTTTAGGTAGCGTTGGAGGAGAAGAATCTGAAGTGGGATATCGCCAGGGTGACATGCTTCTAATATGATACCAATTCTAACAAACTGTTAGGATAAAGGTGTAAAGGCGAGGTCGAGGACACATACAATCGACCTCTGGCTTCCCGCCCCATGTGTCGAACTATCCTCCGCACTGCATTCTCGTCGAAATTGGACTTCCCTTTCCCTTTCAAAATGACTGCAAGATCATCTTCAACTCCTTCGTCGTCCTCATCATCTTCGACTCCTCTGTATCCGTCCCAGTATCCTTTCTTCCTCCGGCACTGTCGACATAAACCTTCGCCGGATATCATGGGCACTGGATTGTGAGCATGCCCACGTCCATTTTGTAATTGCTCCTTGAGAACCTGGATCTCCGCTTGCAGTGCATGCAATTGAGCTGCCGACGAAAGCTGCGCGCGCTCCAATAATCTCTTATATGATGTGATCTTGCGCGAATGAAGAGTCGAGATTTGGCTCAAAAGACCTGCAAGCTCTTCGTCACCTTCGTGCTCGTCTCCGTCCTCTGTAATCATGTCCAGAGTCGCATTATCGTCATCGATAGCCCAGGAAGAAGGAATCACGGCCGAGGTGGAAAAGAAGTGGTTTTCAGGGCTTCCGTAGCTGGTGCTATTTTCAGTGAGAGAAAGCAGAGCAGCAGATTGGGACAATAACTTTGGCTGCTCTAGAATCGGTGTGGACAGCACTATGGGAGAACGGTGTGTGGAATTTGGAGTACTGCTCTTGGATAACGGGCTGTGTCCGAGCATCGAACGCGATGGGGTAGCCTTGGGAGTCGAGGGGGGCCTATCGAGAAGAGATCTTGGTGTCGTTTGGGGAGTAGGTGAGGTAAGATGGCTAGAAGGCGAAAGGCTCTGTTCAGGGGAGAATGCGGGTGTTTTGCGTGTGCGTGAGGGTGGTGTGGCCAGTGGACTGAGCTGGGCACGTGGTGGAGTAGTTGTCGAAGTTGAAGTTTCGTTTGTAACACGGGCTTGGGGAGATGTACTCGAAGGAGCGTAGATTGTCCTAACCAGGGAACGTTTCGTCGAAACAATAGATGGGGTGGCTCTAGGCCGTGGTATGCCTCCGCCTGTCGGTGCGCGTCCGCCGTTGGGAGTAGGTGATGTTGGTGTGGCAAGCGATGGATGATGGTGACGCCAATACTTTGATAACGCTCTCTCCAGGAGGTGCTGATATACGTCTGTCCTTAATGGCAGAATTAGACGATAATGAAGGAATGGAAGATCGTTTGGCCGTCCTGGGTGCTGCCACACTAGGCGGTTTTGCGGGCGAGCGGGACGTCGTCGATGCATTGGAGTTCATGATAAAGACAAATATTAAGTGTTAAGCTGGAAAATAAAGATTGGTATAACGGCGGTACTGGTATCACTAAAAAGTTGCTGAAGATTCGAAAGTCAAGCTTTGTTGTGCAGCACATTAGAATAACACTTGCCGAGAAATGGATATCGACCCAAGACACGCGTAATGGTACGCGTCCCGCCGATGCTGAGCAGCGAAGGAACGGTGGACAGAAGGGGTAGGAAGACGATGGTGGCAGGAGCCAACGTTGACGGCGTGTGAAATGCGGAGATGTCTTTTGTGAACCATCACAATCGTATCGCCGTGTTCACTGCGACTCGATGACGCGAATTGACTCCTATACCAATTTGGTCTTGGAATTCAATGAGCACTTGCTTGTTGTACGACGTATTGACTTGGATATCTAGATATTTTTGGAGTCAGTTTTGTGCAGTGGTTATTGTCTGCCATCGTTTGTGGAAGCGGTCTCGTTTTTAAGCTGTCTACAACATGTAAAGCTGCGTACAAGATTACAATTACATTGGCCACAGCTGTAATGACAATGAAATTCTACCTACACTTCGCTTAAGCTCGGTCTCGTCGAATCAATACAAACGAAGCCACCCTGTTCCATTTGCACCTAGTTGCTGTTGCCCTGAGATCCATACCACTGGCCAACGAGATCAAATTCATCTGTAAAAAATAACTTATACAGTGAGCTACAGTATCGTTCACTGAGCGATGTCTACAGATATATGAATCCGGGTTTGGCCTATGTCAGATCCCGGCATTAGTTTCAGCATCGTTGTATCGCTGCCTTGGGCAGTTGGCTTTGGTTTTTCGTCGCCTCTATTACAAAGAGACGGCGTTCGCGTAAGTACTCGTCAGGTGTACTCGCGGGGGGGAATATCTGCGATCTTCGATGATGCTACCACATTCAAGAAAGCACCGACGGAACCTAAAGAGGGCATATTTTTCTGCAGAATTTCTGTGTAATAACCTAGAATGGTGCTGGTAGTATACAAGTATTGCACCCTTCGTCTTGATTCAGTGAACTCATCGAGTGATTGCCCACCAACCACTCAACACGCACGAATCCCTTACTCATTCGTAGCGCCTGCATATTTATGCAATGGTCGGGAATCAAGTTCACGTAGTGCTAGTCGAGCACTGCCCTTCGAGTCAGGGCCGATCGTTCGTGATTCCAGGTTGTCCCGAGTCCAGCCTCCTAACAGCTCCTAACCAACAACCATGACATCGTTACTGGACAAGCAAATTTCAGTTGATTCACTGGACTCCGATTTTCAGTTTTTCTCGAGCCTTCCACCATCGCAGCAGTTCGATCTCCACTCCTTAACTCGTCAGCCTTCTCCCTTACCCATTCTCGACCAGCATCCCAAACCGCGAACCTGCAGGGTAAAGACGGCTGATTCGCGAGAATTGTTTGGCGGGGTTCCGATGGCCTTTGGTCCAATTATGTTTTGCTACGACTGGGATCGCGGAGAAGAAGTGACCGAGGATTTCAAGACCCCTGCCCTTGAAGAAATGGTGAAAGCGAAACTTTAATTGAGGCAGTAAGATCTTTCGACCTGCCAGTTGATTCATGCTGATTGTATTGGGATTCATGTAGTACATACTATCATGGTTATGCCTTTATTTTGATTGCTGGCCCAAACTATCTTTTCACGAATGATGCCCTGGTTAATTCTAGGCTAAGACTCGGGGGATCAAACTTCAGGACTAGAGGAAACATATAGCTGCGACGGCGCTGTCTTTCTTTCCTGCAACGTCAAGGATCCAGATAGGCAGTTGAGAGTCTAGCGGTGGGGAATAGATAGATAAAAGTCAAGACACAGATTCCTAACGCCGAGGGGAAGCAGCTGTTACTGTTCACTATATAATGCAATATATCATTCCGGATGCCACCGATAGACACTTCAGGTGCTGGATGCTGACCGTCAAGAGAAGTGTCTAGATGATCGCTAGCTCTGGCCAAAGAATCTCCAATAAAGCAAAAAGTGCACGCATGTTGAACAGAATCACTGCCAACGTATCTGTAGCAGTCTTCCTTTGAGATGGCGAAATTCAATATATTACAACTAACCCTGATCTATGCAATAATATAACGCCTCGCCCTACGCAGTACAGATCGATATCGACTAGGTTGAGTTCAATCCTAAGAAGTCACGTCAATAAGTATATACCATATTGCCAGATGATATAACATACCCAAAGCTTGATGTTGCCGTCCCAAGAACCGGTCAAAACTTTTGACTGTGTCTTCTTGTGAGCGCGTGAACATGATAGATTAACAATGGAAACGTACGGTCTCGTGAGGGAGCCATTCATGAGCAATGACCACCTTGTTGTGAGCTTTCAGTCTTGACTTGATACGACCGGTCTTCCAGTCCCAGAACACGACATTTCCTTCCCCATCCCCACTGCTTATCCACTTTCCATCGGGAGAGAAACCCACTTGACACGCGTAACCTGCCACAGAATGACCCGCGAAACGTTTTTTGCGGTTTTGCCGGAAATTATCTGTGCTGTAGACGAGAATCTGATTGTCAAGAGATTGTGCGGCAAAATATTTATCTGGGCAACTTTTAGTACAGGTTGAGCAGAAATGTTCCATGACTTACTCGAAGGATGAAGGGTAACGGCGGGCATGGAATGCATATGCGGTTCAGCAATGTACTTGATGACCACTGGTATATCAAAGTCCCAGGCCCTGATAGTCTTATCGTCCGACGTCGTCACGAACCTCCGGTTCTCATCGACGAAGGTGATCGTGTTCACAGGCCCAAGGATGTTGATCGTACTCCTGAGTGATTTCCCCAGAGTTGATGTCATACTGAAAGATGTTAGAGAAACATTGGACAACACGACACCAGCATACCTGGATGATTTTCTTGTCCGACATGCCTGCGAGGAATATGTTTTGCTTGTCTTCATCGGGGTGGAACTTGATGACATAAGGTATTTTGCCGTTGCTAAAACGCTTTATGCACTGTCCAGTCTCTGTATCCCACAATTTCATCTGACGATCATAGCTGCAAGACAAAAAGCGCCGTCCATCATTCGAGAATGAAACATCTTTGACGTGCTTCGTGTGGCCATGGAACGTCCGTAAACAATTTTGCGTTGTATAGAGATCCCAAAGCTGCACGGAAGTGAATAGCGATTCATCTGCACAAAATGGATCGCGTACTTTTATTTTGGTATCCATGGATCCGCTCAAGAACATATGACCGGTCTGAGGGAAAAGACGAAGTACTGAAACACCTTGATTGTGTCCGGTGAATGTGTGCACGCATACTTTTGGAATAAAGCAGTCCTGAGAACCTGCCTCAGCCGCAAGTTGAGGCGCATCCGCAAGAGGAGGCGACATGTATGTGCGGCCTTGGTAGTCTGTCATAGACTTGCCGTGGAAAACGGAATACTCTTGACCGTAACCGCCCCGCTTGTTCTTGGCCTTTTTGATTTTAAACGGCTCCTCCTCTTCCTCCTCCTCCTCCTCCTCACCATCCTCAGGTGCCTCAACACCAGCAAGGAACGTACTTTCTGGTTCGTCACCTTCCCAATCAGCCCAAGGTCCAACATATGCCCCATCACCTTCTACGATCTCTAGATCGCCCTTCTGTTTTCGCTTCCGCTTCAATTCATTCCTTTGGCGCTTGGATGCCCGTAGGGAATCAATAGTGGCAAAACCATTAGCTTGGGCTTTGTCTACTGAGCCTAGGAGTGCGGGGGCGTTGGGATCTATAGAAGGGTTGGCGGAATAACCCAGAATTGAATGTGTTAGATGTTGAGAACGAAAGGCATGCTCTGTCATTGACTGCTCCTCAACATGTCCCGCAAGAGCATTTTGGTTGATGAATCGGTTTCTGTCGCCAAACGGATTCTCCGGGCCTTGAATCGGTAAAGTCATGTCGCTGAAGGGAATATTCACGTTCATTTGCGTGTCTGTTGGTCGCGTAATAAGAGACGTTTGGTGTAGAGGATCCTAGCATGAAATTTAAGGACGATTGAACAGTTATTGCTTGAAAACCAACCTCTGACAAAACGTGAGGCGCGGCCTGAACCACAAGCGGCGTCCTGGGGGGCTCGTCTGTGCGCATTTTCTTCGCATGAGGTATTGAAGAGAGACCAAATACATCCTTTGAAACGTCAATGTCGTCGTCCTCCCCGGAAGAATAGCCTTGGACAAGAGACATGATGGCAGAGAGCAGAATGTGTGACCGTGACAGTCATGGTCACTCGGATTATCGGGCCGAACGCTCCGCTCGACTTAAAACTAGAATCACCGCCTCCCCGTCTACTTACTCCTGACATTTCTTTTTATACCAGCTGCTAATATTCATCGATTGCCAATGCCACGGAAATTATAGTTCTACATTATCCTGGGGCGACTACTGATACATTGACATTGTCCTCAACCTATACTGACTATTTTCGCAATTTCTTTTCCACATCTTCCTTCGCCTCGCGAGCTCCGGATTCGGCCTGAGAATTATTTATGTATCAAGCAATAGACGTGAAAAGAGTTAAACGTTAATGTATTGCCGTACCTGATTAATTTTTTGGCCGGCTACTTTCGAGGTCTCGCTGGCTTTTTCCTTCGTCGTGTTTGTTACTGAAGCTGATACGATCATCAGCACGGGAGAGAAGGAAACTGGTATGTCCATACATAATGTATCTTTGGTAGCGGTGGCCGCTTTCTCACCTCCTTCTATAGCAGAAGCCAAACCTTTGCCGAGTTTTTTGTTTACCTGTGAGGAGTAAGCATCTATGCGAGCAGTTTTGTACTGGCGTACTGTGTCGGCAACATCAGAAACTTTCTCCGTCATTGACTTGCGTGTCACAGACGTCGTATGCAAGAGGCAGGACCCAGATGGGCGTGCTTGAGCCGCGGAAAGGATGAGTCTGGATGCTCGATACATGATAGAGATTTCGGATAAAGCGGGAGGCGGATGTATGCTAACAGAATGGAAGAATTCATGACGCCGTCCGAACCACCTTTATATGCGCTGGATTGGCGGGTCTATGACGTATTCAGGCGCGTCATGACGTCTACGTGTTCTTGATGTAATGGTATTTTTATACCTGCTCCCCAAACAGATCGTGATCGAGAACAGGAGGCAATCTAAATAAATAAGCAGAACTCGTCAGCCGGAAGTACATCCAGGTCAAAAATTGTCCCAAAAGGTCGGCTAGCAAGCATGCGGGGAATCATCGTGATGTCAAACAGGCTCATGAGCAGGTCGCACCTATATTTCTCTCCACTCGCAAGCTCAAATTTTCTCTCACCATCTCGACGAAGTCCGAAAATTGGGCAAGCTTATCGAGAGCATGAAAAGAACTGTAAACAACCAAATTCAAGGACCTTGCAACGGCATGCCGGAGACAGTGAAGTTCGGGCCACTATCACATACTTATACCAAGTTGTATCTATACGTTTTTCAGACGCTCTAAGCTTGTCTCGAATCCAGGATATATCGACAAGTTGTGCCATGTATATATAGAATGTCTTATGAGTGAGAATAGTGTAGAAGGTGACCAATACAGCTATGACGCGCCACGAGGGTGGCTCGTATCATTTATGTAACACCTGAGTTTTTTGAGCAACGTTGTTCCTACCCACGATGCAATTGGGTTACACATTCGAATCACGGTTCAAATTTCGCGGTACCTTCCTCGTAGAATATCGGCAGTATTATTTCTCACATTGTGGTACGAAGACCACTAAAACATTTTTGGTGGGCCTGCCGTTTGTGTCGTATGATACAGAATGCTTGTATCACAAGGTGATACATATAGGTGCAGTTATAGCTAGCTGCTAAGGCTCCACCACTGCCACAGACGTAGATAGTAGTCCAAGGAGCACAAATGTTGTCAAAGAACGATCAAAGATCGTGATTCGTGACGAAAGATCAGCAAGGGAAAAGACCGCAAAACCCTCGGGTATTTATCCTATGAAAACAGCTCAAGACAACGGTTTATGATCAGGATTGTGACGACTGACCATCCCTACTACCCATAATTATGGACGCAGTGGCTTGGGCCTCGTTATACGATGGAGGCGCTTCTTTGGAATCCGGACGCGTGGCAGGTGGAGTAGGCCTGCTACTATAGGCGGTAGCCTGGTCACGCAGTAGTGTGTCCTCAGAATATGGACTCCATTCGGTCATGTATCGCGAGTCAGATTGACTACTAGCTGCAACAGAGGACGTAGCAGCAGCACTAATTGTCGTACGACCATCATCCATAAAGAATGGTGTTGTTGATTGAGTAGGGTTCGTCAGCGGCCGTGATGGGGTCAGTAATGCTGGAGCCGCATGTTCCGAATTCCAACCAGGGACAACGAAGGATTCAACCTCGTTCTCAGGCTTCGCATGGTGTTTTCTACGCCAAAATAAGAAAAACGCAACCATCCCTATGATCACGGCAAGAGGAACGGCAACGGCAGGTCCCACGATAGAACCAATGTTCGCAGCTGAAGTGGATGTAGTCGAGGAGGATGCGATAGAGGTAGATGTACTTGTCGCGCTCGAATCGGAAACACCGGCTATGGTGCTCGGAGTGTCAGACTGACCATCATCGTATCTTTTTACTGGAGTGAATAGAAAGTTGTGGTAACCGCAAATGACGAAGGACATACGAGTAGATGATGGCGTCAAGGATGACTAGGGCTTTTATTCCATCAACGTGACCATTTTGAAGTTTAAAAGTATGAAGGCCATCGGGAATGGAATTGTTGGAATATACGGTAAAGTTGTATTGATAGCCAGATTCACCAGGAGCGGTTTGATAGAACTCCCCAACAAGATCGTTGTCGATATAGAAGCTCATATCAGAGTTTCCAGTTGGGGAGGATGTGGTCTTGGCCAGGATACATATCACATAGATAGCCGTACCTTGCCCAAAACTGAGCCAAATGCCCATGCACGAGGAAGCGAAGCTCACCGTTGAATGAAATAGATGCATTGAGCACTTGATTGGGATAGTCATTACTGCCAGTATCCTTATTAAACTGCTCATTCCGTATGAGTGACAAGTATTTGAGTGATAGTGTCGCATTCACCGTAGAATCATGCCATGTTCCATCAACTGCTAGCGAGGCCTCAGGGTGTGCAGTACAACCTTGGCACGATGCGCCATCATTCCATGCCTCCGCAGGAGAGAAAATCCACCCAGCACTCTGATCGTCGATGGTGACATTTACGAGCTTTGCTTCGACCAGAAATCCGAGTGAATGAAGGTAAAAGAGGACTAAGAACAGGTCCAAACGTTTCATTGCTGGAGGGTGGACGAAGAAGGAAGATGTAGCATATCATGAACGAGTAATTATAAGTGAACGAAGGCTGAAACCATCAAAGCAGTCTAAGGCCGCAGGTCCACATTTGGGTCCGAAGCTAAATGCGGATCACGATCCAGTGTTCATCAGTGCTCATCCTTCTGATACTTGGTTACCAGGGGATATCAGGACGAGCCTGGGTATGGGATATAGCCTTGGGGGGGTTCGTGAACTTTGTTCAAGCAGCTTGCAAACATATGGAGCGATGACACGATAAGAATGAAGCTTAGTTGAGTCTCCCACCACGTCGCTGCTTGAACAACCGCCTGTAGATTATGGTGCTGTCGAAGGGTGTCGACTAGTAACTGATGATCACTTTATCGCATCAGCATGCGGTGATTTATAATCAACAAAAATGATGATGATGATGATGATCTGGATTGGTTACCCGCAACACGCCTCGTAATGGGCGAAGACGGGGGTATAGTACGCTACTGTAATGTAAGCCTATACCGCTACTCGTTTGAATGCTCTTCTACTTTTCGGCTCTATGGACTGTATAACTATCTGGTAAAATTCTACGTAACTTTTTTTGTGGTCTCGTTGTTTCCGTTGTATGGGTACTCTAACTACTGAGGGGGAGAAAAATAAATAAGTTGGGTGGGAGATGGGCCTTGCTCAGGCCTAGTTGACGCTGCGTCGGTTCTATCACTCTTCGTCTTCTGGTTCATGCGGCTCGGGCTCGTCTTCCCATAGCGGCATGCCCACTTCTTGCCTCGGATTTCCGGTCTTCGTGAAGGCTCCTGACTCTGCTAGGAAGCTCGCCACTGCTTCGATGCCTTCTTTTGTACCCAAGAGGTCGCACATGATTAGGTTCTGTGACCCTTCCCGTAGGATGTGTCGATAATCGCTGTATCTTGGGCACGTTCGTATGATATGTTCTCGTGTTTGTAATCGCTCGCCACATTCGCAGTCAGTTGCCTCTGGAATGTTGAAAAGTTCGTAGTACTCGCCTATGTGTGCATGTCCCGTTCTGCACTGTACAAGTCTCCCAAACACCTCACGTGGTGTGTCCTTAAATCTCTGCGTCGGTCTGAGTTTTGGTTCGAGACGGTTTGCGAGTCCAAAGCGTCCAGTTGGGTTTGTCTTCTCCCACTCCTGTACCCACTTCCCTTGTTCGTTCCCTCATTCGCCTACGTGAGTTTGCATATGTGCGCTGTAGGTGATGCATCGTGCACGCTTCCTTTGCCAAAGCATCTGCTTTTTCGTTTCCAGGTATGTCTTGGTGTCCTGGCGCCCATGCTATCTCTAGCGTTGTTTCTTCGTCATCCTCCAGGATCTTTGTGGCTATCTTGAAGAACAATGTTGCATGCTTTTGGCCTGGTCTACGTTTGGGACGTATAATGGATTCAACTGCAGATGAGTTATCTGCAAAGAAATGGATGTGACGTACGCTTGGGTGGGCTGCACGCAAACGTTGTACATTTCGTGCGGCCCACTCAACAAAAATGACCTGACAATGAATCGATGATCTGGAATTCGTCACGTGCATTGAAACGGCGTGAAAAGTTAAAACGGCTACGTGATTGGCCGGCTCGTTGCCGGCTTTACGGAGAGAAAAAAGTTATCGTGCCATAGTGAGTTTCCGTTCTGGGCAGACAACTGCCCAGGCTGCCCAGTCGTACTTATACACTGGACCTCTCCTTGTCTTTTGTCTTCCACCATGGCACTCAACGATTCTTCCCGGTCTGCCTCCATCTCGTCCTCCACATCCGGCGCGTCCCTCGACTCCTTTCCGTCCGGGTTTTCCTTCCCTTCGAGCCAGTCCACCACATGGCTTGTCACCACGACGGCCATCTTGGTTTCCTTGTTGATCCTCGAGCAGTCGGTATATCGATATAAAAAACGCCATCTGCCTGGTGATAAATGGACAATTCCTATTATTGGCAAGTTTGCGGATTCCATGAAGCCATCCATGGAGGGCTACATGAAACAATGGAATTCTGGCGCCCTTAGTGCTATCAGCGTCTTTAATATGTAAGAGGCGTCTGCAAATATATTGACGCGTCGTTGACTCTGGCAAGCTTCATTGTGATGGCATCATCGACGGAGTACGCTCGCAAGATTCTCAACTCGCCTACCTACGCTGAGCCTTGTCTTGTGCACTCGGCAAAACAAGTCCTTCTCCCGAACAACTGGTATGCATACCCAGGTTCTGTGCTACGCCACTTGTCTTATGCGTAACTAGGGTATTTTTGACGGGCAAAGAACACGTTGACTACCGACGAAGTCTTAACGCCTTATTTACGCGGAAAGCCATTGGGTTAGTCACCCCAGCAATTTCATTTTCATCTCTTAATCATCACCTTCAGGATGTATGTCGCTATTCAGGATGTCATTACTCGACGACATTTCAAGGGCTGGCTCGCTGAGGCTGCCAAGGATCCATCTCCCAAGCCTATCATGATGACCGCTCGTCATCTTAATATGGATACTTCCCTGCGCGTTTTCTGTGGTAACTATATTCCAGATCATGCTACTCGGGAAATCAGCGAAAAATATTGGGCCATCACTTTGGCCCTCGAACTTGTCAACTTCCCCCTCGCACTTCCCGGAACCAAGGTCTACAAAGCCATCCAGTCCAGGAAGGTGGCCATGTACTGGCTTGAACTCGCAGCAGCTAGTAGCAAGGCTGCGATGGCCAAGGGCGGCGAACCTGCTTGTTTGCTTGATGAATGGGTCCGCATCCTACAGGATCCCAGCTGGAAAGGCAGACGTGACTTTAGCGACCATGAGATGGCCATGGTTGTCTTCTCTTTCCTTTTCGCTTCTCAAGATGCTATGAGCAGTGGATTAATCTACGGATTCCAGCACCTTGCCGATCGTCCGGATATTTTAGCAAAGGTCAGAGAGGAGCAGGAGCGTGTTCGTCAAGGAAACTATGATGCTCCTCTCACGATCGAGATGATGGATGAAATGCCTTACCTCCAAGCCTTCGTCAAGGAAAGCATGAGAATCAAGCCTCCGGTTACCATGGTATGCCTCCCTCTCTACGTGACTCTTACTCTCTCATCGGCAATTCCAAGGTCCCTTATAAAACGACTAAAGCTTTCCCTATTGCTAGTGACTACACCGTGCCTGCAGGCAGCATGATCATCCCGTCATTTTACAATGCCCTACATGACCCAGAAATTTTCCCCGATCCCGATGCCCTCCAGCCTGAACGCTGGCTTGACCCCCAAAGCTCTGCCAATACCAATCCAAAGAACTACCTTGTCTTTGGTGCTGGCCCGCATAAGTGTATTGGTTTAGAATATGCTATGATGAACATTGCGCTTGTGTTGGGGACTGCTGCTGTAATGTTTGATTGGGAGCATGACATAACGCCCAAGAGCGAACAGGTCGAGTGAGTGTAATCTTTTTAGTTCCTCAATGACGCTGACTTTTCTTTCACAGGATTATCGCAACGCTATTCCCCAAGGACGGTTGCAGACTTAAATTGACGCCGCGCACATATGTATAATTGTTGTCAGTACTTGAGTAGCTATGATGCGCTTTCACCTAGCAGTCTGTCGATATAAATACTCGTTTAGGTCCCTTTTCGACTTGGCATTTACGTTAGATTATTCGGTGTTATAGATATCGCAGCCGGGCACCAGGGGGGGGACCTTGTTTTAGCTATGGGTCCATATGGATACCAACTGACCGATCGTAGCTTACACATATTGATCGCCCTCAGGGGCTGGTTTTATCACGGCATTGACTGAAAGACCTTGAAGATCAATACATCAGTATCTATGCGCTCTTTTCGTTCTGTTCCAAGTGCTATATAAACTATATAAGTCGTAGATAGGACACCACGGATCCATTAAGTTGCAGGAAGATACTTAATACTGTACTATTTCGATCAATTCGAACGCGATCCATGAAATTTCGGCGAAAAAAATTCCAAAAGAAATCGGAATAATCGAGAAAAAATCATTTCCGTTCTCAGATTTTTTGGCTGTGACGCGTGACGTTCGAATTGAACGAAATGGTACAGTAGATGCAGAGCAATTTCAAATCGACCTGAATCATCTTCAGTAATTACGTTCTATCCTAATAAAATGAACAGTATATCCAGGTACATAGAATATCAAGTTTCCTCAAGTTTCTATTTTGCTCTGTCTTCAGAGCTTGCGAACTCTGAGCGGCAAAGAACTTGGTCCTTGGCCCTTAATACGAGGACGAATGACGAAGCTCTGGAAAGGTTCGATCTCGTAGGAACAGGTAAACGAAAATTGGCGAAGCAGCGTGACCATCAGAACCTATTGTGGTGTCAGCATGATAAAGCAAACCGAACGAGGGCATCAAACTTTCCTTAATCTCACACATCGCGAATGCCTTCCCGATACACGAGCGAGGGCTGTGATTGCGATCAGAAGCACGCTACTATTGTTTGAAAGCGGATGAGACCTACCCCTCACTGAAAGCAAAAATTTCTCGCCCATGTCTGATACCTTCTCTTTTACGCTCCAGCCAACGTTCGGGGCGGAAATGTTCCGCGTCAGATCCCCATATTGTTGGATCGGTCTGGACGACGTTCACGGGAATCTCCAGAATAGTTCCTTTTGGTATGATGAGATAACATTCTGAAGTTCCCGGAAGGGGCTCAGATAAGGGCACCGCGATGGTCTCGGCTGCCTGGAATAACGTTCATGAACCAAACAACGGACGGAAAGGTTACAGCGGTTTTACCTCGTGGTGATTTTCTAAGATTGGTGGATGCATTCGCAGCGTCTCTTTGAAAACAGCGTCAAGGAGGGGGTACTTCGTATTCAGTTCGTCAAATGATGCATCTCCCGCGGTCCATATCTCTTCTCGAAGTTCTTGTTGAAGACGCTCATTTGACGCGAGTTCATACAGAATCCACTGGTAAGGATATGACCGTAATGAGCAATCAAACACCGACATCACTATATATAACAGACACATACCGCGATAAGGGCGGATACGGGTTCGTATCCTGCGGAAATGACCGTTCGCATCTGCGAAACGATATACTCTTCTCCAAACATTGTCCCATCAGTAGAATTAACTTCCACTATTAATATTAATCAGCAGGAGAAGGCCACCGCATGATAAAGACAAGGCATACACATGACAGCAAGTATGTTCCTTCCATCAGCACCGACAACCTTGGCGTCCTTCCACATCTTCGAGGCAATGGAACCTAGTTCTTGCTTCGTTTTTCGGATCATTTCGCCTTTGGTCCCGACAGACAAAATGGACGGGAAAATCCAAAAGAGAGCTCGCATGTAGAAGGACGACAGCTTGTTCTCATTGTTGGTGAGGCCATCCAGAGCTTCTGCGAGGGCATGCGGTTCACCGGAAAGGCACCCAAAATCATAGGAGAACGCGGCGCGCCCAACGGTGTCAAGGCTAAAAGTAAGGGCGTGTGAGTACCACATCTGCTATCGTTGGAAATGGACAAACGCGAAACGGCCGGCCCAGTTCGTCATCTCAATCTCAACGTCCTCGCTGGTGCTTTGATCGAAAAGTTTGGACCATTGACCGGCGAGCTTAGCGGAAGTTTCGTAGAATATCGGAGCCATGATCCTGACTGACTGCTGACTAGTTGAATGTCAGAAGACCCCGCGATGTATGTCGTTAACAAGGAGATACCTGAGAGCCGGTGCAAGTGATCGCTTCTGCTTTTCATGTGCATCTTTCCCTACGACATAGACTGAGGATGGATCACATGCAAATAATGAAGACGGATACCTTCCACCCAGAGGATGCCTTCCCCGAGGGTCGCCTTGAACCACTCCCGAACTCCATTGGGTTTGGGGAAGTTGTAGATCCCTTCTCCAAGTATGTACGATATAGCGCGGGGGTCGGTTATGGAAAGAACTTGATGCTGGCAGAGTAAAAATAGTCAGTTCATGCTATGTCCGACGGTGCATTGAAAGATCTTACCCCGAAGGCTCCGGTAAATTTGACAATTTTTCCGAAACGCTGGTGCCATCGAACATAGTGCGAGCCTGGCAGGGCGTGGTATAGGAGCCATTCCTCGCCCCAGAACAACGACGATGATCGAGGACCAGGGACATGTCTCAATGACCGGCGAGCAGTGAAAAGGTGGATGCTGTATCGCAGAAGTAATGCGACAAGACAACCGAGGTAGAGAGCGATAGCTTTGGTGAAAATAGTCAACGCCATCGTGAATACAAGCCGGAGGGAGATTCAAAATTGACTGCGGCTGCTGCTGGGCAAGACCCCTTTATATGTCAGACTGTAAACGCCCGAGCAGTTAACTTTGCTCCGATGATGCATGTATGAATTGTGTCAAACCGGAATCTGGATGAGAAAGCATTTCCACGTCAATACACTCCTGAGAATCAACATCGCGTTTTGGATCTCGAACTTGTGGCTTGTTTACCGTGATTCGTAGTTTCGTCGCTTGCAGCCCATTTATTAGCCGCAATAGGAAATAAATGGAGTGCCCGTCGCGTCCAATTGTATTGTACAAATTGTTATGAACTCACAGATATTTCTACGGATCGAGATTTGTTACTGGCTATCTTACAAAAAATGAGTTACCCTGGTATTCAACTTGATGAGGCTCTTTCCAGAACGCGTGAAATACGTACGTACTTCGTAAACGGTCCCTGGTTTGGCTGCCAAATGCGGGCGGGGAAGCACTACCTTGCAAACAGGTGGACACGACTTGCACGCCAGATGGCCAAGGGGCGCCCCTTATGCTCGTCACCGCGGGAATTAACGTTGCGGGCAGCCACATTTAAAAGCGCTTCATCGTTGGAACTCCGTATCGAGTAATGCTGAACTCTTTGATAACGCAGAGAGCCACGGATCAAAGATATAAATGGAATGACAGTTTTTATTCCACCCGAAAAACAGAAACGCCAGCACGCGTCAGTGAAGGGATCAGTACGAAAGAAACTAGTCCTCTGACCTTGTGAAAAGCCGCCACGATGAAGCCGAGCCGATGAGCGTCAGTCGATGGGTGCTACGAAATATTTAAAGAAGTGCCAGTACTCGAACAATACAGGCGGAGCGCGCTCCGTCTGTTAGAAAACGCGCAGAGCGGCATCGGGACCTGTAGTTGCGGTTGTAGAACGTAGAACGACTGACGATCCCGGATAGTGAGGCACCGGGGAAGATTATGTCCAGCAACGGTATAATTTTCTCTGTATATAAAATAAATCATAAGGCACGTATATCCAAGCGAGGATTGGTGCAGGGGACGGGACTGGATAAGATAGAATTTAGGAAACACTGCGGCCAGATGCCGACTGCGATCAAAGTCGGCATCGTAACCTCGATCGGGGCACGTGTCACATGTCCGACCACCACGTATCCACTCAGCCTTAATTCCTTTTCCCCACATACTTCAGTATCGCATCGACAGCCTCTGATCCATCCAGTGCATGCCAACACGCCGCAAAAAATCTCCGGGAGCAAGAACGTCTTCTCGGAGGGCTTCCACCAAAATTCACCGGGCCGACGAGGATATGCCAACGAAAGCTTCGACAAAGGATTCCATGGCACGGTCTTCGTCACTGCATAGTATACATGTCACTCCAAGAACGCCAATTGTATCTAGATCCCACCACAGTACCCGCGAGGAAATGGAGAATGACGCGGAGGAAGGACTCGAAATGAGTTTGCTTGGTGAGGAAGAGCGGCGACAGGCTGCGCGCGATGTTGATGAGGATGCTTCCGATGACGGTCTCAAACATCCCATGTCCGCCAAGGATAAGCGGGCAATGGTCCTGCTTTGTGTCTTGTGTGAGCTTCTATGCCGTTAGCGCTCAAGGTCAGCCAAACTCACCTTCCGACCAGATCTAATCCAGGGTGTCCCGGTATGCCTTGCTATGATCCTCCGAGAGTTGCACTAAGACCATATTGAATCATATTACTCAGCTAGGGCTCGCTTTAGGTCTGTTGCATTTCTTCCTCATCGAGTTCTCCTAATCCTAATTGGCCTTAGGCTCTGTTCCCTTCCTTCTCAAGGATCATCTGTCATATTCTCAGCTAGCAACATTCGCTTTGTCTAGCTATCCTTATTCTCTCAAGCTTCTTTGGTCCCCCGTAGTCGACTCTGTCTTCTTTGTTTCCATAGGCCGCAGAAAATCATGGATTATACCGATGCAACTCATCGTTGGGACCTTGATGTTGTACATATCATTCAACGTCCAAAGGCTTATGGATGATGTCCGCCTTTCTCGTACCGCCTGGCTTCTTTGCTGATTGATCTACAGGCGGCCGAGTATGTTTATGAACTCACGTTTGTTTTTACATCACTCGTGTTCATTTCAGCCACTCAAGGTGCTGTTGCGGAGCTGTTTATTCTATATTAAATCTGACTTCTTTTGATTTTCAGACATCGCCGTTGATGGTATGTTATTTTCGGACGTGAATTCTTCCTGTGTCATTGAAGCGGCTGTAGGTTGGGCTTTGACCCTTCTCTCACACGAGAACTTGTCATATGCATCTACGTGCCAAACAATTGGCCTCAATACTGGTTATTTTGCCTCATTCACAGTCTTCCTCGCTTTCAACAGCAGAGAGTTCACGTACGTTTCCCTCCTTCTCATTTTGACGCTCTCGACATCTCTTTTCAGCGACCAATGGGGGTTGCCGCATCTCTCCTTGAGTGCGTACTTGAAGTTCTGGGGTGTGGCCAGTTACTTAGTGACTATGTGGCTTCTCTTCTTCAAGAAGGAGGTCAGTACTTCAAAACCATGTAAATACAGTTCTGATCCCTGATTTTAGGACAAAGAGCCTGCCAACGAGGCTGACATGAGCATAACCGGTGTTTACAAGACCATATGGTCAATTTGCAAACTCAAGCGTATGATTATTCTTATGGTCTTTCTGAACAGTGACATGATGCGCGTATCTAGACATCCAACAGCTCATTATAATGCATTTCTTTGCCAAACTAGGCTTTGCCGCCAATGATGCGGCTACCTCTTTAAAAATGGTCGAAAAGGGATTCAGGCGCGAAGAACTTGCCGTCGCGGTCCTCATCGACTTTCCTTTCCAAATTGCTGGCGGATGGCTGGCTGCACGTTGGTCTCGGGGTGATCGACCTCTCCGTCCTTGGGTCATAGCCTTTGTGCCGCGGCTATTCTTTTGTCTCGCGGGCACGCTGATCGTGTATTGGTTCCCAACACCACCGATATCAGGGGGTTTCTTTGTCTTCCTGATAGTGCAAACCGTACTGGCGTCGTTTTCAAGGTCAGTATACGTTCAATACGAACCGTAGCGTGCACCGATTCAACTTTGTATAAAGCACTGTGCAGTTTGTTGGTATTTCGGCTTTTCACACTCGGGTGTCAGATCCTCTAATCGGAGGTACCTACATGACGGTAAGTCCCAGAATCTTCTCACCCTGTATTGCTCTTACCTCAGTCAAGTTATTGAACACATTTACGAACCTTGGGGGCACATGGCCCAAATGGTTCGTTTTGAAAGGTAAGATTGATTTTCCTGATTCCTTCACTGCTCACCGAAAGCCTAGGTGTTGATCTCTTCAGTGTGGCCACATGCAAGGTAACAGATGCTGGCACTGAAATCGCTGTCAGAGGTAAATTATTCTTTTCTGTAAGAAAAATTTCCTGACGTTTGGCAAGCGACGGAATGTGTTTCCGACTACGGAAAAGCGATGTGTAAAGACATCAACGGGGAATGCATCACAGAGACTGATGGATACTATATCGTCTCTATTGTCTGTATGACGTTTGGTATACTGTTCCTGTTAGGTTTCATCATGCCTACGGCGCGTAAGCTACAAGGTCAGAACTGATTGACAGACTTGAGCTAATCAGCCGCTGACGATATTGTGCTACAGAACTCCCTTCGTCAGTATGGCGTGTAAAGTTGTGATCATATTGAGGGATGCCGCTACTGTAGACTACTATCATTGCCATACATAATTGACTAGACTTGCGCCTGCCCTAAAGACCTACTAGTACCCGAAAGGTCTACTTACCACGTGAGAAAGACATCTTAAATTTCTGAAAAAAGCCGCGAACTCAATTGTTTCGTGACTTCGAGTTTACACACTCTCAACGCAAATTATCACAAAATGTCGACCAGCACGATGCATTTTGGCCCCGAATGGATGCGCACCAAGCAACCAGCATTTCGGATGCAGGCCGAGCCGACTCCACCACCGCCAGCAAGTGCTCCGGCTTCATACGCGTCCACATATTCTGCTCTTGTCTCTTCTGCACCACCACCACTCTCCGATAGCCGAGATGAGGCCCACCCTTTCAGGTATTCCAAAGAGGAGCTCCTTCAAATTTTCCGTGATGGAGGTGGACAGGGTGGCTTGGGCCTGGAAGTCGAGCGCTGGGAAGGTGTCGTTCGTGAAATAGGAACAGAGCCTACATCCCTACGCGAAATGGGAGAGGCCGAAAAGAAGGTGAGTGCAGCCCCAAGATGTTCAGTCCGTACTGTCGCGTTTTCGTCTGCTGACTGGGGCCTCATGTCCTGCAGCTCTTTTCGGTCTCCTTGAACTCAGATTTACGCCGTCGCCAGTCCACCGACTACCTTCCTGCCTCGTCCGGCCAGAATTCTGGAGCAGACAGACCTAGGTTGGCCCACGTAAACTCAGCTACGGGAGCCGCTAGTCCTCTTCGAGAACGTTTCAGTTCTTTAGCTGGTAGAAGGAGAGGTGATAGTACTGGCGGTCAGACTTTATTTTTTTCTTAGATGGAATTAATGCCGATGCGTTTGCAGATCAAATTACTATACCTCGCAAGCTTTCCTTGTCCTCTATGCAATCGCCAATGTCTCCTCGTGATACAGGTCTTCCGTCTCCTCGTCTTTCTCGCATGGGGACAGGCTTTGACGGTGTGTTGAATGGTGGAGATTCGTGGATGGCTCGACGGCGGGCCTCAGAGGGCCCAGTGAAGTCTGGTGGAGGAACGACACGGGATCCTGGCGGTGAATATCAACCAGATGGGAAGAGCTCAGAGATTAAGGAAGAGGACGAGAGCGCGGTGCAGGTCACAGATCCTGACCCTCATCCGGATGGATTGATTTCTCATAGCGCTGATGGTGAGACTACGGTAGCTGCTGAAGCGTCCCATTCCCAAACTCAGAATCTCGACGCAAGCGTCGCTCAGATGTCCTTGGGAAACGACAATGGACATAGTACTTCTGCATCACCCGCCAACAGTAGTACAGGATATCCTCCTCCGGGTCTTACGGATGTATCTAACGTTGAATGGTCTTACCTGGACCCTCAAGGGCAAGTCCAAGGTATGTTTTGCCTTTCCCTTTTTTTGAATTGCTCAACCTTTGTTTACAGGTCCTTTCCGTGCGAATGTAATGCAAAAATGGCATGACGAAGGATACTTTACCGCCGATCTACTCATGAGACGTACACACCTCGACACCGACTGGACATCCGTGGGCGAACTAATTCGTCGTGTTGGTGGTCCCCAGATATTCCTAACTCCAATAATCCCCACTCTCCCTCCTGGTTTATCTCGTCATGTCGACTCTCCTCAGCATATATACGCCATTCCCCAAGATCAATTCAATGTTCCGTTCCAGCCTGCACCCATCCGTTCATTGCGCAGTTCGACCCTGGACAGTTATTTGGGGAGTTCGAGCGTATCGGAGTCCCCCGCTTCGTCACTTGGAGCGGGCCGATACAGTAACGGATCTCCGGATCCCAGTGCTTTCGGAGGGCGTGCAGGAAATTTCATCCCACCCGACCCGAGTGTGTCAGGGCGAAGAAATAATTTTGTCGATGGCGGCATGGATCACAGATTATACGGACAATTTACACCAAATAGAAGCTCCACTGTGGATAACACATACTCAGTCAACGGATCGTTCGCTTCCAACCCATGGCCAAGTTCCACCGGCAATGCCGCCGCCATCGGTTCTGGCTTCGACTCGGGGCGAGCGTCAGCGGAACTCTCTCCGTTACCGTCATCATTCCACAACAACGGACTAGGATCCTCTTTACCCGGCGGTTTTGTGCCTGTCGCGTCCCAAGATAATCCGCATACCACTAGTACTTTTGTGGGTACTGACTTCCGCTCGCTGGATCCTATCCCAGATGCTTCCTCTCCATCGACGTTTAACACTTACAATGCATTCCCTAATCAGCCATTCATCCAACAACCATCTGAACCTGTCGCCACCCGCATACCCCAACAGCCGATACCAGACAGTGGTTCTCCTGCTCCCGTTTCGCCATGGGGAAATGTTCAAAATGTGCCGGCCTCTGCGCCTCGACGCGGGGGCCCATTCGACCTGAACCATCCCGTATCGACTAATCCTTCACTGCTTGAACAGACAATCAGTCCTTCACCCTGGGGTACGTCTGGGTCGTTGCCGCGAGCAGGCATCTCCAAGGCTATGGACTCCTCTTCCTGGCCCGCACCTGTGCGACCCGCTACGGAAAATAGACAGGAGGATGTCTTTGTTCCCCAGAGTCTTCCGAAAGACGATTTCAGGCAGAATCAGTCATCGAATGCTGAAAGTACCGTCCCTCAAGCCATCGCGCAGTCAACAGAGCCAACTCCTGCAGAAATGCAGGCAGATACTCTCCTTGCATCTTCTAACAAGAAGTCTAGGGGAACCAAAGTGTCGGTGTCTTCTAAGCAAAGTGTTATTCAGCCTTCTCCACGGCCTCCGTCTCCTGCGGCTTCTTCCTCTATTCCAGTTCACAAACCTGCCTGGGTCAAAGATGATGATGCTGGCAAACTCTCGGGCGTTTCATTGAGTTTGCGTGAAATCCAAGAGGCAGAAGCCAAGCAGGCAGAGGCACGCAAAGCTATCGAACGAGAACGAGAACGAGCCCGTGCTGCGGCATCCGCTTCAGCCGCCAACGATGAGATTCAGCCATTTGTTGCTTCTTGGGGACTTCCTACGTCTCAGGCTGGTTCGCGCGCAAACACTATTCAGATCAAAGAAACGCCTTCTGCATCAGTTCCGGCACCAACTGCAGCACAACCCGTTTGGACAACAACTACAAAGACTCCCACAACCAAGAAAACAATGAAGGAGATTCAGGAAGAGGAAGAGAAACGCAGGAAGATGGCCGCAAAGGAGACAGTAGCTTCTGTAGCTTCCCGAAGGGCTTACGCGGAAACCACCGTCAAGGTGAGTGATATATCTCTACGATTTTGTATACGCTTATACCTTGCAAAGAGTCCTGTTACCATGACCGTAGGTGGGGGAGCTTGGACAACCGTGGGACCCAGCGGTAAATCTACCTCTCCGGCTGCTTCCGTTCGACCAGCTGTATCCTTGGCGACATCCTCATCAGCAGCTGTTCCTCGAGCCAATGGCACTCCAGCTGCGATTCGACCCGCACCGACCCCGGCACCTGCTAAACCCGCGACCGGAGGCAAGGTGGATGATTACCCGGTCGCACCATCGCACGAATTTCTGAAGTGGCTTAATGAATCCCTGAAAGGACTCAACAGTTCTGTCAATGGTGTGTGTTCCAAGATGACGCTACTTGCATTCTCTTATTTTTTCCTTATCTTCTAGTCGAGGAGATCATGCAGATGCTCTTGTCCTTCTCGATGGACCCCGATCCATCAACCGTGGAGTTAATTTCGGATTTGATATATTCCAACAGTACGATACTGGACGGTCGACGATTCGCATCGGAGTTTGTGAGCAAGCGCAAAGCCGACGCTGCTGTGCGAAAGGGATCAGCGTCCTCCGCGGCTGGGACGAACAAAACTGTGTCTATTGCCGAGGTAGTCAAGGCGCAACCGAAACCTCAAGCGTCCGAATGGGGTGGGTTCAAAGTGGTCAACAAGAAAAAGAAGGGTGGCAGATCGTAATATGATCTGCAGCTTGGCGGTTGGTAAATTAAAGCAGCGCAGGCCATCTAATAAGTCTTCCTTGAACTTGGAGTTTCTGATCTCTAAAGCGTGGGGCGTCGCTAATAAGTACCACGCTATTGTTGTTGTAATGTTCTGTACATGGATATGTGCTACATATATGATTTTAGTTTACCACAAACGATGATGTTGCTTCGTTTGCCTGATTCCTGATAATATTGCACCCATCTTTGAATTCAACCAACATACACAACCTTGCGTCGTTCGTTCAATATACAGGAACACACAAGTTACTCTTGCACGAGAGTCAGAGCCGATCTAAGGAATCTTAGTCACGACATAGAACGATAAGTTCAAACGTGTTATAATGCAAAATACAGATCCATACGCATAGATGAAGGGAAAGTAGTAGTATACATGTATTAATCGAGTCCAGTATTATCAATTCGGGATTATGCTTCGACCTCTGACCAATCACTTCCCGTGTCGTCATCTACTTTCTTTTTCGTGGCAGTCTCCTGGTCCGCGGAGTTCCCCTCTGAGAGGAGGAAGGACTCTCGAGGATCCTCAGAAGGCTGAGGCTCTACGTTGTACGGTCGGACTGTGTCGATGGAAGCCGAGGACGGAGGATAGGCGGATGCTTGAAGTGGTAGTTCGGTGTCCAGCTCCTTGTCCTCGATGACACTACTCTTGTCAGCCGATGCCTCGGAAATACTGTCAGAGACAACCAATACAGTTGATTCAGGTTGAGGTGTAACGAGAGCAGTTGTCGGAAGTGTCGTATCAACAGCAACGGCCTCGTCTTCGTGAACAGCAACAGCTTCAGCAGGAGCTAGTGCATCAACTACAACAGGCTCATCGTTCTTCCCCTCTTCAGCTGGTGCAATGCCCTCTGAGGCGACTTCAGAAGCCACCTTTTCAGCAGCCTGTGCACCAACGAGGCCCTGCTTCTCTGTTACCTTGCTTTCCTTGGCAGTCTTGCTCCGCCACCGACCTTCAACCTCTCGCTCTAGCTCTTCGAGCGCACTCTCCACCTTTCCAACAACTTCTTTCCTAACACTTCTTAATGCTTCGTTCCCGAAACTTTCCACCGAATCCAACTGGGCCAACAGCCCACTCAAGGACTGTTCATAATATCGCACGGGTGCGTTACGGGAGGTGTAAGCCAATCTCCCCGTAAGAGACGACTCAGAGTCTGATGAGGCTGGAGATGGAGCAGGGGTGAAATCCAACTGGACAGGGAAGACGAACTCCGACTCGAGGGTATGGAAGGCCGCTTCGACATTTCGGACAGCTTCCATGGATGATACGACGTCTTTGGAGGTGGCGTCCTCGGTGCTGATGGAATGGGCCTTCTCCTTGCCTTTGACGCTAGCTGGTGAAGGAACATTCGAAGTCTGACTGTTGAGTGACGCGAAGATGGCATGGATGGTGTCCTTGATTTCGTTGGATTGATCATTGTTCAAGCGTGCTTCAAGCTCGGCCTTCAAAGAAGATTCAATCGCAGAGGCCTTCTGAAAAGAACGAATAAGCTCATAGCTAAAGGCTCCACCATAACTGAAGCGTACCTTCTCCACAGGCTTGGATCCGGATGTCGCGGCACCTGCGCGAGATGCTGGTGCTTCTACTTTCTGTGCAAAATGGCCGAGCATTGCACCTAAACATTCTTCAACGGTTGTGTGCGACAATTGCCGGGGCTCGACTTCGGATCTCTTGGGAACAATCTCGGAGGATTTGGAAGTAGACGGAGCTGGCGAAGGAGATGCCACAGGGGAAGTCTTCACCTCGGCTGCGTCACCAAGAATGGCTTTTAGCAGCTCAACAATGCCGTTACGTACAGGCGCTTCGTCAGTGTCGTTGGCACGGGACAACAAAACAGTCTCGGCTTTTCCGGACAGAGCGCTGGAAAGAGGCTTTTTGGCATCATCGCGCTTGACTTGAATCTTGCCGACATAAGGACAATGCCTAACTGCTTTATCCTTTGCAGCTAGGGTTGCCACAACGTTGGCATAACCTCCGAATGATAGAGGCCTCTGGAGGCAAATATGAGGACAGCGGATACTTCGAGAGCCTGGGTAACGAACCTTGGATTCCTCTGGGAAAATGCTATCAGGGCCAACCGATGGGTAATCAGGACGCGACTGAAAGGGATAATGAGAACGAAATGATTGGTGCAGATCGACCTGGCAACGTACCCGGATGGACGCGACATTGGCTAGTTGAGCGCGGTGGTGGGCTGCCTCTGCTTCCAGTGCCGCCATATGGCCCCCCGAAATGAGCTTGTAATACTCACGTTGGCGCCTCTCGTGTTTTTCTTGTTCAATCTTCAGCGCAAGGGCTCTTCGTGCTAAGGTCTGTTCCTCCAGCACCTTGAGACGCTGTTCTTCCTCGAGCTGACGGCGTAGTGGGGCAGAACGGTCGTAATATCCGTACGAGGGGTAGCGTTCAGTGCCGCGGAGACGACGCTTCTGGAGTTCTAGTTCCTCAAGACGACGACGAAGTGCGAACTCCTCGTTTTCAACGGCAGCTTCAGCGGACAAGTATTCTTCCTCGGCTTCTTTAGCCATAGCAAGGGCAGCCAAATACTTGTCTCTGAGACTGAGCGAAGACTGGGTAGGGTAGAGTGTGTTGTAATGGAACATGGTTGTTGATAAGATGAGGGGATAATGAAGACAAGGGGAAGGCGGGCATGGCTTTTATAGAGAACAGGAAAGTGGCTGAATAAGTCAAGGCCGCGCGTCCGTATACGCGCGTCGCGACTAGAGTTTTCGAGCATTTTCCGTGGCAGAGTCGGGCTAGTCAGCCGCTGACTCCGACTCGCGTTATCTGACTCAGCAGCAGTGGCGGTGTCTTTACTCTTTGCAAATTCAACTATGTATGTCTAGATATGTACACAATAAATCCCCAGATCCGGTTGCATTGATATGTAGAAAATACTAGAGTTCGTAAAATTTGACACTCTTGATTTCCCAGTCTGCGGCGGGATAAACTCGCAAGAAACATAGTAATATAAGATGCCACTCACAAGCTTCGTCAAACGACGCTCCTTTTGCACGGACAAAGTCTTCACAGCTTGAGTATCCTGTCCGAGCAGCACAGCTTTGTTCTTGACCTGGTATTCCCGAGCTATTCCATACTCCACCGGCCCAGTCACCGCTGACCCCAATCAGCTCTTTTGATCCGTCCGGAAACAAAAATGACTCACCATAAAGTCGTGTCAAAGATAAATGAATGCTGGTAGAAATACTTGCTGGAATTGCAAGCCGATGAAGGCCAGTTCGCTAATGGTGTCTCCCATCTGTCGGGAACGGGCGTCCCAGCATCAACGTCAGACGGAACGGAGCCCTGGGGCCAGAAGTAGATCTTGATGCCCTCATCGTCCCATTTCACTACAGCCAATGAGCGTAGGCTGTTGTCAAAAAAATCATACTTACTGGCATATACTCCACCAGCCGTTCTCATTGAAAGCGGCACCGAACGAAACGTCAGAAGCAGAGCGTACCCCACAGCCCTGATTGCTCGTCTCGGAAGCTGCACAGTTGGTCCCGCCAACTATAGTTCCTGTGATATTAAGCACGTTCGCATTCGAAGATGTCAAGGAACATCCGACATCAGTGTGAACTGTTGCCTGGTTGTTCGTGTAGTCATTTACACCCTCCACGATGTCTATGGCGCAATAAGATCAATAATACAATAAAAGAACAGTCTAGACACGGCGAACCTATTTCCCCACCAATGGGCCAATTAGGTCCTATAAAAAGGTCTCAGAAGAAACAGGCAGATAAATGGCGTATATCTTACCGTTCGACCACCATGCACTGCGTGACAAAAGAATCAGTGCCACCATCGAATATAGGGAACAACAGGACTCACGGCCACGTCCCACAGCCCGTTGGCATGTGCACAGAATCCATGATCACCAATACACCATCGTATGTACTCTCCGTGGTGATACGAATGCTTTGACGATTCCCAGAGACAGTTCCCGTTGTCTCGACACGCATAATAGCATTACCATCCGAGTTCACCTCCACTAACCCATTTGATCTCTGTTTTTTTTCACCGTTAGAACAAACACAAGCCGCCACACTGGAAGACATACACCCGTGCTCTCATCAACATAATCTACAATGCCTACAAAGTTGCTCAATGATATGCACGGACCAAACTGGTAAACCTGGCAAAACTCACCATGAGTAGGATCCGAAGTCGTCCAGAAGGTCCAGCCATTAAAAAAGTCTGTGCCAGCCTATGTGTTACATATAAAGACATACTTCACGCTGATCAAGATGGCAACGCACATGAGACTCTACCAAATTATACGGGGACGAAAAAGAGGAAGCAGTGGCAGAAGCACCGGACGTGGATGCAGTCCTTGTGCTGCTTGTCCCGGAGTGGCTACTACTGCCGCTGCCGCTCCCACTACCACCACCACTACCAGTGTTATTGTTGTTTGACGATCCAGCTTTGCAGTAAGTCAAACGCGTTTGCGGGTTGACCAGGGACTGTTGGGAGACAAGGACCGAGCCAAAGGCCAGGCGAAGGTCGCGTGCTATGCTCTTGGTGTGTCGAAGGGCAACATCATGGACACGGGAGACGAGACTTGCTGAGACGTCATGGAAGACGATGAGGACGACGAGGTACACAGGTAGCACATTGAGAAGGAGCATCTAGAAAGCAGGGCCTGTCTATAGTTGTTGAAGGAGGTATAATAGAATTAAGAGGCGAAAGGAAAGGGATGTAATGTAGGATGTGGTGGTAAAGAAAGACAACCGGCACCTGTTCGCAGAACAACCTGGACAACAAATATAAAAGGGACAATGCGGGCACCAAGAATAAGCAGACCCCGAAAGGAAAGTTTGATCTGATCAAGCTCCTCGTCCACGAGGTCATCTGTTCTCATGCCCGTTCCGTTCTCCTGTGCAACTGTCCTGCTACAATTGCACAACAGATTCTGCATGGATCCTTGCTCACTGCGCATACCGATCAATCACAACCAAAAATCCTAATAACAGGTCATAAGTAATATTCATAGCTCTAATACATAAACACCTCGTAGCATAAAATCAACCGAAAGGAGCGTTCTTCATAATAGGTATGGTATGTAGAAGATGTTACAATCGAACAACGACGAGTCAGCCACCAGCGGTGTAGACATAAAGATTATAGTAACGAAAACAAACTGTCCATTTGCCGACCTGCGTAAGAACGACAGCCCGGAGTCCCAAGATGCACGCATCCATTCATCAACCAAAAAGACCTGCCAAGAACGACTAGCGATGCGAACCCGGCGCAAACGCCTCCCGAACACTTCGACGAAGCTCTTCGTGCTCACGGGAGCTGCCCACGGATGATCCAGGCTGTATATGCGACCCGGGCACACTCGACGATAGCATCCCTTCATCTCCTTCGACGAATTCAAGGATTCTTCGCGAGAGCAGCTGGATTTCACCTTGGCCATCACCAGTATCTGTCTCGTCATCATACATTTGGTTGTGCGAGTGACGGGAGTCAACGGACTCCGAAGGTGATGATGCTCCCGAGTTCGCGAGATTTCGAATGTTGGGTAACAGCAGAGGGGAACTTCGAATACTGCTGATCAATTGCGGGTCTAAACGAGATATCAGATTACATTCACAGTTACTAAATAATCGTTCCATACCGTTAGATTCGAGGAGCTGCACAATCGTCCAGACGGCGATGTGTTGGAAGGTTGCGTCAGGACTCGTCAAGAATCTGTACAGATACTTGTGCATCCCGCCGTCAGGTTTGTCCCAGACGTCATTGAAAGCGGAGTAGTCATCTGTGGACGACCGGCCATCTAACACCCACGACAATGAGTCCCCGAACTAAAAGTGGCAATAAGGGTCACTCACCCTTAGATGAGAGGTTGCCTAGAGCTGCAGCACTGTTTCCTTGCACTTCAGAGCTGGGTGAATTGGTGAGAGGAATCAAAACTTCACAGATGCCCATTTCTAGCAGTCGCCCTTTGAGTTCATCTATAGGGAGGCATCAGTGACCGAAAAGGAAAAAAAAGCTCATGACGAACCACTCAACGCCAGGACTGCTACGCACGCCGTCATCTCACTCTGTACATTGATTGGAACCTCCAAAACAAGCTCCTTGATTGACTCCACCGCACCGGCTTTCACGATCGCTGTCTTGTTCTTCTCCGAACTAGCGGCTAAGTTTCGCAGAGTTGAGATAGCGTGGCATTGCACCTCTTCGTTGTCCTTGAACGAAAGGAGGTTGATCAAAGGTTGCAAAAAGCCGGATTCAATTATTGGCGATTCGTTCTGCGGATGGATGGACACATTTCGCACACAAGCTGCCGAAGACAGGATCAAAGGGAGATATGTGGACTGTAGGAGCCGAAGTAGTGATGCCAACCCGTCTGATTTGACAATCTCCAATTGATACTTCTCTGTAAAAAAATTTTCACATTACTCCGACTGGGCAAAGATAAAATGACCGACTTACCATCGCTCGCCAAGTTCCTAAGCGCTAGAGCTGCTTGGCATTGAACCTTCAAGCTGGAGCTGTCCATGAGCATGACCAAACTAGCGACGAGCTTGGGTTCGCTCTGAGCCAACTTCTTCCGGTTGGCACCTGCAAGCATTAATTCGATTTGGAACTTCCTCAAAGCCGATATAACGTACCATCTACGGCAATGTTGCTCAAGGCAGTTGTGCAATAGTATTGAACGTCAGTATCAGGCGAGTTCAAGAGACTGACAAGCACCGGGATAGCGCCTGCGTTGACAAGCTGCTGCCGGTTCTCGTCTAGAATGCTATGTTAGATTTGTCGGATTGAGATTATGCCAACTTACCAGAATGTGTCATATTTAGTAGGGCACCAGTGGCGTTCCTTTGAACACGCATATCTTTCGAACGAGCCAAGCGTGTCAAAGGAACAAGAGCACCAGATTTCGCAATCTTGGTCTTGTTGTCATCTGGCGAAGAAGAGGTTCACTATTCGTAAAAGGGGTAACTTTATGAAAAGGCACACCATGAGTAGCCAAATTTGTTACACATCCAACGGCAGTTGCACTGTACTTCGACGTTGGGGCTTAACATTTGGCGAATCAAAGGTTCTAAGCCACCGAGTTTGACGATGAGAAGCTTGTTATCGGCTAGAAGGCGTCCATTAACTCCGTCAACATAACGCTCAAAAGTTTGACTCACTGTTGACTGCAAGGTTTCCAAGCGCAGCGCTGGCAGCCCGCTGCACTTCTGTGTCGTGACTGCTCAACAGGAAAAGAATGGGATCTAGAGTGTCTCGGCCAACGGGCCTCACTTCCTTCTCAGTGATCTCTGCGAACGCGAGAGCCGCACTCCTTTGCAGATCAACATTGTCAGAAAACGAAAGTGTTGTCAACGCATTAAGAGGCGAGCCAGTAAAAAAGTTGGTGGTAGTGCGGTCTGCGGATACTGCGTTCAATATGCAATTTGTGTGGACAGAAGATAGACACACTCTCAAGGTACTGAAGGAGATCTGCTACAGCCTCTCGCTCATTCTCCAAGAGCAGCTGGCTCGTATGCTTGCGACTTGCGCGAGTGGACTGTCAGGTGGTTAGTCGTGTCAGGGAGCATTGAAAACAGCCTTACAACAGGTGTCGCAGCAGCTGAATGCATTGCCCATATCGACAAGGACGACGAAGTATACAGGCTTAAGGGAGGAGGGAGGGTAGTCAAGAAAGGGAGGGAAGGGGGAGAAGACCTGGCTGTTCAAAATTATGGACACCGTCTCTCGAGTCTCAACCGAACCGGCAATTCCCGTGACTGTCACATACGCAACTGTCACGCTTCCTATTTGGGTCCGGCAGTCGGCGCGTAAATGCGGCAAATGACTCTACTCAGACGCGGGGCAGCATCGATTCGACGTCTCTCAACGATGGTCCATCTCAATGTCGCGCCTCCTCGCCGTGTTCAACTGCCAGCGGATTTCAAGGTTGAGCTGACCGAAGGGGAAGACCGATTATGCACACTACTTGACGAATGCACTCAGTATCTGAAGGCGGAAAAAGGCATCAGCACATCGTGCCGGATAGCAGGTGGCTGGGTACGAGATAAAGTGAGGTTCTCTCTTTATCACTGTCGCGTTCTCATTAGCATTCAAGTTGCTTGGTTCCCAAAGCAATGACATAGATATTGCCCTAATGGACATGATGGGATATCCTTTTGCTGAGCATCTCGCCGCATTCGCCAATAGTCGTGGCATCGAAACCGGAAGTATCAGTAAAATTGCACAGAATCCTGATCAGTCGAAACATCTCGAAACGGCGACCCTGAAAATACTAGGCCTGGAGCTCGACCTTGTCAACCTCAGGAGCGAGGAGTATGCCACCAACAGTCGAATACCTACCGGTGTGGTAAGCATCGCAGGATAGTACAACTATATGCCTTGTTCACTCTGTCCCAGGCCTTCGGGACTCCTCTGCAAGATGCCTTGCGACGTGATATCACTATAAACGCACTGTTCTACAATGTTCACAGTCGTTCCGTTGAAGATTTCACGGGACGGGTACGTGTTTTACTGTTTGTTAGTAGCGTAGCAAAATATAATTCTTGGTCAGGGCCTAGATGATCTCCGTCAAGGCACTATTCGCACCCCTCTTCCGCCTCAGGAAACATTTTTGGATGATCCCTTGCGCGCCTTGCGGTGCATAAGGTTTGCCAGTAGATTCGGCTTTGAAACAGTCCCAGAAGTTGGGGAGTGTCTTAAAAAGACACAAATACATGTGCGCGTCTCCCACCATCAAAGTCAACTGACTTAATTCTGTTCCAGAATGCTCTTGTGTCGAAGGTGTCACGGGAACGCGTAGGAGAAGAAGTTTCGAAAATGATGAAAGGTATACCTTTCCGTCATCACGCCATGCAATCTCATGCTTCTTAGGACACTCGCCTCTCCATGCAATTCAGCTTATTAACGACTTTGAGCTTTACGACTCTATATTTTCTGCAGTACCGCGGGAAATCAAACACGCTTTTTCTCGTACTCCTGAAAAGGTTATACTGTCGTTACAGTGTACAGCCGTATTGCGAGCTCTCATAGAGCACCCCGAGTCGTCTCCTCTACCTCCTTTACACCGAACATTACTAACGGCAGTAAATAACGACGTGACCTGCAAAAGTCGATTGTACCTTGCTTGTGCCATCGCACCATATATCGGTATTACCTACGAAGATAAGAAGAAGAAGACTTATCCAGCCGCGTTCTCTGTCATCCATGATTCGCTCAAATTAGGGACACAAAATCATTACTCAGATGGCATACCTGCGCTTTTCGCTGCCTCAGATCTCTTGAAGTCTCTGAGCTTAGATGATGAACGGTTCAAGACAAAGCCTGAGAGAGTGGCAATTGGTCAGTACCGTCAGCAGCCTTCTCTGTATGTACTCAACAGGTCATTGGTAGGTATGTTACTGCGTCAGAAGCCGATTCACAATCCGAGCACGGGGTCACACTGGACTAGCTCAATACTGTTTTCTCTCGTACGAGAACTGGGGCCTCTGTATGATCCCTCGTCAGATATTATAGACGGTGATCGAATTCACAGTATGCAGTGCCCCTCGTTTGAACTGACTTTCTTTCAGCAGAGGAAGCCGAGAGAATAATATATATCTACAATAAGTTTCTAGCTCGAATCGAAGAGCTTGACTTGTTGGGGGCTGCAGATGCAAGGACGCTTCTAGATGTAAGTTACCTATTACTGAAAAAAGTATACTTGACATATGACACATATCATCCCAGGGACGAGACGTTGTGAAGATCCTTGATGCTAAACCTGGCCCCTGGACGGGGCAGGTCCTTACACAAGTGATGGAATGGCAACTCGAACATCCAGAGCAGACGAAGGAAGATTGCACAGCATGGCTAACGCATGCACATTCAATGGGTCTGGTTCGAACCGATTTCTCTGGAGAACCCCTTCGGAAAAAAGCAAGAACAGCTTGAAGAAAATGCGATAGAGCAGCAATTTTACAGTGAGAGTTATGCCATATAGTTTTAACCACAACAAAAGGGGTAAAAGATGAGGGGTGCAGTGAAGGAAGGAAGAAGTGTGTTGGACCGTTACTAGTCGTATGGGACTGCTGAGCTTGGGGAGATGCTGGGAGTAGATACTGAAGCATAACAGCCTTCCTTATTTAACCCTCGCATTACTCACTGTTGGTCTGATTCCATTTTGTAAGATAAAATTGTGATCCTTATCTGTCATTCTGCGGGGTCCTCGTGTGTGATAGAAGACGGGGACAGTGTTCTCATCCCTAATTATTCATCTGACGTATCTCCGCCGCCTTCCTTAGAACCTTTGTCTCTTGCCTCTGCCTCGGTTTTCGCTTTCCGTCTCTTGGATCCGGCAATCATATCCCTAATAGAAGGATTAAATGGCCGTTATAATGTCAACTTCAAGCCAAATTTCTTTACCTTTTCTTGATCGCGGCTTGGCGGCCTATTCTACGAGCCGCGTTGACCACTTCAGCCCGCGCCACTTTTCCCATCTGCCTTCGCTTGAGCTTGGAAGGTTTAGGTAGTTTCGTTATCCACTCTGGCACTGGAGAACCAGATTGCAATAATACGTTTGCAATACTTATCAGGATTGAAATCAGTCGGGTTTTCGTATTACTTCAAAAGAGATCCCCACGATTTTAGATACGGCGCATCTTCGTCAGTGAAGAAGGTTACCGCTTTCCCTTCTCTGCCAGCTCGTCCAGTTCGACCTAGAAGGGATTAGGAATATGATTGCAGCCGGACAGACCGACGTACCTATCCGATGTATATAACTCTGCACACTGGTAGGAAAATCGTAGTTGATGACTTCACGAACTCCTTTGAAGTCCATTCCACGGGCCATGACTTCGGTCGATACCATTACCCAGCTTTGGCCTTGCCGCATACGGGTGATGGCATCTTCACGCTCCTTGTCTGACATTCCGGCATGAAGACAGTCGACGTTTGGTACACTATTGAGGACTAGTTCTTCTGCAAGTGAAGTCGCTCGGGGCTGTGTCGACGTAAAGATCAAAACGGGAGGGTTGTATGGTTGAGCAAGATAGGTTAGAAGACTGGGTAGCTTGGAGGGATCATCGGCAACGTATGTGAGAGATTGTGCAATTAGAGGAAGTGGCGTGTCCCTGCGGAGGAATCTGAGTTTGTTACTGACATTGAAACTAAAGCCGATGCACATACTTAAGACCCACGACTATCCTGACGGGGTTGTGAAGCATTTCCATGGCGGTTTTTTCAGCACCAGCAGGAAGCGTCGCACTAAAGACTGCCTTTTGCAAGTTTGAGTGAGTACAAGCGGCGACAATTTCTTGAATTTGCGGCAAAAACTCTGCATCTAGCATTCGATCGGCTTCGTCGAGAATAAGAAAACGGACACTGGAAATGCCGGTATTATTCTTCAATTTGAATGGAAGGCGAACAGAGAAGCGTACTTGTTTAGCTCCATGCTTCCAGATTTCAGGGAGGATACCAATCGTAATGGGGTACTAATGATGATATCTGCAGCAAAAAGATTTCAGCTACGAAACTTTATGGTTAGCGCGTTTAGACGCACCGACTTTGTCCCTAGCGCGCTTGTCGGATAGCGTGTTCGCGGTTGCTTTGCTGAACAGGATGACTCGCCATTTTCGTCCATGGCATAACTTCAGGCATTCGTTGTGAATCTGATGCGCTAATTCTTTTGTCGGAGCAAGAACAACAGCTCTGACTCCGAAACCATATTCTTCATTTTCCGTAGCAGATATTGGTGCACCAAGAGAGGATATCACAGGGAGAAGGTATGATAATGTTTTTCCGGTTCCGGTCGGCGATATGGCAGCAAGATCTCGAGACTGTTACCTTCATGTTGCATATCAATGCAGTAGATTCCAGTATAGAATACGTACCTCGAGTAATATTGGCATTCCGTGAGCTTGTATACCAGTGGGCTCTATAAAACCACTTTTTGTCAGATTGACCTCAAGAAGGGAAGGTATATTGTAGCGTTCTGCCAGTTGTTCGAAGCTATCGGCAGGCTCTGGTACATCTTCTCCTTTGCTTGTAACACGATGCCGATGTATTGGTGATTTCGAGACATTGCTGGGTTGCGTAGGCTCTTCGTCGTCATTGCCTTCCTCAATGGCATCTTCAACTTTCCGCTTCTTGGTTTGCCTCCCGTCAGAGGCAACATTGGTCTTGCGCTTTCCGGTTCCTCCTTGCGCATACTTGAAGAAATCAAGCTCAGTGGGAAGCGGCGAGTTTCCTTCTTTCCTTGAAGAACTGGATGCTGTCTTGGACTGATTGACCATTGAGCGACATGAGGAATCTGCAAGATTAAGGAAACGCACGTTGAACCTTTGCACATCATTTTGAAAACGCTTCTTGTTGAACTGTGCGCCGCCTCTAGACAACAACTGGAAAGCCTCCATGAAGGATGGTGGAAAGAGAATGAGAACAAAAAAATAGATTAGATAAGAGATGTAGATTAGATCTTCAATGATTTTCCAAGTTGATGTTCCCACGCACACGCATCCCAGCCCGGTGACTCTGGTTTGCTACGGCCCGCAGGAGGGACTCTCTATTCTACTATGTCATGCAGGAACTTGCAAGTGTGTTCTTGGCCGGATGAGAGCGAGATTCGCATCGCTCTCATTAGAACCACATGCGACAACGGGCCGATAGACAGTCAGACGGCTAAACACTGGGGGCATATGCCCACCCGCGACATTGTTGCACTTTCCGATGTTATTGCTGGGCATCTTCTCGTGATATATATGCTTCTCTCCGGCATTCACGCGCCGTATTGACCCCCTCAATGATTAAACATAAAAGGGGCATTCTTAGGATCTGCCGCTCTGTGTCTCCACCCTAACGATGAAGACTTGGCTTCTGCCCGTGTTCTCTCTTTTTTCCCTTTTCACTGCGCGCGCAGCGGTTATTGTCCCTGGTGCCACATGGACTGATACTTCTGGAGCGGTCATACAGGCGCACGGAGGCGGATTTTTGAAAGTTGGTTACATGTCCATCCCAAAGTAGCCATCTCATTGAGACCATGCATATCAGGTCGGATCTACATACTACTGGTTTGGAGAGGACAAGTCTCACAACAGTGCTTTGTTCAAAGCAGTGTCATGCTACACGGTTACATGATTCCATCCGTTGTTTGGTCCATGGAACTAACAGAAAATAGTCTAGTGATCTTATGACGTGGTCCCGTCAAAATGATGCTCTTTCTCCCATATCCGGTACGGATATATCGACTTCGAATATAGTTGAACGTCCAAAAGGTCTGCTGTATCGATACTATCCTTGATCTCTGCTCACTACCAGTACTAGTCATCTATAATGCCCAGGTATCGTACACGCTAGTTTTGTTCGTAGCGTTCCTTCTCGCTGACCCCGTATTAAGAACTCCGAATATGTTATGTGGTTCCACTCTGATTCGTCTAAGTGATTACACCCCTTCGAATTTCAGACACGAGCACTCCCTGATTTGAACCAGTTACGGCGCCGCCATGGTCGGCGTCGCAACCGCTACCACACCGTGTGGCCCTTATACGTACAGATCAAGCTGGAAACCGCTCGGAGCCGATTCTAGGGACATGGGACTGTTCGTCGACGGTATGTCTCGTGTTCCTTCTGATAAATTTATCCTAATCATAATCAGATAATTGTATGTGTCTTGAAGGCGCAACTGAATCTTGAACTGATTTTTATGTATCAGCGACTGCCTATCTGCTATATGCATCGGATAACAATCAGAATTTCAAGATCTCCCGGTTGACTACCGATTATCACAATGTGTCTGCACAAGTTAGCGTCCTTTCTGGTATGCATGACTCAGGCTACTCCATCATTTTGACTTGCTTAAAACTCCTTATCGGATAGGTTCTACTCTGGAGTCTCCTGGTATCATCAAGCGCAACGGAGTATAGTTTGTTTTGATCGTCTCTACGAAGACTCATAGTTGACAGGTATATTATCTTTTTGCCTCTCACACGTCTGGATGGGCTCCCAACCCGAACAAATATTTTTCTGCAACGGTGAGTTCCTCTATTCTTATCATCGACTAAAGAGTGCTTCTCACTACTTGGCATTATAAAAGTCATTGTCAGGGCCATGGTCATCCCAGGCTGATATAGCACCTCAAGCTGTTCGAACATACTTTTCACAGAACGCGTATGACTTTCCTTTGGGATCGGATGCGATATACATGGGCGACCGATGGAGGCCATCCTTGCTTGGAAGCAGTCGTTATATGTGGTTCCCATTATCGTGGTCGTCTGGATCTCCACAAATAGTCGCTGCGGACGTTTGGAGTGTGAATCTTGCTGCAGGTGTGCTCGCAGTGAATCCTTATGGATATATAACGACGCTGAATTTGCGTTAGGAACTTACACTGTAGCTACTGGCACAACTTACGAGGCTGAAGCCGGAACTAGAAGTGGAGCTGCCACACTAATTAGTGATTCAGCTTTTTCTGCGGGTGGTGGAGTGGGGTGGCTGGGTTCGTTAGATCCTAACCTTCCATTCCACGTTTCTGTCTGATCCTTTCAACATGGTCTCAAGGTAATGGTGGGACGGTCACTATCAACAATGTCCAGGGAACCGGCTCTCCTCAATGGATCTCTTTGTATTATGCCAATGGTAATGCCTTCACCAATCTATGATGTTATTACTAACATTTGGATAGGCGATAGTTCGTGGCGCAATGTTACTGTCAGGTCGGATTTTCTGTTTCTCCTACGCAGGCAATCTCGTTGATGCAAGTACATTGTGACCAGTGTTAATGGCGGCACGGGCGTTTATGTGGATCAGCCAGATACAGGCGGCGGACATGTCATTTTGTCTGTCCCCGTCCAACTCACCCTCCGAAGTGGTGTGAATTCGTTGACCTTTGGTTCTGGTCAAATCAGTCAGTGCCTGTGAACTATTCAGTATATGCACAGTACTAACGAATAGGTGATAGACTATGCAGGAGACTTGGATAAGATTATTGTGTATACAGCAACGTAGTTTTTTGGTAGCTTCGGTTTTGTTTTAGCACAACAACGTTTTACGTTATCATTACAGAGGTGAATAACATTATGAATTGGGGTACGACAGGCCTTAAACTATCTACGGTAAATAAGTCATATTTTGTCTATATACGTCTAGGGTGAATATGTGCGACGGAAGGATAGTATGAATTACGCGTGTTATGCTTTCCGTACAAGCCAAGGAGTGTGTTATGATGCAAGCGTGCTCCATCCTTTTTTCAGTTGCTAGATAACGAGTTCAGTACGAGTTATCGTCCTAACAGAAGAACCTGTACCTCGAAGAAAACGAAGAGCAAGACGGTATTGGGTCCGAGACGAATAAATGCAGGAGTCCAGCCCATAAATAGAAACCTTGGCCCTTCGTTCCGAAGAGAAGTTGTCAATACATGAAGGAACGTGTCTCCGGAAGACTGGTACAGAAAATATGAGTTCAGTACTTTATCAAAAATGTATAACATACGGATGACATAATGCGTGATCGTATAACATCAGCAGGGGAACAGACGGCTTCACCAGCAGGTGTTAGAAATACAATCAGCGTCAAAGCAAGTGTACATACTGGTGGCAAATGTGCCTGCAAGGATACTAGCTGCAACATGGACTCCGAGGTTGTCTTGGAATTGATAACTTGTCATAGGTATGGGGTGCCGCAACAAGGATGTCTTGAAAAAATCATATCTGTTACGAGTAGGTCAATGTAGACTGAGCCTGTTAGAGGTGACGACAACTTACGACCACACCTGAGATGACTAGTGGGGAAAATAGAATTACAAACGTCTCAAGTCAAGGGAAATAACACGTACGTTCATAAGTACTGCCCTCGTCTAAAAGTAAATTCGTCAGCGAGCGGCTTCGATGGACATAGGAAGGACGAAACTGTGTTAGTACCCAATCCTCTTGTCAGTCCTTTGAGGCCTTCTTCCTTCACAAGTCTGACTAGTCCACTGAGTGCATTGGAATAACCATAACGTTTCTCCGGCGGCTTAGTGATATCGCTAGTCATTCGAACGAATAATATATCTGACAATCATCAGTTACATTCGACACTGGGACGGAAAGCACGCAACCCGCTGGATTTCCCGAGATACCACCGAGAGCGCCGGCGACAGTAGCAGCCATGAGGAGCTGTATCGTAGAGGGACGGCCGTTCTTTGATAGACGACGTTTGAAATCTTCATAGGCTCCGATGCGCACCATAGAATAGGTCATTTGCCGAAGTAGTGAAGCAGTCAAGCCTTGGTACATGCTACGAATACCATGACTAGCGACATTGGCGCGTATTACGGAAAATGCAGAAGGACGTTTGGACCCAGCTTCGTTGATCGTTGTCTGCATTCGCCTTGAATTCGAAGATGAACGACGATTGCAGTATTACAGAGTTGGAAAGAACGCACACTTTCGTAACATCCAAGGGATGGGTGCAGCTGGCGGCCACTGATAAAAACAGCATTAGCAGGATTCAGACGACATGAAGATTTCACGCACTGGACGCGGCAACACCTGACATTCAGAGAAAACATTTGAACCATCAGTTGCCAGATCCTCACAAAATACAGAAACCGTATGTACCTCCAAGCCTAAGCAAAGCAGAGTCAGCATCCTGACCGCGCAGAAACGGAACAGCCGTACACTTACCAGAATGGATAACTGTTGGCCATGGGGAGAAAGCGGTAGAATGAACTAAGCAGAAACGACTCGCGCAGGAATATCTCGCGAATGGAGACCTGTCCGTTCCTGCCCGACGAAGCTGGGGCCTGCCTTCAAGGGTATTCGTATTGGTACTGGCACACTGTCCTAGTATGGAATGACCGAGCCCATCATCTACTACTCAGGGTCGCGCACTTTTTTCGGCAACGGCCCGTCGGAGCCCTTCGGCCGAACCAATCACATTGGGCTCAATTTCCAAATTTCCTCCATTCACAACACCAGTGGTCCACATTCTATTTGATAGTTGGAAACAATGAAAAAACACTCAAGAGCCTATAGCTTCGTGTCCTGGACGATATCACAAATCATTTAACTTACAAATAGTCGCATGTATGACAGCTCAAAATGTAGTGGACGTCATTGATCATATACATCCTGCTACAGCTCTGCTTATTTGTGTGTACTAGTCTAAACAGCTTTTGCCTTGACCAACCCTGGAAGGAAGAGAACACACGCATCAGCAAGCGAGAAACTGAAACGAGTAAGTGCATGTTGAAATGAACTCACTCTCGATCTCTGCAACGGCCTCAGTCAAAACATCCTTTTGTACCTTGGGATCGCTGATGCTCTTCATCACGTTGTCAATGACTGTCTTGGTCAACTCTGCTTGCTCGCTCTCCTTCTGTTGCTGCTCATATCTGACCCACGAGTCCAACACCGACTTAAGCTCGGCAGCGAGTACAGTTTGTTGTTTGAGAGCAAAGGTGGATGCTTCCAGTGTCACAGTTTCCTGGAAGAAAAATACGTAAACACACAAGTATTCATGTTCAGATAGGAACACACCTTTGACAGTGAAAAGAGGCCTTGCGTAAGCTGCACGACGTCCTTCATTTGGCCAACGGAGTCGATACGCTCCTTGACGGCCTGCGTATGCTCGGCCCGCGCACTGTCCAAAACTTTCTTGATACGACTAATGTGTCCCTCTGCCCAGTTCACATAGGGCTCTTTGATGGCCTAAAATTCACGATGCCGTTACGATCCTGTTGCGACGTAGAAAAAAGTCCCGTACCTTTACCAAGAACGTGAAGAAAATGGCAGATCCCACAAGTAGCACAGTTTCCTCATTAACGACATAAAGCTCCTGCGAGATTGCTGCAGCCGTCAAACCGGTACCTAGAATGGCCGTACCAGTCTTCGTGAGCAGACCGGGCGCGGAAGGGAGCTTGTTGATGATTTCGCTCGCTTTCGCATCTGGGTCTTTGGGTGGCTGAGTCGCGAGTGACCGGGATGCAGTAGGAATAGATGAAATGATACGGGGATGGGGGCGGGCCAGAGCGCGAAGAGCTAGACGGGATGCCATGGCCATGACGGTGAATGTTAGCGCAGAGTAATGAAGGGAGTTCCCGGAAGGGATGCTTTGGCGCTGTTTGGACTGAAAGCCCATAGACAGAACTGTCGGACTTAACCTGAATACTACTACTTGAGCTCTTATTCACCACCATCATCAGAATGATTGCTTAATGTCTATGCATTCTGTGGTAAACGGGAGAAAGCGGCGCAAAATATACCGCGTGTGCCCAGGCGCTTATTCCGGATCCAAACGTGACCGTGGACTCGTGTTTTAAGCTTCTTGCTATCGATGGATGCAAAGCAGGACATAGGGGGGACTCTTCTAGCCACTGCCCACATCAATCATGGAACCGTTCAGTGGAATAGTACACAATGGCGGCGTTCCAAAAGATACGATTCACCTGCCTCTCGAAGAGATGTCTGCCAAGGTCCTGATTCTTGATGGTTTGTACAGCTTTATCGGTATTTATGAGCATTTATTAATCTTCAGCAGTGAGCAGCAGAGTGACCCTAAGCCAAACCTACGTCAACCCTTCAGACCATCCTACCAGTAAGGCACGGTATTACTTCCCCGTACCCGCCAGTGCCGCAATATGCTCCTTCGAAATGCGAACATCCAGGGGCCAGGTTATCACTGGTATCGCGAAAGAGAAGTTACAGGCTCGCGAAGAGCATGAACAAGCAGTTGCCAGCGGGCGTTCTACTGCATTGGTGGAATGGGTCTCAGACGATAGTACGGTAACACAAGCGATGAAATATTAACTGACGTTGACTGTTCGCTTAGTCTTCACGATATCCATCGGTTCCATTCTACCAAGGGAGACGGCCGTAATTAAATTGGTTGTATGTATTCACCTTGACCGCGTGGGGTTGTGTGGGCTGATCGTCGCATGCAGTTTGTTATGAGTCTCATGAACGATTCCCGCGAAGATTCGATCCGCTTCCAACTCCCCATGTGTGTTGGTGAAAGATATGGGCTGCTACCTCCAGACCTGGTCTCTGCAGCGACAGCTTCCGCAACCACACGCATTCGTGTCAAAGTTGACGTTCAGACCAGTGGTGAGATCCGACAAATCGTTAGCCCAACGCATCCGGATGAAATTTCCGAGACGAAGTATGTTAGCGATCGCGGTCGTCCATCTCGTCGTAGGTCAACGGTCAGGTTCCGCTCCAAGACGTTTCTTTCAAAGGATTTTGTCCTCATCGTACAAGCAGATAAGCTTGATGCGCCACGCTGCTTCGCTGAGGTTAGTCGAGGTCGCGGCAGACGGCAGAGTGACACCCTTGCTCTGCAGTTCGCGATAGTACCCAAATTCAATTTACCTCCCATCAGTGCTCAGGAATATCTATTTCTCGTGGATAGGAGTGGCAGTATGGAGAACGAACGAATTGCAACCGCAAAGGATACGTTGGCATTGCTGTTGAGGGTTCTCCCGCCGCAGGGCACAACATTTAATATTATGAGCTTTGGTAGCAGCGTCGATGGATTATGGGCCATAAGTCAGGCTTATAGTCAACGTACACTTGACGATGCCGTAAGTTCTAATCTCTTCCGAATTGTAATGATCTCAGTTATCTTGCTTTACAGACGACACACATTGACAGAATGGATGCCAACTATGGGGGCACGGAGATTCGTCAAGCTTTGAAATTCACCTTGGAGTCCCGCCAGCGTCAGTACCCAACTGCAATCTTTGTTCTGACAGATGGAGAGGTTTGTCGTGTTTGACCATGTTAGTATCTGGGCACTGACAATATCTTGTAGGCCTATGACATCGATGAAACAATGCAGTTGATTCGTGACACCGTCCAAAGCTCTCCTTCTCCGCTCCGAGTGTATACTCTAGGAATAGGGTCAACTGTTTCCTCTGCAATGTGCGAAGGCATCGCTCGAGCCGGTAACGGTGTGTGCCTGTTTGCAACAGCGGCGGAGGACATCATGGGGAAATGTGCGCGTCTCGTTCGGGCGGGTCGATCATCGTTGGTACAAGACGTTGAAATAGATTGGGGCATTCCGGACCAGCCGTCAGCATCCCCTGTATCTGTCAATTTTTCTACGCTGGATGCACATTCAGTGGTCCTACGCCCTCCGCCCATGCTTCAACAGGCACCCACCGTTATCAGCAATATACACGCCGGAGTCCGTCTTGTCGTTTACGCTATCATACAAGTTAAAGGGGCTGTCGCTCCTAGAGTAGTGACCCTTCGTGGGCGCAGGCACGATACCAGTGAACCATTTGAGCTTTCAGTTCCCATACGTCTCGTTCAGCTTGTCGATCCCGATCAGGGACATCCCATGGTGCATACTCTAGCTGCTTGGTGGTTGATTCAAGAGCACGAAGCTGAAATTGCACCACTTCCCATTCCGTTCGACCGAAATGTTTCTGACTCGGACATACGAAAAGCCGCCATCATCAGACTTGGAACGGACTATCAGCTTACCAGCCGACACACATCCTTTGTCGCTGTTGATCCTGATAACGAGAGACCTCGACGAGACTCTTCTGACCGAACCGTTGCTAACAATGCGCGTACCGCAACTGATGGTAGGATATCCAATGTTCAAAATTTATCGTCTGGAATCACGAATATTCTTTCTGGTTTTTGGAATGCTCTTTCGAGTTCTACACCTAGAAACAATCGAATTGTACCCGGCGCTTGGCCCAACGAATCGCCTTCGGTTACCTCACTCCCGAGTTCAAGGACATCCTCTAATGACCGCCCTGGTCCGTCAGAGGATGATGGGTACGAGACGTACTCAACCATGAGCTCTCTCGAAAGTTCGAGCTCAGAGTGGTCAGAATGGAGTGATATTCCACCAATGTCTGAAGAGGATGCGCGCCTCCAGCGAAGCCCGTCTCCGCAGTATGAGCACGTGAGCTTGGCTTCGGAAGCAGAACACCATAATATTCTGCGTCCTAAACATCCTGCACCTCCACCAGATGCACCTCCCCTCGTACCACCGAACGTTATTGACCTGATGCGGTTGCAGCAGTGTGATGGATCTTTCAGGCTGGATGATCCTTTCCGGAAAATACTTGGGGAACGCGCCGTTCGCGAAGTGGAGTTGTCACCAATCGATGAAAAGACATGGGCGACGGTGTTGTATGTTGCCTTTTTGATGAAACACATGGACGACCAGAAAGAGCTACGGGATGATCTCTTGATGAAAGCTCGTGAATTCCTGAAGGACGAACCGGATGTCGTTGGTTTGGTAGAAAGGGCGAAGAATCTTATTGCTTGAATGTTTAACGTAGCACATAGGTCCCACTGTACAATTACTTTGATTTTAAATAGGTATGCGCCCTCAAAATTTACGACGACGATTGATCAAAAGCAAATCAAGGGGCATGTGGTCCGTGCGTCGCCGCATGGCTGTGTTTGGCACTGCTTAGCTAACTAGTGCACGACGTTTCCAACCTTCCTTGTCTCGTCTCTTCATCACCTTTTCTCCTTGCTTTATCAACTTCCATAACAACATGAGTGCTAACGATAACGAAGACCTTATCGACTACGAAGATGAGCATGACATTGTTCCCAATGGCTCAGCGGCAGCGGCAGCCACCAACGGGGCAGCCACAGGTGGTGCAGGAGCTGATGGAGACGACAAGAAAAACTTTTCTGGCATCCATTCTACAGGGTTCAGGTAAGCTACATCTTTTCTTACTGAGAAGAGATTCTTTTCATGCTTAATCACACTTTTTGCGTAGAGACTTCTTGCTGAAGCCTGAACTTCTTCGTGCCATCAGTGACCTTGGTTTCGAGCACCCCTCAGAGGGTACGTGAATCTACCTGAAATGCAGTCTTTTTTACTGACATTTTCAACCACAGTACAACAAGAGTGTATTCCTCAGGCAGTCCTTGGAATGGATGTCTTGTGTCAAGCCAAATCTGGCCACGGCAAAACGGCTGTTTTCGTCCTTGCCACCCTCCAGCAACTGGAAGCTGTCAACGGACAAATCTCAGTTCTCGTTCTGTGCCACACCCGTGAACTTGCCTTCCAGATTAAAAACGAATACACCCGGTTCGCCAAGTACATGCCCGAAGTTCGAGTCAGCACTTTCTATGGCGGCACTCCAGTTTCCAAAGACGCCGAGACCCTTCGCGACAAGAACAAGTGCCCTCACATCGTCGTTGCCACCCCTGGTCGTTTGAATGCCCTTGCGAGGGATAAAGTGTTGGATGCTAAAAACGTGAAGCACTTCGTCTTGGACGAGTGTGATAAAATGCTGGAACAGCTTGGTTAGTCATACGAATTTCGGACCCACATCATCCATCATCCTTTTGTCTCGTCTTTGCCGAGCACCTTAATGGGCATGGCTTCGACCTTCGTTGGCGCACATGGGACTTGTCCCCTACCTTCGATCCCGAGTAGCTATGGGCAGGATTCGGGAATAGTCGTTGACTAGTTGAGGGTTGTGCGAATTCTGGTTCGCCGAGATAAAGAGAGTCAGAGGAGGTTTCGATCGAGCACTCGAGGATGTCGCCGTTACCGAAGAGTCTGGGCGCCTTTTTCTTTTCGATTCCTTTTTTCGTTTGCACACCGTATGGACCATTTCATCTAATTGCGACACCACCCATTAGACATGCGACGAGACGTCCAAGAAATTTTCCGAGCTACGCCTCACCACAAGCAAGTCATGATGTTCAGCGCGACACTGGCGAAGGAGATACGGGTCACTTGCAAAAAATTCATGGCGAACGTAAGCCTCATTTCTCTGCGTAATCGCGATTATTGATTAGTTTGTTCTAGCCCCTTGAAATTTTTGTTGATGACGAGACAAAACTTACCCTGCATGGTTTACAACAGCATTACGTCAAATTGGAGGAGAGTGGGAAGAACAGGAAGTTGAACGACTTGCTGGATACGTTAGAATTCAACCAAGCGAGTACATCATTTGTTATTGACATCCCCTTGTCTAATATTTTTTAGGTTGTCATTTTCGTGAAGTCTGTTGCCCGTGCAATCGAGCTTGACAAACTGCTTGTGTCGTGCAATTTTCCTAGCATCAGTATCCATTCTGGTCTTCAGCAGGAGGAGCGGTTAGTGGCTTTCACCTTCATCTTTAATAGCCGCATCAATGAAATTGCAGCATCAACCGATACTCCGCTTTCAAAGCATTCGAGAAGCGCATTCTTGTCGCTACTGACATCTTTGGTCGTGGTATAGATGTTGAGCGAGTAAACATCGTCGTCAATTACGATTGTCCACCTGATGCCGACAGTTATTTGCATCGTGTTGGGTACGTGTCATATTGTCAGATCAAGTGGATGACACTGACGTGAGGTTCTAGCCGTGCTGGTCGGTTTGGGACTAAGGGTCTTGCTGTTTCGTTTGTTTCTTCCGACAGTGATCAGCAGGTGTTGGAATCCATACAGTCAAGGTTTGAGGTGGCTATACCTGAGTTGCCAGACCACATTGACCCCGCTAGCTATAGTGAGTGCTTTCGATAAACGGAACCTCCTACATTTGCTGACTGCCGACTGCTCTTAGTGACATCTTAGGGTGATTATGTTTGTATTCTTGTTATCCTTTTGTCTACTTTGTCCTTCGGTACTTTTTTTTTCGCTGTAAAACTACTCTAAATGTTTCACGAATAAACACTTCTCTCCAGTAGAGTATAACGCGAACATTTATTGACCGAAAGGTACCAAGTAAGAAGTTAGAACTGCGCCTAAGGATTAAGGTTATAATGACGTACGGTGAATGTCAATATTGCCATATTTGCCCCGTAACGGTATTTGGACCTGGCTAGACCTCGCTGACTCTGCATCGTACTGTTGTGTGCTCGCCAGTCAGAGCAGCTTTTCTTGCCTTCGTACACGACCAATCACGATTTTGTCCGACTTCATAGAGGAGGGACGTCTGCCATCAAGGCTTCCTGCTGACTCTAGGAGACCTATGCGCAGAAAATTTGGCCTTCCAACACTGCCCAACCTCTACTTTAGGCCGGCAGATGGCATACTCTCTGTTCCTGGATACACGTTCGAGAAGGTGTGTGGATCGCCCCTTCATGATGACAGACTCAGCAAACACGGTATTTATCTAGGCCATGCCATGGGAGGACACTGGTAGCATGACTTATCTCGCGGAGGGTAGCAGTCTGAAGGACAGCTCGAACGTCCTAGCAAAGATTTCTCCAGCCCAGTCCAACGGTTCAATGTGTTTGGAGAGGGAGGCTCACATGTGTGTCATAGTATACTTCTTCGCAGAAAAAACTAAAACAAACATTTAGTCTTGGGAGAATGGCATTATCGTCTGACAATCCTGCTTTGCGCATGATAGATTTCATCAGTATACCCAAGGAAAACGGCGATGTCGTCGTGCTACTGCTGTTTCACCCTGGGCCGAACTTGCTCGGACGCTATCTACCCCCATCCAAAATAAACGAGTTACTTCTGGCTGATATGTCGCGTGTCCGGCCATCGTCGTCCCATGGGGACATCTATATGCTTGGGATTGAGGAGCCCGATTTCACCGAGGAAATGGAAGCTTTTGATATCATGGATTTGGCCTCATTTCTAGAGTAAGTTCATGGTCGTTTGCGATTCATGTTCGGCCTTTCGAATTGACGTTACAGGTTTGCTATCCAAGCAACGCATTGCTTAGAGAGCCTGCACAAGTACGTTATTTTCTATGTTTCCAAAATATAGGTCTCAATAATGTTACATCAAGGGCCAGCATAATACACCGCGAAGGTAACGGACACGTCCTTCATTCCCAGTAGGTTTATTACTAACCGGTGTTTTACCTCCGCAAGTCCGCGCTAATGCCTTTCATCTCAACGCACATTCTGGAAATGTTCGCTTTGTTCACTTTGGAAACCGAGCTATCTCATTAGAAAAGTCCGGTTCTCCGTCCTCACTCGTGCTCAAAGCCTTCGACGAATCCGAGAAAGTTAAAGTGAAAGAAGCCCTGTGTTATCTTGCTCCGGAGCAAACAGGCGGCATCGAAACCACGACCCAAGACCACAGGACGGATTTATACTCCCTTGGGATACTGTTTTGGACTTTGCTCGTCGGACGAGGCCAAATGCCTTTTGAAGGCGGACCGCTTGAGCTCTTACATTCCATTGTACAGAAGAGACCAATGCCTGTACACGACGTGCGACGCGATGTGCCTCAAGTTCTCGCTTCTATAATTGATAAGGCATGTCTCAACTTTTCACATTTCTGGTCATTTAATGACAATGACACTACTCTTATCGTCTCAGCTTCTGGCCAAACATCCAGATTCACGATATCAGAGCGCCTATGGTCTCAAAACCGACCTGATCGAGTGTCAGAGACGACTACTCGTGTCGGTGTCCGCATCTGCTGATACTTCTGCTACCGAAGTCAGTACGAGATGGTTGTACTTGGTGTATTTGTATACTAATCTCGGTTGTAGCTCATACCTCACTTCGACATTGCGTTACAGGACAGGTTTATGGTACGCGAGCAGCCTTTCGTTGATATGCGTTGATTTACGTTTTGGACAGGAATTCACTTTACCTTTGGCTTTGGTACGATTTAATTAGCGCTGACGTCACTATTGGCTCACTAAATATATTTCAGTTCGGACGCGACAAAGAGTTAGAGCTCATCAGGAACGTTAGTAAGTGCACTTTGTTGTTTCGTAAGAATCGTCGATTGAAGTTGAGAATCAAGTCCGAAATACGTCCACCAGCTTCTCGCGTCATTTTTCTGCATCAAAAGGATACATATCGATATCATCTTCTGGGAGCCAGGGTACAGGAACAGGCAACGGCGAGGATCACACCGATTCCAGGTCCTCGGGCAGTGGTGTATCATCTAAGTCCAACGTAATGAATACTGAAGTGACCAGATCCGTGTCGAGAAGCACACCTTACGACCAAAGCTCCGTGTCGCCGAGCATCACTTCGTCATTACAAACAAGTGACGGTCTACTCAGGACTTCATTACGTTCAAGACCCCGAACGGCTCGAGCTCAGGTGGTGGTAGTTGCTGGACCTCCCGGGTTAGTGAACTCCGCTTTCTGGTTATGGTAATAGGTTAACGTCCGTCCAGTATCGGAAAAAGCTCCATGATACTGATCAATCAAGCTAAATGGCGATGTGCGTCATCTTTCTAGATTTATTACTACTGACTGATCAGGTTGCCTAGCACATGGACTATGGGGCCATGCCAAATTTCAGAACGTCGATTCGGCGCCGTTCTCGGCATTAGTGAGCCATATCTGTCCTCACCCGATACATCTTATGAACGAAGCGTAGCTTAGCTGTCTCTCTTCCGTCCTTCGGCAATTGATGGTCTTTCATACGGATGTGCATCGATTTGTCACGGCTCTGAAGGAGCGTTTGGGCCCTCAAATTCAAAATGCGCCCCTTTTGTATGAAGGAACCCCGGAGCTCAGGGATGTTTTGGCGCTCCTAGATATTCACCTTGATACTCCGAAGGAACGCTTGTCAAGTCGCGAGTTGCGTGCTCGGTTCCAAACCTTGGTGGAGAATGTCTTTACTGTCGTTGCTGAGACGCGATTGTTCGCTCTTTTTCTTGATGATTTACATGAAGCAGATGAATCGTACGCCTTTCCTTTTTGCTCCTTGTAAGGGACTAATGGCTTGACAGAACTCTTGATCTTGTGTCTTCATTCATCAACTCAAAGAGTAGAATGGTACGGTTGAATACGTTATATAGTTTGCCTCCTTGTCTCAACAGTCTAACAGCTCATCTTTACCACAATCCGCTCAGATAAAGGGTGGGCTTATCCACATCGTGTTACATTGTCTGCTTTATGCTAATTATATATTTAGTGACGTCGTTGAGCGAGTCCGGTCCATGTTCAGTAGTCGCTCCAAGCCAACTTGGATCACCTTGGAACCGCTATCGTACAATGCAATCTCGTCCCTGGTCTCTAAAACGCTCCACCGGGCCAAAGAAGATTGTGCGCCGCTGTCTCGCGTTATCTACTCGGCTTCTTCAGGAAACGCCTTTTCGGCACGCAGTATTTTGAACGCATTTCACCGGCATAACTTCGTACGATGACACTCATCTCGCTCCTGTAGATTTCCCACTAATAGCAGTGTCGGACAGATCACATTCAATTGGGAACGCAATTCTTGGCAGTACGTCTCCAACTACGGCTGGCTTGATCTCTGTGTCTAACGACCCTATAGATATGACATGGCTGCCATTGAGTCGAGCCTTGATACTGAAAAAACTTTGGATCCTACAGATCTCACATTTCTCGTATCGCAGCTCAGGGAACTTCCTGAAGAAGCTAGGAAATACTTGATTTGGGCTGCGTTATTTGGAGAATCGTACGTTTTCTCGAGAACATCGCGTGACATCATTTCACCTCTTCATATAGATTCAAAGTTACTGAAGTTGCCTTGATGATGCATTTGGAGGATGCAAGCGGCAGCAGCAGCGAAGACGAACACGAAGATTATTTGACCTTTCATAGAATGGACACAACTAATAGTCCTCGAAAGTCAATTCTAGGGCTTCAAAAAGCGCTTGATGAAGGATGGCTTATCCAGCGAGCTAGGGATATGTGCAGTTTCGCTCATGATCGATACCGTCAAGCAGCACAAGCTGAAGCAGCCAATCTGCCGGAGGACGTGGCTGCAAAGATGTCTTTCAGAGTACGTTAGTTTTAGAACACTTGTCTGCATCACCCTGAGGCACTCTCTGCCACCTAGATCGTCCTGATGATGTTACACGAGACACCGGTAGATGTTTACCGAATTGCGGAGCACGCCAAACGGCAAGTATCTTCCATATGTTTTCCAATGCCATGTGCCAACCGTAGGATTCTAGATGCCTTACCCTTTTGCACGACCATCCCAAAAGAGACGAACTTTTGTCTGTTCTCATTGAAGCCGGCGAGGCTGCGTGGACCAGGGGCGCCCACGAGGTACTTAGAAGACGTCATCTTAGATGGTTGCAGGGATTGATGATCCTTTGCCTAGCTTGCTATCCGATCTTTCCATAGCGCACGCGCGCTTCTTCGAGGCGATCCGTGGTCAGAACATCCCCAACGAACTTTCCACCTTTTTTCTCGTATTGCATCGTGAGTATCCTGCCTCCTTGCCAAGTCTTTAGCTGATTAAAAGTATCAGGCTAGCAAACTGGGCAGGTAAAACGTCTCTCAAACGACCTTGTCGTCTGTCACTAAAAGGCTCCTTCCAGGGGATTTCAACACTTCAAATGACTTAGTCCAAGATTGTATGCTGCATGCTCAACGGCCAGAGCAAACAGGGTTTCTCCTGCGGCTTAGATCCCGTAATCACTGGATGCGAGGAAATTTCAAGGATGCCTTAAGTGACAATTTACTAGCGTTGAAAATTCTTGGCGTGGAGATTGATCCTGCTCCGACCAGAAGAAAGGCCGATAGAATGTTCGAAGAAGTAAAGAATGAGATTCTAGCTGTTGGCTTTGATGAGATTCTCTCTATCCCGCGCACTACAGACCCAAGACATCTATTAGCCGTCGAGCTGTTAAATGATGCTGGCATGAATGCATATTGGAGTACATCTCCTGCTTTTGCAGATGTCATTGGATTGACTGTGAGTACGACTGGCAGATCCCTTGACCCTTAATGGAATGTGACCTTGTTTCCAGACTATCCAACAAGCCTTACGGTCAGTGGCTAGATTTGTCTAATGGGTTGATGATGAACGCAGCCATCAGGAATGGAATGGCTCCGGGCACTGCTCTAGGCTTCTTCTGGGCACTTGGAGGTACGTCGCGGCTATGCTATACTTTATGTCTTCTTAAGCGTTGTAGGTGCCGCAGAGCAACGAGAGTTGTATCGATTTTCTGCTGATCTTGCTAGACTAGCTTTACGCATAGCAGAACGACATGGTTCTAGCAGTGAAAAATGGTTTGCCGTTTTTCTTTAGCTGGATATAAGTTTCAACTCTTTCTGCAGTCGTGCGCAGGTGCTCTATTGTAGCATGGTATCTGGATATGACAGTATGCACATCAGCACAATGATCCCCCGTTTAGAGGAGGCAATTCAGTACGGCAATAGTGCAGGAGACCGGTGAGATTTATCGGTCATCAGTTCTTGTTCTCGGTTCTGATGGCTTCGCCTAGGGTCTACACCGCGTTCGCGCGAGTCCATGCGATCATAACGCGCCTTTTCGTTTGCGAACACAGTGAGCATTGGTTCCGTATCAAGACTGTAAATCAGACTTAAGTGCTTTAGTAAACGAACTGGTCACTGCGGCGGAAGATGCATGTCTTAAACGATTGTTCGTATGATACACTCATCGCTAACAGAAAATGTTTAGTGTGTCAACGAAATCAAACAGGCAGCCAGCGGAGCCGATATCATCGCATTAGCCCAAAGTACGCGGATTCTACTCATCCAAACTAGTAGTCACATCTCAAGTCTGTCAGGCTGTCTCAACGTGATCCGTGCTCTGGGAGGCTACACCTATGCTCGTTCTGCCGATACTGCTTTCGACACAGATGCATTCAACGAGGCTGAGTACCTGACACAGTTACGAGAGCAGTCAGGAAATCCGACTCTTGCGTTCAGTTGGTGAGACCGTCAATCAGAGTACTTTCACTGCCATTTGACTCTTATCTTCCTCTCTTTAAAGGTACAATGCCTTTAAGGTGATAGCATCGCGACTTTCTCCGTTTATGGTAATTGAGCGAACAACACCAGATTGTTGGCTTCTACTGCTTGGGTTTTTTTGACGAAGCCGCCGAACTCGGTTTCTCCGTCTATGATGCCAGAGATAGGCACCCAAAGTCAGTATATATCTCGGTTCTTTTCAAAGCTTGCCTTGACATAAAGGGTCTCAGTCACCGACACGTCCGATATGGTCTGTTTTTCCACAGCCTGGCCATGATATCTAGCATGAGAAAGCGCAACGTTACTGAAGAGACACGCATCCGTTACTTAAAACAGATCGAACTCAATCAGAGGTTTATCAAGAAGTATATTACTCTGCATCTACCATCGATCGCATCCTTATTTTCTACCAGGTGGTTATCTCCGAGTCCAGTGAATACCAGTACATGGGTAGCTCTCGTGGTACATCGAACATAATTTCTTTGTCATGGAGTGCTTAATAAGATTTTGTCCAGGACGCCGAATTGTCTTCGCTGTTGAACAAACCAAGCGCTAACAAGCAGTACGACACTGCTGTCAAGTAAGTTTCGGTCCAGCTCAATATCATGCCGTATTGATCGTTTCAAGGTTAGCAGTGAACCATGACTGGCTTTTGGAAGAAGGATGGGGTCTTTATCTTGTTTGTCGTTTTTTTTCCCTTGAGTTTGCTGCTCCGCTCACATTGATTTAGCAAGGGTGTCATTTCGTACGCACAGGTGTCGAAGGGCTGGGAAGCGAATTACAACGTCGCGGCATATCTCGACATTCACAGTGGGGAGCTCAAGGCATCGTGTAAGCAATGTATTTCCGTTTCCTCCCACAGAATCTATATAACATCATACACTAGGAATTATCTCAATACGGTGGTGGGAAGCCGGCCTCAGTATCCTCTGAAGCGACCTATATTCATGTCTGATGTTGCTGTTCAAACCGAGAGTGCCACCGTGGACGATCCGAATTTCCCTTACGGTCAGACAAAAACCACTATGAGTGACGAGCAGGAATCAACACTGAGTGCCTCTGATCTTGCGTCCATCTTGAAATGGAGTAAGGATATTTCGAGTGACATCAACCTGTTTTCAGGTCGGATTTCACCTCAATTGCGCGTTGTAGAGTACTCTGACAATACGTCTATAGCGTTACAAAGGTTGACAGAGATTGCAACCGGTAAGTTTCTGGAAGGAGGATATTGTAACTTATACTGACTTACATTGGAGAAACTTCGGGTTCCCAAAATACCTGCGGTATGCGAAGAACTTGGCCTTATGAAGGTGTACTGACATCTCTTAGTGGTTATTACACGAGAAGATGGAGACTATACTGTCGCAACGAGCATGACACCACCTGAGCAGTGCCAAGTATATGAGTGCGTTCTGCAATTTTTTTTTTCGCCATTTAGCTCAACTTATCACAGGCACCCACGGCCGGTCAGAAGCCTTGCAAATCCCTTGCAAAAAGCGATAATTCAGCACAGTATGTCGTGAAGATATGAAGGCTATCTCATTGGATCTAATATCTATCACAGCCATCAACTCGAAGGAGCGACTTCTGTTCGACGATGCTGCGTCTGACTCTCGATTCGCAGCAGAAGCCCGTCAGACAGTCTATCGATCCGTCATATGTTTACCTATCTTCAGCAACCGTGGTCAAACGTTCGGGACAGTTTATGTGTCCTCGAAGTACTCGTTTTCACAGAACATTGTGATAATGTTGACACTTCTATGTCAACAGGCGAGCATCAGTATATCTAATGCGCTTCTATTTCGTTCTGTTCAAGCAAGCACCAGAGAGAATCTGAAAATGATTGCTGCTCAGCGAGATGCTCTAGAAACTGCCCGTAAGAGTCGAGAAGATGCCCTCAAGGCCACGAAGGTGCTTCCGTTCGATCATCAAGCTTGACCTATTGTTGACCTTTGTGTCCAGATTAAGAGCAACTTTTTGGCATCAATGAGCCACGAGTTACGAACCCCGTTCAGGTTTGGTTGTTTTCCTGGCCTGCCGTTGACAACTCATCGGTTTTGTTTAGCTCTTTTTACGGTCTTCTTGATCTACTGAGCGGAACTGAGCTGAATCCCGGCCAAAGCGAAATTGGTGAGATTCGAACCTACATTGCTACTCATCAAGATCACTTATGCATCTGCTATCAGTTCAAACGGCAAAACAATCCTGCGAGCTACTGTTGAAGGTATGCTTGTTCCTTGTTCTCAAGCAACGATCTTGACTTGCCGTAGATCATTGATTCTATCCTCGACTACAGCAAGCTCGAAGCCTCAGGTTAGCTGCTTATTCCACTCTGCGGACAACCAATGACATGAAGCTCTACTATCAGCCCTGAAGCTTGAACCGTGCGGATTTTTGGTGGAAGTAAGTTTCGATGTCACTTTTTCACCTGGGTTGCTGACTCATAAGTGTAGAACATTATAGCGGTAAGCCGACACCGGATCATAGTGTGGTCTGGCATTTATTCTTTTAGGATTGTATGGAATTGTTGCTTCCCGTAGCAGCAAAAAAACTGGACCTCTCTTTCAATATCGAGCCCGATGTACCGCCATGTAAGCCTATTCGAATGTCCAGTAGCTCATCGTTAATGTTTTCAGGGGTTTATGCCGACGATGCCCGCATCCGCCAAGGTAATGAACGGTGCTTGCTTACTGGCTACGATCAAGTACTCAATATTCTTTTCAGTGCTCATGAACCTAATTGGCAATGCCGTCAAGTTCACGGAAAAGGGTTATGTCCAAGTATCCTGCTCGGTTGCGAACCCTGCATCCGCGTCCTCTTCTGATGAAGTAAATCTTAAATTTGTTATCCAGTAAGGGTGCGATTCTGTCTGCATTGTTTCCCTTACTGACGATATATCAGGGATAGCGGTATAGGACTCTCGCCAAGCGACGTCGAACTGCTGTTTGTACCTTTCCAGCAGGCCGACAATTCTTCGACTCGGCGTTTCGGCGGTACCGGTTTAGGCCTGTCCATTTCGAGACAACTGGTCAAACTTATGAATGGTGCTATTGGGGTACAGTCAGAACTGCATGCAGGTTCAATGTTCTGGTTCACAATTCCCGTCAAAATCTTCCATTCGGAAGAGTCGAAACGGGTACGTTTTGTTTTCCTTCATATGTTCTCCGCATCTCATGACACTGTTCAGTCTTTATTGGACATCCAAAACCTCAGGGCGAGTTTGCAGCAGCCTCAAATTCTTGTTTGCTCGGGGTCCACTGTTACATTAGCTTTGCTGAAAACCTTCTTTACTGGTTTTACCGTGACGCTCATATCAAACATGCAAGACGCAGAAATGTTTCTTCGAAGCTTTAGCAACCTCCATGCACCGCTTGATTTCATCATTCTGGATGATCAGTCGGACGAGCACGCTAGTGAACTTGCACATTTTCTGCGTTCGCTTCATGTCAACGCTTTGCAAGACACAAAAATCATTCACCTGTACACTCCTACAACAAACTTATCTCGACAGTCAATTTTCGGAACCAGCACTCCAGGTGTTGTTAAAATGACAAAACCACCCCGCCAAGCCAGACTCCTGCAGACGCTTGCTGGCTTGAAGAACCTTCCCAATGCTATTCCGAGTGTTCCGCCCACCGAAGTTTCTAAAGCTGTGCAGAACGTCGCCGCGGCACAACGTACTCTGTATGGCAACGTCCTCATCGCGGAAGGTGAGTGGGCATTCCTTGGGATTGATGTATCAACTGAAGACCCGCTTAGACAACCCTATCGCGCAGCAACTCCTCGTCAAGCAACTGCAACGGTATCAACTCAACGTCACAGCAACATCTAATGGAAACGAAGCCATTTCAGGTAGATTCAATTTGATTCTGTCTCTGTCTATATTGAGCGAGCTTTTTTACAGAATGGGAATCACGGGATCCTGGATATTTCACAGTAGCGCTCTTTGATCATCGCAAGTAGAGTCTTGTGTACGGCTCACTGTTGCATTGACCGTTCTCTTTCAGATATGCCTATATGCGACGGTGTGGAGGCGGCCAAGCGGATACGGATGCTAGAGAACAAGCGGAAGTGTCCCGTCATGCTACCAAGTAAGATATAATATCTTTCATTACGACCTCGTCTTCTTAATCCACCCCCAGTTGTGGCGTTGAGTGCCGATTGCCAGGAATCGACGAAGCAGCTGTGTTTGAGTGCAGGCATGAACGCATTCTTTAGTAAACCACTGAAGAAGGGTAAGTTAATTTGGTTGTCCTTGATGAGTAACTCAATATTGCCTCGGCAGCGGATCTAATATCATTATTATCGATGTTTGGGCCATCACAACCAGTGACATAGAAGGCGGGGACCATTTATTTCGTCATATAATACTATATCCGCATCTGCTTTGAACATACGCATTCATCTTGCATACCTGTCTGTACACGTAGCTATCACGAACCATGCAACTGCTAATCGCAACTCTTCTCTTGGAAAGGTGGTTGAAGAGAAATTATGAATGTCCAAATCGATAATACAATACATCGTCGTGCATGTATAGTCTTAGCTCATTTTCTATTATACACGCCTACAAATATCGTTCAGAAGAGGTATAATCGTTACCGCCCGTGACCATACTGGGCGGGATATTGCATTGCACCAAACCCGCCTTGTGTCAAGGTTACTTGGTTCTGTACATGCGGTGCTTGTTGTTGTGCATGGACGGGTATTGCTGTAGCACTGTGCTGACCAAAGATGGGGATGTTCTGCGCCTGCCTCTGGTACGCCTGAGCAGTGATCTGTTGTTGCATCTGCTGTTGTTGGTGCTGGGGAGGCGCAAGGCCGTGAGGATGAGGGAAGTTGAATGAGGGGGGTGGCATAGAGCCGGGAGGAGCACCCATAGGGAAAGGAGAAGCCGTTGCTGTGGAAGTGAAGTAAGGGTGGGAAAGCGCCTCGGCTGCTGATATGCGTTCAGACGGGTCGAACTTCAAGAGGCGCTCGAGAAGGTCGAGGGCTAGACGTTACACATCAATATCATAATACGGCAGATAGCGAAAAGCCATACCATGAGGCGATGCTTTGGGAATGACCTGCTGTAAATTCATCTTCGGATACCGAGGAAATTGTTTGTTGGCAATATCGGGCTGAGTGTGCGTCAGCAAGGATACCGCACCCAGAGTATGTGACGTACTGCGTCTTTGAATATGGTCTTAATCTGCTGTTCTGACGGGGTGCCAATAACCCGTATGATATGCAAAAGTTGGTCCTGATTGTCTCTACCTCGAAACAAAGGAACACCAGATATCATTTCGGCAAAGATGCAGCCGCAAGACCACACATCGATGGATGTGCTGTATGTCCGTGAGCCGAGGAGTACATCAGGAGCTCTGTACCAGAGGGTGACAACCTGCAAACTTCAGCAAAGTTGCCGGGGAAGCCAAAGACAACGCACTTCGTTTGAAAACGTATTAACTGGAACACCAAACGCCCGCGCCAATCCAAAATCACCAAGCTTCAGCTCCCCTTTTCGATTGATCAAGAGATTTTGCGGCTTAAGATCACGATGAAGGACCTGGTTCTCGTGACAAAACGCGGTCCCCTTCAAAAGCTGGTACATGAAACTCCGCACGGTATTTGGATCAAGCGCGCCCCGATCGCCATTCTTGTCCATGTACTTCTTCAGGTCCTGTTCGCAGTACTCGAAAATGAGAACGAGTTTCGTCTCAGTGTGGATAACATCATGGAGGCGGACGATGTTGACATGCTTGAGCTCCTTCATGAGCGAGATTTCTCGGATGGCGGTCGATGGGGTTCCTTCTTCAGCATCGAGGTGGATTTCCTTGAGTGCTACAATCTCATTGGTGGTTCTCGATCGACCCTGGGCAGGATTGTAATGTATGGACCAGAAATGATGGCGGAGTCATACCTTGTATACTGTGGCGTAAGTGCCTTCTCCTGTGGTACGTATCAGCGGCAAACAAGAGAGATGTAGCGGCATTACTCGCCTAGTTTCTCAAGCTACAAGAAGGGAATTAAGTGTCTAGCTCACGGTTGGCAGAAAAGCTGTAACACACCTGTATGTAATTCATAGGAACTGGCCCAGCGAAATTATGGGAGATAGAGAGAAGAAATACAAAGCCTGAAGAGCGAGGTGTGCTAAAAGTACAAAGAGAGGAAGAGTGATGGTGGTGGTAACAGAGAGAGCTATGCCAGATGGATTACGGCGCTCATCTCGTTTCGAATCCGACTATCCAAATCAGGATGCTTCGAGCACGTGGTCAACGCCAAAAAAAATTCTCGACTCGACAACTTCTGCATGGCGTCTCCAGAAAAATCAAAAAAGTCCAAGTCGAAACCGCCTCGCGGTCGTCCAACCGCCAACTCTGCCATTTCTCAACCTGCGGTGCAGGATGCCACCACCACTACTGCCCTTCCTGCTTTCTCTCCCAACGGAAATCTTTTCGCCTACCTCTCCCTGGCTGTTGACAAGCATCGTTTACGCGTTTATAACACTGCTACAGGCCAGTCCGTTGCAGAGCATCTTTTCGAGGCAACCAGGGCTACTGCGCTGGTATGGGCACAGCTGAAATTGTCCGACACAGACAAGCCAAACGGCACGGACCAACCACCCAGCAAAAAGAAGCGGAAGAAAGGCGTGGATACGGTACAGGTAAAGATGGTAGAGGTCGTCATCCTGGGTCTCTCTGACGGTACTTTGGTTCTCTTCTCTCCCACTCACGGCCGGGTTATACGAACCCTCTCCGATTCTCAAAGTACAGTTGCTATATTATCAGCAATTGCCGTAGAGAACGCGGACAATACCTCTAACATATGGACTTCGAGTGTCGACGGGTTTGTACGGAAGTGGGATTTACAAACCAACGGTGTGCTTGGTTCATGGAAATCGGGCGACCGAGTACCCTACTCAGCCATGGCTCTTCGACCATCCGGTAAAGAAAATGAACAGCAGATCCTCGTTGCAAACCACTCCCTTCGACTGTTATCTTTTGATGACGTTGATTCACAAAAACCCAATCAGCTAGCATCCTTCTCAGGGCATGCTTCAGCCGTCAAAGCCGTACAGTGGGATGCTTCTCAAACGCGATCTGACCGTTTCATTTCTATGGCAGAAGCAGATAGAGTAGTATCGGTATGGGCCGTACCTACAGGAGACGCAACGGAGGGAAAGCTCGCTGCTTCAATACAACTCGACTCTGATGCCAGAGCCATTTCTCTTCTTCACGTCGCTGCTTCTCTCAACCAGGTTCTCTTGACGCTTGCCGCATCCGGGAGAATATCTGTTTTCCCCATCCCGACCGAATTGTCGCCTCCTACCAACTCTTCTCACAAAGTGTCGACACTACTTCCACGCTCCACACTCGCAGTACCCTCTGCCAAAAACTCATCCGGTGCCCAGCTTTTGGCGGCATCGTTTGTTCAAGGACATCCTGGTCAAATCCGCATAGCAAGAGTTGTGGGTGGTGTGCGACCAGTGTTTGACCTTGTTGTACGTGTTAAATTTTCTTCTACCCGTACTTGATAATTAACTCTTTACATGCAGTCATATTTGGATGATTCTGGCGCATTCATTAAAGATGTTTCAATTGGCGACGTTTCCGCCAGCCTCGTTACTGAAACAGCCATGGTTCGCAACATTTGTATGCCGTATTATTTTTGCTGATTTTCATACCTCATAGATGGAACCAAGCAGGCGATACAATGAGTCGTCTTCAATGGCGGTTGGCTCTGGGGTTGCACTTGGGCATGATCCGGACCTGGATGACTTGGCCTTTGAGCATCCCGAAGGCGAACTGGATGTTGACCTTGCTGAGCTCAGTCTCGGTCAACGATTAACAGCACTCTCCGGTGCCAATGTCCGACCTGAGGGTAGTGACGATGAAGAAGCCTCTTCTTCCAAGCGCCGTAAACCCTCAGGGAAAAAGGTACAAAATGATATATCCGTTGTCCCAGCTGCTTCCTTAACGCGGACGTTACTCCAAGCTTTACACTCGTCAGATTCAAAGCTTATGGAGACATGTCTGGCACATTCCGATCCTGTCTTGATACGTAATACAGTGAAGGCTCTACCACCTCAGTTGGCTGTTCCGTTGTTGACGGCCTTGCATGGAACGACTAGGGAGAGGTGCAAGGGCGAGCAACATGAAAGGTGGCGGAGGTGGTGCAAGCTCCCAACGCGGTACAACTCTAATTGCGTGGGTGAAAACTGTGCTGGCCGTGCATAGCGGACATTTGATGACAGTAGGTTATCTCAATTGAATCGCTTATGTCGTGGCCGCCCTAACCTATTGCTTTAGATACCTGATCTCGTGGCACGGCTTTCTGGTCTTCATGCTACACTCACTGCTCGGATAGCGCTACAGGAGAGCTTGTTGTCCCTAAGCGGGCGACTAGACATGGTCCTATCTCAGATCGAGATGCGTTCATCTGTAGCGCCTGCTCCTCTTGTCCCTAAGAAGAAAGCAGTCAAGGACAAGGACGTTAAAAGATATGTCGAGGGTGAAAGCGAAGATGAAGAAGAGGAGATGGATATAGAAATCGAAGTTGACAGTGATGACGATGCTACTAGTATTGAGGATGTGGAGTTGGGGGGTAGTAGTGATGAATCGGAAGAAGAGGAAGAAGCTGAAGACACTGGGGATGATGAAGAAGACGAGGACGAGGATGCCCTTGTAGTTAACGGATTCATCGATGATGAGGCAGAGGAATATAGCGACGAGGAATCAGACAGTGAATAGTTATGTGTGTATCTACTTTGGCAATTCCTCACGCTTCTTCGATGCTCTTGAAAGATTCCCCTTCCGCGGTGAAGAAGCTTCGGCTTTCTGGTTACGAGATCGAGTCTAATAAGACGGTGTTAGCATCATTCACATTACGACGAATATAGCATACCAAACGTTTCGTTGGAGGCTCTTCAGACTCTGATTCTGTTAAGGGGGGCAAGTCGCTGTCATCCTCCACCTTCGTTTTCTGGATAGATAAAAAGGTGAACACATCACAAGTGACGCAAGGGCATGCACGAACTTTTTCCCGTCTTTGGGCTCTCTTCCTGCTTGTCGCAAGTCCAGAAGGAACATTCTGAAGTTCAAGCACAAATGCGGAAGTGCGACCACCTACCGTTATCCATTTGATTGTGGCAGGTTCACCAGACGGCTATTTGGAGCCAATGATAAACATGATTGTATTTGCAACATAGGAGTTCTAGGCCTACCAGTGCCAAATTATGAGAAACTTTCTTGCCTTTACCCTGCGACACAAACTAACTGTTAGCATCAGCTTGTGACGATGCATAGGATGTCATCCTACCCAACGATGTTTAAAAAGCCAATTATCAGGAAATTTTGTGTCATCTGCGTTCGCTTCGACTGCTGTTTCACAAACATAAGACATCTTTTCACGCAGTGCCATCACTTGCTCCTTCGTCAAGGTGTTGCACCTTTGCTCTGGGTGGACGTGAGAATGATAAAGTATCTCATCTGGACGAAGCTGCGTCATTCGTGTATCAACGCAGCAGTTGCCTGTACATACCAGCTACCCAGTTACCAACGCCGGCGCTAAAGGATTGGTCCAGAAGCAGCGCTTTGATTGGGCAAGATCGTTTCACAACAAGCCTGAGGAATTCTTCCAGGGGTGGCATAGACAGAATTGGGTCGAATCCCAGCTCAGAGATTGGCGGTTCTTTTGTTGGCGAGGAACATAGACGGATTCGACCCAGCCTACGAGCATCTAGGAAAGCTAGCTCTATGACATCTGTCGGACTGGCATCAGACACGGTTTCTAGGTGTAGTATGAACTATATATATGAATGATCATGAGGACTCAATTGTGGCCGAGAACTATGCTGAAGCTATGCGCACTTTGACGAAACGGGGAGGCCAGTCTGTCGAAGCCGTCCTTGGTGTTTCTCTATAATATGTCGCCATTTGTCCTTTGACCTTGAGAGTACGATGGTGCCAAAGTCAACAAGTACGTCTACAGGGGCACAAAGCCTTGACTCACCTGCAGCATTCCTGTCATGCCAAAGTGCATGACGGGCATTCGACCTTCACCGCTCAATTCGAGATAGAAAACTTTTCCTAGTAGATTTACTGTTAAGTATCGCACACTGCTGAAGGGAGAGATGAACTTGGGCACCGTAACGTCCGACATTATCTATCGTTCTTCCAGTCAATTCACGAGCCTTGGTGTTGTTTTAAATATCAGTCAAAACCACATGCACATGGTAGATCAAAGCTCACGAATTCTGCGTGAGTAGTACCGGAGTATACGATGTCATCCTCGAATGATTCGACTCGGGCTATTTTCTTGCCCAGACCAACGGTCTTGAAAAGCTTGGATGCTCTTTCTACTTCTGATTTTGACTGATAATGTGATACAGGTGTGAAAGCAAATCCACTACGCACCTGGAAGTTCTGGCATAGCGTCTGGGGTGGCCTGGGGCGGAGTCGGTTTCGGAGTTGGCCGTAGTCTGACCGCGGTTCGGTGCAGAACCTCGTGAACCCGGTTCGAACCCGAACCGCACCTTCAGGTTCAGGTGCGGTGCAGGTTCAGGTTCGCTGTAGCTACGTGGGTGCAGGTTCGAGGTTCGAACAAGGCCAGATGGGTGCACCCGAACCTGAACCCCGAACCACTATACATTTTTAACTGCTCTTATTAGGACTTTTATACATATCTTTGAGATGCCTTTCTGTACTATTTATCATTTAGGTCTATTTCTGGTGCATCTTTTCTACTTTGCACCTCCTTTGGCCACGTTTGCGATGGAATTGAGTCATGGTTAGCGTTGGTGATGTCATACTCATTGATGAGTTCACTCATATCTGGCCTTAAATGACATTTATTGGGTGATATACTATAAGTTGAATAAATATACAGTATAATAGACATTGCTAGAACTATCCCGCCCTGCTGTACAGCATCCAGCCTCGACTTTCTGTCTGCTGCTGCATCGGGAGGTGCAAACCCGGTGCACCTTGAACCGCACCTGAACCCGCGGGTTCGGTCACATGATCGCACCGAACCGAACCTGCACCGAACCGAACCCCGGTCAGTCTAGTTGGCCGTCGACGGTCGACGCGTCTCGGTAGCACCGTGGCGTCGCCAGTAAGTAATTGGGGTAATTGGAAAAGACCGGATCTATAACTTTTGTGGTTCTGGTTAAGTTCTGGTATCTATTTTACTCATAGAAAAGCCCAGCTACTCCTTCCCTTTCCGTCGAGAAAATGCACTTGACATAGCGATAATTTACCGTAATTATAGCTACCAATGTCAACGCCTACGATATGTAAGATGTCCTGTCGAATAAATAACTGCCGTCCTGCGATATAATATTAATAATGGGTGCTTCCCGGACAGCCACTTCGGGCCCAATGAAGCGGACCTCGGACTTGAGGATCTCCGCCGGCTAGTTACGGTTTTGATTGCTTTCCCAGGTTACCTTTCCTTTTGCCTCTCCACTCATTGTCGCTCCTCTGTGTAGGATAGACCCAGACGTTTTCGGTAGATAACTTTGGCATTGATATTCAAGTGTTCCAAGGTCGTCTAGCGCTGCCAGGGAGTTGAAAGCCCTTTCGGAGTACGTCCGTCGGTGTTCACCAGGTACGTCCAATCCTTCTGTCATTTGTTTTACCATTGTTTCCATCAACCAATGCATTTGCTAGTTACTAGAGAGATGAGTGCAAACACATACCCCTCACCAGCATCGTCGGCAACACAGTCCAATGTTGAGCCGGCGCTAGTGGCGCAACCTCCAGCAACCACGTCTCGAGCGCCAGATCATTATCAAACGCAGTCAAACCTTCAGCACGCATCTACGGCATTGCAAGCAGCATACCGCCGAATCCGACAAGTGAGGAGAAGCCTACTGGAGCTGTCGGACGCCATTCCCACTCGCGATTGGGAAAACAGAGTCGAAGGCGACTCTGAACTGAGGCCCAGACACGATGCTATCATGCTTACAGGCTCCATGTTCGATGATTCCGGCGAATCCTCAGATGAGCCCTTTGAAGTCGACAGACTTCGAGACGCCTTGCCTGCGATGGAGGGTCGGGACATTGGGCGACAATCTGAACCAGCGCGGTCAAACCTGTATTTTGATTTTGTTCGCGAAAATGACATACCAGACGTCCCTTCCCGTTATAGTCGTCTTCCCCTCGCGCCGCTGGGCTCCATTTCAGAGAGCACGACTCCGCCACCGGCACCGGCACCTCCTCCGCTCATCCTGAATTCGCCTATCAGCCCTCCTCGTTTGCCACGAAGGTCATTGCTTGAATCGGGCCTGCTACGTCGTCGGGAACTCAGTGACGACCCTAGTACAACCACTGGCCGTCGTGTTGCGGCTCTTGAAGCGGCAGGTTCAAGTAACTATGCCGATTCACCCGTTGCGATATCAGCGTCCGACGAGTCTTTGTCATTACCTCTTTCTGCCGAGCGTGATTTTGAACATTTACGTTCAATTGTGCGCCAGCGTCGTTCTGATCCGGGTGTATCGGCCAGAGTAGACTTGCTACTTGAAAATATCCGTCGGACAAATGGCGACCGACCTACTCGGAGCTTGGACACACCTAACGCAAGAAATGGAAGCCAGAATACATCAAACCCCACTCCGAGAACCTCTTATGGCTCTCGTAGGTTTAGATATTCACGACCAACATCTATGCAGTCCCCAGTGTCTCCCTCCTCAGACAGATTATCGTTGTTATCAAACTTCTCCATCCAAAATCTGCCGACTCCAACGTCTTCCATTCTCACACATCCGCCCATTCTATTCGACGAGCCCTTAAGTTATGTCCAACCATCAGATTCCAACTCCCAGTCACGTAATGTATTGGATCGAGATGGGATGGAGGACCAGGACAGAAGAGGATACTACATTAGTCGACGACTCAATTCAGAAGGACAAGAACATGTACACAATGTTCAGGTTGATTGGTCCGATGATGCCATGGCTTGGTTGATGCCCACAAGAGATCGGCTTCAGCAGGATCAATCGGCACAAAGTCGGATTCATACCCGTCGACCTAGGGATGGTACTATCATTGGTCCAAGGATGACAACGTCTCCCCCACCGGAACCTACAACTCATCGGCGTCATTGGGGTGAGCCAACCACTTGACTATCTCTATTCAAGCACTAACTTGCCTTTCAAGCGCGCCTTGATGCAGATGGTAATGAGATTCCTTATGACGAGGAAGAGGAGATCGAGCGTAATCGTCTCCACCAACGCCTTCGAACACACGAACGTCGTTTGACGACACAGCCAATCATCGAGCCTTCTTCACAACGACTATCTGATCTGATTCCCGTTACTCAGACGTCCATTTATGCCGACGAGGATGCCACTATCTATCGACGGCCTCGTGTCAGGCTTGGTCGTCTAGAAGGTGGCGATCCTTTTGAATATAATCGGACATCTCTAGACCTTTCGCCTGGCCAATACGATTATCTCTATCCTAGCCGGCATACCGCGCCTTCGAATGAGGGTCCGGAGTATTATGGTTCAGATGTCCCGTTCTATGTCGACCCTTTACCCATGCCTCTATCGGAAATGGTTTCGTCTCCGTCGTTGCGACGAAAGAAGAGCGCCGTTCGAGTTCATAAGAACGCCAGCCTTGCAGGGAGATAACATTGCATGACCTGTTTCCCTCCTGACACCTCTAACTTATTTACTCAGACTGTTCTTTCTCGGTACATATGCATCATGTACACATTCTTTCGTTGGAAACATTGAATCCGTTCCGTTCATTAAGCTTAGTTTCATTTGCAGTTACGGTGTTTTCTTCTTCCATTCAATCGACTTCGCATATACTTACTTCCTATCATCATTGGTTACTGTTACATGTGTAAGGTTTGAGCATTGTATTCCAATGATCATACATTTTCTTCATTTGCCTGAGGTGCCTGAGTCGCCTTGAGGTCTCTAGGCAAGGAAGGAAAGGCAAGGCAGGCAAGCCTTGAGTCACGCGCCCTACTGTCCCTACTGTCGACCGCAGCGGGCCGTCCACTCCGATCACTGTTTTTTCATTGCTTCATGGAGGTATGATAGAGTTCTCTGAAAGGATTACTCACAGCACTCAAGTTAGGTGGTAAACACGCGGTCGGCCCTATTGTCAAACTTTGAAGTACTATCTTTGTTACGCGAACTCGAGAACGACCATCTTGCACGCACGAAAACTGCCTTGCGAATAAAAAAGGAGGAAGAAGCTGCTGGTGTTGTTTCTTCGATCGTACCAGGGGAGAAACACCCAAGTAATGTTGAAGTCATTCATAATCTGCGGACAATCGAAGTTGAGGTGCGCTTGGACGGCCTTTTCCCCCCTGCGTTCCCTCTGACTGTATTTCCAGGCAATCCAGTACCTATCTGCAGAATATCAGCCCACCAAGTCCCAGACGGAGCAAGGCATCACGCGGGTTGTAAAGGACCTCGATAAGTACTCCTTGACGAAAGCAGAGAAATTGCAGGTGGTAAATCTCGCTCCCACTTTACCCGTGGAGCTCTACGTGGTGTGTTCTCAAGATTTTCTGTACGATGCTTCTGTATTGAATCTGTCTCCTCAAAGATTGTAGAAGACCTCGAGGATCGGTTAGGAGAATCCATGGAAGAAATCCTTGCGAACGTTCAGTCTTCGTTATCTTCCTCGGCGAGCACGACGACGGAAATGAATTCATATCCATCTACTGTCCATGAGGAGTTTGAGCCAGCAAACGAGGAAGACACGTCGTTCTGGGATGCTGAAGGCGACGTCGATACTGAGATACAGTTTGATGATACGGGAGAAGGTGCTGGAGTCGAGGGCGATCTTGATGTCGAAGACGACTAAGTGAGAGCATATTTCTCTTGTATCTTGTCCCTTCATATGTATCAGTTAGACAAGCATCTGTCCCATTTCCTCCATAATATGTAATACAGCGCTGTTATAACACAGGACCTTGCATCAAGCAAGAGGAAAGTACAGCAAGCGCGTCATTCACCGATAATAAGCCGTACATTGCATACTTCTAAAATCATAAAAATAGAGGGGGAGCCCAAAAATCCACCGACCCAAGGAAAAAAGGGCTACGCAACGACCGCCATTCTCCTGACCTTGAACCAATTGCGAAACTCTCGTGCACTACTTTTTATGCTGCCGGATATGCTTCTCAGACTCTTGGCACTGAGAACGCTCTTCCCGCCGCTGCTCCTGGCACTCCGGAAGCTTTCATACGAAGGCGCGCTTCGCAAGTGAGAAATCGATGCGGCCCTGGTTAATGTCGCGGGCGGCGAAGGTATAGTAGATACCGAAGGTGGAGATCCCAGCACAAAAGGACCAGAAATCGAGGGACGAGCTTTGATGGACCGTGAAGACGCCGACGAAGAACTACGCTTCAGACTGACTAGCCGCCTCAGGGACCCTGTCTCGTCTTTCCTTTCTTCGAGGCATCCATGATCCGTTACGGACTCAGACTCTGTGCCTTCAGCATCATCGTCCTCTTGGTCAAACCCAAGAATCCTCCCCAACATAGGTGAGTATGCTCCTCCCTCCTCGGTCTCCGATTCCGTCTCGTCTGCATCACTGTTCTCGTCCGGTGTCGCCCAGTCCCAATTTAATTCCGAATGACAGATACTAGCATAGTGAACAGTAGGCATGTCCACAAACTTGACTGATTTATTGCTACTTCCGCTCCGTTTTCGACTCTGATGTGGTCGCGAGACCATGACCGATGTCGAGTGTTTATCGGTGGACGTGGAAGATGAGCTCGTCGTCAGGATAGATCTCGGAGGGTATGGGTTTTGCATCATATCCAAAGGTGATGAAGAATATAAAGACGTGGGAGTTATGGGCGTGGGTGGGCGTGACGAGGATGATGTAGATATCGTTGACGAGGACGCTGACCGGCTTTGCAACGGCTCTGTTGCGGTAGTGTGATGAGACCCAGAGGACAACTTGGATGAAAGCGGGGATGATGGACGAGAATCAGAGTTGTCCCACTGGGGGTAGCCGTTGTTGCTGGTCACAAGCGCGTCGTCCTCAGATATACGAGAACGTAAGTGGTGCGGAGACCAGAAAGAGGAAGGCGGGGAGGGAGGCGAAAATCTGGTGTCCCTGTTCGAAGCTCGATAATTTGAATGACAGCCGGAAGGGAGCCTGTGTTCTAGACAAGGCCCGGGACGTCCGGATGTAGGGGACGGAAGAGGCGAATGCGGTCGAGGGTTAACGTTAATACGCGATTGAAATTTCGGAGAATCAGATGAAGACTTCGGGCTACGGTATATCCATTCTCGATGTTTCGATGCCTGCTTCCGTGGGGGCGTTGAATTGACATTTGGAAATAAGTCAACTTCAATCGGTCTGTTAGCAAGGAGAAGAGCGTGAGTCGTACGTCCGTTTCTTGGCACCTTCGTTCGCGAAGACGCGGGAGAACCGGCCCTGAGGTATGGAGAAGATGACGAGGCAGCCGCAAGAGGTGTGGAAAGACTTGGTGGCGCCTGTCCACAGGTATGTCAAACTATGAATTTTGATGGATTCCAAACTTACAACCGCATATTCCAGACTAGAACAGTCTGGATCTGCTGCTTGATAAGCATCTTCGTTAAGTTTCGGGATCGCTTTGCCTCTGCTGCACTTGGTCGATCTCTGGTAATTACGACGCGGCATACCCCTTGCTCTTAGCAGGGTAAGGGAATCGTTGATGCCAACGGGAGCCGGTGGCGGTGAACGGGACCGCTTGGATGGCTGTATTGACACACTCAATAACGGAACGAGGAAAAAGAGGTATCCTTACGATAGGGATTGGGGAGGTAGGACTGGGTAAAGTGTCTTGGGTAAAAGTAGAACAGGCAGCAAGCCATCTAATTTCGTCGCTGGTAATGGAACTTCGCGAGTTGTTGTCCTATTAACGGTAAGGGTCAGTGGGACACATCGACCACCACATAGCCGGATACCCCGCACCTTGAACATGAACGCAATGTTCGGTGACCGGAGCGAAAGAAAGAGAGCGGCGTAAAACAAACAGTGAACGAAGGAAGTTGGCTCACAGACAGGTGCGACAGCAATGCTGAAGAGAGGGACAAAGGGTCGATATATAAGTAGACATACCTAAACCTTGCGATTTACACGTGTGCAAGGGTAATAGAACCTCGCGTATGGAGTAAAGAGCGAGGCGATTAGATGGATCAGACGCATGTCGAACACGATGCCAAATAGGAAGTAAAGGGTGTATAAGATGTCTATATCATGTGTACTTTGAGGAGTCATACACCGCGGGGAAAAAAAGGAGGACGACTAGGAATATTCTCAGCCGTAGATGCAGCGATGCACCGTGAGGTAAATGCCTACAGAATCCGCACCATTACAGTCTGGGACGTTCGGCATGGAGTCCACTCCAGATGCCCCTGGTGGCTTCCGTCGAGCTTTCCACCGGTTTCTTCAGGGCTCTGATCTTGGCGCCCGATGAATCGAGGAGAAGCTCTACTTTTTTTTCAATGCCGGTGACTTCGAAGCCATTCAGCGGGATGACTTTGTCGCGATTGTTGACTGCGAGTATGATCACGGAGAGAATCTCGGAAAAAGAACATAACATACCGTAGTACCCACGAACAATGGGCTCCTTGTAAGTGCGTTGCCTGACCACGACCTCTACATGGGGGTTGGCGCACGCCAAAGATTCAAGGTGATTGAGAATGTATGTGCGAGTATTTGCAGAGGAAGGCCATTTGTCACAGTACTCGAAGACAAGCTTCCGAATTTGTGGGAGAAATATTCCATGGCCATTGGCAGGGTACGACCTCAACTGTCCCCGGAGGAGCACGGCGACCATGGTGGACGACGAGGGCGACGGGCGCAATGGTGGGCTCGATGTTGCGGGTGAGTGTCGGAGTTTGAATAGGTATAGTCGGAGTTTTGATAGATTGAGACACCGGTTCTCCTTAGCACGTACCAGCTGGGAAATCCAAAAACATCAAGACGCGACGCGCGCGTACATGGCTCGCGCTACTCGATCCTCTGCTTCCACCGACAGGCTCGACGACGCCGCAACTACCACCCAACTATCTGCCACATCATCGGCTGCCGTTCTTAAGAAACGAAAACGTCGCTCAAATTCACCAGAAAATGACGCCCAACCAGTGGCCAAACAATCTCGGACCGAGCTTTCTGAAAAAGAACAGATGCCTTTGCCATCACCGCTATCCCTCAAAGATGTTGGAGAGGTGCCTCTTGGGTCGGAGGATGCTGCCAAGATTCTCGATGTCTTGAAAATGTTTGTTTTCTTTCTACTCATGAAGCCATGGAGCTCACTGTCGTCAATGTGCAGGACCGATACACAGGGCTTGCTCGACCGCCTCTTTCCTCTTCCGAACGATCCTTCATCTTCTTCAAATCCTTCATATTCGCTCAGATTCTTGCTACAGAATTCGCCACATCATCCCCTGTCTCTTCTCCGAGTGTGTTGCCAGTCCTCCTCAGTTTTTGTTTCTGCTCACACACTTTATAGTCGGCTGTACACAACCTATTTCCTATCTCCTCCAAGTCTCGAGCACTACCATCTTCCCCTGCATCGCGGCAGATTCAGTTCTGTAATCTCGCCCTCTCTCTCCTGGATGAAGCTTCCACCCGTTCCCTGCAATTTCCGTTGGAGGCTGACTCCATTTTCCCAGCAGATGCAGAATCACTACATGACGAGTTACCTGCAACGTCAGCCTCTGTTAACCAACCCTCGCGCAAGTATGCACTTATACAGCATCTTCCTCAAGGCGACTATTGGTCTTCTCTGAATTCGACTTTACCCACTCCGTCCTCTGGGGATACTCGCGAGCTGAAGGATCTACCCACTGGATATGCAGAGCTGGTGTCCATATTTCCTTACCAATACCCCCTTACCCGTACAACACCGCCAAGTCTTGGTTCATATCACAAAAAAGTGATACCATCACAAAAGCAGAAGATGCCTATGCAGAGACGTGCCACTAAAGGCAACTTTCTTGACTACGGCGTCTGGGGAAGCTTCGCGCCTACATTTGAGCTTGAGTATGCCGAGATTGGCAGACATCAGCTTGGTCAAGTTTATTATGGCCAAGAAATGAGGAGGAAGGCCGCTGAAGAAAGGCGAAATAAGCTGCTTCTAGCTGTTAAGAGAATGCACCAAGAGGATCACGCCATGGATGAAGTGGAAAAGATCAAGGAGAGTGGATCGGTCGCGGTTGATGTGGAGAGTGAACTCAAGGATATTCTCCCTCCGGAAGAAGTGGAGAATGTCAAAGCTGCCCTGAACAGCTTGGAAATGCAAAGTTCGGTGGAGGAGCTTCTAGAGCGAAACCGGAAGGCTTTGAATCGGCTCGAAGAACTCCAGCTCCTGCGACTTCAGAAAGAGGATGGAGGTGTGAGTGTTGCCGAAGAAGGATCGGAAGAATGGGAAACAGGTCCGCATCAGGTTCTGATCTTTCTGACTTCATTTTATTTAACGTTTCGTTTAGCGCAAAGTATCTTGGATTCTCTGACTGTTTTAGCATCACTACGACCGCGCGCTTCTGACTGCGAACCTTCTACTCTCATGCCCACCGCAGAAGTCCTTCATTCACTTCAGCGTACCTTGCCTTTGACAGACCCTGCCGGCTGGAATGGAACCCTTCCTGCGGCACAAGCCGTTGCCCTTCGTGACGATTCGACAATCAAATACCGAGCAGGAGCTACCGCTTCAGTACCGGCAATAACGACATCGGCAGCACCAGCACCAGCAACAGCAACAGCAACAGCAACAGCAGCTACTGTTACACCATCCACGTCATTTTCCGGTTTCAACTATCAGTACGCCGCACCCCAGCAAGGTCAGTACCGTGCACCTGGTACAACCGCCTACACCGCTACATATCGACCGGGTTCCGCAACACCTTATTATCCATCCTCGCAATACCAGCAGCCGGCACAAGGAGGTCAGAACGCATATTATAGCGCACAGGCTTATGCTGCTATACAAGCTACTGGTCACCAGCCATATGCCTACACAGGCTGGTTCTCGAGCTTTCAACCGAATACAGGAGGAACCACTTCTGGAAGAGGCACGCCGCAACCGGCCACAAGTGCAGCAGCAATGCCTAGTACTTATGGATCATTTTTTGCCGCGACTCATACGGGTACTGCCGCTGCGACACCACCACCACGGACGCCCGCGGTGGCCAATACGGTCGTTGGTGCGAAACAGGCACAGTGGGCTGCTGGGTACGCACAACAAGCGCCGATGTTGCCGTTACATATGAGGACCGCACAGAATGGAGGGACATATCAGGCAAGCGCAGCTACTAGATGACCAGGCTGGAACTTGAGGCTCCCTGAGATGCTTCAAAGTTATGTATGTCGTGGTTTTAATAACTGCCGCTTCTGCCTTGATATATTTATATTTTCACTTGAAGAAGATAATTTTCGCTTCTTGACAGCACTCGTTTGACGAATAGAACCGAAATAACATACTGTACTTGCATTATACAAAATACGAATTACGCGCTGCTCCTAGACGTTACATTATAACACTATGAGTTATAGATTGAGACTGATAGTACAATGGAAGATGTTCGACGCCGCCTAGTTCCGCGTACAGCCAAGAAAAGGTGAATCAGACACCTCAGCGTCAAGTCTCTCTAGCACACAAAACCACCTCTTCGCTTCCTTGGAGTTAACGTCCTCAAGAAGAGGAAAGTGTAGCCCAAGCTAAGCGCCGACCGTCAAGATGGTATAGATAACGGCGGATCTAGGATGGACGAGAGTGCGTTGGGAAAAGAAGCGAGTTGGAAAAAAAACTGCTTTATAAAGGCCCTGATGGCCTGATGAATGATGTCATGTGTCAAACGCTTCGGTAAATACAACTGGGCAATCTAGTGAAGTGGGAAGTTACAAAAACTAACCAGGAACTGACTCTATTAGTACGTGTATAAAAGAATATGAAGCAAAAGGAACGAATATTATGGTACGAGAGTAGACCAATTAATCTTCCTTCCGGAGTCTCGCCTTGCCTGCTCATGGACATTCGGTGCCAAGTCACACAGATGCCGCATCGTAGGTCGTCCGTGAGGACAATTCCACGGTTGATCCATCGTGCCCATGTGGTGTATGATCTGAAAGCAATGGTCAGGCTGAAACGAAGCAAACGTCAAATGAGCACGCACAGTCGTCATCTGGCCTTTCGTGAGAGGCATCCCGACCATAACACTCTTGCGACAAGCTCGCATAGCAAATATTGCTCGTGCCTTAGAGCAGCGGACCATCGTCCCTGAAGGACGATCATGCATGAGGTGAATAAGTTCTTCGAGGTCTAGGAAGAACTTGTGTTAGGCACGAGCGGAGGCTCAGAAAGTGACTCACCTTTCATATTGAAAACGGTGCTCTTGCTCACAGGTTGCGCTATCAGACGAAGTTTTGAGTCACCCCCTACGTCTTCTACGTTTTCATATTGGTCGCCTCCCTCGACCTCGAACCCATTTTGCTTTAGTATGTCCAGATGCTCTAACGCGAGAAGTTCATCGGCCGCTGTGAGCTCTAGCGGTTGAGGCCTACGTCACAGTAATTATAAGCAGTAGCATTGTAGTAATAGAGGGGAAAGCCACCTAAACAACTTCTGCGATCTAATTTTCGTCGTCTCTTGAAGCGTTTCGAAGTTGTATTTTTCATCAGCAGCATGCTGATCCACGATGAAAAGGTCATCCATCCCATCTTCACCCTTCCGTCTCCGGGTCACAATGAATCCGAGATTAAACTGCCCCACTATGTCCATTTCGGAAAAGTCGGACTTGGATATGACGCGGGATAGAGCGGCCTCATCGTTGTTGTCGAACTCACCTTTCTTCGTTAAGGAAGATATCGAATCACGAGAGCAGTTCGAGGCCGCTTTCCATCGCTCGGCTACACCAGAAAGGTCAAATCGAAGTCCCATATCACCCTCTCCATCTTGTGATGTTCGAACAACTTCCGGGCGGGAGATGGGCCGGGACTCCTGTGAAGATGAAGGGGTCATCACTTCCATCGGAGCTATATCCTCATCGTCAGAGACGAGATCGATGGCTTGAGAGTCACTTGTAGTCATTATATCATTCGTCGTCTCGCCAATGTCTTTTACCCGTGCAATTGGTGTAACATCACCCTCATCGCCTTGACCCGCATCTGTAGCTTTAACATTGTCCTCGGAATCATCCACTGCGTCTTCTTCAACCTCCTCCGTGGCTTGTGTTACTACGCTTCCGCTTCGAGCAAATCCGACAAGCATGCTTCGGAAGGTCAACATAGCCTGTTTGCTCTTCTTTTCTTCCTCCTTCTTGGCCTCGACCGCCTTTGTTTTGAGCTTATTTTGATCGGTGGTCAATGATGCGGAGGGAACGCTCTTTACCGATCCAGGTTGATCGTCAGTGTTCTCTGAAATTTTACCAGCCCCTCGGGCCCATGATGCGAACAACGTGTTTATGACCACCTCTTTGTCTTGGCCTTTCCGACTTGTGACCGACGGCACCGCCAGGTATGGTACACTTTTCGAGGAAGGCGCTGAGGATGGTTCGACATCCAAAATGATTCTTTGCGGAGGTGCAATTTCGGTCGACGAGGGCCTGGAAACAGAAGAGGGACATCCGGATGGAGAAGTTTCCACGTCAGTCAACGAGAGTATACTCTGGCATTCCACCTCGCTATCCGCATTCATCTCATTCATAGCTGAGAAGGTAGGAGGCTGAGAATGAGAACTTGAGCTAAGAACTGAAGATGTTGTTTCGCTGATGCCGACATCTGGTGAGAAACCCTGTTCAGAAGTTACCGTTCGTGACCTTGTCCTGCGTCTCTCGATTTCGGTATCCTCTAGTGATATCGTCCTCCCTCGCTTTTTGGTGCTCAATAGGCCCTGCATTTCCGCAATAGACTCATGCCGTTGCGAGTTGCCTCTCTGCGCTAATGATCCGGTGTTAGATCGAATTTGTTGTGAGCTCCCGACCTCGTACGTAGAACTTCCAGATGTGAAGAATGTTTGTAGCTTTGACTACAGAAATATTAGACGGAACGGACAAACGGAGAGAGGAAATCACCTTCAGGCCTTCCAATATAGCGACTTCATTATGCAGGAAGAGTGTTCTCTTATCAGGGGTCACATTCACGTCATAGGTATCTTAGATTGAAAGTGAGTGATATCACATAGAACAGGTAGAACGCTAAGTATACCAGTGGGTATCTCGAAATCAGCCACAACAAAAGGAGCCTGGGAGGCGGTATTATGATTGGGGGTAAATGAGCGATAAACTTCATTGATCGTTTTCTGCATCTGGAAGAGAAAATAAGAGGAGGACAATGGCAAAGACGCATATATACTTTGGCCAATCCACAGGGACGTCCATTGACATAGAGGAACTGCCTGTCAGTGCTACTCCTGCCACACCCAGGGGCTGAGATTAGACCACGAATGTGGACTTCGACCTCGCTCGTCCTTGAATCAGTTTCCTTTGTTTTTCCATGTCTGCGAATCTGAACGCGGGGAATTGAATATGACACGTCTAAGTCTTGTACACCGTCAAGAGACTTGCTGCCCCAGAGAGCAATCACAGACGCTCGTAACGATGGTAAGCCTTGAGTTTGAATGGGAGTAGACTTCTGTCTAAAGTTCGCGTCAAAACGTTACCGCAATGTGCATAACATGAACGCCTACCCTTTATCTATTTGGTTACTGACGAGAAGTCTGACGCCATTCTGCTTTGCGCACGGAACTAATGCGTATGCCTGGAGGAGGGATAACGCTTTACCGTATTCTCGTTTGGCGTTTCGCTCGAATTCCTTTCGCCGAACTGGTAGTGGGGCAAAGAGATTGAGAAGTGTTATTGTCGTTCCGCGCTATAAAGAATGAATGGAGATGGTCGTTTAAGAGGAAAAATAGACACACCTGCCTCGCAGCCCTTTTCTTTGATTTGATTTTTCCAGTCTTATCAAGGTCAAGGATGACGCCTATAGGATCGTCCGCACGCGTCGTTACGGTCACACTCTCACACATCGCACACAAGGATGACACGGCCTCTCCACGAAAACCAAATGATGATACAGTTGAAAGCTCATCAAACGAAGAAAGTTTTGAGGTGTGGTGCTTTAGACCTGCAATATCGATGACACTCTGATATTGATGAAGAGGAGACATACTCACCAATACTCTCCCAGTCATCCTCTGCCACTCCGGATCCATTATCGATAACCTCCACACTCTTGATTCCATAATTTTTGAACTTGACCTCTGTGGATAAGAAATTAATGTCGCGTGACGGCAGAAGTGCCTGAAGTTAACCTATACTTCCTGCTCCAGCATCGAGACTGTTCTCTACAAGTTCTTTCACGGCTGTCTCGAGGGAGGTAACGACTTGGTTTGAGGTAATCTGGTGTATTGACGCGGTGGGAAGAGCGGTAATCGTTGGCATTGCCCTTGTGGGCTTTCCTGGGTGGTCCAGTGAATGAGCGCGACAAGCTTTGATGCCGAGACGGGTGCCGAGCCCCTCACGGTCATCCCCGATTCTTTCCGAAGAATGAGGAAACGACAGAGGGTTATAGAAAGCCGTAACTGGTCGTGAGTTCGTCGTAAACGCGGGTTCCAAGGGTAAGGAGCGTTTTCGTAGGCCTCTGCAGGCTCGTCAAGGCTAACTGGCATCGCCACGTCACCTTTAGGCTCCGCCTAGAAGCGCCGCTTCATCCGGGAGAGTGAGGCCTTTGCTCTGTCTCAGTTTTCGGTGCCAGAATTCTGGCGGAGGTCGAAAAACTGAGAGACATCGGGGCAGTTTGTCTCACTTGCACCCATTCTTCTCCCCGCAATCCAAGGTGAGCTGAGCTTCGCTCGCTCCCTCAGCTTTACACTCATTACAAACCCTTCATACCAGGTTGCACAGTAGGCTTTGCCTACTTATTTATCCTCTTACTCTACAAGCCTTTAATCAGCCCCCGTGTGCCTGGTGAGGCTCCGCCTCTTCCCTAGCTTTCAATCCGGTGATCTTAACTAGCCATCAGAAGTTTTCACCGTTTCGCTTTTTCGTTCATTTCTCCTTCGAAATCTAAATATCATTCATGCCGGACGAACGAAGCACTGATAATGTTGCTGCACTTGCTAAGAAATGTGAAGATCTTCTCAAAGGTTGCGTCAACGGAGATTTCGATGTCGAAGACTTTGCCCTCAAGCTTCGGGCTTTGGGGATCACTCCCGAGGTCGCGGCCGACTATGTCCAGCAACTGCAGCAGCGTCTCACACAAGCTGGTCCCAAAAGATCAGGAGACAATTGGCAAGACGACGACGATGAGGGCAATGGTGACGAAGATGACGCTGACACGCCAGAACGAGGGAGGACACCAGCAGGTCTCACCGCAGAACAAGTCGAAAATTTCCGGAGGGAACGAGAACAGAGGTTGGCCATGGAGGCAAAGGAGCGAGAGGCTAATAGACTGCGTGCGGTCGAAGACGCGGCCTGGGCAAGTCTGCATGCGAAGCTCCGCACACTCAAGACTGCAGGATCGCTGGCGAAGCCTGGCACAGATGCCACAAGCTTACTTGCCGGTCTTCTTGGTCTCGACACATTCTCTGCTCAGAAGTCAACTTCAATCTCTTCTACTGTTCTCGCGCAAGCACCGCACATTGCGACACTTGTCTCATCTGGCATCTCTGACCCACATATTGCGGAGACGTTCCGTCTCCGCCAACTCTATGCCACTGAGAAGTCTTTCGACAACCTTATCGCCTTCCTTCAGGCCCTTCCTCTCAAGGAGCCCATTGCTCGCCCATTCTGGCGTCTTATCATCCAGGACCACTACGTTGACTTCCCGAAGTTCTTCGCCTCCATGGATCGAGGCTACGACCACAATGAGGATGCTAAGGAATTATTTGCAGGTTTTGCGATCGTTAAAAAGGACACCTCATCTGCAAAACGACCAGTTACGTCCGAGGCGGACTGGTATCGTGTTTTTGACGCCTGGTCGAAGGGTGTTGTGTCCCTCTACCCTCATCGAGAGGCTGAGCTTAGCACTTATCGTGAGACTGTTGTCGAACTCTTTAGGGCTGTCCCGCATGACCCAGCAATTGCGATTCGCTTTGATGAAGATATTCGGTCACGCTATGCAAAACGCCCTTTCAGGATGGATCTCAAGAATGAGGTCCAGATCCCGTTGCTATCTCAGATCTTCCGCCCAGAGATTACGCAGCGCAATACGAAGCGCCCCTCCTCTTCCTCCTTCCCAAATCCGAAGCGTGCGGCAGTACCTTGCGAGAATTGGAACCTGGGGTATTGCACATTGGAGCCGTGCACGAATCGTCGTCGCCATGGCACCTGTAGTGAGTGTGGAGCTAACCACCGAGCAAAAGACAACAGCGATTGTGCCTCCCTCCTCCAGGCCCGCCGTCGTACAAGGTTTGGAAGAGGAACAGGTAGCATCGTAGGGTAGCAGCAGCAGCGGAAGGTCCTAAATCGCTGGCAGGGACGAAGCGTAAGCAAGATAATCAAATTGCGGGTCCTCGCTTCAAGCGTGGTTATATATGGTCCGAATCATCATCCTCTTCACCTATGCAGCCTGTTTTCCCCAGCGGCAGCCTCTACTGAGTCTGCATCTCCTCTACCATCACCCCCTGAACAGTTGCTTAACGATCCGCAACTATACAGTCTACCCTTGGCCGCTCTCAAAGATTATATACTTGTTGATACTCCCTTTAACGTTGACCGGCTTGAGAACATTCTCTCGCTACACCCTAATAAACCTTTTGTCGATTCAGTTATCAGAGGCCTTCGAGATGGCTTCTGGCCTCTTGACCTTGGAGAATGGGAGGAGTCTAGCAGGGATAACTCAGAAAACTATGCATCAGACCCTGCGGATCTTGCAGAGATTCGAGCATTTAGAGATCGCGAGGGTTGCTGCCGGCCGATGGTCCCCCTGCGCTACCGCTAATTTCCAACTCTTGCCCGGATGAAAGTCTCACCAATGTTCGGAGTGTGGCAAGAGGGAAAGCCAAGGGTGGTTACTGACCATACCCGGCCTCTGGTCTCAATGCTGGAATTCCTCCTGAAGAAGCTCATGTGAAATACGACGACATGCACCCTTTTGAGAAGCACTGCATAATGCACTGCATAATGCTCGGACAGCGTTATCCTGATGCAGACTTCATCCTTTACAAGAGTGACGTCGCAAAAGCCTTCCTGAATCTGCCAGCACATCCTCTCTGGCAAATCCGACAGGTTGTCATTGTCGACGGCCGGTATCACATTGTTCGACGACTAGTCTTCGGTAACCGGGCATCACCTCGCATCTGGTGCTCAGTGTCCGGTCTGCTTTGCTGGATCGGAATCTATAAGTTGAACATTCCGGACCTCCATGTTTATATGGATGATTTTTTCGGATGGGACTTCGCAAATAACCTCGTGTTCTATCGAGGGCCTGCTCCGCCCTAGCCGACAGGTTCAATTACTGATTTTCTGGGAGTTTATCTCCTGCCCCTTTGACGATCCGAAGCAGCTACATGGCCGAACATTGAAAATTATAGGATTCTGGGTCGATGCCAATAAAGGAAGCATCTCTTTGGATCAAACTTCCATCGACCATCTTGTCTCCGACATCGAGTCCTTCCTCGCAACACCCGGTCGTGCTCCTATACTCATAAAGTGGCAACGCATTGCTGGCTACCTCAATTGGGCTCTGAATGTCTTTCCTTGGGGGCATCCTGCCCTATCCGAGCTATATAGGAAGATGGCAGGAAAATCATTCAGATTTACGAAGATCTTTATCAACGCAAGGCAGTCCGTGAAGATCTGACATGGTTGTCGATGACGATTCCTGACGCAGTTGGCGTTCGTTTCGTTGACTCTACACATTGGATGGATAGTCAAGCCGAGATGATCATCTGGACTGATGCTGCTCTCAGGTTGGGGCTTTCCTTTGTGTTCGCTGGCAATGGCTTTGGTGTATCAACTCCACCCTCCACCTCCTGGTACCATTATCGACATCTTTTTCCTGGAGCTCATGGCTATCCTTGCCGCCATTCACTATGCCACCTCCTTCCTAACCACCCCGCCGGTTGCTTCTCTTCACCGATAGCCTGGACTCCCGTCGCGGCATTCAATTCCTTAGCGGTGGCACAATCTATGCATACATGCGCCCCTCCAGTCTGTTGCGTCCCTCATCCTGAAGTCAGGAATAGACATCCGAGTTCGGCATATTGAAGGCAAGAACATATCCGTGCTGAGCTTCTCTCTCGTCTTTTGTATACGAATACCATCTGAATTCCCTGCAGACCGCGTCCGCACGTTCACTCCACAAGGGAGCTTCTGCCGGCGCGATGGAGAGAGTGCTTTTAACTGCCCTGGGTTGAGCGTGCTCCACGCACAGCTCGCCCAGGCCCACTCGTTGTCATTTATTGACGAACGGGCTCTCTTCCTTCAGCTCCATGCTCTCGAATTGGCATCAATTAAAGGTTATGCTACGGTGCAAGGGACTATGCACGCTTTTGTATTTCCCACCATCTTCCCCTTGACCCAACACCCTTAAACGCTTAGCCGTTACAATCGCATACACGTCACAATTCATTGCCCTCCAGCCCGAAATATCTTTCAGGAGTCCGACACTTTCTTCGAGACATTTATCCTACTTTGACGACAGTCGACGTTCTCCCCTAGTACAAGCGACGATACGAGGATCAAAAAAGGTCCGGGCGGACCCCGTTCAGAGGAAGCTCCCCCTCCGCCAATCACATCTCGCTACTTTTCAACTCTTGGCTCAAAATGTCAGGTTCTTACGACGATCTCCTGTTCATCACTATTCTTTCATGTGGCTTCTATGGCTGTCATCGATCCGGAAGAACTGGTCTGGAATAATGATAAACAGCTCCAGGATTATCGCAAGGTGATCAAGCGCTCTTCACTTCTCTTTGACAATGGCCGCGTACAATATCAATCTGCCCTATCACAAATCAGACCCTTTCTATCACGGGTCTGATGTCTTATTCACGCACCAAGACGTGCTGACCCCGTTAAACTCCTATACGATTATGTGGTCTTACGGGACTCCCATCATGGCCCACGGTCTCCTCTGTTTTCTTGCGAGGATGGCTCTATCCCAACTCGCTCTTGGTTTGACAAAAAATTCTTCACATTTATGGGAAAAGATTTCGGTGGTCACTCATTGCGAGCGGGTGGAGCTACATTCTACGCATCGCTCGGACTGTCAGAGGCCATTATCCAGGCCTTGGGTCGGTGGTCTTCCAAGGCATGGACTCTATATGTGCGGGAACATCCTGCTATTCGTGCCGAATTTGAATTGGCAGCCTTACGACGTACTCAACCACCTGCCTCTCTGACCTTGCGGTTCGCTCATCACTTCTGAACCTCCACCACCCCCCACAACACTCATCCTCAGCATCCTTTCTTAGCCTACCGCTTCCCGCAATGTGATGGAGCTTGCGGATGCAAGCTCGGTATTTGGGCTATCCCCTTGATTGCTTGCGAAGAAAGCAGAGGTCGTCGTAAACGCGGGTTCCAAGGGTAAGGAGCGTTTTCGTAGGCCTCTGCAGGCTCGTCAAGGCTAACTGGCATCGCCACGTCACCTTTAGGCTCCGCTAGAAGCGCCGCTTCATCCGGGAGAGTGAGGCCTTTGCTCTGTCTCAGTTTTCGGTGCCAGAAATTCTGGCGGAGGTCGAAAAACTGAGAGACATCGGGGCAGTTGTCTCACTTGCACCCATTCTTCTCCCCGCAATCCAAGGTGAGCTGAGCTTCGCTCGCTCCCTCAGCTTTACACTCATTACAAACCCTTCATACCAGGTTGCACAGTAGGCTTTGCCTACTTATTTATCCTCTTACTCTACAAGCCTTTAATCAGCCCCCGTGTGCCTGGTGAGGCTCCGCCTCTTCCCTAGCTTTGCAAATCCGGTGATCTTAACTAGCCATCAGAAGTTTTCACCGTTTCGCTTTTTCGTTCACCCTCCCTCCACTCCCGGATCATGTTATTATAGTGTATTATAGTGTATCATTTAGTGTACTGTGTACGTCACCTACCGCTTCCCGCAATGTGATGGAGCTTGCGGATGCAAGCTCGGTATTTGGGCTATCCCCTTGATTGCTTGCGAAGAAAGCAGACTGTCTGGACAGGGGCTATACTCCGGGTTGGCTTAGCTAATTTGCGGTGATTGGCGAGCATGCGGCACGCTACGGCTGGAATGCCGGGTGGCTGAAAGTGATTGCCGCTGTGGCTGAAAAACTCTGTCTTTCCGACTTCCCCCTATTGGTCGACGAACTGGTGTTCGCAGATGCCTTTCCTGTTCTTTCCTTTCACTGCCATCCTTTAGCATGATTCTTTTTCTTTTTAGGTTCGGTTCCAGAATGTGATTTGACTTCGTGTCTTGTATCGCTCAAGTACGTTGTTTCCTGTTAATCAGTTTGTTGTAGTGATATTTGCGCAGGCACACAACGATCAAGAACCTGATATGATGGCTGGAGCTGGAACCATATATTCTCAAGGTCAGTCCAGCTTTACGCGTAGCTTGTTGGTCCATAATTAATTTCGTCATATGTGTAGTCGGAACAATTTACCACTCCGATTGACCACCATAATATCGCCGGGGAGTTTATCCCAGAGGATCACGGTTTCGACGGGCTTCTCTCTGTTACACTTCCAGGATACCCTCGGGCTATGGACTTGCGTATGATCCAGGCTACGACGGATCTGCCGGACGAATTCCCCTTCAACGAAGATTATAACTCTGGCTACCATATGGGTATTGATAGGTGTCAATTCTCCCTAGAACGCTCCATAGTTTGATTTTACGTGCTCTACAGGTTGGAACAATCGACAGTTCACAATGGCACTCGAAGTAGCTCAGAAACCGTGTTCCTTGGACCGAAATACCTGAGTAGGCCGAACTTGCACGTCATCCACAGCTACGTGACCTGAATCCTCGAATCCAACTGCACTACTAAAGGTGTGAAGACCTTCGATACCATGGAATTTACCCAAGATGCTGGAGTAAGCAATGACTCTCTATACTATTCTAACCGAAATCTGACCATCCGTCACAAGAAACAATATATACCCTTTCGCCTATTAAAGAAATCCTCTCCCTCTGCTGGATCTATCGGGACACCGTATATCCTTCTCTACTCAGGTATCGGCGACGCCGATGAACTCAGTTCCATTGGCATCACTCCTACTGTACATCTCCCTGATATCAGGAAGAACCTCACTGATCACCTGAGGTACGCTTTAGCTTGGACCGTCAATAGCACGGACACCATCGAGAACGTTTACTTGCGAAACGAGACATTCCAGAGGAGGCACTCGCCGAATGGGAGGCAAACCGTACAGGATATATCGCGAGTACTTCAGGGAATCAGTTAGGTTTCCTGAGGGTACCTGAAGGTCTGCTGGATGATGAGCCATGTTCAGGTGATGAGACGGCACACTTTGAGCTGATTTTCTCGGCGAGTAACTATTCTCTCGGCTTTCATTGCATTCCGTTATTGAAGGCGAGTATAGAATGGTATCCCTCCAGAGCCCATCCCACCCACTGGCAACTACTTCATGATACTAGTGATAGTAGTCTGCCCTCTAGCGCGTATGTCTCAACTCCTTCCTCTTTTCCTCTCATCTCACAAGGGACATACCAGGCCGGAGACATCACTATTAACAGCACGAACCCTCTCGACCCTCCGCTCATCAACCCCAACCTCTCGGCACCCCAGGACTTGACTATATGCAAGCCGCCATAAACGCATCTGAGAGATCCGTCACTGCCCCCGCTGGGATAGATACATCCTCGAGTTCGCGTCAAACACTACCGAAGCCGCCATTCGCGAAGGAGCCGACATGCTCTGGCACCCTGTTGGTACAGCAAGCATGTCTCCTCGTAATGCAGGCTGGGGTGTCGTCAATCCTGACCTGCGACGATAGGTCGTTACTGATGGTCTACTTAGCTAAGACTAGCATTTTAGCATGCAGGGAGCATGGAGTAGAGTTACCTTTGAGTGCATGCGGGTTAGGCAAGATATTCAGAGTGGTGTCGATGTCTGAGGTGGGATGCAGAGGCGAGGGTTGCTACGGCGCCGGCTACACGCCGCATGTGTACCTTTAGCTACCTTTCATCCATCTACATGTATGATATTTTTGAATTCATGAAATTGATTGAGGATTTGGACTTGCCACGATTGCAACAGCCACCCACTTGATTGCATGGTACAATGTATGCAGTAGGGAATATTTTTCATTTTCAAGACCTAATGCACATGCAGGGATGTACAGAAACTTGAATGGAGAGTAAAAGCATAGCATATCTGCAGCTCGGATTAGATGTTAGACTGCAAAATGGGAGCTGCCGAGCGAGCTTTTTGCACCACCACATTTCCAGTTAATTCAAATCAAGCAGCAAGCTGTATTATATATTTCGGCCTGAACAAGCACGTTCACACAGACTTACAAAAAGGATACAACTTGCCGCGGCCGTTTCTTCGTACGAAAGGAAAGAATCGGGGACCCGGCAACTGCCGCTACTGGATGTGAAGCAGACAGTACTTGCCTAGCGTCTACTAAGTGCTTATTATTCGACACGGCGACTGTCATGTACGAAACCTTCGCAATATTTTGCTCTACCAACGTGGACCAACACAATTGAACCAGCATTTCCATGAATGATACAGAGGACCTTTAAAGATTGAGAGAACTACGATGTCGGATACTTGTTGGCACGCACTACTTATTGAAACTTGCAATATCCGTTCAACTTAACAGTAGTATCTACTCCCAACTTACGACAACGTTACAAATTAGCAGTCTTCTTCACCCAGCTCTGGACACCTGCGCAGGCGTCTTCAAACCCTAGTACGACAGTCTGAAAGTACCTGGAGTTTGAGTATTACATCGTGTATTATGCTATGACACTGACAGGGAAAATTATTGGTAGGATTCGTAGGTGTAACGATGCCCGGCTTTTTTATTCTACACTTATTAGCCGCCACCTGTGCAGTGTCCACTAAGACGCGGTGGAGGTAGTGTGCTACTGTCTACACCTTCCCTTCATGAATCTAGGTTTCATCCGTTCTGGCGGCGTGCAGTGCATCATATAGTAACGGACTTATACATGGTGTAGTATCGTGTCCTTCGTAGAGCCTAGCTAATCGCGCTGCTCGGTGACATTGCATTAATCTTCTTGAGACTATGTATGACTGAATAAATGCCCCGCCGCAAACTGCGGCGCTGTCCTTGGGCACTTTGTGGCGGTTAACCTCTTTTATTGCAAACTCACAGTTCACGATATTGATGGTGTATCCTAAAACTTGGAGCATTGCACTTTCGTCAAGCTTAGCGCGTCTCTACTCATCTTCAAGTTTTTTAGGAGTCTCACCCATAAATTGAAGCATTCTCCGGTTAACCCTATAAATGGTGGTCCAACTCGCGACACACCGACAGATATTGACACAGAAGGAACACGTTGTCGTTGTCGTTCGGAACCCAAATTTGGCCTTCTGGGTATTCTGAGGCGCATGCGAAGAGAGATTCTTGATGTTCTTGGTGTGACTTTTGAGATGGAACCTTAATAAATGGACCTATTCGGTTCAAAGTGTGTTGTTGATGGCTAATGATGATCCGTCATCTATGAACGATGATATCAATATACTTGTGATTCTCCACCCGTGTTGCAGGAGGATATTGTAGCGAAATGTCTAGGCGACGCGACCGATCAGAGGGTAAATTCTGGTGAAGTGGGTAAGCCACCTCGTTATTAACAGCTATGCGAACAATGACAGACAGGCGAATACTTACGTGCGCTTATCTTCATTGGAGCAAAGACCTGTCCGAAAATAGAGAGGATTATGGTATAATATGGCCAAAATGAACATATAGAGATATCTGAGAAACTATGAAAAGTGTAGTTACAAATCCAGTCATAGTTCCTGATGTACTTACCAGCGCGCCTGTCAATGGTACGGGAGACATGGATGTCATCATTAACAAGCGCATCCTCCAGCATCCTGTTCCTTCGCAGTTCCACCAACGAGCTGCACGCCACCTGGGACGCCTCCTTGGCCGCCGTCGGTCCGTTGCGGTGAACTTCCACTAACACCTTGTTCTATGATGCGTTCGACAACTTCCGTAAACGCCTCATTTACGCCAACAGACGTCTTCGCTGAGGCTTCCACAAACAGGGATCCTATACGTTCAGCGAAGGCGCGACCTTCGGCAGTGGACACCTCACGCGAAAATTCCTGTAGTAACGTCAGTATAAGTACAAAATAGTAAGTTATATTTACGCACTTTATCAACCTTATTGCCTACTACCACCCTGACAGGCCCTTCGGCCACATTGCCGAGATACGTTTCCATCTCCCCTACCCACCTCGGTAGTGCCTCAAAACTCTCCCTACTGCTGACATCATACACCAGCACCACCCCTTGCGCGCCCCTGTAGTAGCTTGCAGTAATGGTCCGAAATCGCTCTTGTCCAGCTGTGTCCCATATACTGAGCTTGACCTGTTTACCGTTGCGAAGTGTGAGACGGTGTACACGGAAATCGACACCAATGGTGGCGGAGGCTTCATCCTCTGGTAGCCAAGTTTCATCAGAGAATCGAAGAAGAAGTGACGATTTTCCAACAGAAGAGTTGCCAATGAGCAACAGCTTCACATTCGTCGGCGGATTTGGAGGCGGCGGCATGGTGGCACTGGCAAGGTGGTGGTCCTCTGCAACGAGGGATTAACGAAAGCGGATACTGACGTCATGCACGTGAAACGATAGGGGCTTCTTGACAAAGTTCACAAAGTCGAAATTTTATCGAAATTCAGTGTATACGCATAATTTGAATGTCGCATATTCATACAAGAAAATTTACGGTTCAGAACTGACCGTCTCAGCAATACTCTGTCATAATGCCGCAAAATGACAACAAAAGACATAAGGAATATTTCAGGCGTTAATTTGACGCCTGCGCTCTTCCTCCCATCGCGCTTTCATCATCCGCAAGCCCTCGTTCCGGGAACGAAGCATCATGGCTGGAGCCGTAAGCTGGGCCTCCAGGTGAGGCGGGATCGTAGAATCATTACGAATGACCTGTTTAGTGGTTAGTCAGTGGTATCCAATGCCAGGCCTGGGTAGGAAAACAGACAGATCCGATGGAAAGGAAGAACGAAAATGTGGCCGCGCTGTTCAACATGTACATCGAAAGGGTGGAGAGCGTCCCTCGAGTTCCTGCTCCATATCTGCAGGTATTTCAGGGAATAAGTAATGAGCCATGATGTCTTCAGTGTGTTCCAAGGACCAACATACCGGAAGATGCTCCACGACCCAAAGATGAAACCGATGGTCAGACCCACGCCAGCACCCATGACGGCGCCCATTCTAAATAATTAAGGTGAAATGGCAGATAAATTTATGCAGCATCCGCCGGCAGGAAAGGATCGTACTTCACTGGGAAAAAAATGAAACAACGCTCTACTGACCAAAAAGTAGGAAAAACTAACTTTTATCCCATACTGATGGCTCGTTGCGTCGTTGAAATTGAGACATTTCGACAAAAGCGTTTCACTGCTGGATAAGTTAGATGCCCCAAGTAAAAGGTGGTGGTCCGGGTTCAAAAGATGTCACGCGCCTGGACCTTGTTGGAACTGCCATGTCAACTGGCATCCCCACCTTTCCCGATGCCCAGCAGGCCCAAATCAGTTCGTGGCAGAGCTTCTTAACAATCTAGTCTCTTCCAATAATACTTGGCTCCAGTTCGTGCGCACCAGCGAGATCTCTACCATGTCTCGTCACTAAGGGAGCAAACCGACACCTGTTCTACGGTCATGGCTTGGCATGTCCCATTTTTTACCGACAGGAAACCTCAATCTCACGTTGGATTAGGGACACGATGGTTGGCAAGGCGAGACAGAGAAGTAGACCTCTTTGTGAAGTTTGTGTATTACGGAATGACTGTGGGTCGTGGTACGTCTCCAGCGCCTGCCATATCTTCTTGCTGAATGCACAATGTGCCAAGGGATTCAGACATTAGGGGAGGAGTATACCAATATATGGCAGTACTCTGCTTTCACTGGACATTCTCCGCCATCTCAATGGTTGCGTTTAGCTTTGATACTCATACCGACGATTCCTCCGTACATTCTCTCCCGAGCCACAGAAATTGTGTCAATGTCAAACCATCCCACATTGACTTCCATACTTAAGAGTCTCCCTTCGATGCTGGGGGTGCTAACCGAAGTCAATCTGGCCATATTCTACGTTTCTGCGACATACTACAGTCTTGTGAAACGAATTCTGCGTGTCAAACATGTAAGTGATTGCCGTTGTCCTATTTTCTTGCTGACGATGGGTTTCAGCTATCATCCATACCTGACAATCCTGATATTCAACCGCCGTCATACTCTCTTCTGGGTATATTGCTAGGAATCAGACTTCTTCACCGTTTGGCGACGTCTCTGAAGCAGCGATATGCATCAGAAGAGCCATCTGCGCAGAAGGAAAAGGAACCAGCGGGTGCGGGTACTTCAAGTTCACGGGAAAGTTTCCTGGATGACCGTGCTGTATCGACTCTTATTGGGCCCGCTGATCCTGAAGCAGACGTCTCAAAGCCGGCTGAAGATGACGGAGGGACAGCTTTAGACATATCGTCAATACCCGATACGTTGAGGGTTGGGAGAAATTGTACACTCTGTCTCGAAGAGAGAACCGATAGCTGCGCTACAGAATGCGGGCATTTGTTTTGTTGGACTTGCATTGTTGGCTGGGGGAGAGAAAAGGTACGTTCACTGCATGACGACAAAATGTGATATCCTAAATACGTCTCTAGGCTGAATGTCCTCTCTGTCGTCAATCTCTGAATTTGTCGCACCTGCTTCCCATCTACAACTTGTAAATTTTTGTAAAGCTATAGATATATAATACAGGCAAGGAAGTATTACAACACCATTCATACCACCTGCTGGATCAACGTGATGTTGTCTCCTTTGAGTAGAATACGCCCTGTGATCGAGGTGAGAGACTCTAATGCGAGAAGGGGAAAAAAGACGAACCGAGCTCTTTCCGAGGCTGTGCACCTTTCACGAAAACTTCTGCGGCCTCATCGATGACGAGGTTCATGAACTCATCGAAACCCTGTAGAAAGAAGGGCAGTGAGCTTGGACTCATCACAATCGTGACAAAAGTGTATAAAGGTGTGCACAAGGGGCTCAGTCCAGCAAAGAGCGCGTTATTCATCGCCCTTGCGGGAATGTTCAACACACAACTGACGAGTAAGACGAAATATGACCCAGACGCACAATAATTCGACCCTCAATCCGCATGTCAATATTATCGTATAACCAGATGACAACTTTTGTTCGCTGTGCCAACATTCCGAGGTTAATAGAGGTGCTTAAAGACACGGTTGCAACGCACCTGTTGAAGATTTTTGAAAATTACATTCTGGGGAACTGCTGTCAGCAGTCGTACAAAATTACAGCGAGAAACTCACGATGGGCTGTACCATCACACGCTGCTGGCGACCAGACATAATGGATGAAAATGGAGCAAAGACGGAGGTGGTGGATGCTGGAGGCAAGTGCTTCACGTGCCAACAAGGCCAAAGCCAGCAGGGCCAGTTGTGGCAGTCGCACTTTTCCCTTCACTTAAGTAGCCGGACGCGTCAACACCTTCCCAGCATGGAGGTCAGTACTCGCCCCAGGCATTGCAGCACTTCTGCTCAGGCTAATCTTCCTTTCAGGCTTTCACTCCAGCGAATTCGTCGACCGCGGCGGCTGTCACATTCATCACCTTCGTGCAAGACCTCAAGAAGAAAACTAAAACATGGGGTCCCATGATAGAACTTTGTGCTAATGGAGAGAAGACCTTAGAACGATTCAGATACCAGTTTCCTGACGACTGGCTTTACAGCGACCAACTTAGAGGAGAGTGGAGCGCATACAATGAGATATTGAAACGGAAGAATGATTCCATTCAAGAGCAGCTGGGTACATTTATTGCCACTAAATCCTTCGTCTTCCCTCATCTTTCTCCTTAGCTGGATTGCAGCTGAAGATTGTTGCCCAAGACAAGATCGTCGAGAACAAGATCAATGACATTCTAGTCGAATGGGAACAGACACGACCCGTGCAGGGGAATATGCGCGCCGATACCGCCATGAATGCTATCAGCGTCTTTGAGAACAAATTAACTCGCGTTCAGGAGGAGTACGACCTCGTTTGCAGGGCAAAGGAGGCGTTGGACCTGGAACTGACACGACACACGCGACTAGAGCCTGTTTTCGAGGAGTTACGCGATCTCAAGGCGGTATGGACAGCGTTGTCTGGCATTTGGAGCCAAATATCTGAGCTCCGTGATATGGCATGGGCTACGGTGCAGCCGCGCAAGTTGAGGCAGCATATAGACGGACTGCTGTCCTCTACGAAGGAGATGCCCACGAGGATGAGGCAGTATGCTGCTTTTGAATACGTCCAGGATGTTTTGAGGGGACTGCTAAAGTCCAATTCCATCGTGTCAGAGCTGAAATCAGAGGCGCTGAAGGACAGGCATTGGAAGCAGTTGTTCAAGGTGCTGAGGCTCCCAGCGCAGATTAGCCTGACTCTGTACGCCTACCTCAAAGTATTTCTGCTTCTATATCACTCATTCATTATCTAGGATGACACTCGGTCATGTTTACGACTTGGACCTCAAAAAGAACGAAACGGTCATTAAAGAGGTCATCATCCAGGCCCAAGGAGAGGTAAGCTTAGCTATCATCCTCATGATATTGTCTTCACGAATGATCAGATGGCTCTCGAAGAATACATCAAGCAAGTCAAAGAAATATGGACCAACTACACTCTTGACCTTGTCAATTACCAGAATAAATGCCGCTTGATCAGGTGCGTGCATTTTTTTGATTGAAATGTCAGACGTTGATCGTCTTGTACAGAGGATGGGATGATCTTTTCAATAAGTGCAGTGAAAACCTAAATTCTCTGACTGCAATGAAGTTGTCCCCATATTATAAAGGTGAGAAGATCTTCAGCATTTTCCAGTGGACTGGTCGCTAATGCTACGTGCAGTCTTCGAAGAGGAGGCTGGTTCTTGGGAGGAAAAGCTCAATCGAATCCACGTTCTCTTCGGTGCGTATATTTTGACCAGGTAGCTTCTTCGCCTTTTCATGCTCTATATAGATGTCTGGATCGATGTTCAACGTCAATGGGTTTATCTTGAAGGCATATTTTCAGGCAGCGCTGATATCAAGCACCTTCTTCCTGTCGAGAGCGCTCGATTCCAGAATATCAACTCCGAGTTTCTTACCGTGATGAAGAAGGTCTACAAGTCACCTTTCGTCATCGATGTCATGAACATTCAAGGCATCCAGAAAAGTTTGGAACGTCTGGCAGACCTGCTGAACAAGATCCAGAAGGCCCTTGGAGAGTACTTGGAGCGGGAGCGTTCATCCTTTCCCCGCTTCTACTTCGTTGGCGACGAAGATTTACTCGAGATTATTGGTAACAGTAAAGATATTCTTCGGATCATGAAGCACTTGAAGAAGATGTTTGCCGGTATTTCTACCATCAAGCTTGACGAGGAGTTAAGCCAGATACAAGGGATGGCATCTAGGGAGGGAGAAGAGGTCAAGTTCACGGAGCCGATTTTGTTGGCCGACTATCCCAAGATCAACGATTGGCTGGCAAGGATAGAGGCTATGATGAGGCTGTCACTGGCCAACCTACTCACGGATGCCGTTATTGAACTGCAAACGTTCTACGGCTCTGGCTCCAAGTTACTTATGGAACCACTGATGGCCTGGATGGAGAAGTATCCTGCTCAACTTGTCACGCTTGCGGTACAAGTTGCATGGACATCATCTGTTGAAGATGCCTTGGAGTCGGGGGCTGCTCCAGACGCTCCATTGGACACTGTACACCAGGCATTAGACCTACTTGCCGACATCGTTTTGCAGGAATTGAGCCCTGTCACTCGACGAAAATGTGAACATCTTATCACAGAGCTGGTTCACCAGCGAGATGTCACCCGTTCGCTTATCCAGCAGAATGTGCTCGACCCGAAAGGCTTCATATGGCTGTATCAGATGCGCTTTTACCTTGACAGGGCCATCGAGAATCCCCTAGAAAGACTTTCAATCAAGGCTGCTGATGCTTCTTTCCCTTACGGCTGGGAGTACCTTGGTGTTCCCGATCGACTTGTTCAAACACCGCTTACCGATCGCGTCTACCTCACTCTGACACAGGCGCTGGACAACCAACTTGGTGGCGCTCCATTTGGTCCAGCTGGCACAGGTATGCTCCTGTCCCGATGTTATTTATGGGGAGATTTAATTGTCAATACTAGGTAAAACAGAGTCCGTTAAGGCGTTGGGCGTGCAGCTGGGTCGCTTCGTGCTTGTTTTTTGCTGCGACGAGACTTTCGATTTCCAGGCAATGGGTCGAATTTTTGTTGGTCTGTGTCAAGTCGGCGCCTGGGGTTGCTTTGATGAGTTCAATCGTTTGGAGGAGCGAATTCTTAGTGCTGTCTCGCAGCAAGTTCAGAGTATCCAGCAAGGGTTGGCGTCTTTGGTCAAGAACCCAAATACAGAGATAGAACTGGTCGGGAAAAACCTCAAGATCAACAAGAACATCGGTGAGTGGCTTTAAAATGGGGCGTAGCCATAATCGCTATATTGTCTGTAGGTATCTTCATCACGACGAATCCCAACTATGCTGGCCGTTCTCAGCTTCCCCCTAATTTGACGAAGCTTTTCCGGCCGTAGGTTCCAGTTTTCTGATAGCGACCTACTGTCCTGAAGCGTTTCTTTCTAGAATGGCAATGACCCGGCCAGATCGAGAGCTGATTGCTCAAGTCATGCTGTTTTCTCAAGGTTTCCGTACCGCGGAATCTTTGGCATCTAAGATTGTGCCATTCTTCAATCTTTGTGATGAGCAGCTGTCTCCGCAACCTCATTATGACTTTGGATTGCGCGCACTCAAAGCAGTTCTCGCTAGTGCGGGTATTCTCAAACGAGAACGTCTGCAATCAGTCCGTGTATCGGAGGACGATTCTGAGGCGGTCGGCCTATCGGACGCAATCTCAGAGCAGATCATCTTAATTCAAAGTGTCACAGAGACTATAGTACCTAAGCTGGTTGCTGACGATGTCCCTCTTCTTACCAAGTAAGCCCGTCTCTTATGACTGCAGTTTCAGTTCGACATTTTAATTATTCTGTAGCCTTTTGGCCGATGTCTTCCCCGGCGTTGACTATATGCCTGTTGATCTGGACGCTTTACGGGAACAGATCCTAAAAGTGTGTTCTGAACGACGTCTTGTTGATGGTGATCTATGGGTTTCCAAAATTCTGCAACTCTATCAAATTCAAAAAATTCAGCATGGACTGATGATGGTGGGGCCCTCAGGTAGTGGCAAAACCAATGCTTGGCAAGTCTTGCTCGCAGCTCTGGAGAGACTTGATGGTATCGAAGGAGTTTCCTATGTCATTGATCCGAAAGCCATGCATAAGGATACTTTATACGGTACCTTGGATGCGACCACCCGCGAGTGGAATGATGGTCTCTTTACCCACATTCTTCGCAAGATTGTGGACGACGTGCGTGGGGAGAGCGGCAAGAGACATTGGATTATCTTTGATGGTGATGTAGATCCCGAATGGGTGGAGAATCTGAACAGGTCGGTCTAATAATCCACGGCATTGCTCAAACTAATTAATATATTTCCGTAGTGTACTCGATGACAACAAGCTGCTTACGTTGCCGAATGGAGAACGACTCAATCTACCTCCAAACGTGAGGATCATGTTCGAGGTAGAGCACCTCAAGTACGCGACACTTGCTACAGTCAGCCGCTGCGGCATGATTTGGTTCTCGGACGATGTCGTAGAACCTTCTATGGTCTATCGTCATTACCTTACCACACTGTCGTCTGTTGCTCTTGACGCAGATGATGATGAGGCTGGCGATTTGCTTACACGACGCAGTGAGATTCCAGTATTCCGACAATGCCGCTGCTGCAAATTTGGTTACACAGAAGCAGGTTGCCTCTATTTTGGAGCGCTATTTTGCCGAAGGAGATCTCGTCAGTTCAGCACTCAAATTTGCCGAATCCATCGAGCACATCATGGACTATACGGTCACCCGCGCTCTTAACACACTCTTTTCCCTTCTCAACAAGACTGTCCGAAACATCATCGAGTACAACTTCCAGCACTCTGACTTCCCCTTGTCCTTGGAACGTATAGAGCAATACGTCACGAAGCGCTTACTCGTCAGCATCATCTGGGCATTCTCTGGGGATGCGAAGCTAGATTTGCGTGCTGAAATGGGTGATTATCTCAGAAACCAAACCGGCATTGATCTACCTCCTCTCGGACCTGGTAGCTCCCTCATAGACTTCGATGTCCAGGTGGCCAATGGTGAATGGGTTGCTTGGCAGTCTCGAGTTCCCGTCATAGAAATTGAGGCCCATGCCGTAACCGCATCAGACCAGGTTGTTCCCACTATGGACACCGTTCGCCATGAAGAAGTGCTATATTCCTGGCTATCAGAGCACAAACCTCTGATGCTTTGCGGACCTCCCGGATCCGGAAAAACCATGACCCTTTTCAGCGCGTTGAGAAAGCTTCCCGACATGGAAGTTGTGGGCCTGAACTTCTCCAGCGCAACAACTCCAGAACTTATCCTCAAAACATTCGAGCAATATTGCGAGTATCGAAAAACCCCCAATGGTGTCATTTTGGCACCTGTGCAGATTGGTCGATGGCTGGTTGTATTCTGCGACGAAATCAATCTACCGGCGGCTGACAAATATGGCACTCAGCGTGTCATCTCTTTCATCCGTCAGCTGGTTGAAAGTGGGGGCTACTGGCGTGCCAGTGATATGTGTTGGGTGAAACTTGAACGTATCCAATTTGTTGGTGCCTGCAATCCTCCGACTGATCCCGGACGAGTTCCCCTCAGTCACCGATTCTTACGTCATGCACCATTAGTCATGGTGGATTATCCTGGTGAAGTGTCCTTAAAGCAAATCTATGGCACTTACAATCGCGCAGCTCTCAAAGTTGTCCCAAATTTACGCGCGTACGCGGACCCTCTTACCGACGCCATGGTGGCGTTCTATTTGGCTTCTCAAAAACGATTCACCACCGACATCCAAGCCCACTATGTGTACAGTCCTCGTGAGCTGACACGATGGGTACGAGGCATATACGAGGCCATTCGACCTCTGGAAATACTGTCAGTCGAAGGACTAGTGCGTGTGTGGGCCCATGAAGCCTTACGGCTGTTCCAAGATCGTCTAGTCACCGAGGAAGAGCGGCTATGGACGGATGAAAATATCGATGCAGCGGCTATGGAACACTTCCCTACTATCAACCGCGAAGAAGCTCTGACCCGTCCAATCCTCTTCTCGAATTGGACCTCCAAAGATTATATTCCCGTGGATCGAGATACACTCCGTGAATATACTAAAGCCCGTCTGAGGGTTTTCTACGAAGAAGAGCTCGATGTCCCTCTCGTCCTGTTCAATGATGTGTTGGATCATGTTCTCCGTATCGACCGAGTTTTCCGTCAAATTCAAGGACATCTCTTGCTTATTGGAGTTAGCGGAAGTGGAAAGGTATTTATCCGCCGTTTTTGTCGATCAAAACACTATCTTATTCTTGGTGTAGACTACATTATCACGTTTCGTTGCTTGGATGAATGGTCTAAGCATCTTCCAGATCAAGGTGTCTAACAAGTATACAGGCGATGACTTCGACGAAGACCTTCGAGTCGTTCTTCGCCGGGCTGGATGCAAAGGTGAAAAAATCTGTTTCATCATGGACGAGTCCAATGTCTTGGATTCCGGGTTTTTGGAAAGGATGAACACGCTTCTGGCCAATGCCGAAGTACCAGGTCTTTTCGAAGGCGATGAGCATGCAGCCCTGATGACCGCTTGCAAAGAAGGATCCCAACGCGATGGCCTAATGCTGGACTCTCATGAGGAACTGTATCGTTGGTTTACCCAGCAAGTTGCCCGAAACCTTCACGTCGTGTTTACCATGAATCCTCCCGAGAACGGTTTGGCGTCTAGAGCTGCCACCTCTCCCGCCCTGTTCAATCGTTGCGTCCTGGACTGGTTTGGAGATTGGTCAGATCAGGCGTTCTATCAAGTGGGTATGGAGTTTACCCACAATTTGGACCTCGATCTTTCAACATATACACCTCCGGCTCATTTCCCGATCGCCTACCGCGGTCTCTCTATGCCCCCAATTCATCGCACCGCGGTTGTAAATGCCTTGGTCCATGTACATTCTTCTCTCCACCAAATCAATCAACGCTTGTCCCGCCGTCAAGGTCGATACAATTATGTCACGCCTCGTCATTATCTCGACTTGTATGTTTTAGTCAATTTCGTTCCACGTCCCAGCCTAACCCTTGTTTCTAACTAGCATTAACCACTATGTCCGCCTATACACTGAAAAACGCGACGAACTGGAAGAACAGCAGCGCCACCTCCACGTGGGTCTTGACAAGCTCAGAGATACCGTCACGCAAGTCGAGGAGCTGCGCAAAAGTCTTGCTATCAAACGGTCTCAACTTGAGGCTAAAGATGCGGAAGCCAATGAAAAGCTTAAACGCATGGTATCAGACCAGCAGGAGGCTGAGCAGAAGAAGGCCGCTTCCATTGAAATTCAAGCTGCCCTGGTCGAGCAGGATAAGCACATCGAGCAACGTCGTGCCATCGCAACAGCAGATCTGGCTAATGCAGAACCTGCGGTGCTTGATGCGCAGGCCGCCGTCAGTAATATCAAGCGGCAGCATCTACAGGAAGTTCGAACCATGGCCAATCCACCGGAAGCCGTCAAGCTGGCGATGGAATCCGTTTGCACAATTCTTGGTCACAAGATTGACAGCTGGCGTACTGTGCAAGGAATCATCCGTCGGGATGACTTTATCCAGCGCATTGTCAACTTTGACACTACTACCCAGATGACCAAGCATCTTCGAGATATCATGAAGAGAGAGTTCCTCAGTCGCCCCTCGTACAACTTCGAGACCGTGCAACGTGCCAGTAAAGCATGCGGTCCCCTAGTCAAGTGGGCTTTGGCCCAGGTTCACTTCTCTGAAATTCTCGATCGCGTTGAGCCACTCCGTAATGAGGTGCAGTCACTAGAGAAACAGGCAGAGACAACGAAAAAGCAGGCCAGCGCAATTATTCAGATGATTGCAGAGCTGGAGGCGAAGATTGCGCGATACAAAGAGGAGTATGCATTGTTGATCAGCGAGACACAGGCCATCAAGTCAGAGATGGAGCGGGTACAAAGCAAGGTCGACCGTAGCATGAAGTTACTGGAGAGCCTGTCGTCGGAACGTGGTCGATGGGAAGGCGGCAGTCGTGCATTCGATGCCGAAATGTCGACTATTGTTGGCGATGTTCTTCTCTCTGCGGCATTTTTGGCTTACGGAGGATTTTTTGATCAACATTACCGTGAAGTCATGTGGCAAGAATGGTCTAACCACCTTACCGACGCTAACATCAAGTTCAAGCCAGAGCTTTCGCTCACAGAGTATCTCTCAACTGCAGATGACCGATTGAGCTGGCAATCGAAGGCACTGCCCGCAGACAATCTCACTACGGAGAATGCTGTCATGCTGAAACGCTTCAATCGTTATCCTTTGATCATAGATCCTACGGGGCAAGCAACTACTTTCCTCTTGAACGAGTACAAGGAACGGAAGATCACAGTGACTAGCTTCTTGGACGAAGCATTCCTCAAAGTCCTGGAAAGCGCCCTTCGATTCGGAAACCCACTTCTTATACAAGATGTGGAACACCTCGATCCCATCCTCAACGCCGTTCTTAATAAGGAAATTAGGCGCACCGGAGGGCGAGTGCTCATTCGTCTGGGAAGTCAGGACATCGATTTCTCGCCCTCATTCACCATGTTTCTGTCGACGCGAGACCCCTCTGTCGAATTTTCTCCTGACATCTGCAGTCGCGTCACCTTTGTCAATTTCACCATGACTCGTAGCAGTCTCCAAAGTCAATCCTTGGACCAGGTCCTCAAAGTTGAACGCCCCGATACAGAACGAAAACGCACTGACTTGATGAAGATTCAAGGCGAATTCCGTCTCCGACTTCGAACACTGGAGAAATTGCTGCTTCAGGCGCTCAATGAGTCATCGGGGAACATTCTTGACGATGACAAAGTTATTGACACTCTGGAGACTTTAAAACGAGAGGCCTGCCGACATTACCTCCAAGGTCGAAGAGACCGACGTTGTCATGAAGGAGGTGGAAGAAGTCACTGCAGAATATCTGCCTTTGGCGCAAGCTTGCAGTGCAGTTTTCTTCGTATTGGAGCAGCTAAATCTTGTCAACCACTTCTACCAATTCTCGTTGCGCTTTTTCCTTGACATCTTTGATTATATCCTTCACCACAACCCCAATCTGAAGAATGTGACGGATCATAGCCAGCGTCGGGATATTCTTCTCAACGATCTTTTCTTAGTGGTGTACAAGAGGACCTCCCGGGCCCTTCTCTACCGTGACCACGTCATGCTTGCAGTCCTTTTGGCTCAAGTCAAGCTACGAGGCGTAGAAGAAATTACGGACGAGATGGAGTTCTTGTTGGAAAGTGCGGACAATGTTATCGCTTCAGTCAACGTCATTACAGGTGCCACTTCAAGCACCATCCTTTCTGCCGACCAAACATTGCGCCTGGAAAACTATGCTAAGCAGTCTATCTTCAAGCCCGTCCAAAACCATATCATTGAGCACGAAGGCGACTGGTTGCCATTCTTGCGGTCTCCTGAACCAGAGCTGTCTGTTCCCACTCCCTGGGAACCTAGCACACGTAGGTTTTATTCCTGTTAATTTAAGTATCTAGGACTGATTTCGGAACTAGCGGCCGTGGAAGCCATTCGATCCATGCTGATCATCAAATGTCTGCGACCTGACCGCCTCTTGCAAGCAACTGCTCGATTTGTCCGCCTTGTATTCAACACCGAGTTGTCTTCGGAGTCTGATTATGACCTTGGTACCATGGTCAATGACGAAGTTCCAGCTGCGACGCCGCTTGCATTGATTTCTGTCCCCGGATATGATGCCAGTTACCGCGTAGAGAACTTGATAAAGAACACGGGTGCTCGATCTTCTTCCGTCGCAATGGGTTCTCAAGAAGGTTTTGGCCTGGCAGACCAAGCGATTGCGGCGGCAGCTCGGCAAGGTTCCTGGGTTCTCCTGAAGAATGTCCATCTTGCTCCTTCGTGGTTGGGACAGCTGGAGAAGAAACTGCAGACACTAAATCCAAACCGCAACTTCCGCCTTTTCCTCACGATGGAAGCCAATCCATCCATCCCAGTCAATCTTCTACGTCAATCCCGTTTAATTATGAACGAACCTCCTCCGGGTATCAAAGCCAATATCCTCGACTCTCTTCGCAGCATATCATCCTCTCGTTTATCTCAAGGGCCCGCTGAGAAGATTCGACTCTATTTCCTCTTGGCTTGGTTCCATGCCATTGTCCAAGAACGCTTGCGCTATGTTCCTCTTGGTTGGAGTAAAACCTACGACTTCAACGATTCTGATATGTCGTCTGCGTTCACTGTGATCGACACTTGGCTGTCCAGCGTCTCAAAGGGCCGTACAAACATTGATCCCGTTACAATACCCTGGGATGCTTTGCGTACATTAGTCAAACAATCTGTGTATGGCGGTCGAGTTGACAGTGACTTCGACCAGAGAATATTGGATTCATTCGTTGACGGATTATTCACCCCGGCTGCGTATAACGTCGACTTTGATTTGGTTCCAAGCATAGGCGGTAGACAGGTTCTAGGTGTTCCTGATGGCACCAAGATGGAGCACTTCTTATCTTGGGCACAGGGATTACCTGATCGTGAACCTCCTTCTTGGCTTAGTCTTCCCCCAAGCGCAGAACGTGTGATTGCTATTGCTCAAGGTGCGATGGTTGTTCTCCGGAAGATAGATAAATATTGACACCCATATACATAGGAAACGAGCTGCTCGGCAAGCTGAGGAAGATGCGAATGCTAGCAGACGATGATGATGATGTTACTCCCGCTGCGTCAACCAAATCTCAAACATCCCAACAACCGGCCTGGATGCGGTCTCTTCTTGACCGTTGCAAAGAGTGGCTTTCTCAGTTGCCTTCTGTGAGTACACTTCTAGTTTCTATTCGCCCGTGTGCTGATCTTCTCTTAGAAATTCAATACTCTTCCTCAGCAAGGCAATGATAGCCAAGACCCATTGTATCGCCTCTTCTCTAGAGAGGGCGAAATTGGTCGCCGCTTGTTGACGCAAGTTCGCAGGGATCTTACTGACGTTGTCAAGGTCTGTCAAGGAGAGTTGAAACAAACCAACCATTTGCGAAGCCTTATGAGCTCCTTAACCAAAGGTACGGAACTCTGTTCAATTAGAGACTGAAATTCTTTTGATACCCAGCATAGCTACTATTCCCAATCACTGGCGGCAGTACAAAGTACCCAAGGCAATGGGTGCCTCTGGATGGATTGCTAACTTTGCTCGACGATTGAATCAACTTGATAGTGTCGCTGAGCTTCAGAACCTGAATGATGTCGAAGTTTGGCTTGGCGGACTCTTCTTCCCCGAAGCGTATATCACGGCAACTCGGCAAGCTGTTGCACACCGGAAAAGATGGAGCTTAGAAACCCTTAGCTTGCGGCTCGATATTGAAAAAGTGAACGACCCCGAGGCGTTTATTGTTGACGGTACGTTCTCTACTCTCGTGAGAAGAACTCAAAGGTTGACGCTGTTGACCACAGGGCTTGCATTGGAAGGTGCATCATGGGCGACCGACAAACTTGTGCTTAATGACGGAGAAGTCGTTCGGCTGAATGCTTCACAAATTCGCTGGGTCCAGTCGGATGACTCAAGCAGGCAGAACTTGGTGAACCTGCCGGTATACCTGAACGGTGACCGTAGCGACGTCATGTTTACTGTCAATCTTCCATTCGATACTAGTGCAGGTCCTCTCGTTTCGATGAGAGCAGTATGCCTGACGGCCAGTGCTTAGTTGCTGTTTTATCACGTGTTATTGTTTTGCTTTTGTTATATACTGATACCCCGAGAAAGCTAGACATCAACCGTTGCGTACGCTACATAATGCTCAATACCCAACATAGTACTCGTATATGCCTCAGCTATCCATCTAGTCATGTATTTCACGTATTCTCATGATCTTGTTTTGTAATGAACCAGAGGAAATAGGACGAATCATTTAACTGAGCTCCCGCCTACGACTGTCAATACGTTCCAATCGATCTCTACACCAGTCTTTTTGAAGATTGCTCGTGCATCTTCCGCAATAGCTTCGAAACCATGTGTTGCAAGAGCTAAGATCGTTGGACCTGCTCCAGACAAGCAAATACCTAGCAAGCCAGGATGGCTTGAAGGGGTGATCATTGATGTAACTTCAGGCAGGCCAGGTATCTACAATAAATATGAATATCCAAGTCATTTACCAGAAGGTATAGGAACTGACCAAAGTTTTTCGGTATGGTTGATGGACTCTATCCTTCATGGCTTCGTAGATGAGATCGGGATCTGGCGGTGACTGAGCTAGTGCTGTAGTCAAAACCGCCAGGCGCTGCAGATTGAAGACCTGAAAAATACGTTAAACGAAACGTTTCCCACACTGCGCTGCAAGGAGAAACGCACAAGATCTTTGCGAGAATAAGAAGTTGGAAGGACTTCTCTAGCCTTGGCAGTACTAAGCTCGAATCTAGGGACAATAGCTACGGCCTTGATGCTCTCGGACCAGCCGAATCGTACAAAGTGGCCTATACCACTCGGGGGGGCGGGAGGGTTGAGGCCCCAATCCTCAGATGCATCCGGTGGGTACTCCGGCAAGACTTCGCTCAAAGGCACACTGGCTGCCTCTGTCGCGGCCTCATCCAGTTCCCTCAAATAGGACCCGACGAATCCTCCCACCAGGGCAGCTGTGACATTGTCTGGATGCCGCTCGACCATCAAGGCAAAGTCTAGTAATCGTTCCCTTGGAAGCCTGAGGTTCCCCAATTGGTTTCCAAGTAGCACACCGGCGATTACCGCTGCGCCTGACGATCCAAGGCCCCGTCCGAAAGGGATTTCATTGTTCGCATGGATCTTGAGACCCGAGGGGAAGGAGCGAATGTCGTGACATCGTAAGACGTATAGGGCGACGCGAGTGGTGAGATTTTTGTAGGCATCCAGAGGGACTTCATCGGCGCCTTCGCCAGAATAGGTGATAAGTGGAGGCGCGTAGGAGGATGGGGGGACTTGGGGAACAGAGACGGCAAGGGTAAGGTAGAGGGACAGGGACAAACCAACGACATCGAAGCCTGGACCGATATTTGCAGATGTCGCAGGCACTCTAATTCTAAACGACGAAGTCATTTTTGGCAAACTTCCAAAAAACTTGCTGAATGACTGTTTTCGTCAAAAATGTTTCGGAGAATCAGAGATTAGATAACCACGTGCTTTCCTTTTCCGTCCAAATTTGATTCAAAAAAAATCTGTCCTTGCTCTCAACGCCATGGCGGCACAAAAACGGTCTCTCGACAACGCTCCTTCCTCCCATAAATCAAAAAAATTAAAGGCATCGGACTCGACGTCTGAAAAGCCTCAGAATGTCCCACCAGCCGCCTCTACTCTCACGGCAGACGACATCGACTTTCCTCGTGGTGGTGGGACAAGCTATACGCCCTTGGAGGTTAAGACAATCAGAGCAGAGGCTTTGAAGGAAGCAGATAGAGAGTTGTTTAAGGTCGGTTTCTCTTTCCTATATTAATGATCTATTGCTTACGCCGTCGTAGGAGGCGCAAGATGAATCCAAGAAATCCAAGAAGCGGAAGAGAAAGTCTGAAGCTGGACCATCCACCGATGAATCTAAGACAGGAAAAAGCGAGAGAATACGGATAGAACATTTGAACTATAAGGTACGTCGCACTTCGGTTTTCTCACACGGGGTCTTGACGTCCCTCCAGAGAATGAATGTGGGCATGAAGATTTTTGGTCAAATCATGTCTATCCAACCCTTCGCCCTTATTGTGTCTCTTCCCAATCAACTATTTGGACACGTTCCAATAACCAATGTCTCCTCACAACTCACGAGTCTCTTGGAGAAGACAGAGGACGAAGACGAGGAAGACGAAGAATCCAACTCTGAAAATGGAATTCGAGTTCCCAGCCTATCTGACATCTTTCACGAAGGGCAGTATGTCCGAGCAGTGGTTACTGCACTCCATGCCCCAGGGCATACCGACATCGTCGGCATAGGACGGACGCGAGACGACGCAGTCAGGGCTAGCAAGAGAGTCGAACTATCCCTCTACCCGGAAAAAGTCAACGTTGGGGTAAAGAAGACCGACTTGATCCCGGGATTTGTAGGTCTTCCTTTTGCATTTCCTAATGGCTCCTCATTGTTTCACGTAGACTCTGACGGCCGAAGTGAGAAGTGTTGAGGACCACGGATACCAACTTAACTTGGGTGTGCCGGACATGGCAGGTATTCTCACTTTCAAAGATACAAAGGGCCTGAGCGATGATAAAGCACCGATTGTGGGACAATTGGTCGACGTTACAGTACAAAAACAGTCGCCTAATGGCAGGACATGTCATGTCACCAATGATCCTAACCTGTTTTCCTCTTCTTCAGTAAGTGAAGTAGCCTTTCTTCAGTCACGGACTTCTGAATCTTTTCTAGCTGACTGAAATAACAAGTGTCACGTCGGTGCTTCCCGGGACGTCAGTTCAGGTTCTCATAACGTCAATACATGCTACAGGCTTCAACGTCCAAGTTCTTGGTTTTTTTGACGGCACCATTGATCGACTTCACCTTCCTCGGCATATCTCAGAAAAGACCCATAAAGTGGGCAAAAAGGTTAAAGCAAGGGTGTTATATGATTATTCGACGACACCCCCACGATTTGCATTAGCACTCAACGAGCACATCGTTGAACTTGGAACGTCGCAAACCGTGTCGGGAGTTAGTATTCAAGAGGCCTATCCCGTTGGCAAGATTATCGAGGGCGCGAAGATTCTCAGAGTTGAGCCTGAGCGTGGGGTGGACGTTGAAGTGGAAGATGGACTGGAGGGCTTCGCACATGTAAGTCACTTGCCAGTTCCTATAAGTCTTACTTCATCCCGTATAGATCTCTCACATTTCCGATGAACATTTGCCCGTCGTGTCTGCTTCTGATCCTTGGAAGCCCGATTCAATACACAGAGCTCGCGTCATAGGATACTTCCCCTTCGATGATGTCCTACAACTCTCACTTAAGCCTTCTGTTCTAGACCAACAATTCTTCCGAGTCGATGATATCAAAGTGGGTGAAATCGTTAAAGGTACAGTCAAGAAAATTGCCGACAACGGGCTCTTCGTGTCGCTGTCGGGGAACATAGATGGTGTAGTGTGGCCTAACCACTATGCAGACATCATGCTTAAGCATCCGACGAAGAGGTTTAAAGTTGGGGCCAGTATCAAATGCCGGGTAAGATCGGAAGGCGACTATAACATCGCCTGAATGCTGACATTTTCACAAGGTTCTTGTCGTGGATACTGTACGGAAGCGACTGTCTCTCACTCACAAGAAGACACTCTTGGAGTCCACATTACCGATTGTCTCTTCCATCGAAGATGCCAAAATTGGCTTGGTGACCTATGCTGTTGTCTTCAAAGTGTTGCCCAAGCATCTCATGGTAGAATTCTACAACAATGTAAAGGCTACCGTTCCAATACGAGAAGTTAGGTAAGTCATGCTCTAGGATCGATTTGCAAGCCGGGAGCTTTTACACTTCCCTGCAGCGAAGTCCCAGTCAAGTTGTCCGACGCTTTCTCCGTGGGAAAGATTGTCAAGGTACGAATTATCGATGTTAACGAAGAACATGGCCGGATCGTGGCGAGCATCAAAAAATCCTCCGCCTCACAGTCCTTCAATACCGATATAAGCGGGGTCGGAATCGGTGATATCGTCAACGGTACCCTCTCGGAAATTCATGGCGAAAATGCTGTCCTCGCTTTGCAGCCTTCCGAAGTGCGCGCGCTCTTGTCGCTTAACAATCTAGCCAATCACCGTGGTGTATCACTGGCCCAGCTGCGTGTAGACCTCTCTGTCGACGACAAGCTAGAGGAGCTCGTCGTTGTGACTAGGAACACTGAGAAGAACTTTGTGATCGTCGCGACGAAGCCGAAAGGGAAGGCGAACGTGAAGGGCTCCTTGTCCATGGACAAAGTGACCATTGGGCAGGTAGTCAGTGGACGTGTCACCCGAAGAGTGCGACAAGGTACTCTTATCAAATTACCTTCGCGTATTGGTGGCCTACTGCATCCGACGGATGCTACTGATGATTATGAGACGGGAACACCCTTCCCGGCCATCGACTCTGTGTTGAAGGCTACCGTTATAGGGATTGATGTCTCCAAGAAGCAGCTTTCCCTCTCAACACGGCCTTCAAAGATGTATCCGGACGAATTAAGGCCAGTCGCCGACCGTGTCATTGATGGCATAAATGATATACACGTCGGTGAAACGTTGCGCGGTTTCATCAAGAGCGTAACAGACCACGGTCTGTTCGTTACCATTTCACGGGATGTAGATGCTCGAGTGCAGATTCGTGAACTTTTCGACGACGTTAGCATCTCACCTCTTCTTACCGGTTTTGTAACTGATTGTGTTTAGTATGTCAAAGATTGGCAGGAACGATTTCACACTGACCAGGTCGTCAAAGGGCGCATCTTAAGGTGATCATTTGGTCAACAATTGGTTGAAGATTGCACTCATGGTTTTTAGCATTGATACAAACACCAAAAAGGTCGAGATGACATTCCGCTCGAATGATCTGTCAAGAAAATCGTCGTCTTTGAGCTACGGGGATCTGCAGAAAGGTCAAAAAATTAGCGGAACGATCAAAAAGATTGAAGAGTACGGCTTGTTCATCCAGATCGAAAGTTCAAAGCTCAGTGGTCTATGTCATAAATCAGAGGTCTCCTCCTTGCTTTTTTCCTATACGACCGCTCTCACACGAAAAAATAGCTTTCGGACAACAAGGACGCGGATGTTACCGTGGCGCTGGGTAGTTTCCGTGAAGGTGATCGCGTCAAAGCCGTCATCCTCGATGTTACAAATCGACGAATTTCTCTGAGCTGCAAGCCATCACATTTCTCAGAAGAGGACTTCGCTGATCAGGATTCTGATGAGGCGGAAGCTGTGGAGGAACTAGGTGTCATCGATAAAGATGCAGATGACGATGAGCAAGATGATGGTCAAGACGGCCTCGCTCCTCATGAAGTCGATGATTCTTCTGACGACAGTGACCATGATGTGATGGATGTTGATTTGGCCCCCTCACAACCGCAGTACCAGCAGCCCTCATCAGCCCCCAAAGCAACCATCTCGGAATCTGTGACATTGAAATTGGACACCGAGTTTGAGTGGTACGCCAAAGAGGCACCCTCAGAACCGTCAGATGACGCATCTGATGCATCTGAAGATACCGACGATGAGGATCAGCCCAGCAAAAAGCGGAAACGCAAACGCAAGGAGATTGAGCAAGATCTTACTGCCGACATGCACACCAAGGCACCGGAATCTACTGCGGATTTCGAACGCTTGCTACTGGGCTCTCCGAACTCGTCCTACTTGTGGGTTCAATACATGGCGTTCCTTGTGCAACTTTCCGAGATCGACAAGGCGCGGGAAACAGCAAGGCGGGCTCTGAAAACCATCAACTTCCGTGAAGAACAGGAGAAGCTTAATGTGTGGATTGCACTGCTCAATATAGAAAATTTGTATGGAACCGACGAGACGCTGGAAGAAACTTTCAAAGAAGCTGCCCGAGCAAACGATTCCAAGACGATCCATCTTCGTCTAGCATCTATTTTTGATGCGTCGGAAAAATTCCAGGTGGGATGCAACTAGCTCTTCTGAATCGATGACTCATCAGCATCTCCTACAGCAAACTGAAGACCAGTATAAAAGGACCTGCAAGAAATTCGGTCGCAGTTCAAAAGTCTGGACCTTATTCGCCGATTTCTATCTTCGCCATGACAATATTGAGAACTCGCGGAATTTGCTCCCACGTAGTCTTCAAAGTCTAGAAAAGCGGAAACGTAAGTGTGACATTTCTCACTTTCGCTTATAAACTTAGTAGTTCTAGATCTTAAAACGATCTCAAGGTTCGCTCAACTAGAATACAAGTTGGGCGACCCTGAACGGGGAAAAACCCTTTTTGAGGGTATCGTCGATTCACACCCTAAGCGTTGGGATATATGGTCAATATATATGGATATGGAAGCGGGACAACGCAACATTCAGAGTCTGCGGTGAGCCCAGCGTTGATATTTGATGAGCAAAGACTAAGCCATTCTCAGATCACTGTTTGATCGTGTTTTAACTTTCAAAATGACTAGCCACAAAGCGAAGTACGTACCAATTTCCTCAGAACGTTCAACTATCTCTTATCAATTACCTACAGGTCGTTTTTCAAGAAATGGCTCGAACTGGAACGGCGCTTGGGAGATGAGGACGGGGCTACGATGGTGAAACAGAAAGCAGTCGAATGGACCCAAAGAGCCAATCCATCATAATATAATATTCATCATATATGGATCACATCAGCACATATACTGCTCATGAAATATATAAGTAGGCGAAGCGAAGCTAATAACATCAGACAAAGCACGAAGAAGTATGTAAGTTAGAGTGTGAATGAATCCAAGCGAAACGACCAAAAGCCGAAGAGTGGTATATGCATAGCAAATAGATGAAACAAAAAAGAAATGTCATGACCGCGGTGATCGTGTCCTCTCTGGCTCTGCATCGAAGCCGCTCAACGGTCGTCGATTGCTCATGGAGCTGGCTAGTTGCCGTTGCCAGTCATCAAGTTCGCTGGAAAGATGCTCAAACGCCAACGCATTCTCTGAACTTGACGTACTGGTTCGACGAACGGACACCCCTGACATTGGTCTTCCCTGGCCAAATGTCGGTTGATCCACCTCGAGAAGGAGACCAATTTTATGCGTCAGCTGCTCGTTGTCGCGTCTAAGTGTGACGTTCTCGTTGCTGAGTTTCTCGAGCAGTGTCTCCTGGTTACCGCCTCGTGCTATAACCAGGGAAGACTGTAATCTGTCGACTTCATGCTGAAGCTCTTCCATCTGGACAAGACGATCATCTGACTCTCGCCGAGATGACACCAAGTTTTCCCGTAACACCTCCAGCTCTCTCTCCATCGACTCCAGTCGCGTACGCAGATCCTTGTTCTCATTGTGCAACCGCTGCAACTGTCGCTGCGCTTCCACAAGTTGAGCACGCATCTGATCATTGCCCTCGTCTGAGGGCGTGCTTCGTCCATTTACACCGCGTAAACGAGGATCGATAGGTGACTTTCCGGATCGAATGGCATCAAACTCGGATTGAAGAGTTGTGTTCATGTTCTTCTGTTTGGTTAGCTCGTCCTTCATACGTCGCATCATTTTCTCAGTACCCCTAGAGAGATGTTAAGAAAGATTAAAGAAAACGACCAACAACGCACTTGACATAATGAACGGCAACTTGGTAGTCATCCTCCATCTGAGCCATACGCTCCTTGTAGCTCTTCTCAGTTTCCTCAAACCTACGTTCGGCTTGAATGAGACGAGCTTCAGCGGCAATATCGTCCCCTCGTGAAGGGGCCTGGGTTGAGCGCACATGGTCAAGCTGAGACGTGAGTTGACCAATACGGTTCTCAAGCTCTTTGGTTCGATGAAGAGCTTGAGATAATTCTTGCTCAGTCTCTTCGCGCAGAGCTTGCTGTTCGGCGAGTTTGTGGTCCAGATCTGCAGCAGTGGTCGACGAGGTGCCGTTAACCTTGGATCTGGAAGGAAGATCGTCTTCATCAACCTCGACGCCATTTTCTGCGAAATAGTTACGAAGCATTCCCAGCCGCACTTGTGCATCTGCAACTTCTTTGGATTTCCCGCGCAGGGTTTCCTCTCTGTCAGCGACATCTCTCCGAAGACGTGAAGATTCGGCGACAGTAGCAGAAAGCTTAGCGCGAAGACCTGAGATCTGTGAGCGTAGGAGGGAATGCTCAGATTCGAAGGCTGATGCCCGTCGGCGCTCGTCGGTTAGTTGCCGCTGTGCGTCTTCTGCAGCTTGGTTGGTCTCCCGTAACATATTGCGCAAAGACGCAGACTCGTTCTCTATAGCCATGATCTTCTCGGCATGTCCTCTCGCGAATCGATCCTCGTCAGATTTCATGTTTCGATGGGTGTCAAGTAGTTCGCCTAAGCTACCAGTCGTCAATGCCCTGTACGAATCGGCCTCTTGTCTGGACTGCGCCCACGAATTTTCGACATCTGTTAGGCGGGTGCGGGTTGCCTCGACTTCGGTATTACGAGTTTCGAGTTCGCCCCGAAGGTCCGCTACATCAGCCTCCAAGTTGTCGATCTTCTCGCGCGCATGTTTATACTGTACGTCCAGCTCATTTGCGCGTGAAGACGCAGCCTCAACTGCATCCCGGGCTTGCTCCAGCGCACGGACATGCTGCTCGCGCGAGTGCACAAGCTGTTCAACTTGTTCGCGAAGGGCATTTTCCTCTGCTCTGCTCTGCTCCAAAGCCGATGTTTGCGATAGTAACGTATCTGCACGATCTCGAGACTGCGTTTCCAATGTGGTGTAACGATTTTCGAGATCAAGGTGTCGCTGTTTAATGCGGTTATGGGCATCAAGCTCCTGTTCAGCGGTTTTCGTGGCATCGGCTGCCCGGGCTTCGGCTTGCTCACAAAGGGTTGTCTGTACTGCAAGCGAGTCGCTAAGCTCATTGATCTTTTGGTCCTGTATTCGTCGCTCATTGATCAGGGTAGACAAGTCACTCTCCAGCTCCGCAACCCTTCGCTTCTCTAGCTGCAGGACCTCCGACTCATTCGCGGACTCTAACGCAGCAAGCTTCGCGCGATAGTAAGCGGCTTCTTGCGATGCGCTAACTTTCACGCGCTCTGCGTCAGCGACGTGCTCTGAAGCCCGCTGTGCTTGTTCCATCAATGCCGTCTAAATACATAATCAATGAAAAGAATACTTCTAGTGGGCTGCTAACTGACCTGCATCTGCGCCTTGAATTGCTTGAACTGCAGTAGAAGCTCCGTATTCTGACTCTCAACGGTGTCCTCAAATTGACTTCCATCCTTGTCAGTGTAAACATAACCTGAACGAGATGCCTTGACAAGAGCCTCCTTCATCCAAATCATTTGCCGTCGTACTCCCTCAAGTTCGACTTCTTTGGCTTTGAGATCTCGAAGTAAATCTGCAGTCACATTACTGACCGAGCCTTGCCGAGAAGAAGACTGATGATGTGTAAATCCATTGACAGTGGGAGATCCGCCGGTAGGATAAAAACCATCGGGTGGAGGTTTAGACCTATCAATAATGGGTGATACGCGGCCACCCAATCCATTCATCGTCATTGATGCCATGTTTGGCGCTTGTCCGATATCTGTTCCGGTAGGTGAAACTGCCCGGCTCCCGACAGTATGTGGGCTCTTGGCTCGGTCTTGAAGCGGCTGCTCAGGAGATGTAGCCCGCGCGCGTGTCGACAGCGTTTCTTTCGTTGGCAGTTCGGTAAGATCGACGTGATCATCTTCCCGTCTTGGCCGCATCGGTGTTTTGGTAGCACCTGAAGGCGGAACGACACCATTCACTGGTTTGTTAGAGTCATTTGGCGACAATGCACGGCGGTCTTCGGCGTCACTCTGCAAAGGAGATACCGAACGAGAACCATTGAGAACATGACCTGAGGGAGAAGAGGAAAGTTTCGTAGGTTGACTTGCTTGAGGAGGGATGGAGGACTTTCGAGCAGGGTTCTGCGGAGGCGGGCTTTTACTGGCATCAGGATACTTGATATGCTCTAGTAGATGTCCTAATTAGATAAGATTACCTTGCCATGAGAAATAGACGCACTGGTATCCAAGACATGTATTAGACTCGGGTCATCCACTTTGGACAGCGAGGACGATTCGCCTCCAAGAACCAACACCTTTGGTCCTACAGCAGCCATAGCGTGACCTGATCGACCACTAGGCTGAGGGCCCATGTTTTGGAACATGTACCATCTTTGATCTGGATCAATGAACAGATTAATAAGTAAGATCCACTTGCTGGACGGGGAGACTGACTAGATATTTTGAAGGCAGCGAGGTCCGATAGATCTTTTCCGTCCACACCTCTACCTCCAAAGATGTAGATCACATCGTCGACGAGAGCGGCGGCATGACCCTCCCTTGGAGAAGGTATGTAGCCGATGCAAGTCAATTCCGACCACGACCTCGTGCTAAGATCGAATGTCCAAGTGTCATTGTAATGATACTGACCATCAGTTCCACCGAAACTAATGACATGCATCAGGTAGTGCACATGTTGCAGACTCGTACCACCTACATAAATATTCGATCACCGTATGTCATACAGATATGACCCGTACGCCGTGCTGGTCGTTCCGGTGTGGTAGGCTCCAAATAATCCCATACTGTTCCCGTTTTTACTGGGTAGGGCTTGACGTTCAAGGCTGCGCTGATAGAAGCAGTGAAAGAAAAGCTCACATGTACTGAGATCAAATGACCATATATCGTTCAAAAATTCTCCGTCAACCTGTCCACCAAAAACGATGAATCGCGTTCCAGCCATTGTAACTGCGTGGCCGTATCTGCCAACAGGTGCTGGTCCCTGCATTGTAAGAAGAGTCCATTTTCGGGAAACTAGATATCAATTGAGCAAGCGAGGTGTGAAACAGACCAGGAAATTCGATTTACCTAGATTAAACAAGTAAAGGCCATCGTCCTGTCTGTCGGGATACCGTGCTCTGGGATCCGTTTTCGTATCTCCTCCCCAAACAATCAGGACATTGCTGATAATAGCACTGGCATGCCCAACTCGAGGAGAAGGGATGTCTCCTTCGGTTTGAACCAAGGAAGCAACATAATCACGAGTGTTAAAGAAATAAAGGTCGTTCTTTGGCGTTTCACGAACAAGGCCGCCGAAGAGATACAGGTCTCCATTGCTGGTAGAAGTCGTGGGAAGGGCATGACCATATCGAGGGAAGGGTGATGGGGAGAGGGAGGTAGGCGGGGCAATACCTGGCTTGTTGAAGACGATAGGCGGGGCAAGTGCAAGGCGTTTGGCGGACCATGGGAAAGACGGTCGTGGTGGCTGTTGCTGTTGCTGTGGGGCGGGTTGCTGTTGCTGTTGCGATTGTGATTGTGATGGGGCGTGCAGAGCGCCTGAGCCCTGTTGCGAGCGTTGATGCTGGATTTGCGAGCCTGAGGAAGGACTGGGGAAATGATGAAATATTAAGCAATGGGTGCACAAGTCATGTTCTGGAATAAGTTATTCGGAACAGGTAAGGGAAACGACCACATACACATCATGGGGACCATCCAACCTCTTATTTCCTGCAGCCTGCTGGTGGTGGTGATGCTGTTGAGCAACACTGCTATCTTTGCTGGCAGGTACGACTGAAGACATCTGGGCCAGTGCTTGACTCGGCGTCTGCGCTACAGAGACAGTGGCCGGCGCCGGGGGAGGCGCATGCTTCTTCCTTGAGAAGAAGGACATTCTGCGGGTCCTGGTTCCTAGGAGGGACGGTATGGCGAAAAATTGGACGTGGTTACAGAATTAAGTGATGGTGGTGCGGCGTCCAAGGCGGCAGAGTGCAACAGACGAATTAGGCGTCAAAGAATGGCGATAATGGTGATAATGGTGGTAGAAAGGAAAGGGTGAGCAGGCCTGCCTGGAAAATGGGCAGGACCCAACAACTAATGGAGGGTAGAATAGCTCGACTTCAACTACCTCCGTCCGTGATGGCTGCAACAACCTACTTTGCCTTTGTTTGCCATCATCCTTGACGAAATCAATTTTCATTCAGGCACGCAAGTCTTGACTGCAGACATATCATCTAGTCCTAGAAGGTAATCCTCCGTAGTACTAGGTACTATCCACCATCTCTCATGACAACGAGCTTTCTCCTTCCCACGCTTCCCACAGCATCTGAGCATCGTAAATACTGCTTTGGGCCTCATCCTCTCCGAGGACATGTCCCAGTATCACTTCCAAGTCGTTACCCAAAAAATCATAACCGTAAAAAGACGGATTTAAGGCCCCAGGATCCAGCAGAGACATGTCACGCTCAAACTCTCCAGGCAGCCCGTCGGTAGCGTGTGGCGCACCGGAGTTTGATATCCGCGTTTCCTCCATTGCGTGATCTTCTGCTGTGAATACATCTGTCCCCAGCAGATCCAGGCGCATCCGGGTTTCCCTTGACGATCCTTTATCCTCAGCTTTCCTTTTCCTTTGAAATCTCCCATTGTCAGCTATTACTAGAGGTTGGGAGCTATCCCGCCATCAGTATTCCGGTCCGGGTTCCACAGAATAGCCAAAGACTTACTCGACCGTAAAAGTATGCTTGATCTGATCCCATTTTGCTTTCACTACGTTGAGAAGTTCCGCGACAATCTCCTTGCAGCGCTTTGCACCTGACCACACGTCCTGCATGCCTTTCAGCATACTGCAACACTTCTCCGCATCAACAAGAATAACGTTGACAAGCACAGAGTCGGTCACTTGGGTTACTACCCGTAACAGTATTACCCCGGAAATGCACACCTGTTGTACTGCGTATGCCAAATGGTGAGAAGTAGGGAGTGTCTAATGGATAATCAGCGATGAAATGAAAGATTTGCAAGTCACCTACACCCTTCACCATATCTCCAATTCTTATACAAGCGCCTGATATGATATTCAGAAGTTTTCAATGTCCTATTACATGAACTTACGTGCTGCGCTCACACACTTCGTCAACGAGGCTTCGCTAGTCGGATGGACCTCTTTCGGATAGGGAATGAACGGCCGATCTGTAGACCTCGGCGTCATAAACAGAGCACGGAAAAGCCGTGACACTTACGGAAATTAATGGTCGCAGAGTAATATACGAAGAAAGCAATCAAACACAGCGTGAGCATTTTAGGATTCCCTGCTTCGTTCGCAGCATACTTGACGTTTGGAGGCAGAGACTCAATCCAATCCTCTAACATGACATCTAGATGATGTATAACCTGAGGTATCTGGGCTTTTGTCCCGTCCATCTCTCGTAAGAGCTGCAAAGAGTGCGCAGAACGGACAATCTTTCCAGCGACAACGTATATCTTGAGCAGGCTATATCAAGCAATTAATGAAACAGTCATGTAAATAAAAAACGTGCTTACGCCACGAAACCGCACATGTATGACGTTTGCGATTCTTTGATTTGACCCCTGCAATATGCTTCGAGGTCATCATCGTCAACCTGGGAGGCTGTGACACTCCGATAAATTAGCGGAGCGAAGAAAATTAAACCGCTATAACTGACGATATTCGACATCGCAGTCGTCTTCGTTTGTTGCTCCGGGACGCCCAAGGGAAATAGAGAGCACCCTACATGAACATTGTTGTAGTCGTCGTTCCGAATTACATCTTTACGCACCTATCTAAACCGTATACACACCTATGAATGCTTATTGGGAGGCGAGTGTCCTGTAGAGCAATTTAAAACATACCACCAAATTCTCCTTCTCTGTTCTTTTGCAATTTCAGAAAATCGAAGTCGTTTTGGCGATCGCTGTCAGTACAAGCTATCAGATACTAGCACAGTTCATGCTTAGCCCAATCGTCAACTCACATGGAGGCCTAGATCTTGAGCTGCGCGGATTCTGAGGAGAGGTTTTGAGCAGCAGAAGCAAACGCAAGGACTGACTACAGGTGACTCACGCTTGTCCAGCAAGAAGCCAACTCTATGATAGGTCTGGTACCGATGAGTGACAGAGACGTGGATTGGCAGTAGAGCGAACTCACTATTCCAACCGGCGCATCATATAGCCAGTAACGCCAAACATTGGACGCTTGAAATTTAGAATCGATGAGCAGAGCCAAGCTTCCATAATCATTACACACTTCTCTAAGGAATTGAGCCGACTCCCCATCCAGAACAGAACCATACTCCGTTCATAAAACCTGATAGAACATGTTAACGGTCCCAAGTTATAGTGATAAGTCCAAACTAACTCGAGCCCTGCGTATTCAGACGGTACCGTCCATTTCCAGCCTTGTTCTGATGCCGGAGCTGGAGCTTTCTCAGCAGACAAGCTCTGTGCACAGGCAAAGACCGCGAACAAGGATGAAAGAAAGGCATGATCGCCTGATGGTTTTCCTGAGTGGGCCGCCCTCATAACGTCAGTATACCGGGAAATAGATCTAGGATATGAGAAATCGGTTCTTATATACATTGTTTTAGCCTGGTAGAACACAGACGTCTGTTTGTGTAAGATCGGAAAAGTATAGTGTATCTTATTGAAATAAGTCTCAACCTACCCATACATCAGTATCCTACTTATATTTATAGGCTTGTCACTCACCAACTTGTCTGCAATATCAGCTGGAGGAAATACTGTGTCTTCCGGAGGGGGTCTAAGTGATGGATAAGTAAATCCTAAGTGTACGATATACTACCTACTTACAGGACATCGAATCGTCGAAAATGCACATTTGGTCGAAAGAACGGTAGTTCCCTTGGGCTAGTGAATAGGGATGCATTACGTGGATGCAATAGGACTCACAAGTTTTCAGTGCTTTTACTCACGGTTTCGGATTGAAGAGAAACTGGTGAAGTATCGGGGGTCTGGGAAGCTCGCAATGACCGCAGCGCCTCTACTAAAACTAGGGACGACGCGCCGCCTATGAAGCTGGGAAATTTGAACATTTGTCGTTTATGAACATCAGCGCAGCTTGATAAAGTTAACATACCGCAGGTTACCCAATGAATCCCTTGTCAAGTGGGAAAATCGGTCCGTCAATGTATGTTCTTCTTGTTCCCCGCTTTCGAAAGCAGTCTCGGGCGAAGATATCGGCTCCGTCAGCGCGTCTGGTTCACTGGGTAATCTTGACTGTAGCATGTTTTTAATAGACACGGAGGGAACATAGGGTGAACAGTGCTGGATGTGCTGACGAGAAAGCATCGCTAGACGAGCTGGATACTGAAGGAGGTTCATTATCATCAGAGGATTTTGGTATGCTAGTCGTACTGGAACTGAACCAGTGTGCTTAGGGCGTTGCGTAGTGATGGTGTTCATTCTTGGACGTACATGATCATTTCCGGTATGTTCTCCTTGGCCCATTTTTCGAAAACGGTCGTCATCGGCATAACGATCTTCTCCAGCTGCGCTAGTCGGGTTTCAAAATTGTTTGTTATCCTGGGAAATATCAAGCTTGGCTTGAAATGAATCAAAAAATGTTCATACTGGCGACTTCCAGAAGCATAATCCGTTATTTCTTTGACTGTATGTGAAAGTGGCTGCCATGAGACCGAAAGCTCTCCGTTTAACAGAATGCATACATGTACAATCCTTCTTGTTCGTAGAACAAAAAGCACATGGATCCTAGGAACGAGTTGGCATAAATTCTGAAAGAATGCGTAGACACTTGCCTGGCCATCGCATTTGATCTGTTCGACTCGGGTCAGTAAATATTCCCCTCACGAGATCACGTCGACCGTACCTTGCGCTTTCGGCATATTTCACATGCACGCCATACTCTTGTTCTCAGCCTAGGGAACGATAGCTGAGCTGAGGCGGTACCACCTGCAGGGGTCAAAGCTTCTGAAGGTTGAATTGTACCAACGGTCGACGTTCTGTTGGGAGAGGAGTAAATAGTCGCGAATGTCCCTTCCCTCAGAAGATAACTCCGAGTACCATTTCAAATTCCGACCTGAGATAACATACGCTCACTTGGCACGGCCGAACAGAGGACGTGTACCAACGCAAGGTGCATCATGCTTTCCTGGCTCATGTTGATGGCACAGGTATTTACTCTTCGACAAAGTACTAAGTAATTGCGTCGCGTAAGCCTGATTATCTGACAGACCTGGGGCGAAGTTGATTTTTTACTGCTTTCAACCTCCATTCTACATCCAGGATTGCATCAGTATTCTTCATTGTCAAATGGCCCCCAAAACCCCTGGAAGCTATCCAGGACATCACCGATGTCGGCTTCCAACGCAGCTCTGAAAAAGGCCTCAAGGAACTCGGAATTGGAAGCGACTCACCGGCCTGTACAACGAGCTTTCTTGGGTTCTCGTCTCTTCTCTGATTCCTTTTCTCTTTTCCAAGAACTGCACTACCACCCAATATATTTGCCTTGAAACGCGGACATCGCGTTGATCCCGCCGTCGTCATTCGCAAAAGTCAAAACGGCTGTCGAATTCTCCCCGGACGTTACTCCATTTTCCTTTGTCATTCAATGCTGGTCCTTCTTATTCCCTCTCTACGCAGCTCCCTCATTGTCAACGTCCCACGCGGCCGTCACAATCGTTGGCCACTGACCACAATTCCTGTTTGTTCTGGAAGCCAGGTCGTAAATACCTCGCCTTCTTCGCTGCTACAGCGCTCAGAGAATTATATGCACCCCTAGCAAACGTCTCCCACATCAACCGGCGTTTCAGTTCCCTGCTCGCGTACCTCTATTTCAATGCCTTCTACTACTTCCACGACCGGATAACGCCCTTTCAAACGCTTTCGGCATGACGATGCCATCTTTGTATGATCAGAAGATCCTGAGGAAAAGAAGCAGCCTAGCGGCCCGTGCTCCTCTCGCCAATAAGATTACAACGGGGATGACATTTCGCAGCAATTATTGATTATGTTGCCTAGGCGTTTACGCGGCCACTGTCTGAAAACGAAGACATCTCCAGAGAAACAGAAATCTCCTAAGAGGTTCTGAACGAGAAAAGAGTCGACTTTCTGACAACCGTAACAAGTTCTTTTTTACCGTGGCATGACATCCATATGATCACTTCTCATTATTCCTAGATTTCTCCCGTTATCGTCATGCTTTCGTTGCACGGGCCATGTACACATACTTGATTTATGTTGAATATATGCGTAAGTTGCCCTTGCTTCCTCTATATGCCTGGATAACTTTGCAAGGTAAACCAAATTTGAATAATGTTTATCAGAATGTGGTACATGAATGTTGTACGTTCCAGAAATTCTGGTTTACGAAATGCTACTGCGGTCTACATATCCGAACGCACGTACATTGCCCGAAGGTCGGAATAGTCTGGTTGCTCATCCTTTCCATCCAACAAACCGTAATAGAACGTGGTGTCTTCCCGAGGGTATCAGTCTTGAGAAACCCATATAGAATATAGTCATCCTACCTCTGCCGTCATGTTCACGGATAGTAAACCCACCTCCGAGATACCCGAACCTGAATTCAACGTGAGATACCCTGATTGGTGAAGTCATTCTGACGTGGCGGCTCACCTGTTGTTGGCAGAATCATACTCATAGTCCCAGTCCTCGAAGCGAGGGTTGGTAAGCAGCTCAATAAACAGGACACGATTCCCGGGGAACATAATAGGGGAAGCTAGAAAGGGGAAAAAGTTCAGATAAGAGATGGGCAAGCTGCAGCGGACGACTTGCCACCCGGTCCGGGTTTAAACCAAGAGCTGCACTGGCCTGACCACGCCGTGCGCTTCAGATATAGCTCACGATGTTCGTTAAAGTCATCGACGGCCTTGCTGTTTATCGTCATGGTCGTGATGTTCTCCATTTGCATCTTCTTGAGAATTTTCATGAAGCAGCCGGTCACTGTAAATTACTCTTGAATACAGTGGCACGGACCGTGAGTTCGACTCACGCGCTTCGATCATGGGAGCCCCAGATCCATGACCGGTAGGGCCATGAGGTCCGTAGTACATCAGGTACTGTGTAAATCAAAATGTTGAGCAACCCGAAAAAGACATGAGCGCTACTTACGTTCGGAACATCTTTGATAGCAAGAGACATGTACACGTCGACGGGATACTGAGCCCAGCGATCTTGAACATTTCGACCTCTGGCGATCAGCGGGAAGCGGGGAATGAAGCTCGTATCAAATCCTCTGTGAAGATATTGAAAAGGTCAGCGTTGTTGACTGATATATGAAATGAACGACGCACGTAGCGCATACGATGATGTCGACCTCAACTTCGTTCCCGCCAGAGTCTATAAAACCATTCTCGGTTATCTTCTGGAACATTTTCGTGTCTACACAAACATTGGGTTGAAGGAGAGCTTCAAGGTAACCATTTCCGGGTGTAGGTCTCCGACATCCTACAATGAAGTTTTTGGGAACGATGGCATCGATCAAACGTTCATCACCTTGAAGGCGTCTACGCATGTCAGCGTCAGCATACTAAAATTGAAACAAAGGTTGGTTATAAACATGTAATAATGTAAGAAGAGCCTACCGTAAGTACGGCTTTCTGCTCGGGCGTGCCGATTACAATAAATTTGAATCGTTGATTGAGGTCCGACTATCAGCGGAAAGATTTTTGAGCACCAATGTCAACGTAATAAAACAAACCGTACTTCAATCATCTTCCTATATTTTAATGAATGAATTGGGTCCTCAGCGAAGCGTTTCTTCTGCTCTTCGGTGTCTGACATACTGACATTAGTAGGGAAATTTTTAAGAACCAAGATGCTTCTGACATTTGAAGTTCATACCACCAGGGCCTGCGTATTGCTGGGCAAAAGCGGGAGTGATCCACGTTGGTGAGCGAATCCAATGGTATACTTGCTTAGCGTCAGGTTGCATCGTAGCCAAAACCTGTATTCCAGAGCTTCCGGATCCAATGACAGCAATGCGCTTGCCTTTGTAGTCTAGGTCCTTGGGCCAACGTGCGGTGTGACAAAGAACTCCCTTGAAGTCATATAGACCTTCAATGTTAGGCCATTTCCAGGCATTTAGAACGCCTGCTTAAATCGTCAAGACCTTTGTTCGATGAGAAGCATCGACGCTTACCGCCAGCATTAATGAAAACATCACATTGATTTTCGAATTCTTTCGCGTCTGGACCCCGGATACGAAGTTTCCACTTCTTCGTGTCGTCGAGCCATTCAGCGCGTATGACTTCGTGGTTTAGGTTAATGTACTTTCCTAAGCTAAACCTGAATTTGTGCAAGTTAACTAAGTATAAGTCGAGGAGAGACAAAGACATGTACTTGTCTACAAGCCCTTTGTAGTACAATCGAATGTCTTCTGCTGTGCCGTAAAATTCTTTCCAATTGGGATTTGGACACCACGACATCTACACTTTCACCGTCCCCAATCAGCATAGTCAACAATACGAAACGAAGTCAATGACCTGGTAATTTACTGAAGGTATATCGCAACGACATCCGGGGTAACTTTGAGCATAAAATCAGGCCCGGATCTCTATAGGACAAGATTGAAGGTTGAAAACTTACCGATTCCAAAACCAAGTCCCACCGACATCTGAACCCATCTCATAGATTGTTAAGTCAATATTCTTGCCGCGCTCTTGGACATCATGAGCGATACAGATGCCAGATATGCCAGCGCCAATAGCGATAACTTTGATAGGTTTAATCTAGAAAGAATATGGTCACGTCCTTACTGAAGCATTACTAGGAGGCGCACATCACCGAAGAGTTGTTCAGGAATTCGATAACCCCTAGCGTTCACGGAGGGCCACGGCCGCTCAGGTTCGTTACTGGACATTCCAAAGAACACTGAAAGCAAAGCGGAGGGAAAGCTTGCATTTATTCCCTTATGAGCGAAATAGGTTGGTGGGCAGTCTGACCGTGAGAGTCGGGGGAGAGCCTTCCGATCGCTTATCGGTCCGCTTTCCGGACTTCGGAGCGAAACAACACATGACTGAAGGACTCGCCATTACTACGGGTAACCCTCTTCAAATTCTAGATTTACTGTACTCGGAGACATTACCTTGCTGAAAAGCAAGGTCAACCCACAGTCATAAAGTTTCCTTTTCCGTCGTCTGCCAAAAGCAATTAAGTACAAATAGGTGGCTGTGCTCAATCCAGCAGTCCTCTTCCTACTCTCGCATCTGCCAAAACCAAACAAATACAACGTAGCCGTGCAGCATGTCAAGACTCAGTACTCAGTACTCAGCCGTTTACCATCTCGACTCTATCGCACCTGCAGCACTAGCTTCAAAAAGTCGCCTCGCACATTGAATATTGAACGTTTGAACCTGAACATCTGGGGAATTGCTTAAGAATTGGATCGTGAGTGACTAATACCTTCTCCGTATTTCCCTTCGCTGATGCTCATGCGTCGCACTTTACAGTCTGTTCCACTTACGAGGACTAGTACTACTCGCTGTGCTGTCCTAGCACAATTAACACTGCATCTGTCCTTCTTGCCACCAACAAGAAGCACACTTTCTAACTTCGTCTCTGGACACTTGCAGAGGGAAAGTCTCCCTTTGGCATCCCATGCTCAATACACGAGAACATTGTACCCAACAAGATCATTATCACGTATATCAGCCCGCAAGACGAGGATCGGTACAAGCTTGTAAAAGGACCACAAGGTGATAGTCGAGGTACTAAAGGAGCTCGTCCAGGGGGAAAATACAGGAAAAGGCGAGGCAGAGTGGAAACTGAATGCTTTTCTGGCAGAGGGAATAGCCAAGGATGACCAGGACCGCGGAGCTAGGTGTGATCGCCTGGACCACCTATCTCGTAAGCCTATATGGGAATGAGCTCGCCCATCTACTGTTCATGGTCCTGATGAAGCTTTCAGCCGCCATCGATATATTATATTCAGGTTTGCGCATGATGCACGCAGTCCAATATGATACTGGTGAGTACATCTGTTAGTGCTCTACGCCATTGATCCTTATCCGTTCACTAGATTCTGCTATTCTCTCCTCCCACTTGCCACGTATCCACCACACTATGACAAATCGACATCAACCCCAACCCAACGACCCATCCCCACGACCCTCCTTCAGTCGGACATTCCCTTCCGATATTGCGTCATCCCCTACCACTCAACGACGTCTACCTGTTCCCGCTGCGCTGGTCTTTCAATGGCTAGTAACGTGCGTTGTTGGAAAGTAGAAGAGGACGTTGCCTCCTGTCTGGTGCGAGGAGGGAGTTAGTATGCCTGGAGACTGCGCGAAATATGACCCCACCCCATCCTGGTGTACAGGTGTCCGAGTTTTGGCTGGAGACAATGGATCGTCTTCCGGCAAGCAAGACATCTGCGCCTAGACGATGTATTCAAAACCGGTGAACACACTCACGGCGAAACTTCGCATAGGGTAGGGACGGCAGGTAGTCTTAGGAGGGACTGGTTTTACCTCGACGCCATGTATCGACGTCCGGCAAGCGAGAGCATGGCGTCGGGGTATTGTTGGGGATACAAGGAGTATAGGGCTAGGGTAAACTGGACATAGTACGCACGTCGCACGATGTCGACTGTCTTCGTTACTGATCGAGATCCTTTGCGTCTAGCTGTTATTGTACACCTCGCACCCCAGCCTCTCCCTGGACGACGACTTTTGCGCGGACATGACGTATCGACATCTGGCGAACGAGCGCACGGCGTCGTGACACCGGTCGGAATTTTGGAATAGATTATGGGTCTGAGTTCGGGGACTCTTATTAGAGATGGTTTGGCACTATGCAGTGTGGATTTTTCAATGTACAAATGATCTGCGAGGTATACGACTGGTATATCGGTGTTCAAAGAAGCAGACGTGCCACGCAAACACTTCGTAACATATTGGTATGACTTACGTAGATCAACCCGACGAGGAATCGTCGCTTTCAGTGTTTCCTTACATGTTTTGAGTCGGGAGCATTGCCAATGAAAAGGTCGACTCGAAAGAGACAGCAATAGGGTTCAAGGACAAGATTCAGCAAGGTCGTACTCGCCTCGGCACGCGGCAGGCACTTGTATACTTAAATAAGCAAGATGGACTTCAATTGTTTTGTACGTGTTTCTGCCGCCTTTCTCTTTTTCTGTCCCTTGTACCAATGTCCGGCACGTTGTCTATCGCCATCGTTGGAGCCGGCATCTGTGGTCTAACCTCAGCATATAACATCGCGAAGACAGCCAAACGTACAGGAAAGAACGCGGATATCATTTTGTATGACAGGAATCCAGCACCAGGTGGTACGTGGTCACCCTCAAGGTACGGACATCTTGTCATGATCATTTGTCAGTGCGCAGCTAAACACAGTATCTTTAGTGTTTATGACGGCCTCATCACCAACAATTCATGGAAACAAATGTTATTGGACGATGATGGACAAGCTGAGAAAATGTTCATGGACGATCCGTCTGTCGGGGCCGGACCTGGCGGTTTCCGTAAGTCTTTCACATTCACATTCTTACCCACCGGAAGCTGACCCGTAGCATCAGGCGCAACGGTATGTACCGTGGAGTGTATCTATCATAGAATTGATGTAGGTGTATATAGGGCCTTGGAATGGTCGAGGTCATGAAGCACGTAACGCGTCAGGTCAAGGAACTTGGTGCCGAGGTCCGATGTTCAACGACGGTTCTCTCAGTAACGCAATCAGGTGGCCCAGCCACCCCGTGGACGATTGTTAGTGCTCATACCGACTCTCCTCATAGCAAAGTCACCGAAGTTTTTGATAAACTGGTCGTCGCTACTGGTACATTTTCCACGCCTATTGTCCCCTCCTTCGCTACACCATTTGTCCTGCCCAACGACACTCCAATCAACGATCCTTTGGCACCCTTCGTTATCCACACTTCTCATCTCTCTGATCCAACGGTACAGACCGCCCTTTACTCTAGACCACGAGACATCATCGTCGTTGGAGCGTCTAAATCGGCTTTGGATACTGTCGAGAGGCTAGCGTTGGTAGGTTGTTATTTGCATATCAATTCACAATATCACAGTTCATTCTTTAAGCTCAGAACGGCTATCATGTCAAGCTTATCCTTCGAAATCCTCCTTATTTGGCCCCTCCAGCCGCTAAGGATATAAAGACTGGTTCCCCTGCTGATGCTGCTGGTGCGGTTGGTACAAGAGTAGGCGTGCCGAATAACAGTCAAAGCATCACACACTTATCGTTCCTTTGCTAGCTTGCGACATCCCAGATCCCGTATTTCAAGGATCCGGTGACCGGTCTGAGAAGTACTGGTGGTTTGGTGGCGTCGCTGTTCCGCACTATATTACACACCACCTGGATAGGTTCGTTCATTCACCGAAACCTTATTTCTGCCTCCAAGAACGTATTTTCGTCTTGGGGATGCTGGAACAGCCCTCTGACTTCCGACATGAGGCCTGTCGTTGATTTAATGTGGTCTGACTCGTAAGGTTGTCTCATCTCTTTGTTTTGAGTGTGTTCATCTGTCAATTCAGATCTACATTTCCGGGTCCGGCTTCACTTCCATCCCTCATTCAATCCGGACAAATTCAAGTTGTCAAAGGCACAGTCATTGATATGTCCAAGCCTAACTTGACTGAAGAGAAAGAAGATGGCTTCAAGCTTAGCATTCGTTCCTACGAGGATGACGAAACAGTCATCGAGCACGTTGGACAAGCCGTCATCTACGGAACTGGATGGAATACTGGAACTTACCCGTTCTTTTCTCCCTCGATGTTAGATGAACTTGGGCTCCCTGTGATGTATACAGATAAGTCTTCGCGCGAAGCGGGGTTTAAGGAGTTAGACGCCAAGTCTTTGAACGAGCTTTTGGCTGACCAGCGGACACTGGCGGACCCTCCACACATCTGGGATTCGCCAGCATACAGCGCGCGATGGGCTGGTCGGAATCCTAAACAAATTTCTCCCTTCCGCCTATACCGACTCATGGTGCCATTGACGCATCTCGAACAGCGCGACGTGATCTTCCCTGGCGTCCCTACATGTAAAGCCAATCACGTTCTTTTCCTTGTCCAAGGCCATTGGTGCGTAAAGCGCTTTACGCGTTGAATTACCTGACATCCGCTCAGGGTTGCGGATTATTTACTCGGCACGCTACCTAAGTCGCTGCCATCCCTGGAAATTGCCAAGAAGGAGGTTTCCATGCAGTCGGTGTGGTCGCGGAGGTTGTTTGGACCAGGTGAGTAACCGTACCTGTTCTAGACGATGTGTATCAACAAATAGATAGCTCACGGAAGACTGGGACAATGGCTTGGGGCCTTGTGGATAGAGTATTGCGGGAGACTTTGTCTTGGTAAGTTAAAAAAGCGCTCGTTACCAACGTCACGATGTCTGATCAGTTTACGAAGATATGGGTGTTCCCGCGGATGGTATGGGGCTGACAGGTGTTGTTGACAGCAGTACGTACCATCTGGAGGAGAAAAGGACCAAGAGGGACCAGGCGAGAGGATACCGAAGCATCTAATAAACTGCCTCTCACTCGGGCTCGACTTACAGTTAATTCTTAGGCGTGGCACAATGATGTATGGTTCTCTTATATAATAGAGCGGCCGGCTTACCTCTACCATTATAGGCTGACGCAGTACATACTACCAAGCGGCAAACTTAAAAGACATGGTAATGTGTTCTTCACTTTCCGAAGAACATCCATTGAACTCTTAGTCCGAATCTACAAGATCAAACATACGCTTGGCATATAACCTGGCGGGATCGACGTAAGAACTTGCAAGAACCCAAGCACATTGAATTTGCTCTTCTTCCACGAGGCAAATCCGGAGGAACCCAAGCATCTTGAAAAAGACTTGGCATCCGGTTATTAGACTTCTGCAACTACCCGCGTCATCCCTGTCCGTTTACTGGGCGCTCTTGTGGGTTCTTGGCATCCGATGTCTCGATCAGGGTATTTATGGTATGTATGGCAATCGCCTTCCGTGGGGCCTGTGGACCTACTTTTGCCACGGCCGTTATGCTGAGCCTGATGTACTCGAGTCTGTAGGCTGTTCTCGTCGGCTGCCACGTTGTAGCTCAAGCCCAAGTTTTATCTTTGACGTTCACCCGTGGCTGGCTTGGCTGCAAGCATTCCTTCTGAGTCCGCAGAGGTTTCAAACGAAGCGTCAGTTTCTCGTTCTTTTTTGGTAACAACTGCGCGCTTTATCTGTCCCTTAGGGCTATGTCCTCCGTTGTTTCAACTTGCGCACATAAGACGCACTTATGTCCGGCTTTCAAGAGTGGCGGTCTGTAACTGTTCCGCCGGAGACCTACCGCAGTCTTTTGGCATTCATTTTTTAAAGGCTACCCGACGGAACAACTGCTCTCTTCACTGAATCCCTTAATGTGTTCTCCAAGACACGCACCCTTAGTGCTATTATCAGGTGCTTTTGCGAAGGCATAAGTATCCTTAGACCATTCTAGTTCTACCTTACAAATGATATGGCATCTATCGCGGGACCGACTTGAAGCGTCACTATCCTAGGCTGCCACGTTCGTCAAGAAGCTGCTCTTCCTCTTTCCCGTCTGTTGTTTGGCTTTCTTATGACTGGCAGAATTAAGGATAATATAACCGATGTATCTCACGTCCTGTCGGGCCTCGAAAACTGATGAGATACTTCTGCTCCTATGGTCATCTCTGCCTCTTTTTGTTTAACCTCTGATTTAACCATATCTATGGTGCACTCAAATTCACACTGTGCGTGTACATTCTCCGGAGGGAAAATCTTCGTGAACACCTTCACTTCATCGTATCTATGGCCCGGCCGACTTGCGGACCATTATTGATTTGTCTATATATTATGATACAACTATACGCTCGAACGATCTTGCTTTCACAGTCTTTACAAATATATTCTATGCGACTCATCTTGGGACCGCGGTCTCCCACTAGCATTCCTTCCATAAATCTTTCAAGCCCTGGAATTCTCTGACTACCTAAACATCATGATTCCTCTGCCCTGATTCCTGGGTGCACCCCATAATTTCTCGGCCTTCAGGCGTTCGTGTGTTAGTTCTCAGGCATCTTTTCAGTTAAGCTTACGCGATTGATTTTTAGTCGGTGGTCCGCTTTCTTCGTGTATTGCATCTTTACCTCATTCAGGAATATCGAGTTAATCTTTGCTTCGTTTGTCGCTGTGTCAGCCTGTATCTCTTGAATCATGTATTGGCTATTGGCTTGTGCTTTGAATATCCGCTCTTCCGTAGATGCCCTATCCTGTCTCACGCTGTTGCTTCTCTTCACCATCTTTGTCTCGGTACTCCGTCTGGATTTGTTAAATAAGGGCAAGGTCATTATACCTCAAATCGGCAATTTTTGGTATGGACGTGCAGTTTTGCCTACGGCGATCGTCATTTGCATCTATCTATTGGTTAGTGTCGAAGAGGCCTCTATGTTTCTCTCACGTTCCTTACTTGGAGTAGGTCGTGAAACATTCAGACCGTCGAGACCTTTATACTTGTTCCTTGACCTGGCAGATGCCGCAACGGTGAAGTCCTACGAGCACAAGTGACTATGCAATCCATTCTCACATCTCGGTGTATTCAATTACGATATCCGCCGAATCAGTTCATGTTTCGACATTGACGGACTTTAGCCTGAGTGGTTGGCCAGTGCTTCGCACACCCTCGGCGAATCCCCGTCTGTAACGAACAATAGTCTCGAATCGACTGGTCCCAAGAGCTTGGAAATCCAGGCTCATGTCATTGCGGATGTTCTTCAGACATGCCCTGGGTTGCAACTCTCACGGCGGCTCTCAAACATACAGCTCTTGACCGTAGCGACGGGCCGGGCCCCCAGAATCAATGATTTCGAAGCAGAACGAATGTAATACCCGTTGATGTGCCTTGCCGGCGATGGATTCTGTCATTAACATTTCTGCAACGGAATGTTTCTGGGAGGAGCTGAGTAAGTGAGCGCGCGCTACGGACTTCGATATTCCATCTCAAAGGCCGCTCTTACCCACGCGTTTTTCACGGCCTAATCTTTCGGGCCGTGGTATCTCGGTGAGCCAATAGCGATAGATCCCCGGGCGTGTACAGCTGCTCTGGACTAATCCGACGTGTCCTGTTTGTAGTCCATATGCACTTTGGTACTTCTATCATGAAATTGCACCCGTTCGCAATTCGAAAGCAGCTGTAGTATTCGAGAATACACATCCTGATTCTTTATCCGACAGTCGCAAGATCCTTGTAAATAAACCGGTGTAAGTTCTCATTAAATATGGTAAAAACAAGTGTCCTTCAAGTACTGCGGGTAGTGATGTCCTCGGTCTCTGCCCGAAACATTTGTTCAGTCCCATGGGCGGAATGCATCCAAATGCATCCACCTTCTATCACCACTGAGCAAATACGATATGTCATCAGTCATGGAATCTCGTGCAACGTAAGGGAAGTGGGGGCGAGAAATCAATTCCGGGATAGTTAAGTACCTTGACCACATTGTCTTTTGAACCGGGTTATTATAGCCTGGAATGGGTAGGCATCCTCGACTTTTTTAGTGTGGGGAGGGATACCTATTATAAGTAAAGGCTCAGTTCGAAGACTTGATGAACAAATGAGATGGCTGTTTACAATAGATCTCAACGGCAGTAGAGCACTACTAGCCTGCAACAGAAAGATCGGTCTATAACCCTTCATGGCCAGTTAAACGATCACACCCCCTCCACTAAAAAATGAGGGCCAGCCTGTGCCTTGGATTAAGCCCCGAGAAATCAGAGTATTTCTCCGTCGTGGGATGCAATCGGAACCGATTGCCAAGAAGCAGGCATGGGGCTATTTTTATACCGCGTCGCGGCGTAGCATCCTAAAGCGTCACGTGGCGTGAGATCATTCAAAGTTCACCTCTTGGCACTTTACGCCTACGACCTCCTTTGAGAATGTCCCGTTATCCGACTACGCTGGACCCTGCGACGACACCGACCAAGGCGCAGAAGAATAGAGCAAGGAGAGAACCTTCAGGTGTATTCTCCCTGTTCCAGGCCCCCCAAATCCAACAGTTCAAGGAGGCATTTCAGTTGATTGATCACGACAAAGACGGATGGGTTGGCGAGAGCGATTTGAAGGAGATTTTTGGGAGTCTGGGTGTGTCATGGATTAGCTGCATCAGAAATGTTACTGAGATATACTACAGGAATCCAACCGTCACCAGAGATGATGCAAGAGCTGCTACTGGCCCGACCAGGAGAGACGATCGTTGGCGAACGCGGGGTGAACTTTACGATGTTCTTGACAATGATGAGTGAACGGCTGTTTGAGTTTGATCCGGAGCAGGAGCTGGTAGAGGCGTTCGAATGTTTTGATGAGAATGACAGCGGCTTGGTTAAGGTTGAAGAGATGAGGAAGTGGCTGGGCGAGCTGGGAGACAGGATGGATGACCGCGAGGTGTGTCACTTCATGTTATTGGGTGCTGAAAATATTGACTGTTACAGATTGACCGGCTGCTTAAAGGGCCATTTACGGATCGACAGGGTAACTTTAATTATCGTGAATGGGTCAAAGTGCTCCGGATAAATGGCGAGGAGGAGGAGAACAAGATATGATACTATGAGAAAGCTAACTCTTGCGTTAGTTTACGGACTTGTAAGACCCTCCTCTTCCGTGCCAAGCTACGGTGTTGAACACAGCAACTATTACGATCATGTGATGCCATTACTTACAGTATTGAGAACCAGATCAACAAAGACCTAAGATATACGGTAAGACCTAGACCGCCAAGGTTTCGCCTCCACTGCCTTTCGAAGGCGAAACCTGCCGAACTAGAACAATCGCGTTACCCTCAATCAAATTCGTAGAAAATACATCAGGTTTGTGGCTGATGAATTCGGGTACACTTGCAGTATTGCGACGTCATCTCGAATATTCGGTTCGAATTGCGAGTGCTGGGCTAATTGCCGTGGTTCTGAAGAAGGGATTGTGGGAGAGGATAATTCATTCAAACGCCTGCTTTGATTGACGTAAGTGTATAAGCTCGACGACCGGAACCTCGATTGCCGGCCGCGGGTGGCTCTACATCACGGTCATGGTTTTGAGGCGTTCGAAGTCGCTGCCAAAATCATGCGAATGGCGTTGAACCATAAGCAGGGGTAGGCGGAACTTGGTTGTATTCACTGTATCTACCGAGGTAACGGTTGGAATACTCTTCTCTGCTGGAAGACTATTACACTGAGTGAAGGGGATCTTCCGAAGAGGATGGACGGTTGATTTGTAGACAGATTAGCATAATCCGATATTGAAAACCAAGTCAGACTTGGCAAGGGGCCAAGCCAATCGGAGATAGATACCATTTTAAGAATGACTGTTTTGGAAAGGGCTTGGCCGGCCAAGAGTTCTTGGTTATTGATCGACTTGGCGGTGTGGAATCCCTGCCAAGCATAACTCCGGGCAAGCTTGGCGTCCACGCTATAAGTATGTCAAAAATGGCCCACCCTGACAATTCTTCTATTTGGCCCCAGTCCGTCCAGTTCGACAGCCGTCTCCTCGTCCCCCTTGACGTTCTCCAGCAGCAGGCCTATCTTCACATGTCACCCCTTCCCCCGTCCCCCATGTCATCTACTTCCCCTCCCCCAGCAGAATCGGATCCTGCACCGACTCACCGGTGTCTCTGGCAGGACTGTACCCAGTCCTTTGGTGATCCTGAGCAGCTCTACAATCATCTTTGCAACGAACACATTGGCCGCAAGAGTACTAATAACCTCTGTCTTACTTGCAAGTGGAAGGACTGCGGGACGTCCTGTGCCAAGCGAGACCATATTACCAGCCATCTCCGAGGTATGTTTAGAGCTCTTTAGTGACTTTGTCTGATCATTATTCGGCAGTGCATACCCCACTGAAGCCCCATTCCTGCGAGGTATGCTGCCCACTTGCTTACTCATGTGCCTACTTCTCACAGCCTGCAGATATGTCAGAAATCATTCAAGCGACCTCAGGATCTCAAGAAACACGAAAAGATTCATACAGAGGAGCACCATGTGCAGCACAAACATTCAAAGGCCATCACCGTTGTTGACCCCGTCTACGTCAGCAGAGTCCGTGGCGGTGAAGACCCGAAAAAGCAGTTGAGAGTGCCCAGTGCTCGCTCGACCTCCCACTCTTCGTCAGCCTCTGAAGGTGGGTAGTCTATTGCAGCACCCACTCTACCTTTACTGATTATGCTGTGTCTAGTCTCTCACTTTGGCCTTCTCCCTACTCCATCTCCAGAATTGCCTCATCAGGCTGCCCACCATGTCTCGCCCTCAGACGACATCCATATGCTGCATAACCAGCTGCCGTCATGGGAGGTCCTGCGTACGGAGGACCCGCCGGTTTCAGCAGGCTCGAAGCGCTCGCATGACTACAATGTCGATGACTTCTTCACCGACATGAAAAAGAGGCGCGTAAATCCGTCGTATGACCCCCGCATGGCTGAGCGCCTCAACAACCTCAGCTTCGCCGGACACAACTTTAATCCACGTTCAGTGTCTGTCGAGATCCGCTCTCCCGAGGAGCTCGCAGCAGTCAACGAATTTTTGGTCACTCTCGGCAGGAATGTTGCCGGCCGCCCCCAGCAGCCATCCCCGCCTTCTACTACCGCTGCCGCCTTCCCGCCCGACTATTTTGATCCAGTCTCGCTTTCCCAGCTCGGACTTGCCGGAATGCCGGGAATGCCGCCTTCTCATACGCACTATTCCCCAGAACCCGCACCATATCCGACTAATTCCCCGCCTCAACAATACGCCAACTACTCTACCCAGCGGTATCCATCGCTTGCCGAGTACCCGCCCTCTACTGATTATCATCGACGCACCCCATCTGTCTCCTCTGCGCGTTACATATCCGGCGGGCCTTACCACCCATCTCCGCCTTCAGAGCACAGCACCACGCCGCCTCTTGACTTTGATTACATCCGTGCTTCTCGCGGCCCTCCGCCGGCAGCAACGATCTCTCCCGTAGAGTACATGAACAAGGCTATGCGGCCTATGGTACCGCTTAAATCGGTGCCAACAGCGTCCAAACCAACCCCTGTTGAGCCCAAGCTCATGCGGGACATGCATCGTGGACCTCCCGCTAAGCTCACTTCATCTTCATCCTCTTCTTCCACTGCTTCTTCCACGCCGTCTTCCCCGGAGAGAAAGAAGAGCTCTTTGTACCCTCTCCTTACTTCGGGTGATGCTCAATATAAACTAGCTCCACTCGCGTCGTCGTCATCGGAAAAGACGCTTCCTGGAATCCGAAGCATAAGCGACGACCTCTCCCGGATTGAACTTGGCGCAAAGCGCGAGATCACGTCCGAAGAGAGGCGGCATCATGCCGAACTAATTAAGGATCTGCTGGTTAGCATTAACTTTGATTATAAGCGTCGCTACGGCACACCGAAAACGGCCAAGAAGGACCGAATTGTGGAACGCGATGTTGAGATGGTTGCTGTTTAATGCGGGACGTGGAGCAGAAGGACTCTTCTTATTTACTTTGCTTCGATCTGTTTATTGTATTGTGCAAATAACTTTTGGAGTGTACATTACAATTCTATGTATAAATTATCATGGAAGGTCAATTCATATATTATTCATTGACACCTTTAAAATTTGACGTTGGGCTCACGTATATCTCACTACAGAAGGGAGTACAATAAAAATACAGCATGATATAAAAAACTGTCCGCTATGCATACTGTAAGAATCTCAGCTTCTGTTCTTTAGAGTTAACTTGATTTTCGGCTTTGATGCTGCAGGCTCCTCTACGTCTTGTGCAGACGTGCTGGTAGCCAAAGGTGATGGCGCAAAAGGCGTATTGAACCCGAGATTGGGAGTGTTGGTCGTGGGCGGTGGAGGGCTTCCCGCAGGTCCCGCCACTACAGGCGCCGCACCGCTATTAAACTCTGCCCACCTGGGACATTTCCTATTTGTTTCTAGAAAGAGCCGGTCAGCATCAGCGATCATCCAAAAATATAAAACCCCCACTCATATGCCCCATCTGTCCACAATGTCCGCATCTCCTCGTCGTATCAGGTTTCAAAGGCCTATTCAGAGTCATTGGCGTCCCACCCTCTTTCACTATCTTCGCGTTCTTTCTATGCAAGCGCCTCTCCTGGTTCTTCTTCATCCTGGCAATTTCCTCTTCGAGCCTCTTCTTCGCCCGTTTATCCTTATCTGCATCTCCTGTGGGAGCCAGGCTGTCGGCCATTGTGGCCTCCTCCTCCAAGAGCTGCTTCCCTCGCACGTAAGCACGTATAACGCCCGGGTCTCGAATAATCTCAGTTTGCCATTCCCCATCCATCAACCGCTTGATCCTCAGTACTCGCCGGCCGCCGTCGGGTCCCACACTCATGTCGCGCTCGACGGATGAGGTCCGACTAGGACCAGGTGCAGGCGAGCCAGGTGCCGCGGTAGTCGCAAATCCAGATCCGTAGGAATTGTGCGCCTTTTTGGCTTGAGCCTCCTTTTCGTTTTCCTTGTATCTTCTCTTATCCTCCTCCGTCAACACCGGCTCGTCCTTCCGACTCAGGGAATCGAATTGAGCCTTCCATATCCGTTCAATCTCAGAACGATATATTTGTTGCTGCTCGGCGACGTTATAACGGTGGGCAGATTTTGGCCGGTTCTCAGCCTCGGCTGCAATGACAATTGAGTCGTGGAAGTGTAAAGAGACAAAGGAGACAAACCCATTTTCTGCTCGTAATCTTCCCCCGCTTTAACGAATATTTCCTTCATCGATATCCGGATAAAGCTAAAAGCCTCTCCTCTTCCAGATGGATCACCCTCACCATGCAACCTCAACATTGCCTTCGCCTGGGTTGCAAACAAGAAATTCTTTGTTGTGATCCATGGCGCCAACTGCTGCTCGACCGAAAGATTCGATTCATCACCATCAGCTGCGTCCGCAGTCTGACTATAACCGGAGTCTTGCAAGTGCCGTTGGCCAACCTGCATACTCTCCGTAAGTACAACCTGCTCCGGTCCGACCATCTTCAGCATCTCAGCATCACTTGGAATGGACAAATTGGGTTTGAGCCTCCAAAATCCCTGATGAGGTCCCCTACGATGATATTCCATAAATTCTTTCAACCTTTGTCGCATCTGCAGCTCGTTCTGATCTGGAAAGTATTTCATCAGCCTTGATATCTTCAGTCGTTCCTCTTGACTTTTTCGGAGGAGTTTGAATGCAATGATCTGCAGTCTGTACTTGATCGTGTTTGTGATTTTGCGTGAATGAGGTCCAGGAACTTCGGTGACCGGATACGTCTGCCCAACGACGAAGAGATTTTTGATCTCCCGGATGAAATACTTTGTATCACCTTTGACGGTATGGTGGATTACGAGGAAATCGGTAGGGTAAGGTTTATGTCGGAAAAGAGGTGCCCGGATTAGGTTGTTGTACAATGCAGGCATTGTTTGTCCTGGATAGACGTAACCGAATTTCATGAACGGAGAATCATCTTGAGGTTCAAGAACGAAGGGAACACCCAAGTCATACTTGGGTATATGTTCATCCTTCTCATCCTTCTTCCTGTAATAATTCACCAGCGCACTACCCATGCCAAAGTTAGATATTATAGGGGGGTGCTCTTCCTGCGTCTCGTGAGTGAGAACAATCCATATGACAAATCAAAACGACCTACTGAATATTCCCAGAGAACAAAGTTGCTGGTGTCTCGAAGACTGAGATCACTGGTATTATGCAGACCCTCTCCAACATTTCCACCTTTTCCGAGCCGCCGACCAGCTTTATCTTTCTTTTTCTTAGCCGTACGAACCTTGCTAAACCGTAATTCGATATTCGAAGGAAACTGCAACGCTGGACGATGGAAAGAACGAGCTTCTTGTTTGGACAGCCGGGTCTTGTACTTCAGAGGAAGTCAGATCAAAAATCCTCGTTGAATACGAACAAATAAAGACGCACAAATGGCAACTGCAGTTTCTGTGCAGGATAGGCATGCTCCACAGACAATTGACCAAAGGTTTGGCGGACACGATGGCGCCCGTCCTTGGAAATTTCGTAAAAGTGGTCGTTTGAGAGATTGAACTTGTCACGAATGCCTGCGTCTGTTCTGAGCCTCTTCCGGGGCCTCGCCATTTCAGCTACAAAACATTGGTTGAGTGTCACACTTGGAAAGACAGACGACGAACCTGTTCTATCTTCGGGAATAACGTCATCTTCGTGATTGAATTCTAGTTGGGTGAAATCACGGAATGGCGCGCGAGGACTCCATATAATACTTTGCGTCCATGCACCAGATTCCAACGCTTTGTTTACTGGTGTCGTAAGGTTATTTTCTGGTAGGCCATTACTGCGTGAGAACGTCTTTTCCGGCTCGTATATGATCTGGTCCTCCCAATTCGACAACAGGACGAGGTCGAAACTTCGATCATGAAGGGGTAGTGATATAGGAACGTTCGTTTTGTCACGTTCCTGAGGTAGGATGGGTATGTAAAGTGATGAGAACAGTTTATAAACACACCTCAAGTGCCTTGCGAAGGTCGACTTCGACACTCCCAGCAGAAACAACAGCCTCGACACGCTTATTCTCGACTTGCCGCTTCGTGTCGCCTACAACTGCCTCAAGGAATGCTTTGGGTACCTCCTTCCTCCGGGGATACACAGTTTCGACTGAAAGGATCCTCAGCGTCTTCTTACAGACATAGGGTAAGGGAACTCACTGTGGAAAGGTCTCTTGGCGAGCCTCGACTTGTTTACCTGTGTACCCTTTGAATAGCTCACTGAAATCGAGTATTTTGTCCTTCTGGAAAGCCGGAAATCGCTCGTACACACTCTTGGGTCTTTCCACGAGTCGCTTCACTATTCGCACCCGCTTCTGTTTCTGCTTTATGGCATCTGGAGAATGAAGCTCTGTCTTGACCGCTGGAGTTTCCATGTCTTCATCCTGCATCTCTTGGTCAATTTGGGACTCCCAATCTTCACCCTGATCATTCCCAATGGCCTCGTCATCCTCATCATAGTTCTCGTTGTAGATCTGACCGGAGTTCAAGCTTGGCAAACCGGAAATTCCAAGTTGGTTTGAGAGACCCGAACCGCTAGGTAGGGACATGCCATCGAGAAGATGGTTGAGAGAGAATCCGGTGAGCGCAGATATGGCATCGCTTTCGTCCTTGTTATCTGCCATGATGATGAAAGCTCCGACGGCTACTGCCCTGTGGATGTTCGTTAGCAAGGTGGTCACTAAGTGCGCACTAATTAAAGCTCTTAGAAAACATAAGCAAATATCCAAGTAAGGAAGCTACTACGTCAAAGCTTAAGACGGTTAAGACGCGTCGCGACTGTCACCTACCATCATCTTCCGAACAGCATGAATAAACATCTTACCACAGAAATAGAGGCGAGTCGAATTTCAGGAAACTTAATTACCTGAAACATTTATGCCGGCATGCTCAGAAATTCCGCACGGACCTAGCAAGCTCAGCAGAGGATATCGCCTTTCGAATATTCCCTTCCAAGGTATTGCTTTTGCACACTCGTCCAATATCGTTATGCAGCCAATTGACATGTCAAGACAGATATTGTAAATTGTAGATATATCGTCTTTCTAGCGCTAAATCGAGAGCAGGGAGCTGCAAGAGATGATCCAGTCGTTCGATTCGTCTTCTTCGCCTTTCCACCCGTCTCACGCCTTCGACGACAATCCGATGCAACAGTATACCCTCCTCCTGACAGCCATCCTCTCTGAAGAACCTCCAAACAAAAAGCGTCGACTATCTGGTCCAACTGATAACAATGCCTACAGTAATGCTCGCTCCACCAACACCGTTGTAGCGAACAGGCATATATCCGGTCTACATGCGATCATCAAACGGGAGTGCGAGCAATTATCGTCCACGGTCGTATGTCGCCTATCTTCGTCCATCATGCGCTTGCTAATTTGACGCGTCAGGATCAAGTGAAAATGTGGATAACTCTGACGATGCCAAAGTTCGTGACGTCTTGGTCCTTTCACTTTTGTCTTATTTCTGACATTTCATATACAGGATCGAAGAGTACGTGCTCTGTACCCATTTTCGCCTTCGGATAAACCATAGTTCCATTCTTCTAGCGGTGATAATTTTGGTTGGCGCTCATTTTGCGAATTCTACGGCGTATGCTCACCAGGTTACCAGGGGTTCAAATCCAAGAAGGTTGTCTTGGCATCTAATGGTTACATCTTTTTTAACATTGCTGGTTCAGAGGTCCTTTCCGAACTGCATCGTGCACAAGAAAGTGCATATAACCTACGTGACAGTGCTCGTCAAGATTACATCACCAGGACAAAGCTATGCTCTAAGCTGATCAAGTATCCCAACGTAGAAGACTACACGGTATGGCGAGTCCCTTATGTATTCTTTAGAAACTCAATAATTGCCCCAGTTGGCTTTGAAAGAACATGATGAAAAGCAGATTTATTTTTCCCGTCAGCACATTATAGATATCCGCAACATGTATGCGTCACTGATGGACCTCATACAAAAGAACATTACCAAGGTCTGCGGTTCATTGATACCTGTGAGTTCAATTACTTGACCAGACTTGTAGATTCGCGCCCCAAAGACAAACAACAGTCGTGCACTCTATTAGAATGTTTCCTATGCCGCTCTAATCTAACTACCAGTTCGAAACCCACTAAACAGAGATAGTCTTGTACACATCAAAGCCATCGGCGCCCGTACCGATGACGCTCCCAGGTATCTGAGGATGCCAGTGAGCTTCTTTTACGTTTTGCTGATGGTGAGAGAACAGCAGTTGGGGCGGTACATTCTGCTCGCCGGAAGAATCGGCTGCTCCCATTTCATCATCGTCTTGCTCGACCGCAAGGTCCCAAAGGGTGACTTGATCATCGGCAGATGATGCTAGGAACATAGAATCCTCCGTTGGATGCCATTCGATAGACGTTATAGGTGCCTTGTGCCAATTAAAAGAAGCAATAGGCGCAGAAACTGGGCCATTTGTGCTACAATCTGAAATCAGGCCTAATGCAGAAAATGAGACGTAGGTACTCGCCTTTTTTTCTTCATGTTACGGAAATCCCAGACTTTTATTCCACCTTCATCTCCGCCGCTGAGAAGAAGATAAGTTGTTGATTTATTCCAGCTGATCACATTCACGTCGCCGTCATGGGCCTCATCGATACTAGCAACACTTTTACGTCCTTTGCTTCGTACATCCCAGACCTGTATCGTTTTGTCGGCTGAGCATGATGCAAACACCGTTGGCTCTGAAGGGCTCCATTGGATATCTTCGACACTCGATGTGTGAGATGTAAAAGGCTGTGAAAGGGCGTTAAAACCAGAAGGCGCAGATGTTGTCAGGTAAATTTTGGAGTGAATGTCGCCGGTTAACAAGCGCAACGAGGAAGGGCCTGAAGCAGCCCAGTCCATTGCAAACCCTTCTGCTCTACCATGGGAATTTACAGTAAAAACGGGCGACTGCGTTCGATCTTTATTCCCTGCATACCCGGGTACATCGAGTGATTCGATGAGCGGTCGAACATCCCATATGTGCACCTTACCCGTCTCTGCCCACGTTGCAACGTGATAGGGCTGAGAAACGGGAGGTAGAGGAGTGGAGGGGGGAAGTGGTTGTGCTCGTATCCGGTTAACACCGCCGACATGAGGGACAGATCGATATTCAAGCACTGGATCTTCATCAAGTCTGTCGTCGTCTTCGTCGTCGTCATCCTCTGAGTCCGAGTCGCCTGGGTACAAGTCAGATGGCATACTATGGCAACATAGCATCTGACCAACCGTTTTTCTGTGTTTTGTGTAACGAACTCAATTTGCAAACTCGAAGTTCGTTTTTTTTCATTGTTTCTCCTTGAGCTCCAGTCACAAAGTAAGCTGTGGTCGGAAAGCTTTGCCTCTCGTCGCCAAGGCTGTCCCGTAGAATGTCAAAAGACAGACTGGGATAATCAACGCCCATGGAATGTCGCATAAGATACACGGAATCATCAGCTTCCAATATTTCGTCTTCGCCCAGAGTATGGTATCCAGGAATAAAAACTTGGTCGGGCGGAGATTGCTCTTCAGAGTCTTCGACTGCAGGAACTGACTTCATCGTCGATTTCCATCGCTGCTTCATTCATAAACAAAAGTAGCTCAGCATGAAAAATGATATTATTCACCATTTTCATCGTCATTTTGCTCCTCATCGACCACTTCTTCGTCGCTTTCAATCTCATCCTCCCAAGCATCTTCAAATTCGCCCATCTCTTCGTTGGGTGCCGTTCCGCGCTTCATTCGACTTCCGGAGGCTTTTGCAAACTGGTTGTCCATTGTCCTCGGCACTGGGGATCACTTCGGTAGCGGAACGTTTTGACATTGGGGACAGGCGCAGGGAATAATGAGATGCGGTTAGGTTGAGGCACTTGAAATTTAGATTACACGTGACACAAAACACCGTAAGGAAAGGATTCGCAGTGCCGTCTCAGGTCGGGTCCCTACAACTCTCCCTCTTCCCTTCACCGTGTCGTTACTGCAAGCTGGACGTCCATCGTGGTCGTCAACCTCGATCATGCCGAAGGACTCCTCCAGACGGCCTCTTCCCGCCTCCTCCGTCGACTTCGCCTTGCCCCCATCGAATGTGGCATCGACGTCGTCCCACACCCTGGATGAAGCGGTATTAATGCAAAGAATACGACGCCCAAGTATACTAGCTCCAAAAGCCAACTTTCTATCTGAAGCTCGTCTGTCGAGCCCGTTAGCTGCATCCTTCACGCTGCATTCCTCGTCGAGGCGCAGGGATACCCACCGCGACTCACCGTCCGACATGTCTGATAGCAGTAATGGAGCAATGCGTACCGATAGCTCATCCTCTGCTAGCTCTGGAGATACCACTCCTTCCATCGGTATAGAAGATGATGCCACCCAAGAAACCAAAATTCCTCGCCCTGGCCTCTCGTCCCCTCGCAGGTTGTCTTCGTCAACAGCCGACGCTCAAGACTCGCGCCCTTATCCACGACGCAGATTATCGTTTCCCGTATGCCGTTATCTATTTGATATATGACCAGGCAGCCTAACCATTAACGCAGCCGAAACAACCCCGTATCATGAACCTCCTCGCTGAATCCCGCCCTGTCGAAAACGAAGTCAAGTCCGAGGCCGCCTTTCAACGATTGGTGGCTTCCGGTGCCGAACTTCCTCTTCAGCCCCACACCCCTCGCACTGTATCCGACCGAGGTCGTTATCCTGAAGAAGCTGGTCATGATGATTTCCAGAGGGAAGACACGCCCAGCGATGACGAGGATGGCCCCTTCGTCTACACTCCCTCTGGTCACAGCGATCCAATTAACATTGTCAATCACCGTAAGAATGGTAGTGGGGACGACCTTGATCTGTCTGAGAGCTCCAGTTTGATGGACATTGATGCTGTATGCGCGTTTTGTTACTTGATAAACGTGTTATTCATCACGTTGACTAGCCTTCCTGTTCACCCATGTCAACATCATCGATGACACAATGGAGGTACACGCCACCTCCCACGACAAGTGCTGTGAGGTCGGCGAAACGCAAATGTACGTTCTTTTAGTTATATTCTTAACACGTTAGTCCATAAAACTCCCAATAGTTGATGATCGTTTCGATCCATATCCAGCCTCAAAGCGCCGAGCCGTTTCGCCTTCGATCCCTCATCTTCGTGACCCACATTCCACGGTAGGCTCTCCTCGAGGCAGTAACAGGATACCCATCGCTATTCCCATATCAATACCGGGATCAGCTGTCAACTCCGCTACATCTTCCCCTACAATATCCGGATCGTACCCTCGTTCTATGAGCATAACATCTAGTCCCACATTACGAGCATCGATGGGTTTGTCTAGTCCAATTATCAGACCTGTTCCTCGGACTCGGAGATTTGACGGAGAGGACAAGGAAGTAGATGGGGCGGGCGAAGCCGTCGGTGGTCTTAGTCTCGGATGAATTGCCTGACCTCTGGTATGTAAGCACATCGGCATCTTGCATTTTTCATTCCTTCTGCATGTAGTATTTTGGAATCCGCAACAACCTATTTGTATAGCAACGGCTAGTTACATATGTATTATCAACAGCACTCATATCCACTTCTACCTTATATGCTTGTATCGTAGCGTAGTCTCTCATCATTGCATTTTCCCTTCAGTGCTACTGCCAACGTCTCTCGATAGTTGTTTTGCAAGAAGGCTACTTACAAGCTACACCAGCCATTGTTGGTATTGACATGATGCAGTAGGCGTTTTGATACTTGGTTGCTATCTTACACTTCATTTATACACGTATACAGGATATCGTTACAAAAAAGATCCCATCTGCAACTTTGTTGCTCTTAGGGCGGCGTCGACAATTTCTGCCATGCCAATGACAGCTTCTTCTTCAAGTGTTCGCCCCACAATTTGCACTGCGATAGGTGCATTCCTGAAGGTTTCCGGATCGTCTATCAACAGTTCTTCAGTGTTCCCGCGATTATACCAACATGCTACTTACATCGATCATAATTCTCTCTGTCTCTGTCGCTATAGAACTTATGAGGAGGTTTCTTCGCGTCGAGGCAGCTATCGACTTTGGACACTGGAATAACTAGAGCGGTGTAATCAAGCACATTCCAAATTCTTGTGTAATCCGTTATTCTTGGGATTTCAAGTCGATGGGTGAGCAGGGTGGTAGACGAAACGGATCAACTTACTCACCGGTTGAGACCATGTGGAGGTGCAGCATATGGTGCTACAGGTGCAATGATTGCATCGACGGGCCTGCCGGTGCCCGTAATCTTCTCAGTTGCTTGCCAGTGCTCCAGATACTCCTGCCGCAAGTTCCTCTTTTGTTTTTGGACCTGCCACAGCTGGTATGCCGATATACCCCCGTCATGTTTAGACTTTCCATGTTCCGAATTGCCATTGGGATTCATAGTGGAGATTATAGGTTCCCCGGAAATCTGAGCGACTACACGATAGTCTTCGTCGCAACCTGCCCCCCAGATTTCGTACTGATGACTATGGCGTTAGCGTGATTATTTGGTAATATTGATGACGGTCTTACGGAAGTCCACGAAAGAGCATCATGTTTGAAGGGCTCCCAATCGACAACTACGCGAGATAATCAGGGGTGCTATTATGCCAATATTCTGACTAGCGAACCTTTATGACCTGCAGCCAACAATGCCTTCTTTGTCATCTCCAGTCCGCGAATTATGGGAGGATTCGGTACTACAGATCCGTCGTCCCATAGAATACCGAAGCACAACGATTTCCCGTTCCCGTGATTGACAAGTTTATACTCTTCTTCAATCCATGCTTTAGGAATGACGAGAGCATCTCTGTACCAAGTCCTCGCGTCTATTACGGCTTTCATGAAATGCTTGAGGCCGCTTAGGCTATTAGACATTGGGCCCAGAACGGACATAATAGAGTCCTGTCCCTCCATCGAGTTCACACAGCCCGCATAAGGTACCCGGCCATGAGAAGGCCGCAACCCATAGATACCACAAAAGGACGACGGAATCCGGATGGACCTAAGAGAAAGGTCACAAAGACGACCCAATGCAAGCTTTGCTGTCTTCCTTACCCTCCGATATCGGAACCAATACCTAATGTTCATATCAGTAAGTGTTCATTATATTTTCTAACCGATCATGTACCTAGAGGGCTTCCTCTGAGTGCTGCGGGTTTAATTTGGGTTATTTGGCGTCTCAAACCATGATAAAAATGTCCTACAGATTAATGCACCTTCTCCACCAGAAGAGCCCCCGCTTGTGAGAGATCTGTTATAAGGGTTACAGGTACGTCCGAAGACGTTATTGAAAGTTTCCCCCCACTAGGATAACAAGTGAGAAGGATAATTCACTTGTATGATAAGGAAACTTGCCATCAAGGTCTGAGGAACGTTTGTCTTAACGAAAGGAACAGCGCCTAAAGAGTCCAGGACGTCTACAAGGACGGCATTACGCTCTGCAAAAGTCCCAATCCAGGATACATAACCTGCAGGAAGGCTTATCAGCACGCATTCACAGCGAATGTATTTGGTCTACCCATCGTGGACTCGATCCCCTTGATATTGACTTGATCCTTCAAGGACACAGGCAGGCCGTGAAGCGGTCCTAGCACCTTGCCTGTTTGCTCGAGGTAGGAATCACGCTCAGCAGCTTTAGCAAGTGCTTCTTCGACAAATATTTCCGTAAGGCAGTTGGTCTTCAATTCTGTCAGAGCGCTGGTATTGATGTATTAATGAATGCCTACCAGCTGGTGCGCGATAATAGCACGCTTGTAGAACGCTGTAGTAACTTCAACAGATGACCATTCGCCATTCGCAAGCTTGGACAGAAGAACATCGACTTCTGATTTAGTGATTTCGAGTTCATTCGAGGACAGTAGACCACAAGAGTCTGGAAATGCAGTAACGTCGATATTATCCTTCAACGGTAGACCGGTCAAAGTCCACTCCTGGGGAATCGAAGCCAGCTGCCTCTTCCGCTTGTCTGAAACTGCCTCTTCCCAAGTCATTGAAGACAACCTGTGGGCGGTTGAGGAATCGGGGAAAGATACGAACGAAATCTCACGGACGCAAGCCTACGGACGCTAGTGCGGGTTACGTTTTCCGGTTCAGATAGTCAGATAGATAACTATTTTTGATATGCGATAAGGTGAGAATAACAAAACAAAGAGGCGTGATTCCTTGCAGACGCGGTAGCAATAGCGTGGCCGTTAAAGTCTCAAACTTACTGTAATGATGGAAGTTCGGTGTAAGTGGAGGAGGCGGCCCGAAAATGCCGAAGAGGCGCGTCTGTCACAGAGGTGACACCGCTTGACACACCGAACCACTTGCCAGGCCACCCTGGAGCTCTTTCCCTTTCTTTGACACGCTCTTGACGCGTACATCTTCCTTTGTCTTGTTGTGATTACATGGACGCGAATACTAAGCCAATCGCACACCAGCATATCCTTCGACCCCATCATGTTGTCCTGCTGACCCTCTTTATGCTCGTCTTTCGAGAGTACGACGTCAAGTTGCTGCCTCAGCCGTTCTTACTTCATATATATCGGCTGTTAATGAACGAAGTATCAGAGGTATGTGTATCTGATTCCAGTTGTTATATGAGGGTGTTCTATGCAGGTCAGTAAACAGGTCGCTCAACCAAAGAAGTGGAAGCAGCTCCTCAAAGAAGTTATCGTTGCCCCAAAAGCTCAGGAAGGAGAGGCATCGAAGCTAATACACTCATTCAGGAATGTTGTACGTTGACTGAACACACTTACCGTTATGATTCATCAACTTTATTTCTAGCACGTAGAACTCTACTCAACAGACAGACTCTCAACTTTTCTTCGAGGTGAGCAATCCCAGACCTGTTATTAAATAACCCCCAACTTGTGGCCAGGTATCGCCATATTGTTCGATGAGAGAAGTGAAGACGTCAGTGTGAGTTTTGATATTATTCCGATGCTATGCTAAGTCAATCCTCCAGGATCCACCGCCGGTCTTGGTATGCTTCTGACTTGAAGGCTTTCGAGCGAAATATAACGTTTTCTCAGGCTTCTCGCTCACTTTTTGGATACTTCTGTCGACGGTGTCACATCAGCTATCTCAAGCTATCGTGGGCTGGACTAGTTGCACTGCATACCGATTACGTCGCTTGGTGCACCAGTGAGCACCCTGGAAAATACGCTCGTGTCCTTAATGATCCATTAAACTCGGGTAGGCGATAATTCAGTACAATTACCTGTATATCTAATGTACCGTGCAAGTGGATCGGCTATTGTTCAGGACAAGAGGCGACCAAGTGTCCTGGCCTCAGCCTGATCCTTATGAAGCGTGCGTCCTACTATCTGAACTGATCAGCTGTTACAAGTTCTGAAATCCCATTTTAGAATGGAAAAGGCGCATGCAACAGGTGATGAACTTGCTATGGACGAGAACGCCAGGCGATACTTTGAGCAACAGTTCACAGACGGGCCCGACTCGTAAGAGCGTTGTTTTTCTCTTCCTCATCGTTGTATCTCAATCATAGACTCAAGTGGATTACGACAGAATGTGTTGCTGAGTCTCATCCGCATGCATTATCTTCGTCATGAGTTTACGGCTGTTAGAACAGTTAAGTCTCGCCATCTTGGTAGGATAAAATCCTCACATCCCGATAGATCCTATCTGAAGCCATTTCTGTTTCTCGTATTGCCGGTGACAAGATCATTTTGCAACATTGTGCTACGTATTAGAGTTCCATGCACACGGAGATCTCTCCCTCATAAACTCTCAGTATGCTAAACAGATTACCTCCCGATGAAGAGGGCAAGAAAGTGCCATTGAATGAACTACAACCTGATCTACATCCAGCAGAAATCCTGTTTGATGTCAAGAAACTGCTCGACATAAATAATGTAGGTCTATAAGTCATCATCGATCCCTTGAAACTGATTTGAGCTCAGGAACAACCTTTGACTGCATCATTCACAAAGATTGTCGAAGCAATAGGGCTATATGACTACTGGACTGAAATACATCCGGAGGAAGACTATGAAGCTGGCCAATGGGGCCAGCATGCGGTGCAGAGCACTGTATGGAGCGCCGCAGGTTCGTCAGATCCGTCAGTTTGCAGACACCATATATCAAAATCAAGAATCTTCTAGGGTGCGAACAGCTGGCCCAAGTTGAGGAGAATATTGTTATTGCCTTCACGGAATATGGAGGCAGCAATAACAACCGTCTCACGGCTATTTTGAATAAGGCTTACAGAGTGCGGCGCCCTTTATTTATACAGATAACGTTATATTTAGTCCTCTGCAGCAAGCCCGCCAAGGCAAATATACCCAAGCCCTTGTATCGCTATTAGAGCCTGATGTTTGGCGTGGACTGACAATTGATGACTATGCCTTTTGGGCTCAAGAAATATGGCATATCCTTGTTCTACGAGCTGTCCGCCGGTAAGCATCTTTCTGCGGGTTTGATCCACAATTTTCTGACTGAATGATAATTCAGGAAACAAGATCGATTGTATTCCAGTTTGCTGCTTCCTCGAAAGCCCCCTGGCGATTACAATTCTCGCCATTATATTCTTGATCATACCCCGACACCAACATTAAAAATTTTTGATGATCTTCATGAAGTCATACGAATGCGGGTACGGTCCGAGGTAACCTCCTTCGTTATATGTTTCTTAACGCTGTTTTAGGCCTGTGAACAGTCTCCAACAGCTGTCCACCACCTGTTGACTTCCCTCTGGCATTCGGAATTCCTGTTGCGGTTAAATCTGTACCGGACGAGTATCATCATGCTCGCTGACGTAGGACTTGAGCTAGGGTTGACAAAGCGATCTCGACGTATGTTGGAGAGAATTATGCCCCAGGTACGTGAATGACATGATTCCAGGGCCTCCGTTCTGACGATTCTTGCCAGCTGATCACCGGAAACGACATGGAGCAACGGGCCTTAGCTTCTTTCACGCTGGCTCGTTGTATTATAGCCGCCGAGGGGGCTAATGGTTTGTGTTGGCTCGCATCTTACGGTTTCCTCCATTACTAATGTTTATATGCTAGAACAAAGCCTCCGTGAAGCAAGCACGTATCTCCAAGTGGCTGAAGCTGATTTTAGTGCTTTAGAGATGTACCGAGAAGCATCAGATGCCCAGTATTTGTGCTCGGTTGTATTCCACAATCTGGGGGATGAGCGAATGCGGAATGTCGCTGCTCGAAATAACAGCGTGACATCGGAAAGGGCAGCGTTGTTGGAGAAAGAGTCGTATGATGAAGAAGTGGCCCGAATCCTGGACACGGTAGCATTAGTGGGAGCCAGACTGGCGCTCCGTTAACATGTCATTGTATTGGTTTATTAAAAAAAAAAGGTCGGTCACTGATTCCCTTCATGTAACTCAAAGGTAGTAAACCCTCCGGTACAATGACGGAATGATTGTTCGATCGAAAGTAATAACAGTCAGTGCCGGGAGGTAACACCGTAACACTGAACGTGAGGCTTAGAAAAGGGCCTCGCAGGACCTAAGCTCGACAGCCACCCCTAAGTCTCTTAGCGATTCTGATGCACGCTTGATATCATCCTCCTTGACCTTGCCAGAGAACCATTGATCGGCAGAGGATAGGACGACCTCTACTCGTGACAACATGGACTTCACCAAGTTGTTCTTGTACATCGCCTCTCGACGCTTGATCACCTCCTTGACGGCAGATATATTCTCGGTAGAGGTGGTAAATCCGATTTCTACGAGATGGGGAAGGCTCGGACCTTTTAGATATTCAAGGACCTCGGGCGACAGGCCTTTGATATACACCGTCAGGGAATCATTTGGAGCATGGATAAAAAGACGCTTCAACGATTGATTCTGTTCCATCTGTAAGCACGGCAGTATGGCGTGTTCCCTGTTATCAGAACGGTGCCTTCTGTTGGTGTTGGGAGCCATGCGGAGCGTGATCAATGAACAAGCGGAGCGTGTGAGAAAGTCCATGATGTGTTCTGGAGGTACGAAGTGATCATGTATTTCCAAGCTCTCTAACGCGGGTAGCGTCAATTGGTGGAGTAGATTTGGAATGGCGTCAAGCTCGGAAGGATCCCAGCGAATGTCAAGAACCCTCAAGCTCTTGTGAATGGCACAGCTGGTTGGGGCTGTGGCGTCGGGCATATGCCCGACATGCATCTCCTCAAGAAGAGGAAGTCCTTGGAGAGCACCCACGAACTGTTCGGGGTTCATCAGCGTACAGCGCAATATCTTTAGAGCGCCAAGTGACGCGCTGCTAAGGAGAGATGCAGGCCCATTGAAGTCGAGGTCCCTGAGATTGGGAAGGGTGGGGAAGAGCTGGGATGCCCAAGCTACCATGCTGGCATCGGCCCAACGGTCAGAATGGAAGTAGAGGGCCGTGAGCATAGGCGCAATGGGAAAAGTGAGCGAAGTAATTGATTCCAGTCGATTATGATAGAATTGGAACTCTAGATTAAGCCTATGACACCGGTGCATCTGGGATATAAGGTGGGTTGCAGTGTAATCAGGACTATCTTCACGATATGAAGCATATATATCCAAAGGTACCCGCCGTGACGAGGTGAGCCACAAATTTACCATTTCCTTGTCGAAGGCTGGATTTTTCACCGGATTTTGACGAGCGAACAAGGGGAAGGCCGACCAGATGCGAGGTGTGGATAATGCGATAGTTCGCCACCTGCGGCAAACGTGAAGCAGTTCCATGCGAGATTTCATAAGCGTATTACGACGCCGATAGTCCCAGTAGGAAAAATCTGGAAGGGGATGGAGGTCGCAATACGCCTCAAAAATCTCCCCCAGAATCTCTGGGAGTAGAGTTCTCATAGGGCTATGCTTCAGGAGCGTATGGTGAGCATCGATGGTACCCTGGACTTTTCTGACAGCGCTCTGTCTTGCATTTATAGTTTGTTGCAGCTCTTGAATCTCATCCAGGAGATATTTGAGTTCCGACTCATGGTCCTCTAAGGATTTCTCAATGACACGACACTCCTCCTCAGTGGGAGCATGATTTGTGCCAAGGAGAGACCTAACGTCAGTTTCTGTCATCTAAGTGGGCTGCATATTAGAACATAATTTAAACTGGGTACAATCCTCCCACCTAGTGATAGACGATTCGGCTGGTGTGTCAACTCTGCAAATATTTAAGTAGGCACGTATGTGGGTCAATAGGTAGACTGACCTTGAGCCACTGCAGCTGATAACTGGATATCAAACCAACTTGTAGACGTGTCCACTGTTTGATCTAATATAAAAAGTGAGATATAAATAAGAGGTGAAGAAGCTTGGAGCTACTGACCCACTCTCCAGCAGAATTCGTGGTGACAGCGCGGGACTAAGAGACAAATGGGCACATCAGCATCTTGATCGCGTCAACGGTCAAGGCCGTCAGGGCTCAGGACGCGTGCATGGCTATGCCAGGAAAGTTGCTACTATTTGCCAAAACCCCCTATCCATCATTCCTATCGCACCTCTAGTACCAAAAATTCAGTTTGGCCAGATTTTAATTTATCCTTCCTTCGATCTGCGCAGTACCAACGACAGCAACCCGGCCGCAATGTCTACTCCTCAAAAACTAACCAAGAAGCAGAAGAAGGCTATTGCTTTCCGTGAACGCAAGTCGGGCAAAAATGTTCATGGCCACGCGCATAGCATGGAGGTTGACAGTATTCCTGTCGTGGAAATCCAGGACGACGTTGATGGCTCGGGTGATCAGGTGGAGGGTGAAGAGGTGGGTGAGGAAAAGAGTAAAAAGGCGAGCAACAAAGGCAAGGCGAAAGCCAAGATTGATGACGGTGAAGGCGAGGCTCGGGATAAGAAAAAGAGGAAAGCGGGAAGTAGACGATGACGGGGAAAGGATAGAAGGAAAAGAGGGTGACAAGGTGGTCCAGAAGAAAAAGAAGAAGACCGCTACCGCGGATACCAAGCAGCGTTTTCTTCTCTTCGTCGGCAAGTGCATTCACTTTTATTATGCGTGCTCCTCATGAATCCATTGTACAGGTAACCTCAAATACACGACATCCTTGGACACAATCAAAGCTCATTTTGCTGCTTGTGGTCTGTCTTAACATTTACTCTGTGTTTTCACCCATTGACGACGTGAACCAGACCCACCACCGAGTGTTCGTTTACTTACACCAAAACCACGCCCGGAAAGACTACGACAAAATCCAAAGGTTGCGCGTTTCTTGAATTCACGCATCGAAATGCATTGCAGCAGGCACTCAAACTACATCAATCTCAACTGGATGGCCGTTTGATTAATGTCGAGTTGACAGCAGGAGGTGGCGGAAAGGGAGAAACTAGGATACAAAAGGTAAAAGATAGAAACAGGGAGCTTCACGGCCAAAGAGTGAGTTCTCTCATCATTTCGGTGACCATTCTAGTGCTTAACTCGTCGCAGAAAGAGAAACTGGAAAAGCAAGCCAAAGACGGGGCACTCATATCGACAACGGCACGGCCTCAACGGTATTCTGCAACGTCCGGGGTGGATCAAGCGCCGTCGAAGATGCGAACATGGACTATTGGCGATACGGTAGAAAGTGAAACACACCGTGGGGGCGTCAAGCACGACAAGAGTAGAAAACCACGAGGGGGGAAGGCCTGGGGGACTGGGGTTAATGCGATACCCGTTGGTTAGCCAGCCTTTGTTTAATGTGCTCTTGGGTATCATATTAATATAAGTGCATGTCTATCCATATCATGCATATAGGTGCATAATTTACTGTCCGTCGAATGTACAGGTTCCCGCCCTGCATAGTGATCCTTATGATACCAGAATAAAGACCAGGAACTGCGAAAACACGGTCAGTTATTGAACCAGCCTCCATGAGCAAAACTACAGACGCACGAAGACAATAAGAACCCCAAATATTTTCAGCATCAGCCACCGATTACTTGAAATACTAGCATAATACTTCAAGAGTTCTCGTTGTGCACCACTGACGTTTGACGCTATGTCCATGGTGTCAGCATCAATGCGCTGCACCGTTTCCCGCTGTTCAGCGACCATATTGGCCAGCTGCGTGAATATCTGACCAAGCTCTGCAATGGTGGATTCTATCGACTCTATGGCAGTGGAGCGGGATTGTATGTAGGAGTCCTGTCAAATGAATGAAGTGGTGAACATCGAGATGTTGTGAGGGATAAGTACCTGTTGTTCGACCAGCTGCATCTGCATAAATGCTCCACCGTTCTGAGATGCGGTACCTTCTTCAGCAGCGTCTAGGTTGAGAGCGAGGACGTCCCCGTTTTGCAAGGAGCGGTTTTTGCCTTTGGAATTAGACTCGAGCCGACTTGGACTGCCGTCACCCATAGGATCGCTCCGTTGTGTATTGAACAACACCGAACCTGGAATGACATGTAAAGAGAATGTAGTTCGAAAGCAGCTGCAAGGCTTACCTGAAGGTGCCTGGTTGGCCGCAGAAGATGTCGAATACATGAACTGCTCGGTACGGTCCTTAGTTTCCTTCATATTCTGTTCATGCCCTCAGAAGTGTGGCCAAGGAAAGACATAAACATCCACTTACCTGCGTCCGAACCTCCAGAACATCTTTGAACGTCATACTCGTATTCGCTAGTTTGCTCTGCAACAGCATGACCACGTTGTGATTATGCTCTTCAATCTGTTTTCCCGCAGCTGATCCCGACGACTGAACATTGCGTCGCTTGACGTAGGACTGTAATTGAGCAATCTGCTTGTTGATACTGGCAATATCTTGCTTTATGATAAACGTGAGTTCCTGTATCACCCGACATTGCGAGTCAGCACCAACGACATCAGAGAAACATATTCCCTACGCTAATCTCGACCGGTCTATCATCAAACAGGGTTTTCCGTTTGGCCACTGTCCGAATGATGAGAACGTGTCCAAAACCTAATAAAAGAGCTGAATACGTACACTGGGCCAGTTTCCCAAGTTTTATCGTTGTACTACTGATATCCTTCCCAATAGTCGAAGCCATTCGTGAGAATTCGCTTTTGCTTCCATGTGCTCGACCACCATCCTGCAGCAAGCGCTGTTTGGCCTCACCGCCACGAGAAGGCAGGGAAGATCTACTCCGGATGGACTCGACGCAGGAACGAAATTCGTTGGTCCGGTCTTGTATAGGCATGTGTAAGATAAGGAATTGATAGAGTCTAGGGAAGCAAAGGAAGAGAGCAGGGAAACTGAATTCGTGGTCTGGATGAAGGGTGTTTTGACACGTGATATCAGGCCTTCATTCAGTTTCACGTTGATCTGGGTTCGAAGCTCGAACCGCTGGGGTGAACGTTGCCCCATCCTCGGATGCTACTACGGACCGCAGTTTAGAGTACAAATACCCTGCCCATCCTCGTATCTTCGTCATTTACGTCCTCCTTTTTTCCGCCGTCCTGTCTTATCCTTTTACCATTCTACTGCACTCATGTCAAAGCAACAGCCGGAACAAGGATCCAAGGTGCTCGTGCTCGGCGCCGGTAATTTTGGGAGCTGTCTGGCAGACCATCTTGGGGACTCGGACCATGAAGTCTTTTTGTGGGCTCGCGAAGCGCACGTCGTGAAGCATTTTAACGAGCATCATTACAACCTTGAGTATCTCAAGGACCACAAGTTCTCGGATAATATCACCGCGGTCGGGCCTGAGTTCCCTAGTAAGGAGCTGGTCAACAAGATGGACGTTCTGTTGTTTGCTATCCCGACCCAGTTTCTCAGGTAAGTGTTGCCATCTTCGTGGTCAGACGAGCATTACTGATCCATCATCCAGGGAAAATCTATCTCGGCTCCGTCCTCATCTTGACCCCAGCAACTTTCCTCTTTTGATTTTTGTCAACAAGGGTATCGAAGTTGGAACGCATGCCTTGACACTTGAAATCATCGCGGACACTTGTGGTCCAGAATTCGCGAAAGCAGCGGCCTTCATTGTATGTTCTTGTAATTCGTGGTGCGATATTTTTAAACTCAGCGTGCAGTCAGGACCATCGTTCGCGAAAGAAAGTACGGCGCCGCATTTGGCTTTGAACAGATTTTGATATCTCTCCTAGTCGTCCAACGACAACCAACGTCCGTTTCAGTCGCATCTTTTACTGATGCAGAGGCCGACAAAGCAGCTAATCTATTCCATCAGCCGCACTTCCGTTGGTGAGCTGAGACCTTTATGGGCGCTTGGGTCGCTGACCTGTCTATTCTAGTTACACTGGCAGTGATCCAATAGGTATCGAGCTCTCCGGCGCGCTGAAGAACGTCTATGCCATAGCTGCCGGCGCGTCCGACGGCTTGGGGTATGAGAACAATACACGGGCTAGTGAGTCTGTATTTGAATATGACTTCTCACAAAGTGTAAATCCCCACAACAGTGATGATTACGCGGGGTTTAGCGGAAATGACCTGTATTGGCACCGCGTATGGGGCGTCACCATTGACATTTCTGGGCTTGGCCGGCGTTGGGGACCTGTTTTTGACTTGTAGTTCCTCCAACAGTCGTAACTACACAGTGGGATACCGGCTTGGAAGGGGCGAGTCCCTAGACACGATTCTTAACACACTTGGTAGTGTGGCCGAAGGTGTATCAACGACCAAGGGTGTCAAGACTGTGATAGATTCACTGGGGGTTCCTGCGCCCATTGCGAATTCCGTGAGTTACCGGCGCTATTCCCAACTTTAAATGAAACGTTGACACTGGTGTTACAGATGTATGAGGTTCTATTCGAGCGTAAGCAATCGCGGCATCTCGTTTTACAAATCGAGTTGACATTAATTATATTACAGGAAAAGATATCCGGACTGCAGTGCGAGAACTGATGGAACTCCCACCTTCCCGAGAGCTGGAATTACCTCCGACTGCCGGTGGACCAGCCCGCCAGCTGGTAGAAAAATTGGGATTACATACCAAGGACTAGAGTAAATCCTGGTAACAAAGCGACGACGGATCATTCAGGCAAGAACGTAGAGCAGCTGACACACCGATTTTTTTATCGGTAAGATCAAGCAGGATCAGGCCATCGGAGGGTGCAGGACATTACTTAAAATATTCTTACTATAGTTTGTCTGGTTTAATGACATATTGCACGCGTCGACGGCTTCCGGCGTATTGTATTTTCGGAATTCCCGGAATAAAACAAGGGCGAGCAAAGATAAAGAAGAAGAAATTTTGGGGTAGCCGGAGAGAAAAGGAAAGTGAGCCGAGGGAACATGGATGGAGACGCCAATAAATGAATCCGCTGGAATCCGGATCCGCTGACAGAACGCGAGGTCCCATGAGCCGGAGGTACGATCAGATTTAAAAGCGGCAAAGGGACTAATCACGTGCAAGTGAATTGATCGAAAAATTGTTTGCCCTCGAAGAACCCAAATTTCGTAGGTCGGGTTTTCACGTCCGGTTTCGCGCTGTAGTCATCTTGTCCACCGTTGCCTGTCTTCTTGCTGCCTCCCGCCATCCCGCCATCGCCCAGCTCTCGTCGTCTCTAATGGTCTCTCCGCTCTGGAAAGCTGCTTCAGAGGGCCGTCTCACCGACCTCGATGATCTGCTTGCCAACGCCACTGTCGTCGACATTGAAGTAAAAGGTGCGACCATCAATGCCTGTACATATCTGTCTTTTTACGGAAGCATTTTACAGACCATACTGGTGCTACTCCCCTCATCGAGGCGGTAAAAAATGGCCATGTCGAGGTAGTGTCGCTCCTTCTTGAGAAAGGTAGGCATTTAGCCACGTTCTCGGTCAGCGCTGGCGCCTCATTGCTTTCTCTTTTTCAAGGCGCCGACCCAAATAATGCCTCCAGCCAAGGGCCACCCCAGCAGTACACCTCGGACCCAGTCATTCTCGAGCTGCTTACTACTGCGCAAGCCAAGGTCGCCCCAAAAAATGGCTACCAGGAGAACGGATATACTCAGGATGCCAACGATGACACTACAAAAGCCCCATACTATCCTTCCTCCTACCCGTACTATCCTACTCTCAACTCGGCACCTCCCATGCCTGAAGGCGCTGCGTATTACCCGCCGCCACCATCCTCAGCCGATGGCATCGTACCCGGCGGCCCGGGCAATCTACCCCCACCAGACATCGCGCGCTTCATTCCGTGCAGATACTTCCCTGCATGTCGGTACGGCTCCTCGTGTATGTTCTTGCATCCCCAAGGCCCGTACTACCAGGGACCTGTATCTTCACCAGGGCAGTACCCAGCACCGTACGACCCCATGGCACAGCAGCCCTACCAGCCAAACTACTATCCGTTGCCCCCACCTTCTTTCCAACCGCCGCCGAACGGTGTCCCGGTCAACACACTCACTACGCCACCTCCGATGAATCAAGGTCATTCTCCTTCTGACATGGGCCCAGTCCCAGCACACTTCAGTCCCAATGGCGCGCCTCCTCCTTTACCATACGGCCCCATGTCCCCCATGATGTCTCCCTCAGCCTACCCTCACCCAGGCCAGTTGCCTGTACCCATGTCTATTCCTCCCCTACCTCCCCTGCAGCATCCTTTACCCCCTCCTCCGGTGGGTCAGTCTCCTCACACCGCATATCCCGCTCTACCTCCAGCACATCCATATGCGATGCGACCCGATGGAACACCTTTCCCGCCTCCGCCGGCAGGACCCGTTCATTTCCCGGATGTAAATGGCTCAGCAAAATCACCTTCTCTCAATCCTCAACCTGACTCGTATAGCCCCAGCTCGACTCGTGAGAGCTTTGGGCATCAAAGGCGCGGGAGTGCACGTCGCGGTTCTTTCGCAGGTCGCAAACCCCCGTGTTTGTTCTTCCCCTCTGGAAGATGTAAAAATGGGTATATATTTTTCCTTTCCCCACCAATGACATGTTTTGATTTTTTTTTGGTTTCTAGCGACGAATGTCGTTTCCCCCATGTATTACCTGATGCATCACAGTATTTCTCCAGCTCACGAGGTGGCGGACCCCGGCCCCGGGGCGGCCATGGGGCGAATGGCTTCGCAACCATCGATGAGAAACTTGCCGGATTGTCTATTCGCGATGTACGGCATTAATTTGCTCCCTATCCCTTGTCTTACGTCTATCAATAGGATCAGGCACCGCGTTATCAAAATGGCGAGGGCTCCAGTAAATCCCAGGCAGATGCTGGAAATCGCCCAAAGTACTCTCAAGGGTACAAGAACGGCACGAATGGGTTTCAAAATAACAAGCGCGTCTTTCAACAAGTAAAGCAACGTCTTCCCAGCGCTGACGACTTCCCGGTGCTCGCCGGATCTACGACGCCACCTGTACGGAGCCCGAGTAACGGGTCACTTTCAACAGGCCTCGCGGGACCAACTGCCGCACAAGTGCTACAGGCCCCAGCTCCCATTCGCCGGGACAGCACTAAGGAAATTTCACGCAACGTGACGCCTGATCCGGTCCACCCTGCCAAGGTAGGGAGTTTGCAACGCCGTCAGCTGTGATCTCAGTTTTCGTTAGGATTCGGATTCGAGTCTTACGGAGACCTCTGAGTCACCACTCGTACCAGCCACCAAGCTTCCCATATCGTTCGCGGCTGTTATGGCAGCGCCGGACGTTGCAAAGGAAGTACCTGTTTCGGCCTAAAACCATCGACGTGCGGTTTACAAACATCTTCGTCGATGGATGCTTCCAGCAAGCCATTTTGTTTATTTCTCAAGTCATTATTGTATTCTTGGGTTGCCTGGTATCGTTCTTCTCATTATGTTTCCCCTTCCTTGCATCTATCCTCGTCAATGATCTGTCCTCCGCATATAGCACCTCACGCACACATCACATCACGCACACTTTTGTCCTGCATCGCCATCTGTTACTCTTATTCGTCTCCTTGTGTAGATATATATTATCTTGTTCTATTTTCTTTCGGCCTTTGTCTTTTCCATCACGGTTCTTTCACATCCTATATAACTGCTGCTCTACACGTACAAACACAAAACTACTTACTACAGATCTACTATTATATTGGACGTGCTCATCCCACCCTCGTAGATCCTCGCTCTTGCATGCTGACTCTGTGCTTTTTTTGGTTGTCCTTCTCCCTGTATCTGTGAATTACACATCGGATGCTATGACCATACGTGCATGTTCCTCATTTCAACCCCCGGGTTTTCAGTGACTTCTCCTATCTGATAGACCTGAGCCTGGCCCATCTGCCGGATGGAATGAACAGCTGCATCAACATTTTTGGGGCCGACAATGACGACCATTCCTATTCCGTTATTAAAAGTCCTGGACATCTCGAGCGGAGCTACTTGGCCATGGGTCATGAGGAATCGGAATACAGGTGGTAATTCCCATTTTGAAGCATCGACGAAGCATCCAAGCGTTTTCGGAAGGACTCGCGGGATATTTTCGATGAATCCCCCGCCAGTGATGTGAGACATGCCCTTGATCAACCCTGCTTGCGCTGCAGGGAGTAGTTGCTTAACGTAGATCCTTGTTGGTTCCAAAAGGGCTCGACCGAGGGTCAGTTGAGTATCCCATGGACACGGGGAGGAATAGGTGAGACCAGACACCGAAACGATCTTACGTATGAGCGAAAATCCGTTGGAGTGCGGGCCCGAGGACGCGATTCCGAGTAGGATATCTCCTGCTGAGATGTCTGTCTGCGGAAGAACCAGATTCCGTTCTACCGCACCAACGGCGAATCCTGCTAGGTCATAATCGCCTGGATAGTTTTAGGAGTTGAAATAAGACAACGGGAGAGAAGTCAGTGAAGATTGGACGGCAACGGACCATCTTGATACATCCCCGGCATTTCCGCGGTCTCCCCGCCAATCAAGGCGCAGTTTGCTTGGCGACATCCTTCGGCAATGCCTTTGACCACATCTGTGGCGACAGGAACGTCCAGTTTACTGCATCCGAAGTAGTCGAGGAAGTACAGCGGCTCCGCGCCTTGAACGAGGAGGTCGTTGACCGACATTGCAACGAGATCGATACCTACCACGAGACTAAAGATATTCGGTGCAAGCAATGAAAGGAAAGGACTCACCAACGAGGGAGTGAGTACCTGCCTCAACAGCGACGCGTAATTTTGTGCCGACGCCGTCTGTTCCGCTGACGAGAACAGGATCGACATAACCAGTGGCTTTGAGGTCAAATATACCGCCGAAACCGCCGATTTCTGCGTCTGCACCGGAACGACGCGTCGATCGCACATATGGCTTGATGGCTTCAACCAACGCGTTCCCTGCATCAACTGACACGCCGGCTTGGGCGTAAGTAAGACCGGTGCTTGGAGTTGTTTCAACACCTTTCAGGGCCCTATTGCATTTATAGATACGAGATAGCAAGACGCGTGAATAAACCTACCGGTGCGCGATGTCGCGTCTGAATGTCTTGCCCTCAAAGGAAATCTTGTCTACGCCTTTGTAAACCAGATCCACAGCATTTTGGATACTTGATCCATAAGCTACAACTGCCAGGACGCGTCCGCCTGAGGTCAGAACGTCTTTTTCAGACCTCTGTGTGCCTGCATGGAACACAACAACATCTAGAAGGCAATAAATAAACAGTGGAAATGAACCAGGCGTAACGAACCAGGCGGCATATCTAGTATCTCAATCTTCTTTCCCTTCAGATAATTTTCTGGATAGCCCTGGGAAGCTAGCACAACTGAGACAGCGAAACCGGGGCGCGTTGTTATTGAGACCGAATCGAGCCGATGCTCTGCACATGCCAACAAAACTTCAGCAAGGTCGACGTCTTCATGCAGAAGCAACATGAGCGCTTGCGTTTCCGGATCTCCGAACCTAACGTTGTACTCGAGAACTTTTGGTCCAGAGGGAGTAATCATGAAACCAGTGAAGAGAAGACCGACGAAAGGGAAACCTTCTCTGCGTATTCCATCGATAGTCGGCCTCAGGGTCTGCTTCATAATTTGGTCCATGATGACGGGAGTGGCAACCGGTGCAGGAGCATATGCACCCATGCCCCCGGTGTTTAATCCCACATCTCCTTCGCCTATCCGTTTGTGGTCTTGGGCAGCGGGAAGCGGAACGATGGTGTAGCCGTCCGAAAACGCGAGGACTGATATCTCGGGGCCAGTAAGCAGTTCTTCTACGACAACTTCACTGCCTAGGGGATTATTTAAGGGGATACTACATGTTACGATGCGACAACGTACCTGCCGAACCGAAGACGCTTGCAACCATGATATCTTTCAATCCTGTAATTGCTTCCTCTTCGGTCTGGGGGATCAAGACGCCCTTTCCACCAGCAAGTCCACTGGCCTTGAGGACAACTTGATGACCGCATGTCTTGACGTACTGGATGGCATCGTCGATCTGATCTGCCTGGAAAATCTTGTATTCGGCAGTGGGAATGGAATGTCGCGCCATGAAATCTTTGGAGAACGCCTTTGATCCTTCCATACGAGCAGCGAATTCACTGGGTCCAAACACAGGTATCCCGACTGTGTAAAGCTGTTAAACTGGGCATGTATTCGATACTGAGAAATAGGTGTACCTTTGCGGAAATACTTCTCTACACCATCGACCAGAGGCTGTTCTGGACCGGGAAGGACTAGATTGACCTGTGGTATTGTCCGTAAGATGTCGAGGTTAGGTCCAGAGGACTGACCTGGTTCTGAACGGCAAACTCGACGAGACGAGGGAAATCGTTCGGCGGTAGGTCGACATTGACGGTCTTCGCTTCTCGAGAGGTACCGCCATTGCCTGGGCAGACAAAGATGCGATCAAGATGCTTGGACTGGGATAATTTCCAGGTAAGAGAGTGCTCCCTGCCACCGTTTCCGATGACCAGAACTCGGATAGACATTAGTGAAAGTGAAGGATGAAAATTGATCGATTCCAAAATGGAAACGTTTTTTGGAATATTAAATTACATTTTTATTGCCATCGGTTACAAGAATTAAAATGAGATTCAAACCGAGCATTATTACTTACGGTGGTGAGAAAGATGCGAGTTGAATACAAAGCTGTGTATTGAAGAAGCGAACAGAACAGAAAAAGATGGGCGTCAGCAACATGGGTGATGATAGGAAGGTCAGCAGGGGCCAGCAAAGAAGGAGAAACGGTTAGGGCAAGATATCTGGCAATAGTATGGCCTTAGCTAACCTTAGCTGGCCTTGGCTGACCTTATGCGCCACTACGTCTGACCTTTGCGCAGCGAGTGGGCACGTGTCGGCCAGTCCTTGAGATTGCAAGACATTCACAGCCCGTTCTAGTCTTACCTTCGTATTCTTCTCCATATTTTGGTCGCTCTCATCGACGTGGCCCTTAGCGACCGGGTCCATTTGCAACCATGGCGTTCTACCGCGCTGCCGCCCAGCCATATGAAGAGGTACTTTTCGGGCCTATTTCACATCTGCTCATGTGTCGCTGAAATGTCGTTTCCGTCGTCCAGCAGCAGTCTCAGGGTAGCACCGAACCGCCACCGCCTGATGCCCTGAAGGCTTTTTATCAGGACATGGAGAGGAAGGAAATGGAGCGCAGGGCATCGAGGCGCAATACCAGTACCGGGACTTCAATTTGGTCCCGCAAGTCGGTTAAGCGATCAACACAACCCTCTTCCCAACCACGACAACCGCAGGCTTCTTCGCAGTCTCCCGTCTCCGAAAAAGAAATTTCGAGCAGGAATGAAGACGAAAGGGAGATGGAAAAATTAGAGCAAGGGGAGCAACCCGACAACCTACCAGCTCTTGCCAACACTCGTTCCATCATCCCAGATCCCCTAAAGGACCTCCCTGCCTGGTATTTGAAGGACGAGCTTGCCTCTAATTCCGTAGCTCTCTACAAAATGCGTTTTAATATCCATAATCCAGTCGGCCCACGACGCTACTACAACCATCATCTCATCCCGCCGTCTCAAAAGTCAGCTTCCCGGCCACCATCCATTTTCTCGCCCTCATTCCCACCCATGGCTACCTCTTCCGTGCCAGAGCAGTCTGAAGAGTCCATGCGAATGCCTGGCCCCAGTCGCACGCCCTCCAATTCACCCCTTCCTACCCCCAGTTCGTCACAGGTTCGCGTTGGCGATATCGGTGGTAAGCCTAGGTCGCGAAAAACGTCCCAGACCGCTCACGACAATGTTGATCTCCTTGACGTTACGGATCCTTGGGGGACTAATTGGCACCACGAGTCGCCATATGATGTAGGCCTCAACAATGGCTCGGTCTCTGTTGAGGCACAGGAGGTGAGTGCAACGTTAATCATTCTTCTATTAGATCTCATCGATGTAAACAGGGCCGTACCCGACACACAAGTCTGACAAACCGTGACAATCGGAGGCGCACTGTAACACCATCGCCGCTTTCTCAATCAACCTCCGCTGTGCACCTCCAGCCACCAGATGCCGGCGGGGCTCACTTACCTCGCAAGCTCAGCAAACGCAGGGCACCCACATTTGGCGGCTTTTTCGGGCATTCAGATTCTAAGAAAGACCGCAATGCAATATCCCTGCCGTCAACGCCACTAGATGAGCCGCCATCTGCTCGTTCATCCATAGTTTATCCACCTCCTACTCCGAAGCGGATGTCTACCGTTCCCGCAGCACCCCCTTCGGCCTTTAAGCCAGCTTCGTTGGCGTCAAAGAAGGATCGACGTGGTAGCGCGTTGGGCCGTCTAGTTAAGAGATTTTCCGTTTTGAAAAGGCCAACAACGGCGAATTCCTTGGATAGCAGTTGGCATCATGTTGAGGCAGAGGAGAAGGCCGAGAAGCGATCATCTATGGTGGTAGCGCGTCAGCCTTCGCCGGAGAAAGTCCCTAAACGAGTACCTCCTCCATCTGCCGAACCCGTCATCCCTCCTCCATCTGTAGATGTTCCAAAGGAGCGACCGAAGGAAGATCGCGAGTCCGTAGATTCTATAGACCCGCCTTATTCCACAATGGGCAAACTGACTGTCGCTAACCCTGATGCGCCGAGTTCTGGTAGCACCACACCCCATCAACGGACTATTTCCTTACCGCCGGAAAGGCGTGACCCTTCTTCCTCTGACCCTTCTTTACAGCCGAAGCAGGTTTCCCGGCCGGCGCAGGTGCCTACTGCACAAGCTACTATATCCCCTACAACGCAGGCTTTGTCCTCCCAAGCTGTCCAGGGTTCTTCGTCTCTCGCTGTACCAGGTTCTTCGTCGTCACCGATTCAGGGTTCATCGTCACCGGTACCGGCGTCGTCGATGCAGGTATTCTCAGAAAGTATGCAACCAGAGGTACGGTCGTTTGACAAGCCATCTGAGAAGCTTCAAACACCCACTCCTATACCCGTAGCTTCAAGTAGTCGCGCTAGACGATCGTCTGCCGATGTAAAGCGTTCCCCTACCAGTGCTCCGGAGGTGTCGGCTCCGACCGCACTCGCGAGCCATAGTAGGAGACGATCGAATGACGCGAAGCCTAAAGCGAATGGTTTTCCCGTGACTCAGCCAACAACATCCGGAGCGCCAAGTTCAGACACTAGAAGAACGTCGCGGTCGCCAGAAAAGAAACCTGTTCCTCCTGTTTTACCCCAGTCTGTATCTGCACCGCCTATCCCATTCCCAGCATCAGATTCCACAAACGAGCATGCATATCTATCCTGCAATGATTTCTACTTATCCTCATGAATTCGATAATTCTCCCATGTCTGCGTCATCTATTCTAGTCAATCCTCCGACACCACACACTCATTCTCACCTACACATGGCCTCTCCGGCCCCAAGCAGCATTCCGCCTTCCTTGCCGCCAAAACCCTCTGCGGAAGCTAAACATCGAGAATCATCTCCCAGTGTCAACTCTGTGACTAGCAAGCAGACAGAGACATTTAAACTCGTTCGTAGCATGTCTGGAAATGTCTATTCTTCTAGTGAAACTATTCGAGCGGCTGGCCAGCAGTGGGAAGTCGTGGAGGACGTGAAGGGGAAAGGGAAGGACACTTCCCGACCTAAATCCAAGTCGCGGGATCGAGAGAACAGCAGGGAGAAAGATAAATCTGATTCCGAAAGAGAACATCGGAAGCACGGTCATGGTCAGAAATCGAGTCGACGTTCTGCTGACGTACCGCGAGCTTCCACTTCCAACGCTCTGCCTAGGGTTAGCAGCTTGGACCGGAATCGTCGTGCCCCCATCCCAGACTTTAAAAAGGAGAAGGAAGCCGAGCCTCAAAAGCGAAGAGAGAGCCGAGGTCGAAAGTCATCAGAAGTCGCTCTAAACCTCAACAAACCTCAACCTGCCCCTCCTCCGCCAACTCCAGGTCCTGCTGTTCCCCGTAAATTGGAGCGCAACCAATCAAATTCTGCGCGACCCACGTCTGAGGTACCTCCTACTGCGGACCTGAATGCCATGAAGAGCAAAGAGGCATGGGAGATGGAGCGCCTTTTTAAAGCACGGAGCATGTACGGTCTCGAGCGCGAGGCCTCATCCTCTGCTCCCGCCCCCGCTCCTGCTCCTACCTCGAATGGGAACGATGTAAATGGTAAAAGTCATGGGTCAAGTCACACGTCATATACCGTGCAGAATGCTTTCCAGAACCACCACCAGCCCCCCCATTCACACATATATCATTCCATGCCTACAAGCCCTCCCGCCATCGTGTACTCGTCGGGATCACAAACACAGTCTCTCCCTCAGAATCTTAATCACATTAATACTTCTCCTTCATTCAACCAGAGTCCCTATACTGATTTCTTACCGCCGTCACGACCTAATCCTCTTCCTGAGCCCCCACGAGAATCGCCTTACCGACCAGCTCCTTTAGACGCACTTTTGGACTCTACGGCTGCCTCTGAATATTGGACTAAATATGCAGGGGTGACCACCGCACATTGATATGATACCCATCCTGCGTAGATAAGTTTTGCTTGCTTCCACGTTGCTAGGGCTAAGGCTTTTATATCTCCACTTCATTTTTATATATCATTTGGACTACCTGTATTACATCGCTTATTAACTGCATTTCGGGACCCTCGTGCTCACTTTCAATACTCGTACATCTTCATGAAATGTTTGACTATTTGTTTGGATTGCTAGCACTTACCATAAATATTTTGCATTATCACAATTGAGGTTTACATTTTAGACGTATGGTCGAGATAGATGCGTCCCTGAGAACGTGGGTTCACATCGTCCTTTTCAGCTGTTACCATGGTCCTTACGTTGAACTAGCATCCGTCTGCTACTTCAACTTGGCCCGATTTAAGGACCACGTGTTCGTCAATCGGAGCTTCTGGTGGCCAATTGTCTTCAGGAAACCACAGTGGCTAAATATGTCCGCAATGGCGTCTAACTGGACTACGTTCCATCGGCCTCTGCCAGAGGAACTCCGAGAGACATCTTCTTGCTAATTCTTGCTAGCTCAGTGCTCCCGTCATATTTCTATAGCTGGCACAGCCTACCAAGAAGAACCGTCCTCTCGGGGGCCATGCCTTTCATTCTAAGAGACTCGGCTAACTCGCGATTTCGGCATGCACGGAGCTAGTGTTCATTCTTTCAATACCAAACTCTCACTTTCGATGCTGACCCAAAGGCGGAAACCGTTTTTCGTAGCCTTCTTCGCGACTTTCTCCTCCCTGAAAGTATTGGCTATTGACGCTACGTGTTCGAATACTGCATACGACTGGGTGCGTCCCCGACGCCAAAAGGACAGCTGCTGTGGCTTGACTCTTGCTGCAGGCCTTTAACTCTCTATCGCAGTCTCCATGCCAAATTGCTACCGATTTGGGAGAAGTATGCGACAGCTGTACATCAATCGTTACTCGAGTCGTGTTCATGAGCATCTGACCTAGATCTCTTTCTTGTAGCATTTTCTATCCCAGCATTACCGTCTGGTTCGGTATATCGAGGCCCATCGGGGGGCGCCAGTCGCATGGAATGCAGGTGCAACACAGTGTATTACTCGCTCTTGTCCGTGTGCGCAGATTGCCAGGGAGGTGGCGTCACAATGTACGTCTAGCACGTTTAGTCTGTGAAGCCGAGGAAATTAAAGAACATCTAGATGGTCGACCTATAGTATCAATTGTACGAGCAAGTACAATATGTACGTGGGTTGAATACCACATTTATAGCCAAGGGTTCACTCATGTCCTGTAGATTTCCTCATGACATTCCGAGTGATACTGCTGTACCACATTGGGCTTATCTCGAACTCCTTGTGAGTATCTTGTCCCTGTGGTACATCATTGCAAGTAACGCTACATATTTGTACAGTCCAATGGCACTGTCAATATGGCAGCTGCTGAAACCGACACCGGCGCGGAAGCTACGGCGACTGCAACATCTTCCTCTGCATCAGTGACCCCCACGTCAAGCGTAGCTTCTGGACCTGAAACAACTAGCACGTCAGCTTCGTCCGAATCATCTAAAGATCTTGCGGGCGCTATCGCTGGGGGTGTTGTCGGTGGCCTCCTCGGAGTAGGCGCCATTATGATAGGGATCATTCTCTTCGTACTTAGGCGACGAAGGCAGAAGCGACTGGGTCGGCCGCAATACCCGGAGCCTATATATGTCGCACCGTCAAGCACGGGTCAGAAGCTCTACGTGAGCCAAGACTTTGATTCTTACTGAGAAGTCATCGCGCTAAACTTACTACCAGGATCCTAATGACCCAGCGACGTTCCCCATCTCGCATTCGCCTATGACTGCAGGGGAATACTCGTCGATGAATACACGATTCGAGGACCATCCATATTTTGTAACGCCAGACCAACAAACAGTGGGTCGTGGAAGCCCCGCGATGGCTTCCTACAGACCCTTAACACCCGCTCGAGATTATAGAGGCGTCCCAGAGATTGATGCCCCGTCTTTCAATCCCCATGCTATCAGTGGGAATGTTTCCAGATGACAATCTTTACGCCATTCTCTCGTTACTTAAGGACTACGGATTTTACTTTTATATATTCCTTCATTGTCACGGTATAATCATGTTCATCACACTTTGAGGGTAATCGTTTGGATTGTAAGATAATACATACATGCTATGGCAGGTGATAGGAAAGATGGTCATGAAATGCAACTAAGAAAACAAAACAAGAAAAAGAGGTAAAAAAAAAAAGGGAGTTTACGATGTCGCCTGATGCTTCATCGGCTCCAGTGGGAATGTCAGTTCTGGATAATCATCCCATACACCGTCTCCATCCAAAAAGCGCCTGAGGCGTGAAACTTGGGAGGAAAGATACATAATGATGATTTGCATCTTCACATCCGTAAGCTTCAGCCTGAGTATCTCTGTGCACGTCTTCAGTGCTTGAGATCGGGTACTGACAAACATGTTGCCAGCGAATCCCATCTCCTTGAGATTATCAATGAGTTCGCCGAATTCGGAACACCACGCCAAGACACCGAGCTATAAGGCATATAAGTAAACGAGATAGAAAGTATCTTTGACGACTTGCCTGTCCGTATTGCTTATATCTGGCGTACAATACATTGGGTGCCGCACTGAGTGCGAACTCAAAGGCCTCATTCTGAGCTATAACGTCTGGATCAGGCACATACGGTGTCCCAACACTTTGTGGCGCCTTATCATAACCAAAAATTAGCACATAATTAGCTGCGATACGAGAAATATTCGACGCACCGGCGGAGGTCTTTGTGGAACATCTTGGAACCACGCGGTTCCAGAATAATCCACTTCGCCACCAAAGTCAATGACTTCTCCTGTCTTTCCGTAAAGATCCATATTCAAAATGTGTTCTCTCGCCTCGGAAAAGACACTTTCAAGAGCAGTGGCTAAGAGATCAGTGGGGTAGTTGATACCAGTATCAGGATGAGTTCTCGGAATAAAGATCTGACGATCTTCTAAGAGAACGGGGTGTTTGAGAGATAGCTGTGGTGAAAGTAAAGGGTGGATATGTGTGTGGATTGAGATCGAGCAAAGGGTAGGAGAGGAACCAGGTTTCGCGCTTGCCGGAGATTCGTGGGGGAGTGAGGGTGATGATCCGGAAGGCTTAAGTAGAAGACTTGAATGGTCCTGCAATGTGGCATGAGTCATATGATAATTGTGATTGACACGAGGTGGCCACGCTTACCTGAGACGAGTGCTGCTGGTTTTCCTTTTCACTGGCCTGAGTATGTGAAGAAGGAGGACTGCGCAGAGACGGATTTCACAGATGAGCGCCGAGATAGTGATCTATATTGAATCAAAGACGACTGTGGAGTTGTTCTTCGAAAACTTGAATGTTTCAAGGTGAGTGAGCCAGCTGGTGACTTCGAGCGGGGAGAGAGGGGGGGAATCTGCCTGAAGAGAGGTATCGGCGAGGCGTGGGGGTATGGGGAGGGGTGGAGGTGACGCTGGGACCGCAGAGTCTTCTGGATCAGTCGAATCGTGACTGGGCACTCCGTATGGTGTGGGAAGGTTTCGGCTCAACCAAGAAGGCGAAGGGGGGATGAAGGATGTCCGTGCAGAAGGAGTACAGAGGTCAAGGCCAATACGCGGTGACGGTGATGCTGTCAGCTCAACCGGGTCGACCAGACAGTAGGTGATGACTGGGGGTACAGTCGTGTCAGGATTGTACTCCTCAGTAGGGATCGGTGGTAATGGCTTCTCGATAGAGATCGGTAACTCGTGCAAAGGGGAGAGGTTGGGCTGTCGACGTCTCCACTTTACCCGCTTGGTGAGCGATTTGAAGCGTTCTTTGGAAAAGATACTGTGTTTCTTGGGCGTCTCTTGAGCAGTGTCGACGGAAACAAAGGAAGAGGCACTGCGTGGCACGAAATTGACTACTGAGGTCGCGTCGGTGGGAGTGGGAATATGAGTAGGAGGGTCAGGAAAGTCGTCGAGAATGGGATCTGTACCCTTGTTCGTAGGAAAGGGGAAGCGCTGCCTTCGTCGCTTCTGTGAAGGAAGAATGGAAACTCGTGAATAGTTTCTGAGGCGATTGAGCACAGAAACGTTGTTCACGACCGAAGGCGGCGACGTGCTGTAAGGTGTCGCGGATAGGTCGTTGGGCTTGTCACTGTTCCAGTTAAGTATCAGTTGCTGGGGACTGTCAAGACTGATGGGAAGATCGGCGGCAGTCACGACGAAGAAACTGCTGGCTGCGTCGTCGTCGTCGGTGCCAGCAGCGGGCTGTATGCGATCCGGCCGACTGCTCCGGAGTGAGTTTCGCAAAGAGCCGCGAGGGCGTCTAGCAAATCTCGACTGGATGGAATTGAGCGACGCCGTTGTACCTCAGGAAGTCCAGCGAAAGGGACTCACAGGAATAGAATTCGAGTAAAGCTTACCTTTTGACTTGTTCTTGAGACTCAGACTCGTGCAGAACAGGCGGCGAATTGTCGATAACTGAAAAAATCGTAATTGGCCGTTTGCTGCCTCGTGGCCGCTCAGGCTGTCGATCATGACACGCGGAACGGATACCGTACTTGCTAGTTCTTTACTCTCTCAGATTACTTACAGGAAATGAATGAATGACGACAATACAGGTTCTGGAGTACAACGAAAGCAATCAGAAAGCGAGATAGAAGGCAAATGCCTCAGGCATACTCTACAAGTCAACAAGATTCGGCGTCTCCTTCCTTCCCCTCACCATCTCACGGAAATGAGCAAATCTCTCTTTCACCCAATCAACACGAAGGTTTCCCAAGTCTGGCCAGGGAATAACCGTAGTAAACCCACCTACAAACACGATTCCAATGAAAGCCATCGCACCATAGTCCCCCATAACGCCATACACCGTGCGTCCGCTGTTAAAAGGGTACTCAACGCCAACGCTACGCACCCAGGACCCTTCCCCAACTTGTGTAACTTCCGTTATTCCCCTACCCGATACGCCACTTACTCCGCCATGACCTCCATCGCACCATAAAATCGTGCTGTCTAGTTCAGCCGCACGCCGTTTTGCTTGTTCCCACATGGCCAGACCTACTGTAGGCTCCCATGTTCTGGCAGGAGCTAGTATAATCGCGGGTCTAGTATCAAGCGCAGCCAAAGTCCCGGGGATGGCAAAGTCGAGGCAAATGGAAGCCGTCATCGGAACGGGTCTCGTAAACTCGGGAGGAGGTGCCCAATCCGGCTTGCCCACGTCCGATGGACTCTTCATGTCCATGGTATAAATGGTCGCGGGTGTAGTAGAATGTACCAAAGAAAACGATTCGGCGACTAGGGATAATTAAGGCGTCAATACCGAGTGAGCGGTGGAATAACGTACCGGGGACAAGGTGTCGTTTGTAGTATTCCAAATGAGGCGAGGAAGACTTGTTGGAGACGACAACCATGCCATTTCGTCTCAAAAGGCTCCGACCAGTGACATCGGAAGGGTCACTAACAGACTCTTCAAAGGAGACTCCCACATGGGAACCCCGGATCGTCTCCTGTACTTCGGCTAAAGCTGCAGCCCGCTCAGATTCGTCCCGAAAGGTGACTGCCCCTTCAGGCCACAGCAAGACTTGAGCCTTCCCATCAAGCTTCCTTGTCTCCTGCAAATAATCCTCAAATCTCAACTGGCGACTGCGCTGCTTCGGAAGAATACAACCCACGCTGAACGGCGTGGTATCTGAAGAGTAGACAGGAAGCGCAACGTCAGAGATAATAAACGAGGGTATCGTCAAAGTGGCCAGGAAGGTTGTCAGACATACAACACAACGCCACGAAGGCATAGAAGGTGCTGCTGCTTCATCTTCTGAATTCGGACCGCGATTCCCAAGTAACGGTTCCTCTTCCCCAAGGGACTTTGAGCTCATAAGCCACGCTCCAGCAATTTCTGAGATGACGACCGCCCAAGCTGCGGCAATCCAATCATCCATTACCGGCCCTGCCCATTTCAACATCCAACTGTACCCCATGGTGTCAACAACCGGGGCCCACGCGGTGAGGCGTCCGATCGGACTGACAGAAGATACTCCCCACCATACAGCTGCCCATAATGCCGGAAACAACATGATCTGGGACCATGCTGGTGGCAGCCGTGATCTGAGTTTGGTGTGAATGTACAGAGTAGCCAGAGTTATGGCAGAGGTGATTAACCCTCCCAGGAAGAGGAGGGCAAGAGAAGAAACGGGGGAGGAAAGGGCATGAATGGCCGGTGCGAGCAAAACGATGAATTTGGCCACAGACAGATTAATCCACAAGAGTGAGGCCTGCTTGCCCGCATCCGGACAATTCACGAGCAGGGGACTGTAGACAAGAAGGGTGGAGAGGTGAAGTACAGCAGGAATGAGAGATGCTGAAGACGTTGCCAGTACTGCTGTGCCAAAAGTTAGCGTATTGAAAACCACATGGGGATGATCGATTAGAATGAGTCGGCGACCCGACATTGTCACCAATGGCAAAGAGGTGTTTAAAAACTTTGAATGTGCACTTGTATAAGCGTAGAGAGTAAGAAAAAGGCTGTTTGTGAGCCACGGAGTGCAAGCGCTTGACAGTCACAAGTAGTACTGGTGGTTGTCAGAGCCTGAGTCACAGTGCCTGAAGTTAAGCGCTGCGAAGTCTCAAGTATGCATCTGGGAAATCTTATCTGATAAAATTAGACGCCTGGCCCGTGCGCATCCTAAAGCCAATTAGATGTCCTCGATACCCGGGACTGCGGTAAAGCTATAACAGCAGCCGACCATTCCCTGGCAAAAACAGAACTCATATGGAGAAAACCTTAGAATCTAATCAGATTAATAATGGCTTCCAGGCCCCAGAGTCCCGATGAGTCTTGATAAGAAACAACATAAAAGACAGAGAGGAGACCTCTGGCCCCCCATCAACTGTGCATCCAACTCTTGATAATAGCCTTGACAATGGTGGGTATCCCTCCTCATCGCGAAGGTGGCCCAGCTAACTCAATGACAGCCTGAATCTTGCTCTTCGACCACCAAGGAGACTTGCTCCTACCCAAGCTGCGCTTGCGGCAACGACCCCACTAAGAACAAGGCCAACTGTGGCTCCACCACCTGCTCTTGCTCGTCGTACGCACCGGTCCAATCGCCTTCTTTTTTTCTAAACTGACGCTCTCTTTTCAGTTGCGGCTGCAAACCCGGTGAATGCAAGTGTTGAAGAAATTGACGGTCGAGATAAGATACATGCGTACAAGAAGAAAGGAAGATATGTCTGTATTGAATGGCTCGGAATTAGCCAACTATATATGCCTTTTAAGATGAGAATCACTCTCACGTCAGTATTACTGCTCGCCCATGGGTTCAGCGGCCGCAAAGGGGTCTACGGTATCGTCCATCAGCGGTCCTCCCATGAGAGTATCCGAAGATTCCAACTGCGTCAAGTCGTGTGATCCCTCCAACCCCAGCCCGTCCGGCCCAAAGCTGGACATGTCCAATTCCATCCCATCATTCCCGACATTGAGCTTGTCTACATCCTCGAGAGTGGAGTCAAGAGGCTTTAACGACGCATCAAGAACGTCTGCGGTGTCATCCATCGTCAGGTCGTCATTTGTGGGTGGTTCCAGTGAAAGTTGGGGGGCAGGTGAAGGAGGTTTTGTAGGCGGTTCTGTACTCTGGCTCTGTGTGACAGCTTCTGGTACCTCGGACCCATTTTGTGCTACTTCTGTGTTGGGTTTGTCGTCCTGTTCATCCTGTTCCCCTTCGTCATCGACATCAACGGCCTCAGGTTCATCGGGGAGAGGTGCCAGAGGTTCATCAGCGTCATGGTCATCTTCACTGAATTGCTGAAGCGATGTCAATAAATAGTAGCTGGAATAGAAAAAGAGGACATGCTTGTATTTTATCCGTCTTGACCCACTTGAACACCTTCAACGTTGAATTAACGGACTGACCCTCTGGCGTTACCCAGACTTTCTCCCAGCAAGGAACCGGCTGCATTAACTGGCGACGGGCAGCTTCCGTCGTCGCGTTGCTTACTCCAATCCTTCTTCGAGTGGACATAGTACGGGCCGATTTCACGTCCGAGGTTGAAGTAACTAGTAAAGAGTCGACTTCGACCACGTGGCATTAGCGCGCGTCCACTTCAAACTGGTTCAAAATACGAAATATGATGAATTGAATCGCAATATATACAGCTGCTCAATAATAGGGATACAAGATGAAATATTCCAGGTCAAATGACATTTATTATAGTTCTTCCGCCCAGCGAAGTACGTCTTCATTGCTCGGTCCACGCTCATCCTAAACAGCTTAGTCGCACCCAACCAAAAAACAATGGGAAAGCACGTACAGTTCCTGAGGGCTGAATGTCCGTGTGTTGAAACGCGGCGAGCGATAAGTTTTCGTTCATTTGAGACGAATTTTGCGCAGACGTCCGAAGCTCCGCCAGCTTGATTTCAAGAGAGTCGCATTTTCTGTTTCAAAATGTCAAAAGTAGAAGGAACGGCGAAGAGAGGTCGTACGCGTGAAGTGCCGCAGTTTCTTCTCTCCGAAGTTCCAATTGTCGCTTCATGATAAGCTCTAGATTACCCCTCGCCTATAGCCCTAGGTAACCAAGTGTCAGATGATTGAGGAGATGATGTACCTGGACAGGCCGGAGGTCATTTGCTGCAGCTAATATGTTTTGACTCAAGATAGATATCCAGTCGACATGACGCTTCCATTCGGGCTCCACGTTCTCACGAGAAGAGTTTGTCAGAGGCGGAGCGAGCAGAGCGGACGTGAGATATGAATATGTCACGAGAAGGGAACGCAGAACGGATAACAACGCCGGTCGTCGGTCTGCGTGACGAGGAGTAAATGCGATCATGAGAAATAAACCGAGCGAACGCACCAGCACTAGGATCAGAAGGGTATAACTTGCGTTATGCCTGCCTCCGCCAGTGGAGGTATTGTCTCCTTGACCTGTCTAATACGTGAGTAATGGTGCAGATAACGACGAGTATACTGTACGTACCGACCAACGGTCGCCAAACACGTCGTAGTAGGCGTCAGGCTCGTCAAGAATCCAGTCAACGCGTGGTTTCTCAAGTTGCTTCAATGGCCAATCTGGCACGTCCACCTGATCGGACAAGACCTCCTGTTGATTGGGGTTCTCCTCATCGGGCGCCCGTTCATTGAGTAGGGCTAATAACTTGAGATTATGGGTTGTATAGCGAGTATAGTGCGATGGCGGTGAGGGAAAGGGATTTCGTAGTTCAGCCTCGTCGTCGTCCATAACGAACCAGTGCGGTTTTCCCACGAGCTGCACGAGCGGAGTTGAACCGGGATCGAAAGATCGAGGAACCGGGATCAGAATCTCAGTCACGGAAAATTATACCACAACAAACTAAGACAAGTTCCAGCCGACTATAAAAGTGACTGAGAGATGGCCCTCTCTTTTCCCATCTTTCCTCTCCCCGCCTTTGTTGCCGGTATGTACATGCTTAGTGTCCACTTCTTCACATGCTTATCCGCGTTTCCAGTACATTATCTACCATGGAATTCTCGGGTCCAGCATTGAATGTTGACATCCCTAATCTCACTGTCCCTCAGTTCGTTCTTGACTCGCCTCATGAACTGCGGCCCCACAGGAAGAGCGATATACCCTGGTTCATCGAAGATGGCACTGGCCGTACACTCTGTCATGCCGAGGTGGTTCTCATTAACATGTCAGTTCCAGGGAGGCTAACATGCAGCAGGTCCACCAACGGACGCAGGGGCTCGCAAACGCGCTAAGTCTGAGATGGGGGCTGCGTAAGTCATCTTGATTCCCACAACAGCCATTGCTGATCGCGGATCTACTTAGCTGAGAATGATGTTGGTACGTCGCGCCTGAAATTCAAACTAGGCTGTCGCGTTGGAACTGAGACCGTCCAGTCTGCATCTTTAGCCCTAACCACATTTGTAAGCATCTCCTTTCCGCCGCGCTCGAACGGACTTCTCATCGTTTTCCCGCAGATTATCCTATCTCTATTTGGGCTGTCCATAGGTTGGGGGGTATCATAACGTAACAGTCTTCCATCTTTAGTCCCCGACATTTCATGAACGTCGTTGCATAGACCCGCCAACCCTAGCTATACGGTCGATGAACTCATCCACCAGCTACAAACTGCCAATGCCAGTGCCATCATTGTTTACTCTGCTTTCCTACCCACCGCTATGGAGGCCGCTCGCACTGTCGGCATCCCAAAGGACCATATTGTATTAATAGATGGTCCGGGCAACAGCACCTATACCTCCGTCGAAAATCTGATGGAATACGGCAATAGCAAGCCAATAAACTTTACCGAACGAAAATTAAACCCCGGAGAATCAAAGACGAAACTCGCATTTCTGTCCTTCTCTAGCGGAACGACCGGTGAGTGTAGCAATCCCTGCAACTTGCGGCTCGAAATTGACAAGGTATTCAGGAAAGGCTAAGGTGATCCACATGACCGTTTCATTGTGTTCGCCCCTGAAACTTGTAACAGGCTGTCGAAATACCTCATCGGTCTATCGTATCGAATGTCTTGCAAAACACCGCTCATATGAGCGGCGAAAGAGATCCTCACAAGAGGATGACGCCCGGAGATGTTTCGCTAGGAGGTATGTTCATTCTACATCTACGCGATTCATTGATTTCATGAATCTGCCAGTCCTACCATTCTACCGTGAGTTCGCCTATGTCTTGGAATTAAACTCCATCTCATAAGACGTAGACATCTATGGACTTATTGTTACAGTGAGTGTAGAATACTTTACCACCAGAGTGTAAACTGATAGTCAATCTTAGCTCCATTACGCCCTATTCTCTGGAGTAAGCTTGTTTTACGAGTCACTGCTAAGGTCATGCTCATGAACGACAGTTATCTATTGTTGTAATCCCAAAATTTAGCTTCAAGGGATTCTTACGGAGCATTCAGCGTCACCGAATCACCCATTTATTGTAAGCTTGAAGTACCATTCTTTGATACTCCGAATGACTCTGTTTCAAGTGTTGTTCCTCCACAAGTTGTACTTTTATGCAAGGTGTGTCGCGCTCCTCAATCGTGCAACTGGGAACGTGTTATGAATGTTGTTTTTTTAGTATCCTGCTATTGGAGATCATGACTTTTCGCATGTCAAGTTTCTAATGTGTGGAGCTGCACCATTGTCTGGAGATCTATATGTGCAGCTTGCAAAGGTTTTCCCGAATGCCATGATTGGTCAAGGATATGGTTTGTCATTATGCTGGGTTCGCATCTGACTGCTGGCTAAATGATGACGGCAGGTCTCACGGAGACCGCTACATCTGTTGTCGCAATGGATCCTACCAAGTTGCACGGAACGATTGGAACTGCAGGTCAACTTTTGCCTGGCATTGTCGCGCGCGTCGTTAAAGCAGATGGGTCGTTGGCGCGAGAGGGCGAACAAGGAGAACTTATCGTTACAGGACCTTCTATGGCGCCGCGATATAAGAACAACGAGGAAGCGTAAGTCCAACTGTTGGCACTCCTGATTCTGAAGCTCACGGAAGCAGGACGAAGAGTACTTTTGTTAACGGATGGGTCCATACTGGAGATGAAGTTATTATCCGGAACAACGAGATTTTCGTTGTAGACAGGCTCAAGGTAGCGTCTCGTTTGATCATCAGTTCATGGGTGTTAACCTCCTTGTGCAGGAAATGATGAAGGTAGTGACGATTCCTCTATAACCGGATTGTACTCTTATACGTGGTGACAGGTCAGAGGGTTCCAAGTTGCGCCAGCTGAGCTTGAAGGCCATCTTCTGCTACATCCCTTTGTGGGGGATTGTTGTGTGGTCCCAGTACCGGACGACTATAGCGGTGAACTACCGTTAGCGTATGTAGTCCTAGAACCAGGACTACGAAAGCGAATCGGTGCAAATCCGAATGAGATACACAAGGTCAAAGCCGCGCTCATCAAGGCAAGAGTGATAGTGTCTTCTTCATTACGTATAGCTGATTGTGTTCCCAGCATGTTGCCGATTCAAAAGTGCAGTACAAATGGTTGGCTGGTGGCGTTGAATTCATCGACGCTATCCCAAAGAATCCATCAGGGAAAATAGTGAGTTTCAAATGATATCATCGATTGCTGTTCTCTAACTTTTGCGCTTCCAGCTTCGACGAGTGCTGCGTGAACAGGCTAGGAAGAGGAAAGCTGTAGAAGTACAAGCTAAACTGTAAACCCGCATCTATTACCACAATTGTATACCAGTTCCGCTACGATATTCCCCATTTGGCCGATGTCGCCGGCATTTATAAAAAATTTGAACCTTTGTACCGAAACGCCATGGTGCGCCGTATAGCATCGCAAGTGCACCAGCAGGCGCTGCGTCTTATGAAAGGCAACCTCATTGACCAACCAGTATGGCTTGGCTCTGTTCTCCAGTACCCACCTTTGCCCCTTCCTCCGAAAGTGCCTCCTCCACGAACCTCTTTTGACTCGGCAGCTCCCAAATCGACTCGACTTGCAGGGACTACCCAGAAACTACGAGCACCAAAAAATAGACCGTCATCCATTGTCTACATCGAGGATGAAATTCGCCGCCGGTTCTTCCGTGACCATCCCTTTGAGGCCTTCCGACCTGTGACGCTGACCGAACGCGATGCGATACGGGAGCAGCGTCCTGTGCAAGGACGTGATTGGCAGAGACTGAGGCAATGGGGACGGAATCCTTCACCAGAAGAGTACGCTGTAGCATCTCTGTCCTGATGTCTAAGCTAACCATAACCAGTGCCATACGATTTGCCGTCAACCTGTACGAACACCACAATCTTCCTCTAACATTCGCCTACACGCGCGCAGTCGCCCAGTTCCGTGCTCTACGTTCTGAACACCACGTTGCACGCCGATTCGCCGTGCTGGAAGTTGAGAGCTACGGACGGGTGTTCCCAACGTCGCAAGTGCAGCTTGGGTTCGAGAAGGAGAAGAAGGCACTGGATACCTGGGAAGAAGCCTCGAGTATGGATGCGGGAGAGTTTGCTTCGAGGAAGAGGTGGAGGTCTATTGCAGCTAACTTTGTTGGTGGTTCGCAGGAGTGGACGAGAGGCGAGCAATATGCGGCGTTGTGGAGGAAGGGTGCCAGACCTACGTATGCCCCGGCACTTACAGAGGTCAAGTATCCGTCTATGTTGTCGCCAACACCAGAGGCAACACCACAAGTTGCAGCTCCACAGGCAGCGGGAGCAGCTCACACACCCACACCAGCAGCTCGACCACAACCTGTATACAATAGAACTGCCTAACAATGGATAATTCTTACTGAAGTCGCAGAAAATGAATATGTATATAGGACATGTTGTGATCATGACTTTACGCGAGCTTGGGCTGCCTGTGCAGCGTTCATACCCATCCACGCCTTCTCCACCAAGCCCAGCAACTTTTGCATATCTGAACTCCAGTCATTCATCACATCCTCCGGACTTCGTTGGCTTCTAAAGTTGACAATCCCAGATGGTCGATCAATCCGCGCCCAGACTGTTTTTGAAACGACTAGCCGCGCGAGGGTTTCTTCTGTCTGTTTGGGTGTCAGGTCCAGAAGAGAGGTGAGTCTTTGCAAGGTTATCCGAGTATAATACTCGGCAACAACGCGGATATTCTGTCAAATCAAAATTGGCCTCAGTTTCACAGCAATGGATGAAACCACTAACGTGTTCAATAACCCGAGTGTGAAGGTCTTCCCATCGCTTCTCTTCGGAGAAGACTTGCGTTTGGCGGAGGAATTCGCCATACAGTGTTTGGATGCCGGGCCACCGCATTAGCTCATGTGTCGTGAAGCACTTTACAAGGTTACTATTCGAACATGAATAAAAGTGCCGGCGTTGATTCCAGAAACACCTACTAGTGAAGCTCCAGTTTCAGCAGAGCGGGGTCATTGAACATACGGTGCAGCATATCAGACTGTTCGTTATTATGAGGAGCAAGGATGACATAGTAGATGATATGTTCAAGGGCCTGTCGTTACATGAGAAGCGCGTACAATGCCAATAGAGATGTCACATACCGCTTTGCCTTTATCGTTCACATCCTCCTTTATTGAAGGTGTTTCCCAGACCTTGTAGTAATAATTTGCTACATCAAGATAAGCGGTTTGGTGTAACGCATGTTGGATCATTAGGTCATAGTATTTGAGTTTCAGGTCCTAGGTAAGAGTTTGTGAGCAGGTTGTGAAGTTCAGCATATGTTCCTAGTACCTCGTTTTCCTTTTCTTTCAAGAAGCCTTCATTAACTTTTCGGCCACCTACTCTGACCTTCACCCACTCTGATTCTCCGCCGTTGGAACTCTCCGCATCTTTCCGTCGCGCGACAGCAATGAGCAGCCGCATTTGCTCGAGGAGAAACTCGGTCTTTTCTCTCCGTTCCATCGATGAATAAGTCTCAACTTGTAAGTCTGACAAAAGCTCCGATGCAGTTTCGAGGGACTTCTTGGATTCATCAGGATTTGTAGCAGCGATTGAAAGACCTTCATGGTAGTGAGCGAGAAGGAGAGTTACTCTGGCCCGTGGTGTTTCTAGGAAGATCTACGAACGAATGAAGGTTATAAGGAATCTTGATTATGGAGAACTACCCACGCACCTTCCCTTCAGTAACAGTCCTCAACGTTTCGACCAACTCAAGCCATTTCTCTATGCCTTGTTTCTTCTTCACATCTTCTAACCACCCCATCGCCTGCTCAACCATGGCTTGAATAGCTGCTTTTAGTTGGCCATGTTTCTTGCTCAGCAATAGGATGCTCGAGTTTAGCAGAGTAAAGTCCGTGGCCTGGTAACAGTGTTCAAGGACAGCCTTCACGAGTCGCGTTGTCGATGCAAGATCTGCAGCCTGGTGGAAATCAATAAACTGGAATAGAGGTATAAAGAAGAGGTTTTTACATTCCGTGTTTGCTTTTCAAGAACGAAGAGCTTGTCGAGCGCTGGCTGTAGTTGACCAGCCTATACAGACTTCGGTTACTTACCCTTTGAAGCGATGAATCTAGACAATGCCATACCTTGGCGAGCGCTTCTGCCTCGGGAAGCAGAACATCTACCTCAGGAGTGAAATCCTTTTCTTGCTTCTTGTTGTCGGACATGATGTACTTCCACGAAGCGGTCTGGTCCAAATGACGCGTCGCGGTAGTGTTTGTTCCTGTTGTCTTCGAAAGGCTTTGAGCCCAGGAGAGAACAGGCACTTCGGGATTCGCCGACAGTAATTCAGCTCTTCTGTTTTCCTCCATTTCAAGGTCCTTTGATAACGGGTCAGGTTTCTCTACGGATTTAATATTCTCTTTATTGCGAGTATCATATTCATAAATGTCCTAATCGTGCATAATAACATATATGAGCATATAGACGGTCGTAGTAGCGAAATCATGAACGGACTTGAATCGTGTTCAACGGAATATCGGTTGATGGCGACGGAGCGGTCTCCTCTTTTTTCTGGGCCTCCTTCCTCAAACGAGCTCTCTCAAGTGCCATGTGGATAATCCTCGATGGGACTGTTAAAGGGAAGAATACGACCAGTTTCCATGCGATGGAAACAACGTCGGAGAGATGGATATTTGCCAGGCCAGAGCGTATGGAACTGGAACGAACAGAGGGTGTTTTGTCAATTGGTGCAGATTCCTCGACCAGAGCTTCAACTGATTTAGAGAAAGTTGGCACCGTGGCATCCACTGCACTCTCTAGGGTGGATACAGTAGCTTCCACAGACTGATCTACTGTCCTGGGCAACACCTGGATCGCAGAGTCGAGTGTCTCTGGAATGGCGCCGATGGAAACTGAGCGCATCCGTGGCTCAGCGTCCACCGTGCGGTCGACCAAGACGGGGGAAAACTGCACAGCAGTCTCTGTAACGGCTGGCTGCACCTGTATCTCACATTCCGTCGTCGCAACCGTGGCGTTAACACCCTTTTCGACATACTCAAGTTGGAGTACCTGACTCTCGACTCTGTCGATGGCGTGGGTAGCGAACAGTCGCTCTGATAAGCGAACGTTTTGAAGATGGGGGAGAGCTTCCGCGACTCTTTCCCAACCTCGTGCATTTGCCTCGACGTACCCAGGCCGGTTTTTCTCGTGGAACCACTTCAACGTCTCCAGATGCGGGGCAAGGTGGCTAAGCAGGATGGTGACGTGAAGGGTGTCCCCTACCCACGAGTGGCCTACATGAAGACGCAGGAGCGATGCAGAAGATGCCTCGCGTGAAGACAAGACTTCACCCGTCCCGTGTTTGGCGTTGACGACCACCGAGAGTGTATGGAGTCTTGGACAATTGGCCATCAAGGGCGCCAGATCCTCCAATGTGATACTGGGTGGGCCAGTAGCAATCGGGAAGCGGGCCAATGGGCACAGCTTGAGTTCTTCCACCATTGGACAGACCGTTGACACATGCCGGATGTCATGTTTGGTGAATAGAGTAGACTCTGGAAGGTCAATTTCCAGCCGCAGGAGGCAAGGGAATAAAGTGAAGTAGCCGAGGGGTAGACGTTTGGGAGCCTCTGCCCTTGCAGTCGACCTTACAAGCTCGCTGTACCGCGACGATCCGCTGCCTGAAATGCGCAATGACTGCAAGGTCGTACCAAATCGCTCTGAAATGAGCGCTGACAAGTCCTGCCAGTCGGCGATATCTGGAGGATCCTCGATGACGAGATCAAGCTGAATGAGGGTACTGCGCAGGTGCCTCAAAAACACCGCGATGTTTGAAACCTCTCCAGTCAGTTGCAACTGTCGAACCGTCGCAAAAGAACCTTTGGATCGTAAATCCCCGGTCAGCCGGAGCGCAGATTTACGGTGGTCCGAAAAGTCGAGCTCTTCTCCCGAAAACACACCGCTGTCTGTAGTCATGACAGAGCTTGGCGTCGAATACCCTGAACGCGGCGATAGCTCCTCAAAGAAACCTTCTACTGCAACGACACCCCTCCCAGAAAGATCCAGTTGTAGGACTTTAAGGTCCTCCAAAGAAGCAAGCCATCGCCCAACTCCTGGCGACAGCGCACCGGGAGCCACAAGAACTACTTTGCAGAGACTCTTTTGTGGCAGCAAAAGCTCTGTAAATGCGTCGGGTAGGGGTGTTGGGGAGATGAATGAAAATTCCTTCAATGTGATGCGACTCGACATGTCGGTAAGGAAGTGGTTCAACTCAGGGAGCCGCGTTCCAATTTCGAGAGAGAGACTTTCGAGCTCCGGGTTGAGGAAGAGAGAGCAGCGTTCCAGCCCAGCTGGGCTCTCGATCTTCCATACGAGCTGCTGAAGGTTGGGCAGGATAAACGTTCGCGGACGATATTGTTCGAAAATAGGGAAAATGGAGGCGGCAACGTTGTTTATCGCTTCATTGTATGCAATGCGACGGACTCGCTCGCCGTACTGTAGGATTTTCGACCAGTCTTCTTCCGTTGGATTCTTAGTCTGTTAGGCGTGGACATACTTGTTAGCGTCTCTGTCAAGCCATGCCGAAACATTGACCCACCAATCCTAGCCCTGGTCTTCTGGTCTTCTTCAGGAGAGACGACGGGAATAGCCCAATAATGGGTATCAAGGAGTCCAGTTCTCTCCATAGTACATTCAACGCCGGCTCGCACATCGCCTTGCATGTTCTCGCCAATCTCGACACAGAGCGCCTTCCGCCTGGTGTGTCGAGGATAGCCTCAAGAAGCTTTTTCGTTACTTCTGGGTCTCGGAGGATGATGGGAGCCATTATCTGCTGGTAGACGGAGTACGAACGATACGAGGAGCTTCGACTGTGTTTTCCCTTCCCTTTCAATGAGCTGTGGGTGCTGGCGATGCTGCGAATACTTTCACGAAGGCTGGTACGGCGACGAAGGGATCCGAGACTGTGAAGGACGTCGGATAGCACTGAACCAGAAGGCATATGAGAAGCGTCTCTGGGGCGTCAAGTACTTAAGACAAACCGCGCATGAAGTACACGCACTGTGGGGCCTGTTTACTGGCGTTGCACGCGCAGGAAGCCCACAGTAAGATGACGAGTCGATCGAGGACTTGCTGCACCGATTGATTTGTACGCGGCTTCGTGTTGGAATCGGACACGAGGATCCAGGATGGATGCCGATGAGAAAGTTACGAGTATCTGTAAATCAATTCACCTTCGACGTAACAGTCGAAGCGCAACAATGTACGTAGTTAATTTGAGAAACAGAATATCAGTTTCAAAGGTGAGTAGCGGTCGAAACCCTTAGGATGGTCAGACTTAGGCAAACTCGTGTACTACGTGTGTTGCACTGGCGATTAAACACGAGCTTCAATACTGCGCAACGTGTTGATTGAGGGTATCTTTGAATACAACACAGTCCTCCGAGTAACTGAATAAAGAAATGGTACAGAATGCACTACAATTCTCCAAGCTCCCATGGCACCGGTTCACCTTGCCAATCGTCCTCACCTTCATCTGCCACAGCCACCTGTCTGTCGCCATGCTCATCCTCCCCAACATCCCAAATCTCGCCACCTCTCGACGGGTCGTAATGATCCGCTCTCCGTCCATATAACAGCCCCTCCACAACCCGGACCTCCTGATAGTCGCGCGCGCGCAATTCATATGGCGAAAACGCCAAAACATGAAGAAATCTGTCGGGAAGATCGACATCAAATCTGCCAGTGTCCTGTCCATCACCCACGTTCTCGATCTGCGGGTGGGAGGGGGCATCAAAAGTATCGTCTGCGTCAGCATCTGAGTTCCGCCCCGAAGTATCTTTACGAGGTGAGCTATATGTTCGACGCACAACTCTAATTTTTTCGTTTGGCTCTTCGTCGTTGTCGGAATTTAATGTGGTAGTGGTAAACTTTGCCTTCTTCCGTCCATTGCTACTGGTTGCTTTTCCCTTGCCTTTGAAGACCCCGTGGCTCCTCTTTGAAGCATCAGGTGGCGGTGGAGAAGGAGGAATGAGGGAAGGAGCACGGTTGGAGGATGAAGACTCGGCTGCGTCTGCATCAGATAATACACGTTTCCGGGGTTTGGGTGCAGCGATGTTGACAGGCGCATGTGTGCTCTTCTTGGTGGGTCCCCGAGGCTTTTGATAGACATTGGAAGAAGCTGCAGAGTTGGGAAAGGGCTTCCCGTTGGTTTTGCTGTCATGGTTTACCTTGGGATTTTGCAGACCTTTCCAGTCCATCCCGTCGCCGAGTGATGAGAAGACATCTGAGGAAGAATGATCTGTCCTTGAGTGGGGAAATAGCGATTTAGGCTGTTTCGTGTCGTCGAACAGCAACTTGAATCCATTCGAGCCTTTAATGGGGGAATCGTCGACAAATGATAAGTTTCCGACATGAGCGTGGTCTTCATCAGATGCCGAATCTTCTGTACGTGAAATTGGAATGTTATGCCCAGAAGCTACGCGCCGGCGCTTCTCTTTACTGGGAGAAGGAGAAACTGGTTCGCCACGCAAGCGTTTGCGCGCTCGGGCAATAGCACTCGTTGGCTCTGGTATAGCGCTTTCCGTAGGGAATATCAACGGCTGGAAGGGGACAGCGGGAAGCGGGGACACCTCTCGGACGGGTGCACGAGATTTAACTTTGGAGGGTGAAGCAAACGGATTTGATCGAAAATCATTGTTGACCGGAAGTACCGCCTTCTGTTTCCCCTTATTCTTCTGCGGAGAGAAGGGATTGAAGGTAGAGAGAGGCGCCGTGGTTTCGCTGGCTCGGGCCTTGGGCAGTAAACGCGACGGTTCGTGTTTTTGTGACTTCGATGGAGTAGTGGGTGTATAGGAGGATACTTTGGCAGAGGAAGCCTTGCCTAATGCCTTATATAGCTTGTACTTGGTCTCTGCGACTTGGTCAGCTTCAGTTCCACACATGAGAGTCGTGACGCACCAATATCCGGATGCTCCTTGATGTCCTGGACCTGCGCTGACCGGCCATGCTTTGACTTAAACTCTCGTTCCCATGCTTTGATCTCTGCCTTCACTGTCGCAAGGTCTGACATTGTAGATATGTTGTCGAGAAAATTGCGATGGCAGCGAACAATGGGCAGAGACAAAGTGGAATACGACGCGACGGTCACGTTACTTGTTTCCGAGTAAACAAGACCAAGCCGAACGCGGCGATTGGCTGGGTGGCGTTGTCCAAGTTGCGCAGAGTTTCTTCATCACCCCTGCAGATACCCTTGGCCTTTCCCATCCTCTGTCACTGTCTATTCAACATCTACCATGAATCGACCTAGAGAAAGCCTTCTCACCATGTTCGACCCTCTGTTTGGTTCTGTCTCTCAGCAGAATGGTGGCGATAGTTCTGTTGAATTGGATGATTACGACTCGGAGAAGGAGAATAACATGCCATTGGGAGATGTAACGATGATATCGTTTTTCAATGGAGCCCTGAAACCCAAGGCCTGCCCACAGCCTGCCCCGCTCAAGCGTCGTCTTGTTGATATTGGAGATGTCACAGTTGACAGCACATTGCTTATGAACGAGGTACTGGAAGAGATTGGAGAGGACGAAGAGTCAGAAGATGAGAATAGTACGATTATCTTGGGACCAATTGGCAAGACTCCAATGGCTCCAAGTAGCGTAGAGATCGTTGCGACTCCTCGTTTAAATCCTCGCGCACCGTTCGCTGAACTTCGAATGGAACGGGAGGTTACGCCCGTAGCTCACAAGCGTTTGCTGACTCGTCAGAAGCAGCACACCAACCCCACCACTGCCAATGACTCTGCGGCCCAACCACATTCTTCGCTTTCTTCTCTAATCGATGCAGTCACTTCGGCAGGCGTTTCTTTCGCGGGCTCGAAGCCGACTCTCTCGGAGGCCTGGCCCAACGTTGTCCCTGTTTCTCCAAAGGTGTCCGAAGTCACTATCATATCTCCATTTCAGACCTCTCCAACGAATATCCCTCTTCCATCATCACCAATTGACGTGAGTGAGCTTGATGCCCCTACCCCTCGTCCACGAAAACCGCCGCCGTCTGTGCGCGACCATGATCGCCGGTCTCTGGATCTACATGCCTCTTTCCAGCTTCAGTTCGGCTCGGCAGAATCAAGTTTTGATTTGCTGACCGACAAAATATCATTCCTTTGTTCACGATCCCATGACTTTGACATCACTTCGGGAGATGAAGATGAGAATGTGAATATGAAAAATGTGCTAGTATCTGCAGGTAAAGTGACGCTCACAATCAGTCTGTACCTTCGTCTGATCATCTTTTTAGGTGGAGATGACATCGTCAACGTCGCTGCCAACATTCCTTTGCCGTCGCAGGACAGTCCTGAGATCAGTAAGTCAAATTTCATTTGAACTCCTTTCCTCGACTGACATTATGGAAGGGCATATCTATTCGGCGACGCATGTCCAATCCCCCAATACCACTGATTCTCCATTGCCTGTCTTTACGCCGAAGTCGTACACTCGTAAGTTTCAGTCTCTAGCGAGGCGTACGTTTTGACCAAAAACTAGCTACCCAAGCCATGGTTCCCGAAGACTTGCCGCAGGACGACGAGGTCTTTCCTTCGACTAGAGATCCCTTGGTGACCCCAGCTCCGTCCAAGAGCCTTCATCCTGTCGTACCACCTCCCATTCAGGCGCTACGCATTGTCAAGCGGACAAAGAATGCGGCAGCAGCAGCGCCTCCTCCGGATCGCCGTTTGTCCAGGCGACCTCCAGCTCACAACGAGAAGAAAACGTCGCTTCCAATTCAATCAGACATACCTAATTCGGCCCAGATAGGCGAATCTGAACACCATGCTCCTGTTGTTGCACCGCACAAGCCGGTATCAAGCGGTTCATCTTCTGGCCCCCGTCGTGTGCTGCTGGCTGAGAGTAAGGAAGTGCCGCGCAAGGCTGGAGGAGTTGGACACATGCCAAAAAACAACAGACCCAAGAAAGTATTGCTATCTGACGCAGTTGCGCAGTGGGGTCATATGCAGCCTGCAAAAGCAGCTGATCTCAATGCTGTCCGGGACGCCCTCAAGGCAATTGGTACCGGGAAGCCCAAGGCACCAGCGAGGGACGTGAAATGTGTTGTTCGACCTTCAGTCAATGCTCACGTTGGGCAGAAGGAGAGTCGGCCAGCATCTACCATCCCGCGTCCAGTATCAAGTACCTCTAGATTGCCTGCTCCCGTTTTCGGTACCAATAGAGCAGGTGCTGCAGCTGGAAAGGTGGCTAAGCCAGGCGTTGGGCTTCTTCGCCGAGTTGGTACTGGACTCTAACTACATCTCCCTGCCTCATTCTTTGCCAGCATATCGCTTTCGTGTGTCATCATCTCTGCAAGTTCTCGAACTCCAGATCATCACATATCTACTCACAGTCCAATACGTACTCCATCACTTGTAATCTATATACGCAACTGTGCATACAGGCGTTTCAGCCCTCAGCTTGACGAAGATCTGACTCAGAGGCTATTTCGTGTGGTCCAAGGTGTCTGGTTCAATGTTCCTGGGCCCGATGAATTGCCTACTATATAGATAAATAACTATTGGAAGCAAGTTCATCAACAGTTCATTAGCAGCTATGCCTTCTTTGAATACAACTTCCATAATAGATCAAGCACCCATGCCCTTGGTAGCCATTTGAACACCCAGAAGAGAAAAGCATTTCCTCCAACAGAGATGTAGGGAGGAGGAGGCTTTGCCAATGCTTTGTCCACAATACGCTTGGAAAATTCCTCGTTAGACATGGACGATTTTGTTTGGCTGGCATGCATTCTCTCCATAATGTTGGGAAGGAATGCGGTATACAAACTGTTCTCTGGCAGGCTAAACCATTTCTCCTGATTTCTGGAGAAGTTGGATGTAACAGAACCGGGAGCCACGTGCATAACATTGATTCCAAGCGGACGACACTCCATTGAGAGCACCTCGCTAATGTTCTGGACTGCTGCTTTGGAAGATGAATATGCTCCGTGCCAGGGTGTCGGGCTAAATGTGAAGATCAGTATGCATCTGATGGGCGGAAAGACGCCACCTACATCTCTCCAACGATGGAACCTGTTAATTCAGTAAGAGCCGGAACATCTTTAGAGGTTGTAGAACCCACCTATATTTACGATAACTCCGCTGTGTCGTTTTGCCATGATGGGAATGACGGTCTTGCATATGCGTATCACCGAAAATGTGTTGGTATCGTAGGTGCGTTTGATTATGTCCATGGACTGGTCAATCAAAGGACCTATGCTCCTGAGTGAGCGTGATAGAGCCATAAAAGAACTGGTGTGTACCGATAGCTGGTATTGCTGCATTGTTGACCACTATGTCAATCCTACCCTCCACACCAGCTACGTGCTGAATAACTCGCTGAACGTCATCATCACTCGTCACATCCAAGGCGAGGACTTCGATGCTGGGATCCTTGAAGCCTTGCACAGTCTCCGCATTTCGCGACGTAGCGTAGACCTTGCATCCCTGCTGAGCAAATTGTTCACATCTTGAAAAGATAGGTCAGCGCTTCACTGAGTTAACTAATGACGCAGACCCACAATGCAAAGCCTATTCCCCCAGTAGAGCACCCCGTTATGATAACTACGCGATTGCTGGGCATTTGTGTGTTGGGACTACCGCTAAAACGTCAGAGCAGGGTAAGGGTCCGTTGATACCGCAAGCATTCAAGATCCTCCGACAAATAAGACGCCTGACGTAAAGAGCTTGTTCGTTTGCGACGAAGTCCTTCGAACTGCAAGCTGAGCCTCAGAACCGAGCATCACATGCACCTCGGGGGTAGTACTAGCGTTTTTACCGCAAAGAAATGCATTTTGGAATTACGATTTCACTTTCTAGTCTGGGCCAGGAAGATATTATTGTTGGCACAGACGACCTCAGTGGATATGGGAATTGGATGACTGAAGACGCCTGAGCCTGAGAGGTACGTCAGAGCTTGGCAAGGGCACCCCAGAGAAGACCCCGCCAAACAATGTACGACATTGACGTGGAACCCTACTTTCAGTATCGCACTGCTCATCCAAGAGCAAAATGCGCGCTGCCGGGCTCTTTGGGGTCCTATTCTTCACCTTCCTGGCCCCCAATGTCCTCTCAGTAAAAACTAATGACTTCAAAACATGTTCTCAGTCCGGATTCTGTCGCCGAGGACGCGCTCTTTCAGCTCGTGCAAAGGATGCCTCGTCATCTTGGAAATCCCCTTATTCTGTTGACGCATCATCAGTCTCGATACCGCCTAGCGAAGCAGTGGTGACTGCTGCAGTCAAGTCATCCTTATACCCTGAAATCAAGTTTGAACTGGAAGTGCGAGTGCATAAAGATGGTGTTGTACGAGTCCGCATGGACGAGAAGGACGGTCTACGGAAAAGATACGACGAGGCCGCATCGTGGGCATTAGTAGCGGAGCCTGTGATCAGCAAGGATGTTCAGTGGACGGCGGGGAAGAAGGATGTACGTGCTGTATACGGCGATCTATCGGTCGTCATTGCATACGAGCCTCTACGCGTAACACTGCTACGCAAGGGCAAAGAACAGGTCGTTCTGAATGGGCAGGGCCTTTTGCACATGGAGCATTTCCGTACCAAGGAACCCCCTCCCGAAGTGCAGGCAGGTGAGGCTGGCGAGGAGTCTCAGGCCCCCATAAAGGCAGAGAATCCTCGCGCTTGGTTCGAAGGTGAAGAAGAGGATGCATTCTGGGACGAGAAATTTAACTCTTGGACGGATTCCAAGCCAAAAGGTGAGTTCATAATTACTCAGAATTTGTGTTTCGCTGAATTGTGTTTAGGTCCTGAATCCCTTTCATTGGACATCACGTTCCCTAACCACGGGACTGTGTATGGTATCCCCCAGCATGCTACTCGTCTGGCGCTGCCTAGTACCACAGGAGATGACGCGACCTTCAGTGATCCATACCGATTGTACAACGCTGACGTGTTTGAGTACCTTGCTTCATCTACTATGTCTCTCTACGGCTCCATCCCCGTTATGCATGCACACTCTGTGGATTCAACCGTTGCTATTTTTAACGCCGTCGCGTCCGAGACTTGGATTGACCTACACCATCCCACCTCCAAGTCTTCACACTCCCACTGGATATCCGAATCTGGTATTATGGACGTATTTATCCTTCCAGGACCCACCCCCGAAGACGTATTCTCTCAGTATGCTCGCCTTACGGGTAATACGCCACTACCTGCCCACTGGAGTCTTGGATACCATCAATGCAGGTGGAACTATGTGAGCACAGACGACGTCCGCATGGTGCAGAAGCGATTCGACGAGGAGGATATGCCCGTTGACGTTTTCTGGCTCGATATTGAATATGCCGAGGAACACAAGTACTTCATCTGGGAGGAGAAGACTTTCCCGGATCCAGTTGAGATGACGAACGATGTTGCTGCAATAGGCAGGAAGATGGTTGTCATCATTGATCCCCACTTGAAGCGTACCTCTAACTATCCAGTTTATCAAGAGGCGTCTGATTTGGGAATTCTTGTCAAGCCGAAGAGCGGTGAGGGTGAATATGAGGGTTGGTGTTGGTCGGGTAGCAGTTCTTGGATTGATATGTTCAATCCCCCGTCTTGGGACTGGTGGAAATCTATTTTCAAATTCAAAAGAGACAATGGCTGGTCGTGGACTAACAGCACAGATGCTATTCATATCTGGAACGACATGAACGAAGTAGGCCGTCTATCCTCTATTCTGATTATCCGTTAACCATTCGTCAGCCGTCGGTCTTTAATGGACCAGAAATTACGATGCCTAAAGATAACATTCACTACGGAGGATGGGAGCATCGTGATATCCACAACATCAACGGAATGCTTTTCGTATGTGTCTCATTGCTATTGCCATAGCAAAAACTCACGCCGGCTGTAGCATAATCTTACTTCTCAAGCTGTTGCAGAGCGCACCGCACCTCACAAGCGTCCTTTTGTATTGACTCGTTCATTCTTTGCGGGCTCTCAACGTTTTGGAGCCATGTGGACCGGCGATAATCTTGGTACTTGGGACCACATGACAGTCGGCGTACAAATGGTCCTTGCTAATGGCATAGCGGGAATGACCTTTGCTGGATGTGAGCTATATCGTTACTTTCCGCCGGAGATACACTCCTAACAACTCATAAAGCCGACGTTGGCGGGTTCTTCGGCAACCCAGATACGGACATGCTTGTTCGGTGGTATCAAGTCGGCATATTTTCCCCCTTCTTCCGCGCACATGCGCATATTGATACAAAGAGACGGGAGCCATTCCTTCTTGACGAGCCATACAAAGGGATGATAAAGGATATCCTACGCATTCGTTATTCGATGTTACCTGTTTGGTATACTGCGTTCTGGGAATCTTCGAGGACAGGAGTACCGGTTCTAAGGCAAGTGCCTCTATGTTATTTTTTCCTTCAGTTTTTCATTCCGTATACAGACCGCACTATGTAATGTTCCCTAAGGACAGGGCAGGTTTCGAGATCGATGATCAGTTCTTCGTCGGCTCCTCTGGATTACTTGTCAAGCCTGTTACGGAAAAAGACATCACAGAAACGACAGTGTACCTTGCTGAAGACCAGGTATATTACAACTACTTCACCGAAGCTCCTTCGTATGGCTCCTCCAAAGGCAAGCAGATAACCGTCCCACTCGAATTGTCCACTATTCCGCTATACATCCGTGGCGGCTCCATCGTTACAACGCGTGAACGGCCCCGACGTTCCAGTCCGTTGATGGCCCATGATCCGTTCACTCTACGCGTAGCTCTAGACAAAACGGGTTTCTTCGCGAAGGGTGACTTGTATCTCGACGATGGTGAGGGGTTGACCTACCAGAATGGTGATTATGTGTGGAGAGAGTTTGTCGCCGAGAAGAACGGGAAGAAGAGCGTCAAATTGGCCAGCAGGAATCTATCTTCTGTGCCAGGAGGAGAATATGAGAAGAGCATTCAAGATGTTAGAGTGGAAAAGGTGACTATTCTTGGGCTTGCGAATCAACCGAAAGGGGTGAGGGCTGTGGGGAGGGACGAGCCATTAGCGTGGACGTACAAGACTGTTGCTGCAGCTGACAAGGGTAAGGCGGTGGGGGTGTTGGTCATCAAAGATCCGGCTGTGCTTATTACCCAGGACTGGGAGATCATTATAGATGTTTGAGTAGATGCCGTGTGCTGACGTCAAAAGCAAAGTCTTAAAGCTGAAACTTACATCCACAAAAAAGGGTAGCCCCTACTCATCATCAGTTCATCGGTGTCATCCTTTCTCTAGATGTGGATCGTTCCATTAAAATTTGGAATAAGTAGGGCTGACCATGCAGATCTGCTTCCAAATATGGTGGTCAGGGCAGCGATCACTGGCAAATTAGCAACGTTGGTTGAACGGCTCAAAGGTACGGGGGCTGTACCTGGGTGGTAATCGAGCTAGTAACTCTGTTAATTGAATGAAGATGGCATGCTGCGCGCGCCAAGTTGAATGCCAGGCAATGGAGCAGAGTACAGCACGTGCCGCAGTGCCGAGGGCCTGGTGTGTAAATAAGCTTGGCTCCGCTTTGATCAGACTTTTGTTCTTTCTGAACATCTCTCCGCTCGACCACCTGTCTCTCTCATTACTTACTACTTATTTCTATCCCCTTTTTCATTCTTTACTCACATCTAAACTTTTCACATCGGACATGCTCTTCTCTAGCAATCTACTCGCGCAGGTCGCTTCTCTGTTGCTACTCTCCCATGCGTCCAATGCAGCCGCCACTCACCGTCGCGCCACGACGTGCAATGGCTACAGTCAAGTACGCCCCCCTTTTCTCCCTTCTCGAGGCTTCTGATGAATTTTGCAGCTCTGCGACGTGAGCTATGGCAATGTGTCGTTTGTAGGCGCCCACGATTCCTACGCTGTGGGGACGAATAATCGTGAGTACTGCGGGCTGTGCGTCCCGGAGCCTGAGCTCATCTTCTTTCCCCCACCGCAGTTGCCGTCAACCAGGATTATGATGGTATGTATTATCAGCTCTCATGATTTACTGCGGATCGAACGCGATATTCTCGCAGTCACACAGCAACTGAACGACGGGATCAGACTACTGCAAATGCAAGCCCATAACAACAGTGGAACTATACAACTTTGCCATACTAGTTGTGTATGTTCTACACACCAATTCCCTTGGATCCAGCTGAATCTTTTCCTTAGTCATTATACAATGGAGGGACACTGGAGGATTACCTTGGAAAAGGTGCGAGGCGCTTGTGCTAAAATTAGCCATTCCCCCATGCTGACGCATCGCCTTTTAGTCAGATCCTGGATGGAAAGCAACACGGCAGATGGTACTCCGCTTCATGCCATTCATTATTCACGTTCCACTAATACAGGCCTCACATTTTAGTCGTGACACTACTAATTGTGAACTCGGATAATTTCGTTGCAACTGAATACGACACCGTTTTCAAGGCAGCAAGCCTGGATACACTCTCCTACTCTCCAACTTCCTCTAATATGTCTAGGGACGCGTGGCCGACACTAAACACACTCATTGACGCGGGGACACGCCTGGTAACGTTCTTGGACAACGGCGCAGATTTCGCAAGTGTTCCGTACCTTATTGATGGTGAGTGACATCATATTTCTCATTGTCGCGCGAACCGTCATTGACACCGAGCATTCTAGAATTCACGAATATCTGGGAGACAGCGTATGATGTTACAGATACTACCTTCAACTGTGAAGTCAACAGGACCACTGGCGACACTTCTACACAAATGTATCTGATCAATCATTTCCTGGACAGATATGTGTTGGGGCAGCCTGTTCCTTATGTCGATAAAGCAAACGAGACCAATGCGGCGAATGGAACAGGCTCGCTTGGTGCCCAGGTCACGACATGCGAGGCTCAATATAGCCGAGCACCGAATTTCTTGCTCGTCGACGTAGGTCTACCTTTCATTTCCTCCTTTCACTTTCTCACCCACTTGTAGTTCTATGAATATGGCGGAGGTTCTGTATTCGAAGTTGCGGCAACCATCAATGGTGTCGAGTACAGCCCAACTTCTGCCATCGCAACACCAAAGTCTACAACTAGCTCTACATCATCTAGCAACGCAGGATCATCGATTGTCAATCTTCTTCCTGGTCAAAAGCAATGGGTGGCTTTTGCAGCAGTGATCTCAGGTATCATTTATGGGGCATCTATCGTGATATAAAATCAGGCTCTTTGTATATCTAAAAGCACACAGAGGACATCTCACAGACTATGCATTAAGTACCCAATCATAATAGTATCGCATTTTAATACGCTCGCATGAGATCTATTTCTTCCGTTCTCGCCGCCATTTATAAACGCGAGGTGTATACGTCTTGGATACAATGTGCGCGATTGGCTTGCCCTTTCGTGCATCAAGCTCATCTTGGTCTTCATCACTGTCGTCTCTGCTCCCATCCACCCTTTCGACCCCCTTGAGCTTTTTCCGAGCGCCTTTCCCCATCATGAGCCGTTGCATTTCAAACTCCCGTTCCGCGTAACGAAGCTGTTTGTCGCGGGCCAATCGCGCTGCGAGATCTCGAAAGAGGCGTTGACGATTGCGAGAAGTTGCTTCATGATTGTGGCCACGTTCGTCTTCCTTGTTTTCCATCTCGACGTCGTTTTCCGAAAACTTTTTGGACTTCTTGGACCGTTTCTTTTCTGACGGTTGTTTCCAGCCCAGATCTATAGGCTCCTCCTCCTCTTGTGTTGTTTCTTCGTGGATTACTACCGGAGACGATTCGGGTTTGTACTTGCGTACTTTCCGGGGAATAAGTCTTCGCCCGACAAGGTCAAGCTTGGTGGACATACCTTCATCCTCATTTTCCACGAAAATCGTATGTTTTGACTTCCGTCGACCCTTCTTGGTCTTTGGGATAACTCCAGCCTCTTCCAAGAGTTTTATTTGTCCGTCACCGAGCTCCTCATAATCTTCGTCGGTGACCGAGTCGACCATGTCGGAAAGCTGGACTTTTATTTTATCGATTTTCTGAAGGATCATTCAGGCAAGGAAGTAAGGGTATATACTTGAGGATGCACCTTCAAGCCAACTGCTCGTATCGTCCGGATGTAATTCTCATCCTGCGTTTTTAGCACCTTTACCATGTCAATAGGCAACGCGACATTTCCTCTCTCCTTGACATGGACTCCACCCTATACAACTGTCAGCCAATTCAGCATAGAAAGAAAGCGCCTCGTGCCTTGGTCTTCTCCTTCGTCATCGAAAAATAAAATTCATCTTTATTCCTGTCGGCAGCCTTCTGCCTCAACCGGTTCAACTTGTCCTGTTTCGAATGGTAGTCCCGTGCGCGCTTGACATAGTCTGCATGCTTCTCTAGGATCCCAAGCTTCGCCCTATGAGCAAGCTGGGATCGCTCCTTGTGATTGCGACGATGGATCGAATTTCGCAGTGACGAAGTCATAATTAGAGAGAGAAAAGTAGAATTGAGCTGAAAGTGTACAAATACGAACGTGACCAAAACGAGGGATTTCCTTTTTTACAACCTTGTTTATCAAGATTTATCAAAGATCCTTTCTAAAATGGATAGCTTACGTAAATTTCACCGGACTTTCGTTGCTTCTTTCGTTTCGATTTCATCCCCAAATCCACTGCAGTACCCGTAGGTTAGCACTTCCGCGGCCTTTATCTACTATGAGCTTCCAGCATTTTCGACTTGGAGAGCTTGCCATGCACCAGCCATTGCCGCCCCATCTCATGCAGCCGCAGCCGGGAGCGAATGGAGAGGTGCAATTTCCTGGCCAAAGTTTTACTACCAATCCCAGCAACGGTCACATTTTTTCATCCTCATCTGGTTCCAAACAGCCATATGGATCTGGCGACTCCGATGACGGGTACACTTTAGTCTTTCCCAATCTTGCTGCTTTCAACGAATGGCGTCAGAAGGAGGAGGAGACGCAGATGGTCGAGTTCGTCAAGGTACAACTGGTGCTTTGTCTGCATATATGCGCACTAATTTGGTGAACGAAGGGAGATACCCATGGAAGCAAAGCCGTCCCTCCTCGTTTTAAGGACCATACCAAGCTGGTCTGTGCTCGCCATTCGCGCAGCGGCCGGAAAAAATACGTCAAGAAGCATCCGGATAGGGTGCGCAAGGTCCCCAGTCGAAAGGCGAGCATACAAAAGCTCCGGTGTACGTCATGATAACTGTATTACAGCTCGAGGGCGTAGGCTGTTCGGCTTCAATCAGCTTCAAAACTTACTTTAATACCGAGGAAGTACGCGCTTCATGTCAGTTATTCCTCCCTTTCCTTTCTATCTTCATTGTAATTTCCTTGTAGACAACTCGCAGCATTCCCACGAAATTGGCCTCGCCAATCTGCCATACACGCGTCGAGGTCGTAAGGCCGCTGTTCAGCAGGAAAAAGAACGCCCTCGTAAGCATCCGAGGAAGGAAGAAAGTGCTTCATCACCCTCTATCAATGCGTCTCCGTCAACATCCATGCCTCCCCCTCCCCCACCGCCGAATCAATTTACTTCCACCGTATCTATGATAGCACCTTTACCTGGACAACCTCCTTATCCACAAGTCCCACAACCTTACGGCTATGTTCCTCAACCATATCCCATGCCACCAGGTCCTACCGCCGCTGTGTCCCAGGATCGATGGCAGAATATGTCGACCCTTTTCAACTCGATCCGCGAACACGCTCGAAATTTTGAATACCCTTTTGCTAGCGTCGTCGCTCTTGAAAGTGTTTTGATTAGACTCTTTCTCGAAAGCCCAGTGGCGATGACTCAACCCGGCATGATTCCCGTACCGGGGGGCCCGCTACCACCTCAATTGCAGCAACAAGCGCCACCGCCTGGGATCGACGGTAATCAGTCTAGTGGTCCCTCGGCGAACACTGTTCAAGGAACCGAGAGCGAGGAGAGCGGAGGATCGGATGACAGCTCATAACATGTACAGTATACTCTTTGGATGGATAGAGATTGTGTAGGTTCGTTGTCTTTATTGCTATCCATGTTGCGTTCATCTCCTTACATTCTGAACAGGAACCAATTGTACGATTGTTAGGAAAGAATTACTGTTACTATTTCGTCTGTAATATCGTTAAAAAGAACAAACTTTGTGATCAGGCCTTTCAGGGCGCACATGACGTTTACTTCCGATCATTCTCTTTTAGGAAGACTCTATTATCTAAATTCATGCCTGCTGTGGTTTCTTCGTACTTTCAGCCGTCTCAGAAAGCGGCTCTCCCTGTGCGCTTTCCTCGCTGAAATGTCTGCAATCAAGTTTGCCAGGGAAGCGTTTGGACGTGAAAAGCCTCATGTGCGGTGTATATCTTCTGGATCTCTACGATTTTCGCTCACAGTGCACAGTCTTCCATCACCGATTGGGTTGAGATTCTGACGGCAAGCACCATTGCGGAGGAGGCGTATGATGGGTGTGTCAATGCGCTATGCTCATGTTGTAGGGTGATGTCAATATGATACCAACGCAGAATCCCGGAGCTCGTCGACGCCATCAACCTCCAGCCACATGCAGGGTATTGCACCGCCGTTCTTGCTCCAGATAGTTTTCTGAATATATCACTCTAGTCCTGCCGAGGCCTCCCGGGCGATACGCAAGAAACTCAAGCACGGTAGTCCGCATCAACAGTACCGTGCTCTCGTGGTCAGCAGCGTCTCATATCGATCCGGTCTCGCTCCTTCTCATTGGGATGTTCTAGATCCTTAAAGCTTTGGTTGAGAACTGTGGAGATAAATTCAAAAGTGCGTTCTAGCATCACTCATTCACGGTCACTATCTCATTCCAGCCTTATACAGCCTCATTTGCTGATGGACAGCTAACCGACGCGCTCAAGCACCTCGCCAACGATAGCTACGCCGATAAGAGAGTGAAGAAAAAGCTGATTCTCGTTCTGAAGTCATGGCATGAGCAGTTCCAATCCGACCCATCCATGTCCATGTTCTCCAATCTCTACTCGCAAACTGTCCGTGACCGGCCGCACGTCACGGATACCTATCTGGACCCCGAAATACAGCAGCGGAAAGTAGAAGATGCCAAACGCAAAGCTCAGGAAAAGGCCGAGGCTAAAGAGCGTCAGAAGCTAGAAGAAGAGAAACGGAAAGAGGAGAAACGGAAGAAGAAGCAACCCAAGCCCAAACGCGCCCCTTTTGATTTTGAGAAGGCAAGTAGCTGTTGTTATCGTCTACTGCTGCGGCGATAACATCACTACAGGAGAAACCGAAAGTATTGTCAAGTATCGTTGACGCTTCCCAGGCTTCCAGCAATCTCGTCAATGCTATCACTGTAAAGACTTTATGATTTCTTATCGACAATTCTGACATAAATTTTAGCTTGTCAATAGGGAGACCGACAGTCTGCAAGCCAACGAACGCGTCCAAGAATGTCTGTCAAAAGCTAAACTGGCACGAAAACAGATAGTACGCTACATACAAGTAACGCTTTCTATCTCTAGTTGAAACCTATGTTGATCAAAAGATTACAGCTCGTGGAGAACGAAGAGTTAATAGGAACCCTTATCGAAACCAACGAGCGGGTTATTAACGCCCTGGAGACTTATGATAACGTCTTGAATGCCCCGGCAAAGAAAGCAGACGACAATGTTGACACTCTGTCGGCTCCTCTTGCGAAGGTTCACCTAACAGGAGAAAGCGAAGTTATTAAATTGCAGGATAAGCAGCGCGCTGCCGTCGAACGTGCTAAATATCGGAACGATAGCGGCGCATATGCTGACCTACAAGATATTAATTTTGGTTCAATTGATGGTTCTTCTACGGACCTACAACCACCTCTACGGCCTTCTACCTCTATCACGTATTCAGACGAAAGCAATGATGTCAGAGGCTCGCTATCGGACTTCAGCGACTACGAGTCATCAGATGAGGAGACTCACAATACTTCTTCGCCAGCATGGACACGAGCACAAAAACATTACGTCGATGATGATCCAGATTCCGTGGGACTGGGTATTAGCGGCGTGAATAAGGAGGAAGGTGGTTCTAATGTTGCATTGGTCGATGTGGAGGATCCATTTGCGGACCCTTTCGCTGACGAAGTTGCCATAGGACCATCGAAGAGATGGTGAATGGAGCAGCGGTTGCTGTAGTAGTGTACATATATGCAGATCTATAGCGTTAGTTACATAAGTATAGCGATGAAATGGAATTTCGAGTTTTGGTCATATAATAAAATGGTGTACTATTATTTATATCAATATGCAATGTATGAATGAAGCCTTGCTATCCACATCTCTGTCTCAAACCCACTAGACCCATTGAATGATATTTCGTTGGTGGGGCTGACCGAGCCAGAAGGGGCGAAGAACATCTGGTAGCGTCAGACCTGTGAGTTGACTATTTTCATCGAATGTGGCGCCGTTTTCCAGAAGCGCAACAATTAGACGAGGGATAGCCGCAGCGGTACCATTCAGTGTATGCACATAAACATTTTCGTGTGTTGCAGTACCCTGCTGATTCACGATAGGTCGCTGATATTTGATCGATAGCCGGCGAGCCTGATAGTCTGTGCAATTTGATAGTGAAGATATTTCACCCCAATTGCCACGACCAGGCATCCATGCCTCGATGTCATATTTCCTATATGCGCTGGCACCCAGTTCTTCCGTTGGCATATCGAGGACCCTGGATAATGTGACAACATAGTACGAATATGTTAGCGTAGACAACACACCTGAAAGGTATTCCCAGGCCATCAAAGATAGCTATCTGTAGATTTTTCATGTCTTCCATCATCTTATCACTTTCCGTCTCCGTAGTGATTGCGAACAATTCCACCTTGGTGAACTGATGTACCCGATACAGTCCCCTTGTGTCGGCACCTCGTGCGCCAGCCTCTGAGCGAAAAGCGTGTCCAAGTCCGACCATCTTCAACGGTAAAGATAATTTGGGGTATAGCTGATTAGCACAGAGACCAGCAAGCGGTATTTCTGATGTTCCAGAAAGTACGAGTCTCTGTGAAGAGGTGGAAAGATGGGAGTCGACATGATAAACCTGCGACTTGAGGGGATCTGATTCGTCCCGAGGTTGGAATCCACATCGTTTTGCTACATCGCCTTTTACGACGTCCGGTGTCATGATAGGCACAAACCCTTGTTTCATGGCTATGGACATTGCATAGTTCGTTAGTGCCAACTCCAAAAGTGCGGCTTCGTGTTTCAAGTAATACCAGGATGCACCGGTCACAATCGCAGCATTTTCAAAGTCAACGAGCCCAAGACTCTGAGATATCGTATAGTGGTCTCGGTGTGGTGATGCAAGTCCAGGACTAGGGCCGTGAGATGAAAGTGTAATGGCAGAGGATTCGGGGCCTAGTGGCGAATTCGGATGTGTGTCGTTGGGTATGAGAAGGGCTTTGTCAAGGAGGCTTTGTTCCAGTTCCGAGACAGTCTTCTCGAGCTGCGATATCTCCTCCTTCAACGTCTTTGCCTCCTCCAAACAGGCAATTAAAGCCTCCTGGTTCTTTTCCTGACCAAACTTCTTTATTCTGTCGCCAATCATAGAACGGGTGTTTCTTTTGGCATTGAGTGAAGAGGATAAGTCTTTCAGTGATTTGTAATCGCGGACGACAGACTGGATGGCGAGGGGGGTAATTGGAGATTTGCGGTTCACGGCATTGGACATTTTGTAGACCACATTTTCTGAAATATCACGATAATTGAGGATAGGGCGCATCATCGCTGAAGCCGTTCGAAGTGCCCCAGCGTTTGTCGCCGATGACATGAAGCATCGTTGAACGCCGTCGCCTGGAAGGACATCAGTGACGCCCTTCAAGGAATTGAGAAATACTCACTGAACTGGCGACTTAGCCATACTCTACAAGGACGTCTAGCGCAGCAAGACAGAGAGGGCATCGCGCTGCCGTGAGCGTAAATAATCCTCCAATTATTCAACAATTATTATATTTTTTGACACGTCTAGTCACGGGATGTCACACAACGTGACAGCGCGCTCTTTTCGTGATCCATCATGGCTGCCTCTGCCTCAAAGTCAAAGAAGACAAATGGCGCTACAGAAATCCCCTACGAGCTTCCGTGGTATGAACTATATATATATGATCTTGCTGCCGCTGACGTTGCTGTAGGGTGGAAAAATACAGACCCCATGTTCTTGATGATGTCGTTGGAAATGCAGATACTATTGATCGTCTAAAGATCATCGCAAGAGACGGAAACTGTCCCCATATCATTATATCTGCACGTCACGCTCTCATGTGTAGGCCATGTTGCTGATTCAGCCTCAGGGTATGCCAGGTATCGGGAAGACAACAAGCATCCACTGCCTGGCGCATCAACTTCTTGGCGACGCGTATAAAGAGGGCGTCCTGGAATTAAACGCCTCTGACGAACGGTGCTTGTCATTTAAATCATTTTTGCTACTTCTTACCTGCTGCCGAAGGGGCATCGATGTCGTTCGAAATAAGATCAAATCATTTGCTCAAAAGAAAGTCACACTGCCTCCTGGACGGCACAAGATTGTCATCCTCGACGAGGCCGACAGGTTCTTGCTCTTCTCATTTTACTCCAAAGATAGTCGGCTCACTTTGGACAGTATGACAGCCGGTGCTCAGCAAGCCCTTCGACGGACAATGGAAATATTTTCAAACACAACGCGTTTCTGTCTGGCATGCAACATGAGCAACAAGATCATCGAACCTATACAGAGTCGTTGTGCCATTCTTCGATATGCGAAGCTCAAGGATCAAGAAATTTTAAAGCGTCTTCTCGAGATATGCGAAATGGAAAATGTGCGATATAGTCACGTTGACGTTTGCCAGCTGCTGAGTTCTTCTTCGGCAGGTCAAACACAACGATGACGGCCTCACCGCTCTCATATTCACTTCGGAAGGTGACATGCGTCAAGCTATCAATAATCTACAGTCTACACACTCCGGTTTCGGTTTCGTCTCGGGCGACAATGTCTTCAAAGTCTGCGATCAGCCACACCCTATTATCGTTCAATCAATGATACGCTTCTGTCTCAAAGGAGATATTGGCCAAGCGATGGAAAAACTCAATGATCTTTGGGACCAAGGATATAGTGCTGTGGATATTGTTGTCACAATATTTCGCGTCGTGAAGACCTTTGACGAGTGGGCAGTTCTTCTTTCAAAGTGTATTTTCTCTAATTAGCTCTATAGAATACCGGAATACACCAAGCTAGAATATATCAAGGTTAGCGTTCTGTCGCGTCATGACCATTCCTTGTTCAATATGTTATTAGGAGATCGGGTTCACACATATGCGGATATTAGAAGGCGTGGGCACTCTCATTCAACTCGCTGGGCTCGTAGCTCGCCTTTGTAAAATGGTACGGCTTAATACTGCCATCGTTATAAAGTAAACTGATGGTATATTTACACGCAGAATGTTAAACCCGAATTATTTGATATATAGTCGATACCCTACCCCGCATTTTGTATATATGTGTTCACTTCCGCGTTTCCGATGTAATTTTATCCCCAGTACTTTTGCGGTGCTTGTGCTTTGCATAATATATGGACCCTGCACAGGGCATAAAAATAAATATTTGAAAAATAAATTCTTTGGCACGTACATGACAGGATCATGTGACAGACGCGTTGATCATCTGCTGCTTCCATAAGCAGCATTACCGTTTGAATCGATCCAAAAACGGAAGTTTCATTGAAGTCGCACGTCGTCTCTCTCCCACAACTATGACCATCACTCTGGATTTTGAGGCAGCAAAGGCGGACTCCTCAACCAGGCGTTCCCTTTCAGATCTCTCCCTTTCGGTCGCTAAGTGTAAGAGGATTGTTGTCGTTACAGGGGCGGGAATATCGTGTTCGTCAGGGATCCCAGTATGTTTGCAATACCTACGCTAAAAGTTGAGTTCTACACTGAGTACTTAATCCAGGATTTCCGTTCTTCAGACGGCTTGTACGCTCTCGTCAAGCAGCGATACCCAAACGCAGTTATGAAGGGTCGCGACCTCTTTGACGCGTCTCTATTCCGTGATACAACCACCACATCTATTTTCTACACGTTCATTTCTCAGCTCAAACAGTCCATTGACTCTGCATCGCCCACCCCAACCCATTGCTTCATTAAAACGTTGGACACGAAGAAGAAACTCCTTCGCTCCTATACTCAGAACATTGACGGTCTCGAGGAGCGGGTAGGTCTGCTAGGTAGTGGCAGCCAAGAAGCAAAGTCGTCATCTCGGAGTAAATCCAAGATAAAGGTCAAAGAGGTTCGCAACGTACAGCTTCACGGTGACATCCACCGTGTCCGATGTATGTCCTGCTCCGCAGAGTATCCTTGCACCTCAGAGCACCTCAGTATATTCGACGAGGGCCTTTCTCCTGATTGTCCTGACTGCATTCAACGTTGTAAGCTACCATTGTCTCATTTCAGCATCCATAATACTTATAATTGTCTCTCTAGCCGCAGCTCGTGTAGCTCGCTCTGCTCGTGCCACAAGGGTAGGCTCCCTCAGACCTGCCATTGTACTCTACGATGAGCCTCACCCCCTAGGGGATGATATCGGTTCTATCCAAACAAGTGATGTCAATCGCAAGCCAGACATGCTAATAATCATGGGCACATCACTCAAAGTACACGGTTTGAAGAAACTTGTGAAAGATTTTGCGAAGGCTGTCCATGCGCATTCGAGTGCTCCGTCGACAAGCTCCGGCAAAGCGAAACGGTGGGCTGGGAAGGTGGTCTTTGTGAACAAGACTGCGCCAGGGTCAGAATGGTCGGATGTCATTGATTACCACGTTGCTGGAGAGACGGATGCGTGGGTTGACAAAGTTATTGAGGATTGGAAGAAGATGCGCCCGGCGGATTGGGAGGTTCAACAGACTCTGGTGGCAATTGATGGAGATATTAGTATGGCCTCGCCCTTCAGGTTCGTCAAGGATGCACGCGTTGCTATTGGCACCAAAGCCAAAACAAAAGGTAAGGTTTCTCGTGTCTGATGTGTCCGACTTGCTGATTTTCTTCCTCAGAATACAAGAAATCTCGGAATGACGATGAGAACGTTCCGCCAGTGCCATCTAGGGATATGATTCTCAGCACACCTGACCTTTCTGGCTTAGCCATTACGAAGTCACTGTCATCTCCTGGCTCACCAAGCAAGCGGCGGCAAGGTGCATCTCACTACAATGACAATGACTCAAGCCCATCGAAGCGTCGCATAAGGACCAACAAAGTAGGCCTGGAACCAGAGGAGCGAGGCTTGTTGTTTGGCAATAGCACGAACCAAACCGTTGGCCTGGATGACTTTGCAGAGATCAACGGTAGCTGCATCGCTGATTTGTCGATGCAAGACCTCAACAGTCCCCCGCGACCAAAAAACGTGATGAAGGCACGCTCAAAGATGGAGAGAGCTAGTAAAGTACCTCTTTCAAAAACTGCATCCGGGGACCGTCCACAACGTTCGCAGGGTCGTCTGAAGGTTGAAGTCGTTATTGGACGAAATATGGACATAGGAGTGGCATGCACTTAGTATTACTTTCTTTTGTTATACATGTGCAGTAAATTATCTTGTTATGCGGATCAACAGATTTGGTGAAAAACAAGGGAGAACACAAGATAAGTACGGCGAAAATTCTAAGATTACAATCACCAATGCCCACTCGCCGTCAATCTGTAATTAGCTCCGACACACTCCAATCTTCAAAACTGCCATCAGGGAGATAACGTCGAATGATAAGGGGAATTTTTCGCTGCGACAGCTCCTTGATGGCAATTTGGAGCGCATCCGTTTCTCCATCGAGGGGCACGAGAACGGGAGCATTCATACTATAGGGACGTTAAGTGCGGTGTTCTAGTCCAAACCGTGTTTCAAACCTGATTTGCAGTGCCCTCGTTCCCAGTATTCGTGCTCGCTCGTATTTGGTCAGGTACGGTGTCGTAATTCGAACTTTGTTCGGTTGTCGTTCCCCCGCTAAACCTGCCCCAACAGCGACTGCCTCGTCTTCACCATTAGCCATCTCCTGGTCTTGCTCTGCACCATTGACACCGTTCATCTGGTTGCCATCATCTCCAGTAGCAGCCCCGTCACCCTCCTCGCCCTGAGCGCCTTCGCCCTCTTGGCCAGCATTGAGCAAGTCGTAGTCGTTGTCCTGAAGTACAAATCACACCCAATAGCGCTGATAAATATATTGAACAAAAAAATTTAGCAGTAGATGTACACACGAAGGTATCTTCAGCGTAACTAAAATCATAATAAGAACGGCGAAAATATGCAGCAGTAGGCACAATAACGTACCTCGGACCATCATAATCATAGTCATCACCACCGCCTTCGCCATAACCATCGTCCGACATTTTTCAGGAGGAAAGGGATTGGCTGAATGTGGGATAAAGAGTGTCTGAGGAAAAAAATGTGGTGGATGACAGAGGAAGGTGTCGGAGTTTGAATCGCGCCTAACTTGAAGACCACCATTGCTTGACTTGGTCGTTTCCAATGAAGTAAAAGAGCCTGCTTTTACCGGAGCTTCCCTTCTCCTTCAATGTCAAAAATCGACTTCTTTGTGCTGCTGTGGGGTCTTATTGTACCTGAATTTCGCAGCAATATATCTGGAATTCTATGTCTAAGCCAGCTCAAAGCAATGGATGTCGTCTGCTCTACGTTATCTCCATTGCAATACCGACACTCTCGGGCCCGCCCGTTTCTAGTTGCTAATCTGGCAGGACTGCGTGTGGACAAGCAATCATATATACTTAAATGGCCTGCCTGGTGATAGCAAGTGATCCCTGAGAATTGCTTGCAGATCTCATTTTCACCGGAAATCGAGGATTCTACAATCATGCGGCTGCTCTATATGGCTTCTTAATTTCTCAATCAAGAACCATGCCAGGGTGGATCACGGGGCCTCAAACCGTAGAGGTCAGATAGAATATTCGTTTGCGCGGAGATTGTCAGTCTACCTTTCTGTTCGAAGATCTCGCCGTGGCATGTTGACCAGACACAGGGAAAAACGAATATCATCCTTGTTCCCTGCGTATAGCGGTACCGGTCCGCGGAGGGCACTCAAGGACCGGGGGTGCGATGGATCTTGAAGTTGCTTCGGAACTGACATGACACCAGACATCTCTGTAGCGAGATCGTCGCTACTGGTCGGGCGTCGAGAAACGTTTCTCGCTGTATGCGAAGACTCAGTTGAGCCAGCTGTGATACTGTTGGAGGGTGTGATGTTTGGAAAGTGGCTCAATATTTACTGCATTTATTTTCTTTCTTTTTTTTTATCTGAAGGCCGGCCGACCGTCACCGTCCTTTTCTGTCCCAACCATCTCCCTCCTCTGCCACCATCATCGCCCTTCCACCCCCACCTCCATCCTTTCCATTGTTCACTTTTCTCTACCCAGAACTATTCTTTCTATCCATATGCCAGCAAAGTCTTCGACTGCTTCACGCGCTTGGGGAACTCGGTTTGATTCGCTTCCTTCAACCTCGCCACCATTGTCTCCGGGCTCTTTCGACCGCTCCTTGCGTGACGTTGAAACTGCCAACAACGGCCAGGCTCCTTTCGACGCGTCGAACAAGCAGAAGGAAGAGAAAATGCCCCACGACGCCAGCGTTTTTGTAGGAAGGTAACAATATCCATCCATCCGTCACGGCAGTTCTTATCGTGTGTTCCAGTCTCCCCGGTAACATAGACCAGCCGGAATTGGCTCGTTTGTTGTCTCTGCACCTATCGGAACATGCACAAGTCAAGAACGTCAAGGTAGTTCGCGACTCCAAAGGCGGTGTCTGCGCTTTCGTACAATGCGAGGTTCGTCCCTTTTCCACCGCATATATGCGCCCTACTTTCCTTGCAGCGTCGCCCTCGAGCCTTCTTTCTGATTTGCTTCGCCCTCAGGATGCAGCGGCCGCGACTAGCCTTATACACACTCTTCATTCCACAGAGCCTAAGCCTTTCTTGGGTCGCCACCTGCGCTACGAGCCGGCAAGGGCTTTCAGGACCTTGTTGCTATCTTATCGGTTAGTTCAATACTAGCTTCATACTTTCCGTACTTACAGTTCGTTCCTAGCACACCCATGCAATTTATCCCTATCACGGATGGCGACGCTGTCCCCGGAGAATATGATCGGGGAAAACACGTAGAACTGGACCTCCCCTACGCCATGAGGCTGTGGAGGCCAAGAAATTCCAAGTTCAGCCGCCTTTTCATTTTGTCGCGCCAATCTAATACAGTCCGCCAGATATCTAGCCCTTCTATACAACGCAGAAGCTGTCGAAGCTGAGAACCAAGCTTCTGCGTCCAAAAGCCGTTTCAGCGGCGACTCTTGTGGTGATCAAGTCTTGCATCTACAGCCAGTTACGTGTGATGCTGAAGTGAGTAAACGTTCCTTTTCGCCCTTCCTTCCAGTGGAAGGCACCCGGCGGTGATGAAGATTTTCTTGCTTCGGTTCCTTCTCGTCTGAACTCTCTCACAAAACTGAATATATTTTTCAGACTATCAAGAGGATTTGTTTTCATTTCGGACCACTAGAGCAGTTCTGGCCATATAAGGCTGAAGACCCGACAGGTGATGCTATAGCCGGTTGAAGTTCTATGGACTTTTCTGACATTTTACATAGATTCTGAAGATGACAGTCTTCGAAAACAATTCCCTTATCCCCACGACGGACCTCGGTCTGCTTCGATGGATACTCGTTGTTTTGAGGTGAAATGGGCGCACAGGGATGATTGCGTCAGTGCGCTGATGGTAAGAATGCTCATCTTCGCGCCAGATCTGCTGCTAACACTTCGAGAATTACAGACTCTGCGTCGAGTCCCGCATCTGACGGTGACGTGGGCACACCAACCTACTTTTCATAGACGACAATCTCCTTATCAGAATCGCTCTTCTTCCAACGCCGCCCTTTACCCGATGTATTTGCACGACCAGGGCCACATGAGAGGCAGCCCACTCGCCGCATCTCTCTCTAGCGGATCTCGAAGGGACTCTGCAACAACTGAGGAATACAGCGGTGCGACGAGTGTTGGAGAGTGGAAGGGCTTGCCTCAAGCTGCTCGTAACGGGGAACCAACTTTTGCCTCCACGAACTCCACTCTCGATACTTCGATGCCTAATTCGGGATCATCACAGGGCGAGTTGAATGAAATGGACTTTCCTCCTCTTGTTGATGTTAAGGAACGCAAAACAGATTTCAGTGGCGTTTGGGGTGAAAAGAAGGCAGAAGACGAGAGAGAAGATAAAGGAGATACCAGAGAGATTGATGGGTGAGCGGTTCTCGGCCTCCGTCAGAACTTGATCGTTACTAATAACGTGCTCGCGTTGCGGTCGAACCCTTAGGTTGGCATCTACCATGGGGGCCGTTTCCTTGTCTGACACGCCTCACGTCACGTACGATATGTCGGAAGAACCGTTCGCTGCCGAAAAAGAAGAGAACTCAGCGGGGTACCAAGACATCGAGCAGGAGTTGGATATGCCCCCGACTCCTGGGTTGGGGATGTCTCCCATCACACCTCGGACCCCCGGAGTGATGTTTCCCGCGACACCCACCAGTACGATCGGTGACTTGCATGGCATAGTTTCGTTCAATGGGTATGACTCAAAGGACAAGGACGGCTATCCAGAGGAGCGCACCCGTGAAGAGAGGCTACTGGATCCGACGACCTTATTCGTGGGGGGGTTGGAGATGTATGGTCCAGGCGCTTGGGATGAAGAGAAGGTCAGCAACTTCTTCCGCAAGTTCGGTGGGCTGGAGAGCGTCAAAGTGGTGAGGCCAGGTATGTTTTCGTGCCCAGTGACAGCGCCACACAAACTTCACTAATATTATGAAATTTAGTAAATGGTCGCGCTGCCTTTGCTTTCGTGAAGTTCGACAATACTGAATCGCCTGCTCGTGCTGTTTTTGAAGAGGTTCAACTGTCCTTTTCTCCGCACTTAGCTACCTTTACTGATTTTACAATGGTAGCACAATCGAGTTTACGAGGGTCGTGCTATGCGTGTTCAACTTAGGGATTGTAACCCACCCCGTAGCAGCTGGAAGTACGGCAGAGGGCGTGGACGTTACCCTCATCACAACACTATGCCGCATCGGCCCTATGGTGAGGCAAATGAGATGCACCATCATAGGGAGCATAGCCGTCGAGGCGACATGGTAGCTCCTGGGGAAACATCGGGAATGCCTGCCGTCGATGCTGACGCGCCGCCGCCTTTCGACGTAGGTACTCAACTGGACGATACGGCGCCCAAGAGGAATTCGGAGGTTCCGAGTAATACGGAGTCTGTATCGACTGCTGCTCATGATCAAGAAGCAGCAAAAATTCTTGGGACAACGGAAGCGCCACCGCCGACCGAGAACTATCGTGAATGGTATGATGCTCTCGAACCGTCACCCACAGAAACGTCGTCACCAGTCACTCTCACTCCTGCTGTGTCTTTCCCTGGTGCTGGCGGTGCGGGTGTTCAGTTCCCGATGTCAGCTGGAACTTATTATCCACCACCGCCTTGGATTCAACCTTACGCTCCCCAAATGCAGTACCCAGTTCCTTATTTCACAGGCCCTGCCATTCAAGCCGGATATGCAGTTCCCCATCCTTCTGCTCCGGGATATTCAGGCGCCACAGGTTCTGATGCCAATGGACCCGTGTCTACGCCCCAAAATTTATGGGCGATGGGCATGTATGGTGTACGTATTCCCAAGTTTCTTATCGTTGTGTTTAATTGATGGCGTTTCAGGCATATATTCCCTATCCTGCCTTCCCGTCGAGGCCGACTCAGAATGCTGATTCATCAGCGCCTCAACAAGCGCAGGTGCAGCAACCTCCTGTGATACCGACAGGATTCATACAGAACGACCAAGGCACTCTCATCGCAGTCTACCAACCTGAAGCTATTGACCAATATATGACCAGCGGACAAGTTCCTACTCCGCCTAACAGCGGTCAAGCTCCAGCACAGAGCATAAATAACTGGAGTTCCCCCCCTCCTCCCACTTTCGGAGTCCCCGGCCAAGTGCCCCCGAGGATGTCTATGCAAGCTCGTCAAATGATAGCGCCTCCAGGAGGTGTGGGCTGGATACCAGCCGGTCAATCTACCGTTACCTTTCCCGCTTCTGGATCCCATCAGGCGATGACTCCATCCGGCAGTATGCCTCTCCCGAGTGCAACGACCTTCCGTGCAAGCCATGACATTAGTGCCAATCATCTTAACCCATCGTTGAGGCGAAACACCGGCCGTCGAGACCAGCAGTTCAATCCCAATAGGAACAGTAATCGGTCCCTTTCAAACCGCCACAGTCGACCGAACGGCAATAATGTGGGCCTAGGATTCAATGAAGGTCAGCCACAACGCACAATGCCTTTCCCCGTCCAATTCTAGGTGATATCTGCTGTATACATCTTTCCTTTCGATTTCATTCTTCTCTCTTTTTCATTTCCTTCCATGATCTTCGTCCTTCTTACTCATTTTCGCTGTACATAAACACAAAAAACACCTTATTTCGGACCGTTCATCTCTTTGATTTCTTATATCTCGTTATCCTTTCAGATTTCCTGTTCATACTTTGCACACGCCTACCACCACGATCTCTACAGTCTATGTCGTATTCTGTTTTCTGTTTTCCGTTTCCTTCCGTGTTCACATTGTTTAATGTTTTCCCTTCGCCCTGTGCGAACAAAAGTTTGTCTATCCAAGTCATGTACTATGGATTGCATGTGCATATGTTTCTGTTACTGTACATATCATCCCGCATTTCAAGCTCATCACATCCACTCTCATGCTCTTGTCAAGACACTCTGTACTGTATCATTTTTCATTTCCCCACATCTTACATCGTGCACTCACTTTCATTATCTGTATAATATAATGTAGTATTATGTTCTGTCTGGTTGTCAGCAGTATACTTCGGAACCGCTTTGTTCCTACGTTTAATTCCTCAGGTCTTGGGCCTCATCAATCTTCCTTAGCCAGTCACCGACCTCTATCCAGAACACTCTTTGACGGGAAGTGGACAACCAAAAAGGTACGATAGAAGCGTGAGTAGCGTCAGCCACTTCCTGTGTGTGCCATACGCCAGGTTCCGGAACCGAAGGTTTCGAGGGTCGGTCCACAGGGTAATGCCGACACCTCGTCATTCTAAAGGTCTCAACGATGTCAAAGCACTGCTATCTTTGATGGAGATTCAATTACCTGCATGGTAGAGGATGCCATTGAGAAAAGACCGGTACTACACCGTCATTTTCCCGATATTCATCGCTTATTTCTGACGGCGAAAGTCTTCTCATGTATAACCCTTCCTCAACGTTAGGCCCGTATCCATTTTGACTACGTTCGGCACCTGCACATACGCAGCTCATACGGGTATCTGCGTCTAGATCTCTGCCCTGAAGAAATGACGGTACGGGCAAAACGCTGCTCAAATCAAACTTTGCGATAAGCCGATATGTCAGGTACACGGGGAGGACCGAAATTGAATATTTGAAAGCTGGCGTATGAGTAGTGTCTTTCTGCGTCTCATGATAAAAGACTTAGTTGTATGTCCCTCTTCTCCGAGGAACAGAAGAAAATACATACCATGAATGCCGCAAAGCTCTTGTAGAATGTCCCTGGATTGGGTTCGCCTTCCATTTTAGCCTCTCTCTCGTCTGCGGCCATGAAAGTAACATCAAATGGAGCTGCGTCTCGGCTTGTTGCCCAAGAGCTCTTCCATAGTTCTCGGAGAAATCCAGAGAAGGGTATTTCGTGAAATGAAAGTGAACGGCATTCTGAATGCCAGATGTCGAGTGATTCTGGCAAAAGCGGTTTGAGGTATGCGATTATATGTACAAACTTTGCTATGAGATCCCCGATTGACCAAGGGCGCACGGCAGGTGCGGCGTCTATATGTTCACCAAGAGTGTAGACGATAGGAGTGCCTCTGAAAGGGGAAGAGACTGAAAACGCTAAGAAGCCGTTTCTCCGCTAAGCTTTTCATTCGGAAACTCACTGGTAGTGACTGACAAGATCATATCGGGATGGCCGCGTCCTCCGAAATAGCTTTGTTTCAAAAGGTACTGTAGCTTGATTATCGTGGGGCCTCCCTAATACACGCGAGATAATCACGCAAAGTGGGGCAAATTGCATATTAATTACCATAGAGTGGCCCAAGAAATGAAGCGGGCTATCTATTGACCATTGCGGATATAGGCCTTGGCGGTGCTTACGGCCGTATCGACCGTGTCTATGAGTTTTGCTATGTTGTTCGCCATAGTCCACTGAGTATACGGCATTATGAGTGTTCTGCTCTCAAACTGAATAGTCAGGTACCTGTTCCACCCATCAGCTGATAGTAAAGTTCACAGGCCCTGTCATGCAGGGAGCTTACGGGTCCTACGCTTTAAAAGAAGTGATGAGAAAATCTATGGCATGCCGTTACTGTGCGAAACACTTACCTGGCAAAGAAGACGGGACGTGTTTCCGAGCTGGAAGCATTGAGACAGTGCTCGAAGTTCCCCCATACGAAGGGGCCGGCTCCTCCAAGGAAGCCCTCGACAATAACCAAGGGTATCATTTCCAGCATTCAATCTAAACGGCAGCTGATGGCGTGACGGTGCTATTTACACAGTCGGGGTTAGAGTTGGACCGTCCAGAAGGGCTGATGGGCAGTAGTGATGAGCATGTGATCATTAAATAAACTCCACGCAGACCCAGAGACATTCCTGGTGGCTTTGTAACGATCCATTGCCAGTACTACGTCTGCCGATCGAGCGGAGGCATTCACAAAAAAATTCGGTGACGTCAGTGAGCCTTTCTGTAAATAGCAATAAGATTTCCTGTTTTGTTCCATTTGTTCGCACGATGAATATGACTTTCGGCAAATCCGGTGCGGTGCCTCCCTTACTTTACGACCATGAAACCCGTGCGCCGCTCGACTCGGAATGTGGCAAGGAAATCGTATACCATCGCCTTGGACTCTGACGAGGATGACACCCGCGATGCTGCGCTCGGCCTCCCTTTGAAACGATTAGCCAGTCCATCTGCTGGCGATTATGGCCCAGCAGCGAAGAAGAGGCGAAATCTTCGGGGGTTTCTCCAGTTGATGAAGGACGTCCCTTTAGATGTTGTATATGAAGTCAGCGCATTCATCTTTATCGGCTGATACAAGTCATTTTACCTTGAACTATAGGTCTTCGGACACCTGGATCCCCTGGACTTGTTGCAGCTATCAAGGACGAGCAAGCAACTCCGCCGTCTACTTCTACAGGATTCTGCTAGATCAGTCTGGAAGACTGCTCGCTCTAATGTAGACGGCTTGCCCGATATACCGCAAGATCTAAATGAGGCGCAATACGCTCAGCTCCTTTTTGGGACATACTGTCAGTCCTGTCTGAAGCCTAGCCGACGAGCGCAATGGGAGACACGCACACGCCTTTGCAAGAAATGTTTCCTCGCTTCCCCAGAGTATGCTTACCTCTTATTGCTAAGAACTCCTTAACAACGCACCTTGGCAGTTTTATAGATTGGATGAGTCCACAAATTGACTCACAATGGCGACTCTACAACCCCCTCGTTTCTATGGATGATGGAAGAGCGAGTGAGTTTACCGCTCGTTTTATCTCGCTAGACTTTCACTGATCATGTAGTGTACTTTCGATACCATCGTCTGTATACTCAAAAGCTGAAGCAATCTTATGAGGAAGTTAAAGATGATTCCGAGCAACTGCAGAAGTGGCGTGAGAATGCTAAGATGGCATATAAAAGTATTAAAGAGGTACATCATCTTGGTTAATCACTCCAACACAAACTGAATATCATGATGCCATTTAGCACGCAGAGAAATGCGAGTCCTGGTACCAGAGCCGCGTTGAACGTCGTGGCAGGGAGCTTTTGGCTATTCGATTTAAACGACTTAAAGAGTAAGTATTCAGAACTTCGCCGGACGATAACCTTGATTTTCTTTTGTAGTATATCAGATCGACTAAGAGCACTCGGTTGGGCCGAGGAGATTGAGAAAACTGACCCTACTTCCCTACTTTCACACAAACTTATATGGCAACCAAGGCCTTTAACTGACCGAAGTATGTCGCGGTTCTGGCATACCGTATCCCCCGACTTACATTCACTTTTAGTCTGGGCTGGTATAGAAACAGCCGTAGTGGCGTATATGGAACAGCTAAAAGCCAGTCGCCTTCTCGCTGAGAGACTTCGAACTCTGGGTACCCGAGCCAAACTCTTCACAGAGCTCTACAAGGCATTTTTGGCTACACAGCCTTCCTCCTTTCCATATCCTAGTCCTGTAGATGCCCTAATCTCCGCTCCATTCAAGACGATCATCATTGACACACCTGTTGCCCAAGAGCTCACAGAAGCAAGCTTTTCAGACGCCTTTGCCTATTTTTCAGATTATTCAAGGCAGTGGAGGGAAGCTGCGGATACCGAGATAGGTCTTTTGATGAAAGATGTCAATCAGGATAAATCTCACCTCCATCTTGCAACGACGATATTCCTCTGCCGTTCCTGCAAGAAGTATATCTCCTACCCTCGTATCCTGTTGCATTCATGCACGACAGTGGGTTGGTTAGTTCCGAACGGTTTAGATGACGACGAGACGGTCCTGCGGCGTAGCGTTCTCCCCATTTTACCTTGGTCACCTCGTGCGGATATGATACCCAGCCAGTGGAGAAACGCATGCCAAGTCATCGAGTTGGTCTGTGGTCGCGACCCTAGCACGACAACGACACAGGACATGAATGATTGGGACCCTGTGTTCACTTGCATTCCTTGTTCGATTGGTTGGGATGGACGACTCTTCATGAGATGGGAGCAGGCCGTATGTATAGCATTGCTTGATGAGAATAATCTGGAACTCCTTCACAGATCCTCCACACCACCCATGCCGATACCCATGAATCCATTGATTCCGTTCTCAAGCTTGTTACAAACGAGGAAGAATTAAGGCTATTCAACGAACTAGAGTCCAAAGGAGCGTCTGAGAAGAAAATAGGCGTTCTTCAGCAGGAAGGGATGCTGTCGGTCATTCGGTTGCGCTGTAACCATTGTGACTTGATGTTCATGTCAAAAGAAATGCCCGACCACCTCAGGGATTGGTATGCTTTCACTTGACTCCGTGATGACTTGTCTCATTTCATTTTCAATATCCTCGTCCAGCCATGGTGTACAGGTGCCCTCGCCTGGCGATTTTAACTGGCACTTGGATGACAATCGCTTGATCCGCTCAGCTATGAGGGTTCCGAATGCCTACTTCGTCTGGTGAAACATCTGCCTCCAGACAGCTACTACTGAATGCCGTCACCACTATGAGTGTAACCGAATTTTGCAATATGCGTCGCCGCCACGCAAATCAGGAAGAATGGATCCGTATCCTTGTTGAACAAACTAGTATACAAATATGTACAGTCGATCACGAACGAACTAAAACAACAAAACGAGATATGAATGTGGAACGGTGGAATGATGTATATGTACTCGCAGTGTAAAAGTCCATGCATCAAGAATGGGTGGTGTTACATTGAGAGGGATATGCGGGGATGCTGATGCAATGTTCGTTCACTGATTAGGCTGTATACTAGCTCATGGCTAACAAGCAGCGCATGAGAATAGGATAAATATGGACTCCGAGAATAGTGGCATATATGAGATGGTCTGAGATGAGCGTCAGTCAAAAAAGGGAGATAAAGACCATTTGGACTCACGGCATAATTTGTTCGTCAGGCAGATTGCATAGAATGGGGCATAATTGATCATGAAATATGGTCGTTTTCTAAAGCAGGTCGTAGCTGAAATGCAATTAGATATGGGGGGTAATCGGGGTAGGCTGCTGTACAGATGCTTCAAGGTACTGCAAATTCCATTAGGAGGTATAAAAGATATCTTGCTTTGAGGAAGCTTACCAAATCACAGGGCTTCGAGCGCGGGTATGTCGATCAACGCTTATTGCCAGCGTACCATGATAGATTTACACTGCCGACGCCGGCTATAAACACCTTAGCTCGAAGGCGACACACCTACACAGGGAACCCGTTTAGAGGGGGCGCGTGTTTAAGATGGCTCCGACTCACCGTGTCCGCAACTTCGGCACTCCGAAAATATACATGGAGGTCGCCGTTCGGCATTCGCATGATTTGGCTAACTTCGCCAAAGGACTGTAAGAGCGATGCGGTCAGAAAAGGAGAGTTGCGGATAGCATGCATTCTCACCTCGCACCAACGCTTCACACCCTCGAATCTCCGCGTGTCATCGGGGCCAATACCGCTAACGATGAGTTTCTTCTTCTTTGAATTACGGGTACTCAAAGAGGCGAAGGACACGCGGGGCATTGTACCCCCCTTTCCAGACGCCGAAAAGGCTATCTGAGGGCTGGTAGGATTTGCCTTTGGCAAGCGAGCACCAAACTCTCCGATTCCGTCTCCCTGGATTGGAATATTTGCATCCGCAATATACCTGGTAGATAATGGCACCCTGATACTACTGCGTGCCTTCCTAAGTTTCTTGGGCATGACAGGCTTGACAGGCTCCATGCCAAAGTTGGAACTACACGAGGATAGCGACTCTTTGTTAAGGCCATAGAATGCGCCGCCGTGGGAAACTCCATGGAAGCGGACAGAGTCGGCGAAGGAAACCTGGGACACGGGGATGCTGAGGTCAGAAGTAGAGGTGACGGTGGTTGTGATGGTAGATGAAAGACTCGGACGAGAAGGGGCATAGACGGTGTTCTGCGACGGGGTGACGGAGGCCTGGGAAGCAGCGGCCTGGGAAGAAAAGTGGCCGAGGACGCTTGGACGCCATTTGGAAGAAGAGGGAGACCGGGGCACGGAGCTGCTCAAGGTGGACACACTTGAAGACCGTTTATGCTGACGAGAAGCTGATCCAGTGCCTACGCGAGACAGAAATGATGTACGAGTTGGCGTTGCTGACGGTGGTGTTGATGGTGGTCGAGGTGAGAAGAGCGTTCGTGAGGCCTGGAAAAAGCGTGTACTCCGTGGACTTGACAATGCCTTGGAGCAAGTCAGATACAGCAATGTAACAGTGACCAGTACTCACCTGGGCCTCTGCTGGAATATCATCATCCTCCACAAAGTCATAGGTATTGAGAGTGACTACTGATCCTTGTGCATCCGGATGCATTGGATCAATGTACTGATGTGATAATAAAGCAGGGGTAGCAGAGGACGATTCAGGTATTGACGTATCAAGGATGTCCTCGAGGGTGGGTGCATGCCTCTGCTGTTCCTGCAGCCATTTATCGAAGAGGCTAGAATAACGGTGGTGGGGCTGCGTGGCCAAGGGCGTAATATTGAAAGGATCCTCCTCCGGCAGTGTATATGGTCGATCGTTCATAATGGGCTGGATTCATAAAACACCTGTTACTCGACTGTCCTCCCAAGCTAAAGCGAACACAAAGCGCACCTCGTTACCTGTTCGTTCAGTCGTTACTCTCCAAGGTGGTACACTGGAATATGCCAAAGTCGTGAAATGGGGTCCTTGAAAACAAATTACAGAAAATAAGGGAGGTATGAAAGGCAAGAAGACAGCATGGAGAGAGTAAGGAGAAGAAGGGCAAGCGGCGTCGACGCGTTGTTGACCCAACTTCAACCAACTCCCTTTTCGGGCAATATTCGGATGCAGTTGCCGCAACGTGCCAAACTTTATCGCACCTCGCCTCCACCCAGCCCTGGACATGACACCAAAAATTAAAACTGTTACCAACCGGCATCCAGCACGTTGAGGTCCTATATTTGCCTTGGGTTGTGGGCACAGTATCTGGACGAGTATTCCAATACCTATACGCATAGATCTACCATTTCATGGCCATTTACTGTTTCGCTCAACACGGACATTAATGCCATAGGTAATATCTCGCCACACAGTAGATTGTGCATAGAAGACGAGCCCGACAGCTTTATTGATCGATAGGCTTCCATACAGCAAAGCGGGGGTTGGGTGCCAACCCCGAAAGGCAAGCCTCATGCCGCTAGTACTCCATCGCTTGTATCTTCTGAGCGACTAAAAGGCTGCAATAAGAAACTGTCAAAAGAAAATGTCATTCTAATTTCGGCGACATGCGGAATTTCTCTCACCATCATGGTCTAGCCGCAACTGTGCAGTATTTTTTGAACAATAGACTCAAAAATCTGAGCCGAGGGCGTGGATTTATACCGCTCCAAGACACGAAAACCTGGCGCATCGTCCATCTGTGCCGGTTCACTCGCATCAAGCAAAGTCACCAACTCTGTGTCGACTGGCAGGCTTCCGAGAAAAGGTAGGCCTTCTCTTCTCGCCATATCCTCTCCTCCACCCGTGGAGAAAACGTTACTGATCTCTCCACAGCACGGACAGACATAGCCACTCATGTTTTCAATGAGACCCCACACAGGAAGGTTCACAGCTCTGGTGAATGAAAGACACTTCATGACATCCATGAGTGCGACCGCCTGTGGGGTAGTTACGATGACGGACGACAGCTGAGAGTGAACTGGCGCCATGTGTTCAAGGAGAGACAAATGCTCGTCCGAAGTTCCTAAGCACAGGTTCAGCGAAGGGTAAGAATGGATAGCTCTTGACATACCGGGAGGTGTATCGATGACGAGGTAATCCAGCTCTCCCCACCGAACATCGCTCAGAAATTGGCGAATCATCCCATTCTTCTTCGGCCCTCTCCAAACAACAGAATCTCCTTTGTTCTTGAGCAGGAAGCCGACAGCTCATACAGGCTAGTCTGGCTTCGCTACCATCGGCGTAAACAGGAACCCATCCATCAGTACTTTGGTGGACACCATGTCCATCCAAACCCAGCATCCTTGGTATTGACGGCCCAGTCAGATCGACATCCAGAATGCCGACACGGGCCGTAGGCGAACTGGCATACAGACTAAGCGCCAACTGAGCGGAAACTGAGGATTTGCCTACGCCCCCTTTGCCAGACAGAACGATGATGATGTGCTTGACAGACCGGAGCCGCCTGGATACGGGAGTGTCTTGGGACGCCATGTAATGAGTGATTTAATGTGAAGACTTGAAGGCGATCTGGCGTCGCTGACTTGAAGATGAAACAGCATGAAAGCAGAAAACAGAATTTCAGACGCTGACTCAGGGAATCGGTAAGCAACCTATTATAGTGACGACATGCTAACGTATATCGGCCCGATTTGTCCCGCTCAACTTTACCACCCACCACGACCAGCCCTGCGTACTTCATGCTCTGACGATGGAGTACGCTCATAGTACCATATTGGTTCCGTCTTCGAGCAAGACGAATTCAACGTAGAATCTAGCGTTTTGTATGTGCCATATTGCTCCTTCAACGGATGTCAACGGAGAGCATGCAACAATCTCATCACTCAAACGTACCGTTCCGTAGACGTGGCTGTAATACCACACCTCTGACAAAATGGTACCATTCGAACACCCCAAGTAGGGAATCGCAGCCGTCTGTGTCGCGATGGCTAGTCTGGATCTGGTCAAGCGTGTATGCTGTCTTGTTGGAAGGTACAATTCCGGCTCTGTCGTGGCATCAGCGTAGCCCGAATGGAAGGCGTAGTTCCTCCTTACGAAGCCAGGATATCAAAAGTCGGATACTGATGAAACGCTCTGATCACAGCGTCAAAAAAGTTGACGACTTCCTCGTAGTGCCGATAAGAAGCACCATAGCAGGAAACGTCGAACGTCGATGTGCACGTCGCGTGCTTGGAGAACTGAATAAAAAAGTTGCGGGAGAATCCTCTATATAATGGAGACAGGCAGTCAAACCTCATGAGCCCAAAGGTCGGCATTTGGCGCGCCCTGATTGATCCAATATGCGTTCACTGTCAGATCAATTCGTTCGTTGCCAAGCTGACGTTCGTGTAGGGATCCACCACTCACTAAAATCCAATAGATCAGTCCCTGCCATATGACTCCACGAAGGTATTCACACCAGGCCCTGTGTACGCCGGTACGACAGGTGCCGTCAGGTAGTGTCGCTGGTGAGGGATGCGGGTCATATTGGCGTGAGAGATCGCAAGTACTTGCTCGTACGATCTAGGATGGCCGATGTCATTTGGCATTACCCGATAAGTGAAGAACGCAATCCACCCTACCCATCACAATTATCCGGCCATAACCCATGGATCGTCCAGCTTCCCTTAGGCAGCAACTGCCCTTGTTTCTCCAGCCCCGTATACCTAGCTCCAGAACTGCGTGACAAGGACCAATCCCCCCGGAGTGGGAGAGCAACACGCATTAGCGATGGCGGTCGTGTTTTCACAAGAGTAGGTAGGTGTCTGCAAGACACAGCTTGAGATGTTGGGGTAGGTCGCGGGCACCTTGATAGGCGTTCACCGCCAAAGCCAGGGACGTGATGAACGAGAGGTAGCCGTTCACCAACATGGTAAGTATCTACGAACGGAGTAATCCAACAAAAATCAGGCTATTTATTCGTTGCGACCCGTAGAAGTTACAGACGAACGTGCTTATCGGAACCTGCACCATGAGGACGCTGATTGAGCGCCGCTGGGGCCATCTGCAAATGGACAACCGTGTCATGCGGCCGAGTGCCGGGCTATTAAGCCAGCCCTGCACGAACAAAGGAGCAGATCAGCAGGCACAGAGGTGATGGCAGTAGTCGAAAATATTATTGACTTTCATTTCATTGGTAAATGAATAATTAGTATACATGTGGCAAACAACAATCTAGTATCTAAGGCAATAAATCCTCTAACAATCAGCGAGGTAATCAGTGAGAGCATCGTACTCGTCCTGGTCAACACTCAGTTCATAATAATGTTTAACAGTTACCCAGGCCCGGACGTATGTGCAGACATAGCTGTTGAGGGGGACCATCCATTCAGCCGGGTCTAAATAATGGTGTCAGCGAAAAGTAAGAAAAACAAGACGAGACCCTTACCCTTATCTCCCTTAGCCTGGTTAAGATTATCAGTAACAGCGACGAGCTGTGGACGAGTTAGGTCATTGGCAAAGTCCTCCCGTTCGTCGTCTGTCCAATACCTCGCCCCGGAGACCCACGCCTATCCACACAATTTAGCGGATTTTAGAAGAGTCGATGCGAGAGACTTTTACGCACTTCTTTCAGTGGAACAACGTGGTCCTAGATAAAAGACTGTTCAGAATTTCCGAAATAAAACACAGCATACTTGACACTCACAATGTCGAGATCGCTAGCCAGGGTAGTCGCCACACCGTCGTAGGGGGAGACCCAGCTACCAGACTTTGCGGAACAGTCGGAATTCTGTACGATACTGATCCCCCGTTAGTATCATGTCTTTTCCAAGCTACTTGTCTGCATACGATGCCGCATCTTGTGCCAATACCGCTGTAGGGCGTCTACTCAGCAAGAGAAATGTTGAGGAAGAAACACTTACTCTCCCTAGTATCGCATTTGCCAGAGACTAATAAGGCATATAAGTGAGAGTGTTTCCACGGAGAATAATCACCCAACTGATGATCCAGTGTTTGAACAAATCCCTATCGTATGCAGGTGAATTGCTCTTGGCCTCGATGGTCACTGACATAGCATTAGTGTTGCCTAAAAACCAAGAGGAAGGGAACACACGGGATTTCAAGTACGTCCTGGCAGTCGACGCGCTGAACTGGCGTAGGCAGAGCGCGCTGCTGAAAATCGTTGGATCGTCTCACTGGCACAGTTGCTACCAGGCTGAAGAAGCTGAAAAGAGCTAGTGTCTTGAACGAAACCTTTTTTGGAACCAGATGTGGGTGGAAGGCATTCAATCTGAGCATTTAAACCCACAATCCAGCAGCACCATGTACAACACCACATGCATGACTCTGTTCGCGTGCAGGGCATCGAGCCAAGGCCAAAGAGATACTGTGTCCTTATCTTCATGTGCCGTCTTTAGAGGCTTCCTTCGATAGAGATCTACGGGACGGTATCACATGAACAGAGCATCCTTGCAGCATAATTATTCGAAGCGAGAGACCGGCAGTTAACTTCAGCTGCTTTGTGGGGAGTTCCACATGTCTGCCAAGCGAACGTGAATTAACCATACGCGAACGTTTAATGTCAAAGCTGAAATCACCTTCATCCGGATAATTCCTGTGGCCCTACCTGCTGTTAATATCTGCTTTTATGAGGCAGATGTATCCCCGCTCGCTATGAACTACAAGGACGAAAACTGCAGGGGTTCCCCATTCCCTGCACCGTTCACCCCTGTTGAGTCAAATTAAGTCGCGGGATACAATCTACACAAGCCCAGAGCTAAAACTTGGCACACGTTCGCCCATGATAAAGAGAAACCTCCTACCTGAATTACTAGTACCAATCGACCAGCGAAGGCAATAGCCTCGCGCACGAGGTCGTTCCTCATTAGCGCCGGGCCAAAGATGGAGCACCATGATTCGAAAAGCCGTGTCGCTAGGCTACGAGGAATTTCCGAGACACCGTGAATTTCTGGTCCCCGTGATGTATTGCGAGAGTCACAGAATAAGAAGGCAGAAGATAACTCGTCCGGAAAATACTACCGTACCATTCCATTGGCGTTGTCCATCCAGCTCTTTACGAATCAAGTCATATCCGTGAGCAAGAACTCCGCACAAGGGAATGTGACGAGAGTATAAGGCCGAACTCAGTTAAATAGGCACCAGAAAAAAACTATTTCCAGGGTGCAAACGCCAGCTCCATGGTGCTCAGACTCGAGACTCCGGTCCCCAAAGCATATAGACCATTGGATAGACTGCAACACAAGTTAACAGGATATGATTGATCAATCTCAACCCGAAATGCGGGATAATTCTGAAATCTAGCACCTGAGCTGAAGATAAGGCTGGTGATGATGGTGGTAAAAGGTACAAGTAGGCACAGGGGCTGATTTCCCTTTCGGGCTGGAATATCGGGAATCGGACCGTGCTTCGACTCAACCTGTCTGTAACCTATCTTCACTATCTCATCACCGAAAGCTGCTAGGACTCGTTCCTTTCCAAGTTTCAACTTCATTATCTTCTGGCTATTTTTGTGTCGACATACGAACTCAAGTCTTGAAACTTGAAGATTTCTGTAAGTCTCCTCGCCTATCCTAGTAGCTGCCCCTGATTTGCATATTTGACTAACGCGCCGATTCGCAGGCTCGTACGGTGGAACGGGTAATATTCGTTCAGAACAAGGCTCAACTTCTGCGCTTTTCTTAATTTCATGATGTCAAACACGAGCCTTGCTCGCTTTGAACAGGCGTCCGGTTCCCTCGTTCCTATCATCAATCCCTGTACCGAGCCATTCACCCCGAATGACTTTACTCATTACGAGTACATGGCGCGAAGTTACGTCGAGAGTACGGACGGAATACAACCTCACAAATGCGTCCACGCTCTTTCCGAAGGGTTCAGAGACCCTCTCATCAAGGACTGGTTCATGGCGGACATGCACCATCTCTGCTCATTGGATTTGACAAATTTCCTTTTGGCGATGCGAATGGCGTTTCTTCCGCGAGGTTGGGATAGGAAGCTCCGGGACGAAATACGTTCATCCTACCAAGGGGAAGACGAATCCGTCACGGCGTGGATGTCTCGCCTTCGTCTGAATAATACTCTTCTTCGACACACGTACTTTCATCTCACAAATGACGAGCTCCTTGCTCATTTCAAGTCTCATATCAACAATTCCCTCTCTGCTGCACATCAACGTCGCTCCGAGGCAGTAAAAGAAGACGATCTCATGCAGTGGATACTTATTATCAAGGACATCGAGGTATCTCAAGACGCAGAAAGAGGTAGCGATTTGGATGTTATGCAATCATCGCCAGTAATATTCAAGCCAACGGATCCTCGCCTCAAGCGAAAATATTCGAGCAGCGACGACGAAGTTCCTCCCAAACGAGCCACCATGAGTCCACCGCCTTCCACCTCCACGTCTGTAACTACAGTTCCGTTAACCCCAATTCCACTCTCCGATCCCTCTGTCACTCATTCTCCGGGAACATCGCTCCCTGACCGTGCTTATTCCCATCATGTTAGGCTCCCCTGTCTCACAGATGAACAGCGGGACTGGATGAAGGAGAAGAAGGGATGCTTCAAATGTCGTCGTATATGGGCATTCCATACCTCGCGCGAATGTCACTATGGGCCGCCTGATCCCACAACGTATCGAGGTATCCTGATGCAGGACGGGATCAACCTTGCTTTCGATGCTCCAAAACATTATTCTCAGTCGCCACAGCTACTTTATAACGACGATGACAGGCATTGGAGGGGGTGGGAGAATTGAGACTGTTCGATTTTGTATATAAGTAATTATTGATATCATCAAGATGGACTTCCTGTTGACGGACGACTGCTATTTTACTTGTACTATTACTATTTTTACCACTAGCTACAAGAACAACAAGTTTTGCGCACAGATGGAAAATTCATGAAGGTATGGGCACGGATTGAGTTTGATTCGAAAGGCAATAGTAGCCAGACTCCTTCCCCTAGCACGTGTAACTTCACCGGGACAGTGCATCATCATGCTCCTCACCGAGTCTCAGCCAGTTCGAATAACCATACATACCATATTCTATAAATGACTCTGTATGTCTTCAATCAGATTTCCACAATCCGCAACATCTAGGTTTTCAAAGATCTTCTCTAACGGACCACAAAATATGGAAGAGGACCTCATTTCCTGATTTCGCCATCGAGCGATAGCATGTCGGAAGCGATGCTGATAATCGCAGAGGCAGTATTTTTGCAAGTTCCACGGGAAGCGCATTGTTGATTTAGAAAGACGTCATGTAATGCCGATGACGGAAAAACAAAAGAAACGACGGATCTCGTGCGAGCGATCAAATTGATGGAGCGACCGTAGGCTGTGGAGAGATTGCAATATATTCTCAGCTTGTCCAACCTCACGAGATAAAATGAGGACTTTCACGGCGTCTGCTTGTTGAAGGAGATCGATTGTCTTGAATGTGAGTTGGCAAGTTTACATGAAGAGTGGGGAAACGGCGGTGTCTGGTAAGTTTATCTAATTTAGGGTCCATGCTTTTGAACGCCGGGTAGAGGAGTCCTCAGCCACCGTGGTTCTCCTCAAGTAAATACATCGCATTCTGTTTTATTTGAGAACACAGCAGATATGTGTACGCATGCATACGATTGAAGCAAGGCACCCAGATGTGAAGACGGAGAGGAAATCGCCGGAACAAAATGCCCGACCAGAGATGAAAAGAGCAAGAGACCATTAGACATCAGACCAGCCACCTTCATCTAGCTTGTATGAGGCTTCGCTCTCAGGACGGTCAGGGCTATCGACAAGTTTAGCTACGCGCTCTTCGGCGCGTCCTTTGAAGTTGTTCTGGTTAGTAAGGGATTATAAGTCGCAGACAAGAAAATGAACACCTTTGCGAAGGAACATCCGCGTCGCAGAAGCGTGTGATAATATGTGTCCACCGATTGGCTTTAGTGCCCCACCAGCAACGAATGTCATTGTCGCACCAGGATCAGCTGGTTATGAATTCGAATGTACGTCTGTCTGGAAGACTATAGAGATTAGATAACACATACATTGTACTTGATTCGTGAGGAGAATCGCAATCTGTGCAGAAATTTTAAAAAAGAACGGACACGGAGAATGCTACACACGTTGTATTCCTCTGAGAGCTTGGTTAACCTTGACAACATCTAAAATATAGAACATTATCAGGTTGATCCGGGTCTGAGTTGGTGCTCATCACTAACCTGGGCCAGCTAGAAGGGTGACCTGAGTCCTGAACTAATAGCTCATATCGATGAGAACAAACCTTCTGCTGTCTTTCACTCAGCTCTCCTCTTCCACTGTAGTCGACGCGGAAGAGGGCCATAATACTGTCGACTATCTGAAAGTGCATCAACAACACGCCAGGCCAAGACGAAGGCTAGCTTCAAACCAAAAGCCGGAAATCTTTGTCTTCGGAAAAACGTAATGAACATTCGTTGATGAGTTCCATCTGAGCAAGTTCAGAAGATACGAATCAAGGAGCGAACATCCTGACCTGGTGTTCGCTGTTGAATGCGCGAGCTACGACCAGAACATGAGGAGAGGAGAAATGAGTTCCAGCTACATGGCCTACCATAAAGGATGTTTTCAAGGGCCATGTTGCCATCCACACCGAAACGATCGGCGATAGACCTGATGCGGTCAGGTCGAAAAGTCCCTAATAGAGCTCAATGCGTACGTCAAAGTTGTAGTAGTTTTTATTACCTTCAGTGTCAATATACGCCACCTAATATACTATCTCAACAAATCATGGAAGGTTGAAAGATCAGTAAAGCGCACCTTTCCGGACGCGCCACCTAGTTCGGGAGGCAGCTGAGCTACAACACTCATCGTATGTGCCAACTGAGTTTTGCCGGTTCGATATTCCCCGTATACTACAAGCAACCTCAGACGCAAAAATCGAAAAGCTTACGAAGCTTACCTTCGGAAACAGATTGCGACATGATACCTCCTACTCCCAATGAGACTTCACGAGCGAGCTGAGGAAGTAATGTAGAACCTTACCACCCAAGATACCATCCACTGATTTACTCCCAGTACTGATAACGAGGACTCTCCGTCGTTTGTCCTGGACTTCGATCCCAGTAGCGAAGGATGAACCCTAAGAACGTTTTTAGGAAACTTTTACTGGGAGCCTGGCATACTTACCAAGATTTTATGGGCTGCCTCCTAATGATGTCGGGAAGCCATTAATACCAAGCGATCAAAGACATGTATGCACACCGACTTTAATCTTCTCGACTTTCGCTTCTGACATTCCCTGATCGAAACTAAGTATACCCTGGACCATCTACTATGCAAAGGCATACCTTTATCTTAAGCAGCTGGCGCCTCGTTGTCATATTGACACCAGACACGGTGTTGATCGCCGCCGACTTCAGTTTAAGAATATCCTGCACGTTGATGCCCTGCCAAATGTAAGCAAGGCAAATCTAGACGCATATATGCACGTACCTGCTGTTGCAATTCGTCTACGCTATCGAAGTACGGGTTCTGCTTAGTAAATGAGTAAGGTGGGCCGGGAATGGCACGAAAGGTTCTGTACGTCGTCTTCATCGGCACCACCAGGGCTCCCGGGTCGTGAAGGAGGTGCCGATGTCTGAGATGGAGCGCGACGAGGAGGCATAACGGTACTTGGTTGAAGTAAATGCGCGAAGCGATGTCGGAGATGATGGACGAGATGTACAAGGAAGGAAGGAATTAAGAGAAAAGAAGAACGTGACTTTTGTACGACGCGTTCTTTGTTGCTGTTGTGCCATGGCTTCTTTCTGTGGCGTAAACGTTACCGATTCAATGGAGTTGCTGACTACCATCTGAAAATGTTATGTCAGTCCCAGAAGCAACAGAATTATTTAAGTATCATAGAGAGCATGCAAACATACGGTTGCATTTCTCTGCCAGAGTCTATCGACTCGTCAGCGTTCCGTGCCAGCGGCCAGGGCTGTTAACTTGAGCATGCTCAATTATACCCGTTATCCAAGGGACACATGCAGTACCATGTAGGTCCGCCCTGCCTAGAACAATGGAGGCACGATAACCAAACAATGACCGGTGGCAATAACAACCATTGTTTGCCCGATTGAGCACGACGTGATGGCGAACTGACATCGATAGCATGGTCCACAGATCAGCGTATGCACGGTGAAGAACGCTGCATATAGGTTCAGGTTGTAGAATAGTGGCGTTTACTTTGTTACATGACGCAACAGACTGCGTTTGAAAACTTGAATTAATTTCATAGTTAAATCCAGAACCAAGAGATCTACAACCATCAGCTGTCTTATTCTTACCCCTCTTTCCCACTCTTTGAGCCACCACGTCCGTGGCCAAACCAGGTTTTGACTTTTTTTGAGAACTTGGTTTTCTCAGATTTCGAGCCTGAGAAAGAAATCTTCATTTTCAAGTGTCGACGAGAAGAAGTGGAACAGAACCTTACCGCTCTGATATCTTTCATCCTTGAGGTGATTTAGCTCTTTATTCACACCAATGGTCGATTCTTGATCATTGGTGACTTTCACCGTCTCTCTCCCCAGGGTCTTCGACTCGGTAGCGTCAGAGTACTCAGTTCCGGTTACAACAATCCGTGGGCGGTGCTCGACAGGTTTCCACTCGCCTTCGAATGCATTGCTGACCAGCCCAGCGTCCATGGTGGCATAGACCGTTTCTGAATTCTTAGAGTTTGCGTATGCCATCACTGCATGTGTATCAGTATACGGAGCTGAATATGCATACTCATTGAATCAACGAACTCACGATAAGTGCATATGATAGTCCAACTCACCGATTCCTCCGGATAGTATATCAGAACAGTTCCTTTAGCCTCAAGGGCCGCGTGTATGAACTGAGCAGCTTGATATATCCGCTGCGTGTCAATGACATGGAACTTTGAATCCAGGCTTATCCTGCGTTGCGAAACGGTTGTGAGCAGGTGTGTAACCTTCATCGCCTTGATTTTCGCTTCAGCTTCATCCTCATCAGGGAGAAAGGACCTTAAACAAAGTGAAAACCCACACCATGAAAACGAAGGTGAACGAAGAATAGCTATCACCTACCCTCTTAAGTATATTCTGTCCAGAAAGAGATATGTCTTTAAGGAAACTGCGCTGTTGTCTTGCTTGGATTTCCACGTAAGATACTTCGGATTGTCGGAGCTGGGATTATGAGAACATTCATAAATTCTCAGTTGCTTCAGGAAACTGCCGTGGGACACATCCCATTCTCTTCCTAAGAACCGGGTTAGCAAAGGAAACGTATATCTAGGCAGTGAGCACAAACGTTGTCGAATACACGCCAGCGCTTCTTCTACCGTCATATTACGTGTATGAATAACTTGTGGAACCAACACATGAACAGATCCGAATGCTAGTGGGTAGACCAGGAGACGTACGATATGCCGCCACAATTATGATGCCTCTTGATATCTCGAGCATACAGTGGATAAGCACCTTTCCCTGCCTCAATAATACACTGTGAATATAGTCAACCGCCTCATAGAAGTGTGAATAGATATCTTCGTCCCTGTCTCGACGTATGACAAGGACGAGATCACGGCGTTGTTCAGGTAGGAAATGAGCGTTGCAAAGGGTAAGGACGTGCGTGATGCGATGTTTTTGGCGCAGGACTTCAGACATGGATTCATCGACACTAGGGACGATTGAGAAATGACATCGCAATGTGAATAGCGACGCACGTTCTAAGGTATATTTTCCCTTCTACAATCTCTTCCATTAATTCCAGGTACGGATTCTTTGGATCACCATCCTTGGCCTTGTTGCATCCGTTGGCATCAACACCGTGAGATATGCCAGCACAAGAGTCGGTCAACTCAGGCTCCGTGTTTTCAATGTCCATGGGATCGTGGCAGACGATTTGATGAGGAAAGGACGATCGTTTAGAGCACAAAGGCCGACAGATGAGGATCAGGCCATGATGATCAAAGCTTTTACGTTGATTGCCGTATGTTGTAGTCTAGTTAGCTGTCGTTCGCACGGTAGTAAACAATGGCATCGATGAAGCTCAAGTTCGAATTCGGAGATACACAGAAAATCAGGAAAAGACAGAAACAAGAAAGCAGTTTGGTCAACCTGTTGCTAGCGTAATGCATCCCCGATGGCATGTATAGATCGTGCCGCCGGCCGGCGGCACTTTGCGCAACACTGTAATTAATGAGTAACTTGGATCCCACAATCTTGCACGGTCGAGGTCTAAAGCTAAAGGATCACGCATCGTGCATAGTGGTCTAAAGAACGAAAGATGAGCATGGAACATCCGTTTCTATCTCAGGCTGTCTCGATGAGCGAGTAATTTTCATGCCCCAACAAATTTAAACTAGACTCGCTAACCAGTCGACGTTCACAAGCATTTCACCTCCTTCCTTATACGGATGTTTGGTTATTTGGTTGACTTCCATAAGTAGGTTGACATCGGAGGTGAGCTTGTGAACGGACTGGGCAAAACCCCGACGTTTCAGAGGGTCACGCTTCTTGTGACTTGGGACTTGGAAAAAATTCTGCTGATTTTTCCTTGCAGCCTGCCTCCGATGGCCTCTAGGTCTCTCTCATCCTCGTTTAAAACCCGGGAAGTATTATTCCTTTGATAATTTCTTGCTTTAGTGCTCCGAAATGCAATTTTTGAATGTCTCTTTTGCACTGCTGTTCAGTCCATGCAGGAGGGGATGGATTCCGATGGAAGGATGACGACATCATATATGGGTAGAGTGGTTCCGCGCTTTGGAAAGAAAATAAGACAGAAAATGGGCATGAAGTGATAAGAAGGTAAGGCATAATCAAAATAATCAACCTAGAATTCACTATGAGGGAGGGAGGGAGGACAAGCACGAAAGCTGGCAGAGAGGATGCGAAATTTTTCTAAGTTCGATGTCACAAAAAGCGTGACCCTCTAAAACGTTGGGGATTTGCCCAGCCGCTTCGCCAAAAGTGAACAGCGCAGCCACGTGGCGAAGCTGGCTGGTGCACGAGCCTAAATTTAAACAGAGTTCTATTCAAAACTGATTGAAAAAGTAAATCTATCCAGGGACCCCCAAAATTTCAACGCAGTCGAGAATGGCCCATTTGGTGGGGTATGAGGGACCCCTTTGGACAAAATTAATGACAATGGCTAACAACGTTTTTGAACATAAATACCGTTTGAAGAAGACGGATTTAGTCTCTTTGGCAATAGTTTGGCCCCCCAGAAAGACGACATTGACCTCCGGAAAGACGACTTCGATCTCCGGAAAGATGACCCTTGATGGGACAGCCGACACCGGCACCGGCAAATTCCAAGATAGGCCATTTCGGCACTAGGCGGCTCTTCAAATTCCTCCAGTTACGAGCGTACGATGGTAGGCTCGTGCACCAGCCAGCTTCGCCACGTGGCTGCGCTGTTCACTTTTGGCGAAGCGGCTGGGCAAATCCCCAACGTTTTAGAGGGTCACGCTTTTTGTGACATCGAACTTAGAAAAATTTCGCATCCTCTCTGCCAGCTTTCGTGCTTGTCCTCCCTCCCTCCCTCATAGTGAATTCTAGGTTGATTATTTTGATTATGCCTTACCTTCTTATCACTTCATGCCCATTTTCTGTCTTATTTTCTTTCCAAAGCGCGGAACCACTCTACCCATATATGATGTCGTCATCCTTCCATCGGAATCCATCCCCTCCTGCATGGACTGAACAGCAGTGCAAAAGAGACATTCAAAAATTGCATTTCGGAGCAAAGCAAGAAATTATCAAAGGAATATATACTTCCCGGGTTTAAACGAGGATGAGAGAGACCTAGAGGCCATCGGAGGCAGGCTGCAAGGAAAAATCAGCAGAATTTTTTCCAAGTCCCAAGTCACAAGAAGCGTGACCCTCTGAAACGTCGGGGTTTTGCCCAGTCCGTCACAAGCTCACCTCCGATGTCAACCTACTTATGGAAGTCAACCAACCAAAAACCACATCCGTATAAGGAAGGAGGTGAATGCTTGTGAACGTCGACTGGTTAGCGAGTCTAGTACGATGGGCGCTGTCAAGATTTAAAACCGAAGATCGGTCGGGGACCACAATAAAAGATGCTGTGTTGGTAGCCAAATGTCTTGCCCATGTTGCCAAGCCCCTTGCATGACCGCTTCTCGCTTACTGGGATGGGCGTTATCGCCGTTATCTGTATTTCTCTCCTTCCGACATATTGAATGATCTAATTCAGCTTTTCACGTCTACAGACTTTCTTATAGGCATATTCACTATAATGCAAGCCTTAATTCTCCTGTCTTTATCCGGAGCTTTTTTTCCATCAATGCAAAGCTGTAAATTTTCGTTGAAGCAATGAATTTCTGGCATCTGTGATCTTGCAGGCAGCACCTCGGGCATATAGCTACTAACTGGATCTGATTCAGCTGAAATATTTGTTCCTTCAAGGGCTAGAACATATCAACATCTTTGTCGGGTGCTAACTGGCATTATTTTCCAACATCAACATTCAAAAGGCGAATTCCTTCAGTCAAAGTCTCGCATTCTGTAGATTAGTGCTCACAACTACAGGCTTTTGTATCATTACACGACGGCAATATTATCTGTCAAGCAAGGTATGATTTAAGTTATATTCAGTACTCACTGTTCGTTGACATAGGCTTGCTCTGTAATATTTTCGCCCTAACATTGTCGTTAAAAATGCATCTCGCATCCTGGAAGTTGACTATCGCCGATAGAGGAATCCCATTCACAGAGTCTGTGAATGGGATAGGTCCGAGTCTTGACATACTCCAGCCCTAGTATCTACTGAGGTTCTGTATGACCGTTAGTCACTGTAATCTGGTAGACATACGACAAAATTCCTTGAAAGCAACTGCTTAAGTCAATTAACAAGCATCAGATTGTATTGATACTCAAAAGTAGTAGATAAAACGTCCCGGTATTAGGAATTCTCTACGACTCAGAATTTGCTCGGAATGCCAGCCTGGCTATGACTGACTCCGATCATAGTATTCGGTGGTAGGCCGCAGTTCTGTGTCAGTGAAATCCAGATGAGAAGCTCGTAAGTACTCAAAGTGTAAACTTCGATGCTACTAGTAGGCGGCCGGGTAGCCGTCATTGACTTGCCTTTGGGAATCGGAAACTAATACTTAGACAATATTTTCTGTGGCAGATGAGCTCATTCGTACTTCTGTCAAATACTCAAAAGCATTCATTTCCGCTGCTGCCGTTGATATGCCAAGACAACGACGTATGAGACTACGAGGCGACGAGCGTCCGGACCGCCAGAGCTCCGGCAAAGTGGCTGTGCCCCTTAGTAATGCCATCAGAAAGCGTATCCATCTTTTCGGAGGTGGTCTTCATCTTTCCGGCGCTCTTACCCATTTCGCCGGAGCTCGAAAACTACACAACGAAGGGGGCTGCGTACGAAGCTCGTGTTGTCTGTCAACGCCATTTCGTCAATACCTCATTTCTGCCATTTTTGTCCAGGCGGGTCCGGGATAGTGGGGCCCGAAAATTACAATGAAATTCTGGGTGTTACGATGGAGTTGCCTTGATACCAACTGTGTCTTACATATCTGTGTCAAAGAGATAGAAAGACAAGGTAGAATATAAACGAACCCTAGAAAGACACCCTCGCCCCAGTACGCAGCACATAAGTTACAGTATTTCGAAACGGATGTTGAGTTGCGCAAGTCTTGGCAACTTTCCGACTTTCAAACGCGATGATTCGCTAATGACATCAGCTCTATTTTTAGTCAGGAAAAACATACGCGATCGGGTGTATGACCCACCAGGCGAACCGATACCAGCCATAAAACAGAGCCAGATCGGTATACAACATTGTCCATCGTTCTTTCCCGCCACCACCACATCTGCTTGCTATCAAACAACGCTCTCTATAACCTGCACAAACATCACTACTTCAATGACATCCATCGCTACCATTCGTTTTTGTGACGTCCTTCAAAAGCCGCCAGCAGATCGCCCACGGAAGGCGAGTCCATATATTCTTGGACTCTTCGCAACGAAACAGCTAAAAGCGTCATTCAGGCTGGAACGGTGTACCCTATGGTAGCGCAGCTCAAAGGCGGGACCGACAGAAATTCATTTGATTTACTCTGGGCGTGGGAGGCTTTGTCGGCGGTGACTATCGAATTGGAGATCCCAGAAACTGAAGATAGCAGGGCGGTAAGTGACGATCCATGTCAAGGGCACTAGACTTACAACGGACATGGCAGGCTGTTGTTAAGAAGACGTTGATGTCCTGCCACCAGTCTTTGGTTGGACAGCTAGGCGAGAGAGCGTCAAGGCTTCTGGGATCATCGAAATTCACTCATGGTGGTAACAGCTTCCTTGCTCCTTGTCCTCATCTATGCACAGTCTCGTCCAGCGCCTCTGCGTCGATTGCTATGGGTTCTGCGTTCTCCTCGTATTCATCGTCCATGTCGACCACTGGCTCGGAGGATTAACCGATTGATAGAGTTAGGATTACACCCGATCGGAACTGAGAGGGCCATAGAATTCGTCATGACCTTCGTGTTTATTGTACAAGTTCTCGTAATATCCCTGTTTTGAATGTAATAGTACGCATATATCCACATAATTGTTCCACGCGCAAAGCTAGGACTCCTGAAGTGGTTTAGTCGAGAGAATAAGGTTTATGATGTCGCACTATGCCGTGAACTTGATCATCAGAGGCCCAGTGGTTGAACAGTAACAGTGTTTAGTTTGTCGAGATAACAAAGTGCGTACTTGAGCGAATTCATGCGGTTACACATGTCGGACATCGGTCTTGTTTAATCCAGTGGTTGACCACAATTGCTGCGAGAGTGCTGAGAGGATAATGAGTACCTTGAAACGACTCTGTGACCGTCGTTGACGGGATGCTTCGCAAGTGACACCGAAAAATCCGGTTTAGGAGTGACGGAGCACGGCAACGGCCCAGGAATTAAATCCAACCGTGGCAAAAAAGAATTATCAGATCCGGAAGCTTACCTGGAAGAAATGTAACCAGAAAATAGGAGTAGCGTATGGTCAACAGTCGAGTAGCGGTTGTTATTGTCCAAGAAGGTCTGTAGAGAGTACAAAAATCGAGATAGAATTTCGCAAGAAAATGCCAGTGCACAGGAGAGTGCAGACCAAGGAAGAGGTCGACCGGGGGAGCCTTTGAGCATTTTGGGGTTGTCCGGCAACAGAATAAGGGTAATCGGAAAGCGGCAGTTTGTTTGTGCGACATCCGTTGGACACCAAAAATCAAACCGCCATCATCCTTGTCTACATCGTCGAGGTCGCTCTCCTGATGGGGACATACATCCAGTGTTGTACCATCAAGGCTTCAGTATGATGCCTTCGTCGCCTTGCAAAAAATAGCGAAATGGCCAGTTTTCTCGAGATTTACTCTCGTAGTCTCTGTTTTTCGTTCTTCGTGCAGCAGGTCTTGCACTATTATATTGATTGTTGTTCCGAAGCTTCTGGATAGCATCTTCTTCTCTCACAGACCTTTCGTTGCGCGGGTGGATGCATGCGACTAGAAGTTAACAACGCCCAAAGTCATCTTTTGTGAATGGGACGCCAAAATTGAAAACGGGGTTGTCTTGGACTTGAAGATATAACGTTTATCTCCCAGCGTGTCGTTGGGTCTTCAGCTTCCGGTCCTCAGTGTTATCAAGTTCACCGTCATCCGCTCAGTGGGCTCAAGAAGATCAAGTTTCCAGAGACAGTCGGCAATATGGTTGAACTGGGTTGGGGGCGCAGTGTTTGGATATAATGCCCGCAGGTATGTTTTCAAGTTCTTCAGATTCTCTTGAGGATTGTCTTTGACTAGCTGGTATTAGCAGGTAACTTGACGTCCACACAGGTGTTGTAACTTTTGCTGGTCGTTGAATTATTCTGGAAGCACACGATGTTTACCATAATCATGCTATGGCAGCCATGGGGAATAAACCGGGCTGCTAGAAATTACAGTGAGAGTATGAAGTGAGTCGTCGCGTTATGCGTTAGCAGGATTCATGACTCACAGAGTCACAGGGCGCTCACATGTTGTTACAGACGTGACACTTACGTAAGGGTAACGTCGCATAATTGGCGGTCGATATGGGCCCTCGAAATTTGCCTCTGTCGGTGTCATTCAGATATTGGCGGCATGAAATTTGGAATAATACGCGTCACAACCAAAGAGGAGAGGGATGAGCTGCCAGAGAGGAGTCGGAACGACGGGAGAAGACCCGTCGTCGGTTACCAGAGCCGTCATTCCAGTTCCCAGTAACTCGGTATGCCGGTCCATAGTCTCGGGTTCGGGTCCTCATACCTGGAAATACGCGTCGTCATGGCCCAGGCATACTAGGCGTACGTTCTGCTGTATGGTGGACGATCCATTTGGACTGGACCATTTTTGTCGGGTTTTTTTGAAGAGCAAGCATGACACACTGTGAGAACGCCTATTTGTGTTCGAAATTCCACTTATGTCATTCCAGTGTTTACGCCGAACATACTGGGTAAGTCACTGGTTCGATACGGGTTCGGTTCCCGATATCGAAGCCCAGGCGCACTTTAAAAGCTAGGGAAGCCGACCAGGGTAGTTATCTCTCTTCTTTTCACTCTCTCACCACGCTCCTTCGTCATTTTTCATCCTCATGCCTCCACTCCGTATCCGCGACCGCCACTTCCCTTCTATGCATCAGGTTTTCCTTCAAGCCCAGACTATTCCCGTCAGTGCTACCATATACTATCAACACGTCCCTCTGCCCTCCCTCGTCTTTCGATACGAGCCTTATGGACATGCCTACGCCAACAGAAACCACCCTCTAATGGTGAGCACAGTTCCCCTTGGTTAATTTTAGCTAAAATTGTGCAGACTACTACTCGTGATGGTAACATTGATTGGGACGACCGCGTTTTTTTCACTGTAGCCCTTGTGAGTATCATCTGTTTGCCGGTGCGAACTTGGTCTGATGAGCATTACAGCCTCACCCCACGGAAGAAGAAATGGCTCTCAATGAAGCCCTTCAAGTAAATCCGGAACCTGGGGTTCAGCCTCCTCATGGTCGCGTTAGGCGCCTGTCTGTCCTAGTCATTGTTAGGCTGTTATCCGTCTTTCCCTGTCATATATACTTATCGATCTGACCAGGAGCTTGCCCTTGCTGTCACCCGTCGTCTTCGTATTTCTCGGTTGGATTGAACTCCACCTCCGTCGTCTCAAAAATTTCTTGTCCCTCGCTCCAAAAAAATTGGGATGTAAGCTTGAAATCATACCTTATCACACATTTTTTCTTGGGTCTCGTCGTCATCAAACTTGAATGTATCATTACACCTTGTCGTAGTTACCAGCTTTGCTATCACTGTACATCTGTACCTCCAATGCACATACTAAATCTTGTGAGTACCTACTTATGCACAGGTGCAGGTTCAGCGACTATGGAAATGAAGCAACCTTGTCGGGTTGAGTCACCGGATTTTTTTTTTGCACCCCAAATTTCACAAGGATCAACTGAATTGTACATGATAGGGATAGTTTAAATAAAACCTCATTGAATGACTACAGACGTAAGGTATCAATTAATCGGCATCAACAACCATACCGCCACGACCCCTTCTGATCCTATCCTCTAGCCCACCAGAACCACCAAACACCTTCTTTGACTCCTGGCTCAAGAACCCTCCCATGCCCTTCGACTTGGCCCTCGCCTCCTCCTCCTCCGCATGATCAGCCTTCTCTTTCTCCAACATTTGCGCCAGACGCTCCTTCCGTTCGCTACTCATTGTAGTGGCATCAGCGGTCATGGCAGCCAGCCGAGCTGCACGGTTTTCAGCAGCACGGTTGTCAGATAAACGGGTAGGAGGCGGACTCGTGCGTATTCGTTTCGCAGGAATGTGACGATCATACCTCTCCCTACTTGAACTGCGTGCACGTTTCCCATGTTCTTCAGATCTATCATAAGACACGGGTCGACGTCTGTCGTTCTGAGACGGTTCATCATAGTGACGCCGACGCGAGTCGCGAGGGGGGCTCTCGTAACGGCGGTGATATGGAGGTGAAGGACTGCGGCCTGTATGGCGTCGTGAAGGATATTCGTTTTCGCTGCTGCTTCGTTCATCGTAGTGAGAGCGGAACGGTGACGGTGAGGGACGTCTATGAAAGGGACTTCGACTACGGGAGCGATGGGATCCACTATACCGGTTTGGAGAGCGAGACCTCGACCTGTTGCGATCGTCCAAGGGACTCGGTGAGCGCGAGTATCTGTCCCGTCTTTGTTTACGCTCCAGTTTTAATCGCTTCTTTTCCTCTTTCTCTAATTTCTTCTGTTTCTTATCTTTCTTTGGCTTGATACCATTGCGCTCCTGCATCTCTTTGAGGCGAAGAGGGTTAGCCATTAGTGCTTCATAAGCCGCCTGCTCCTGCTGTTTGATGGCAAGTAGAGGGTCTTCGCGGATTTTCGCGGCTATGTCACGGGCGTTGTTGGCATTTTGAACAGCGATGAAGTTCTTGTGAGAGGCACCAAGCTGTTAAGCGTGGTTAGATTACAGGTTCAGCATCAATGTGAGTACACGTACCTTAGCATTGTCATCTGCTGTTAAGATCTTGTCCACCCTTTTCTTCCCAAGGAGATAATCCTCTAGATCATTTGGATTCTGACTGCTGCCCGTCGCCGGAGTCGTGTACATCCATTCAAGTTTCTCCGTCCGTTTCTTGCCCGTTTTCTCTTCTTGAAGTCTCTGCAGTTCTTGAAGTTGCCGTTCTTCTTCCTTTTCCTTGCGGAGTTGGTCTAGTTTTTTCTTCTCTTCAAGCTAATACGGATAGTGTCATGTCAGACTTGTCAACTAGCAATAATCATGGATTGGACTCACAGCCTTCTTTTCTTCGAGCCAGACCCGCTCCTGATTCTTCAACAGAAGCGGGTGCCAGGACTTCTTCATGTTCAAGTCGCCGCCACCCATTTTGATGAAGTGCTGGATGAATGAGTGTAAAGTAGGTTGTGTAGATGCAAGGCTGAATTAAGCACGAAGTGGGATGAACCAAGGGGCGCCGGATGTTTGTATCTGATTGGCAGAGCCCTTCTCCAGCCTTCTCCGCAATGCCGGCCGCCTTCATGGTTCCTTTCTCGACCTGACATTCACCATGTCTCCACCCACGGACATACAGGACGACGTCGAATACGAGGAGAATGATCCATTTAATCGTGACGCTGACGATATTAATGCGCCTTTGCGTCCTGAGTGAGCATGCTGTCTCTGTTGCGTGTCATGATCTAAAGGCCATTCACAGACCAACTCGTTCCATCTATGCTCTAACACGCCAAGAAATAACAAAAGGACTCGCCAACCGATTTGTTCACTCACGGACATATATCATTCTGTATCTTGGAATGGCTGCGTTGTCAGTGACGACGGTGGTGCTCAGCCTTGTAGACGGGTTGTCCCGGTCTCCCCTTCTATATTCTTGAAATTATCATCAATGTGGCGATGATACTTGAAGTTGGTGTACGTTTCGTTGCATTTGGACGTGTAAGAATGATGCATCTGTCTCCTAGTGTGCGTACTTACGAATGTCATGATGATAGCAATTCTGGAAATCACCGTTCAATGTTGTAGACCTCATTCTCACCGTCTTCTGTGCTCTTACCTTGCTAGTACTTGCATTTGCCTCATCGTGTGGGTCCACTAGCAAAGAGGAGGAACTCCTGGACACGCTGCTGCTCGTTGCTCGAAATGTCCTTCAATTCAGTCGTCTCGCTGCGGTCATGAGACAGTATGTTTGTTGAAAATTCCATCATTTTTGATGCTGATGTCGTTCCTGCTAAAGATCGGGGCAGTCTATATTCTCGCGGCCGAAGCCCATCGACATCAATGCTGCACGGCGATACAACCTTGATATTGATATTGACAGTGATGAGGAAGAAGACGCTGAACTTGGTCAGCCACTAGTGCGAAACCCCGTACTGTTCGATGCGAGTTCAGGGCAACGACCGCAAGGTAGAAATTCTACTATGTCCGCCATGCCTCGAGCTGCGGAAGCTGCGCGAGATAGAGATACTGAAGATGTATGGGCGGAGCTGGGATAGAGGTTTGTATGTGATCTTTTGATAACGACTTATGTATCTGACGCGGTACATAGCCCAGTAAGGGTGCCTTTGGAGCTTCCTCGCGGGATTTGCCAAGTTAGTGCGCATTCAACCTCAGCGATCATGCCGCTCAGGTGGATCCAGGGCTCGGATTATTATATTTTCCCGGGAATTGATGGTGATACTCCCACAGCCCGGCCTGGTGTAGTATAGGATTGTATTATTTGGGTATGATGGACGTCGTGAGAAGAGGATAGACGAGTCAATTTGACGACAATCGATAGACGGAATCTTCTCAATATATATGTTTTCTGCTTCCGAGGGGAGCTTAGGGACCGCCGGACAGAATCGCATGATTCGCCTGATGGGACGTAAAATTACCTTTTTCAGATCGCAGACGTTTCCAGGAGACCGATTGCTTTTACGGCAGGATCAGAACGTGTTAGAAAAACAATTCGACCAGTCCAGACGCTAAACTCTTTTGCCAACGACAACGACGACAACGTCTATGTTTTGACCTTGCCGACATTTGCTCCTGCGCTCACAAGGCCAGGTTAGCTCTGTAGACTCCCAATCCTTCTTCTGCCTTGCTTTCCCCTTGTTCCTATCTTTTATCTCTCATTAATCTTCCATGTCGTCCGCTATCTCGCGCCATGACCAGGCTTCGCGAAGTTGGTGGTCCTCAAAACACGCCAAGTATCCTGCTCAACCCAAGGACATGCCCCAGGATTTTACCCCGGGAAGCTCGACGTCTTCCACTAAATCTTCCGGCAGCAAGTTTAATTCTCTGACTTCTGTTTTCAAGTCCAAGAAGCACCCTTCCTTGGCCATACAAGACCCTCCCCTGCCTCCCGCCCGACCCGTTCTCTCTGCTGTTTCACCGTCGGATCTGGGACGATCAAAGTCTCACAACGTACAGTGCACTCGGCCTCCATCCAAATCTGTTTCATCCACCCTCTCGCAGGCGGAATCATCAGAGCCTCGTACCCCAGTCGACAGCAACCGAGAAATGCACCACCAGTCATTACTGACATTGTCAGACAACGATCCTTTTGCCTCCCATGGTATATTCATACCTCACTCTCCTGTAGACCCCAACCGTCTCTCGGTTTACTCAAATTCCTCCATCATAGAATACTCCAAACGGAGTGACGCGGGGATTAACCGTGGATCCTATGCTTCGTCCTCATCTCAGTCGAACTATTACGGCGATTCACCGTCGTTTAGTCCTACTTCCCGTACGGCGTCGTCGCCAGATATACCCACTCGGCGAAAACTTACGTCCAAGTGCGTCTCACGCGTCCTTCTCTCATTTATTTCGTGCTAATTCTTTTACGTAGGAAATCGGGAGGTGATTTGCGACGCAATGGATCCATGCATTCGTCTGTAGTTTCTGCTGAAGTTATCCGGAATGCCAGGGATGCAGCATGGGAAAGCCTCCCATCTCCCGGAAACCCAATTATCAAGAACTCGTCATCAGTCACTCTAACAGAGAAAAATCGATTGAGCCAACCTGACGCTTCACATGTAGCCAGACCATCGCTTCGTGCTCGAGGCCTGACGGAAAGTGGCGGCATTCATCCTCCAAACTTTCTTCGCCGGGACTCTGCGCAGTCTCCGGACAATGCTTCAACTTCTTCCCCTCGCGTTATCGTACGTCAGGCGTCCATCCAGCGAATGGGCTTGCCACCCAGCGCACCCCCCACTCAGCGGCTGCCTCTTCCGCCTCCCGTTCCCATGCCCATAGTCGATGACGACGCGGATGTAGTACTATCGCCTGACATATCAGGGGGTTCTGCGGCATCTTCTTTCACTTCTTCGATGAGGGAACCGTACATGGCCAACCAACATTACATTCCGCGCGAGGATAGATCACATAGGGATACCTCTTCTGAGCTCGAGAAGTCCCCATTGTCTTCTCCTAAAGCAGGCCGTACCCTTAAAAAGTCGATATCTCATCAGTCCCTGACGAAGAGGGGCAGTTCCGGCGGGTCGCCAGCTCCACCCACTGCTACAACTGACCCTGTAGTTGAGAAGGCGCCACGGAAACAGAGATCATTCCATCATGCTCGCCTTCCTATGATCCCTCCACTGCCTCTGCCTCTGCGTCACAACAATAATTCAGTTCCTTCCACTGCTGCTTCAAACTCTGCGGGTGATGCCACTTCCATATCCGATAAGCGTGGAAGCTCGGGCGGAGGGTCCGCTAGTGGTGGGAGAAAAAGACTATTTTCGGGCTCACACTTTGGGAGGCATTCGGCGTCGCAGGGACTCTCGCCTGAAGAAGATAAACGATCAGTTTTCAGTCTTCCTGTTGAGTCAGACCGTACCGGCAGCAGTAGTTTGCTGTCACAGACAACTTTATCACCGTCGTCCTCTTTTTGGGATGAAAGTACTCCGGACATTCCCAGTAGCCCGAAGCCTGAATACGTGCCTCAGTCAATATTGTCACCAGCCGAACTCCTTGAAGTAGAAGCCAATATCCAAGATGCCCTCAATTTCAGTAAACAGTCGCGACAGCGTGGCTACTCCGTGGTATCTTCTTCTACTGTTGCAGACGACGACTACGGCCCCATCCCGGAAGGTCTTGCGGCACCATTCTCTCTTAACAATGGCCCGAAGCTAGGCATATCCGTTCCATCTCTATATTCGCGCCCATCGACGCAACCCACTCATCCCTCATCCATAACTTCGAATTCCTTTTTTTCACCTCCATCTGATCCGCATCACATCAGCCTCCCTCCCCCACCTCGTCGTTCTCGCCCTCAAACTTCTCCCGCTCATAATGACAATGAGATTAAGCCCTTATCTCCCCCTCCACGCACCAAGGTGCGCAGGAAGGTATCGGTTGAGACCAATCTCCGGCGGAATATGATGATAAGGAAACCATCCTTTTTGGATATAGATGATGAATTCGACAGAGATCACCAGCGAGTCTCACGACCAGATCCCCCACCAAAGGTGAATGCGAAGCAACAAATACACGATAGCTTCCTTGATCTTGCGCGAGAGTCATTTGACAGTTCACGTAGTGACGACCCATAGCGACACCTTATTCTCTTTCTCAACGGATGCGTACATATCCTATCTTTATGTTCTTATTTGCTACATACGATACCTCAAGCGTGTGCTTTTACTGTTTTCGTTTGCTTTCCGTCTTATTGTGTTAATATAGCTGCAACAACCCTACCAGGTTATACATTCGTACATCACCCTCCTTTACATTTCTTCGTGTACCTCCAACAACTTTTTACATTCATCCATGGCCGGTGGCTGGTACTGTATTCTTACCCTCCCATGTCCCACCTCAAGCAAAGCATTCAAAATGATGGTATTCCGTGTTAGAAGTATTACATGTAAAAGATGTGGTACCTTGAAAAAACATATTCAATCTGTCTCATCTGTATGATATCCCGCTCTTCTCATAGCGCCCAAACGATGTCTCGCCGCACCGAGCTCCTTCTCCAGTTTGAGAATCTCCACCTGTTGCTCCATCTCCCGTTTCTTAAACTCTAAAACAGCCATATCCTTGTAGTTGACATCTTCTTGTTCGATTTGCTGAGCCGATACAGCTTTGACTTGACGGACAAGGGCCTTGCAAGCCTCAGTAACTGCTTTGGCGGCCAATTCAAGACGCTCTTGGGTCTTGGACATGAGATTGGCTTTAACGCGAGAAGCTGCGACGAGCTGGGCGGTAGCAGCAGCTACCTCGTTAGAAGCGACAATAAGCTGTTCCAATGAATGTGTTCCCGAAAGTACTCCATCAGCGCTTTCAATAAGGAGATTCGTCGCGAATGCAACAGCTTTGGCAGCGGATATAAGGCCTTCCGTCCATCTGTTGTTTCGCTTGTAAAACTGTTGTGAAGTACTGGACCCTTTGCCTTGCGCCACAATCTCTTGCTGTGAGTCGGTTGCAGCTTTGATGAGACGCGTAATGGCATTGGTAATAGCCATTGCAGCCGACAAGATGGAGTCATGTACTTGTAAGTCAACGGCGCTGAAGCGGGATGAATCGCGAGGTCGGGCCATGAGCTCCTGCAAGCGCTGTGTCGCAAGCTCGATGGCTTTGGCTGCACCCATCATTTCCTGCTCGACGATGTCTCCGATATCTCCATTGGCGCGAGCTAATGCACCGGATTTGGCGCCCTTGGGAATGAGTTTATCGACAACTTCTGACAGTTTCATTAGCGCTCCACGGGCCTCGCTGTTGTTGCGCATGACGACATCTTTTCGTTGGTTGGGTTGCAGAAGATCAAGTTTATATGACTGCAAGTTCATGAAGAAACGAAGGCCGACATCTCCGGCAGCTTTGGCGACGCTAATGATCTTGTCGGACGCGTCATCGTCGCTGGCCAGTCGTGTGATGCCTTTGCTATTGATCAGAACATCGGCAAGGGATTGAGCAAATTCATTTGCGGTCTTGATGACCTCCACATGTTCGCCACCAGCTTCTTCTCCAAGGTACAGATTGTACACCGTCGCGAACTCCATGGCGTTGTTGGTCGACTTTTCAATCATGGATAACGTATACTCGGGCGTTGAATTGAGATTGCCTGCTTGCGTCGGGGACTCCAGTTCATAGATGGATTCGTCCACCTTCGAGACGCAAGCCTTCAAGATAGAGTCTGGAATATACACGTTAGAGAAGTGATCAGAACAATATGGGAAGAGAAGCTAACCGATAATCTCGTTAAGTTTCTTCCTGTTATCCAAAATCAAGGTATCAATTTGGGCATCTAGACCCCGACTGACTTCGCCCTGATCCTGCTATGGCGTTAACCGCGTTCTAAAACCCAGGAAGTCTGGGAACGTACCTGTTGCGCATCATTGAGTTGTTGAAGAGTGCTATCAACACTCTCCTGTAGGATCATGATCTCTTGGTCTTTTTCCTCGCGTAAATGTTCGATTTCATCATTAGAGTTTTGAAGTCTCGTCAGGAGATCGTCAATTTGAATTTGTTTGCTCTGCAAAACATGAGTATCTCTCAGGCACACATGGAGGAAAGAACCTACGCGCAACGAGTCCTCCAGTTCAGAAAGCTGTCTGTTATACTTAGCAAGGACTGTAGTAACTTCCGAATTCTTTGAACGGGACGCATCCTCTGCGCGCTCATTCGCGAAATTGAGTTCGCGACGCAATCGATCAATATCTTCCTTGTTTGATGACTTCGCACGATCCAGCTCGAACCTGGCGCGGTCACGCTCACGCAACATATCGGCTAGCTCCAAGTTTTTCGCTTTTAAATCTCTCTCCATACGCTCCATGCGATCGACGGCTTCTTGAGCAGAATTCGCTTTCAGTTGTAGTTGCTTGAATTTGGAGAGCATATCCAGATGCTCAGTCCGAAGTTGGCTGTAGAGCTTCGCGAGTGCTTCGTACTTGTTGCGCCATAGAGTAACTTGGTCTTGCAGCTGTTTGATGAGTTCGTCCTTCGATGCCATCTGCGAGTTTATATGGGAGGTGACGCCGTTCAATTCGGCCTCCAATGCTTTCACCCGCTAAAATCCGACATGAAATGCAGAAAATGGTCGATGACGTAAAAACATACCCGATCATACTGTTCCAAAAAGATCTGGTCTCGTTCATACTGTCCTCTCATAGCAAGCAACTGACGCTCTAGTTCACCCGCTTGCTGCGCAGCTTGACTATTATACATCTGCTGCTGCTGAAGCATGAGCTGCTCCTGAGCGAGGCGTTGCGCTTCAGCTTGTTCTCGTTGTCTCTGTTCAAACTCTAGAGCCTGTTGCTGTTCCAGTTCCTGACGTCGGCGCTCCTCCGCCTCCCGAGACGCTTGAAGGAGAGCTTGCTGCTCTTCATATTGCTTGAGCATCTTAGCTTGCTCGTTCATGTCATTGGGTGACGGTGCGACGGGAGGAGGTGAAGGAGACTTGACAGCTGTCTTGGGACGAGCAGGGAGATCAGGAGCGTCCCCAGTGTCCAGAAGATTGGGTGGTTCCTAAGATATCATAAATGGTATATGGTGCAGGAAGACAAGAAAGTCAACACATACGTGGCCCAGTTTTGGCACATTGATGAGACCAGTAAGGTATTTGAGATTGGAACATTCGTAGTAAAACTTCCGTAAATTGTAATGTTGTTGGGTGTATCGTTCCTTCAGAGGTTCCAGAGCATCGACATCGTTCGTTCCTATATATGAAGTTGAATGGGCCGGTCGACAATTAGAACCGGAAGCCTCACGTCTATACATTGCTCGCATCATACTTGTGATGAAACGATATATACCCCAGCTTTCCTTGACCAGTGGTACCAGGGCAGATATACGGCATTCGTTGTTCGTTGAGTGACGGAAATGTGAGAAAATCATTTTCTGGAAGGAATCAATTTGTTCCTGTAGACCCATTAAGTCGGAAATGGTTTCATAGCTAGGACAATCATTGAATGGATAGACTGATAGCAAGCGTTGGCTGCGTACCCTTCATTTGGATCATCAATGCCCTTCAGTGTGACGTACTCCTCATACTCAAAGAGACCGTTGAATTCTGGTCGAAGTCGGTGGAAGCGCAATTTGGCCAAGATGAACTGAACGTAGGTTCTGATTAAAGGCCCGTACCCTGTTCCCTATGAGCGATGGCGCAGCAACTTCCGGGATAACATACCTCGCATTCCATCATTACCAACTGTCCTGGAACAAGTTTCCAGCCATGATGTTTGCCCGTGCGCTTCTTTGATGGTCTGTAGACTATAAGGAGCGGATACGTAAACTAAGGCGAATTGTAGCTTACATTCGGATGACCCTCTTGGAGAACTTTATGAACAGTTATCAGTGCTTTGAATGTCTGAACTTCGTCAGAGAGAATGGGTTGCACGCGCAGGCCGCTCCAAAATGAGATCGAGGAATGATAGTCCCATGTGAACACGATGCATTCTATCCTCCTGTTAAGACCGTAGTCATACGAGCTGATAATACAGACGTACTTCGAACATGTTTCTGCTTTGGAGCAGTTTCCTCCGGGCTGGTCGCTTTCTTGATATTCACGACGAGTTCTTGTTCGGCCTTGTCTTTGTCAACAGGCCTAGTAGGGTAATGTATCTCCTCCTCGATGTCGAACCCGCCCTGGCGAGTATTTCGACCATACCTGTATTATACTATGAGGTTTACAGCTATAGGAGTGGATGTCGTGAACCTACATTACTGGTGGATGATGGTTGTAGGAGGAAGGAGAAGCTGTGCTAGTCTGAAGTTGTCGCTGCTGCGTGCGAACTGCCATGTTCCGCTTGTTTCGCCAACACGCCCGCTTCAGACCGTCATCCTTCGCGCCAAATTCTCAAGTACGATGGCTATTTTCAGGATTATTTTCACGCAAGACAGCATCAGTCCCTGCTCTGTATAAGCCGCGGAAGGAACGGTGGATCACACCGACGGTCGTCGTGGTCGGGTTTATTCCGGTCTTCTGTTTTGGTCTGGGGACATGGCAGATGCAGCGGCTGCAGTGGAAAATTAATCTCATAGACGAGCTGCAAGAGAAATTACAGTTGCAGCCGCTGTCTTTACCGAAGAAAATCAAGTACGCGTTCCGCCCTTCATTTGGATAGCACGCCTCAATTTCGCACTAGTCTTTCAGTCATTCCGGAGTTTATCTGGCGCAGGGTGGTGATCAGAGGCAAATGGGACCATGCTCACACTATGATTTTCCCTCTTCGTGTCCGTGAAGGTGTCGTCGGTGTTCATCTCGTCACTCCCTTGGTTCGTGAAGACGGGTCGACCATCCTAGTAAATCGCGGCTTTTTATCTCAAGAATATGCAGAAAATCATTCGTGGGACCGTCCAGAGGAAGAGGTAGAGGTCTTTGGAATGCTTCGCACTTCCCAACCTCGCAATGCGTTCACTCCTGATAATCATCCTGAGCAAGGAATATGGTACTGGTATGATGTGAATGCAATGACTGAATATGCAGGCGGCGAGCAGGCAAATGTGCAGCCTGTTTATCTGGAACAGATATTCGGTGCGCCGCACTAGACCTTATTTTATGTCCTTTACTAAATCTTATCAGAGGGACACGCAGGTCAGGCTTCGTACTGCATTGACCATGGCATACCTGTTGGACGACCTCCGACGGTCGATCTCAGAAACTCTCATCTATCTTATGTGATAACTTGGTATGTAAAAGATGACCACTGATACTCTACCCGCTAATCAGTGCCCTCCCCTTAGGTATTCATTATCAGCGTTGACTGCGTTCATGTTCATGCGTCTTCTTGCAAACAGGAAAAATTCCAACGTTCGCAGGCTTCCTCGTTACGGTTAGAGATGGATGAGTCGGATGACAGCCGTGTTGATCACCTTTCGCCTGCCGAATTTCTCTTGACTCTCGCACACCGGAATATAGGAAGTACAACCTCATTTTATACACAAATGAAACAGCGACTCCTTTCGAATACGAACGCCTTTCCCAGGTGCATTTTGCCTGCTTACGTCCGTCGCCTGTAAGCCAGCACAAGCTTTGACCTCGGCTTGTCGCACTGCCTTTACAAAGAAGCTCTACATTTAATTATTCACAGTGATTTGTCTGGACAGAATTTGGTTTACAAGCCAAATCACATTGTTTTTGTTCTTGCGGTGGCAAGTCACTAGAAGTGGCATTGCTTGCGGTGGCAGGCTTGAAGAGCAGATAAAACGAGGGCAGTTAAATGCGCCGTTCCCTATTCTTCCTCACATAGCAACTGTAAAGATGTCCATTTACTCTTCCTCCTCCTCACTCCAGCATACTCGTTCTGCAGGTCAGATACGCAGCGATTACTCTCCTCGTTATGACAGGGCACAGCGCCCCAGTTACGACACTCCTACTTCGACACCCCGACCCGCTTATACTAATAGCCACTCCTTATTGTTCAGTATTAGTCCCCGGGATACTCGTGAGTGCCGCTTTGTGTAGTTTAACTTGGACTACTTCTTACGATGACTCTGGCTACAGAATTCCTGCATGGCGGAAGCTCAAATGTGAACCGGGGATTGTATAATCACAGTCGCAACAGCGCTAAAAGCGATGTATCCAGGTCTCCATACCCCATGACCAAAGGGACCTCCGTACGCGATGTTCCTTTCTTCTTCATTCTCCTCTTTAGCGCTTGCTTCCAGGATAGTTCTAGTTCATTTTCGTATTCTGAAAAGCTTGACACCTCTCCAAGATGTAACTAGTACCTTCGTCTCAGCGAGCTGACCTTGAACTAACGAATGCACAATCGTTAGCTAGGATGTCAGACTTTCGATTCCCTCAGTCCAATGTTGACAGCCAGCTTCGGCACAAGCACCGGCCCAGCCCACTCAGCCTAGAGTCACCCTGGCATAACTCAACACCTGCGCTATACAATTCAGGCGGACAAGGATCTCTTCCTGTTCAGAGTGTATATGCAGGCACTCTTGATGCCCTGCACACTGGGTCATCAAGGAGGTCCCACCGCCCCGCGAGTGTAGTTCGGACGCACGACTCAGCGGATGACACTCCCGAAACACCACGCACCCGGGCGAATATTATGCGCAATGTTGCGCCCATATTTGCCAGGATCAATAGTCGCGCAGCAGCCATTGGTGTGATGGCTACACAGGACGGAGACTTGATCTATCACCACAAGTAAATTATATACGCCTTTTCTTAACCTGTATATCACTGCATGATGGTCTCAATAATTGAGCCTGAAACATTGAATTTGAAAGATATTTATTTTAATTATATTTGAGTCTAAAATACAGTAAGAAAACTTTGAATATAGTTTCTATATTTGGGAAAATTGCCTCAAAACTTAAGGAAATCATGAATATTGCAAATATATTTCGACTATTTCTTAGATATTTTAGGTTCAGATATTGGTAAAAATAAATATCTTTTGATTTCAATATTTTGGCATTAAATATTGAAGCTGTAGTACCAATTAAGCGTCGAAACTTTTGCAGTCAACGTTTTGAGTCCTAATATCAAATTAAGATAATCTTCGAGAAGCAATGCCTAGCCACGTGTGTTGCGTCTACCCCAGCTCATAGCTACCGTAGCCTGGAATGCTCACCACACGCTTGCACGCCGAAGGTACAAGTTTTGCGTAGGGTTGAATGACAGAGACGGAACAAATATCTCCTGCTGGCTCTTCTGGCCATCGTTCATCCACAGGTAGTCATTCGAAGGACTCGGCACCCCGTCATAATCAAATCCGGTTCTCAAGGGAGGAAGAGGATCTTTTTTCCCTGTTCGACTCTCCAAACAAGCATTCACACACCAAATTCAGTTCTATGCGACATCATTCTCCTCTTGCGCCTCCAACAAAACCACTGGGTGATGTACGACAGCGAGGACATTCGATGGAGATCGGAAACCCGTCTTCAGGCACCTCACGAGTGAAGAGAGCTACGGCCACACAGAGGAATGGATTTTCTGCCTTTGACAGGGCACCTAGTTTGGATTCTAATCACTTAGCTATAAACGCCTTTTCGGACGAGTATGATTTATGTGCGTGCTTTACATATTTTCCATGAACAGCAAGTTAACTGCAATGCATTCCTTAGCTCATGAGGGCAAGTAACGTCTCAATGAGAATGACAATATTCTGATATCGTGCATAGACCCGCTGATCTTACAGGATGTTCAGCGAGCGGTAAAACTCAAAGCCCGGCGAGATGCTCGTATGAAAGAAAGTCCTGGGAGAGAGCCGCCACATCCTACAAAGACTCCGTCCGGGTCATCATGGTCTAGCTCCTCGACACGCCCGTTTCCGGTCTCTCCGTCGTCTCATCGTCCCCATTTTGCTGGTGCCACCTACGCCTCTGAGATCGACTTCAGTCCTTCGACAGGCAGTACGCGCGTCAGTGTCGAGCTACACCCCATACCAGCTTCCGCTGATAATGGCTCAACACTAGACTGGAGTGGATCCAATCAGGGCGAAGACAGGGTGGAGAGACGATGGACCCTTTCTATGAGCAAACGCAAAGGGAAGGAGAAGGAACCACCCATCTCTGTAAACGCTTTGGAAGCTCAAGAAAGTCAATATGCTGGTATGGGTGTCTATCATTGGTTCTCTGATTTTGACTTGACATGTCATCAGTTAAACTTTCACGAATAAAAACCGTCGCTTCCCCTCAGACAAAACGCAAACGAGACATAACCGCCAATCAGCTCCAGAGACAATACGGCCTGATATACAATTCCATCGCTTCGGATTCACCTTCCTGTCCCTTTGACATCCTAAAAGTTGGCCGCTGGTGGGAAAACGTTAGTGTTATGACACGCACCATCATAGAACAATCGGAGCCTTTTACCTGGCTTAGGCATCTGGACGCTCGTAAAATGCCGGCTCAGCAGCTTCACATGCCCTGGCATCTCACTGCTCTGATAATGGAAGAGTATCTCTCAGCTGCTTCCGCCGCCAATCATATGTCGACTCAAGTGCCCCCATTCCCATCTACCATTCAAGCGCCAAACTTTTCGATATCTACCATTCCCGAAAACCCAGCAACAATTTCTCCGTATTCATCGTCTCCCCCTGACCTAAGTGATACAGCGCTACCACTTTCTTCCCGCGCATCTTCACACTATTCGTTAGGACCTTCTTTGACGAGAATCAAGTCCGCCGACGGTAGAGTCTCCTTTGAGCCTCTCATGGAACCCGTTCATGATTCTCTGGAAGTCGCTTCTCGAAGGAGTGGAGATTCGGCACTCAGTAGTCAACATGGACACACGGGTTCTATAGGCGCTATGACCCCAAGCTCAGGCCCTTTCCATTTGCGACCGCGTACATTCAACAATCTCTCTCTCAATGATAGCGATGACGGATCCTCTGCTCGCAACTCTCTCTCTGGACAATCGGACGACAATATGAAGAAGACTGTTATACTTTCTCCGAAATTTGACCAGCCGCTGCGGGAGGCGTACACCAAAGAGCTAGGATTACCTTCGTCGTCTTCACCAAATCCAGCAAATACGAAAACTATGTCCCTAGATGGTGCTTCTAGCATGCTGCAAAAGATTAGAACACCACAGATGCACTCTCGTCGCTCTTCTACCACTAATATTACCCGCACTGGTCCTAAGGCAAGAGGCTCGTTAGCATCACCGCTTCCCGAAGATTCAGATACGGACGGAAACAAGAGGCGTCACCAAGACATAAATGACGCCCAATTAGCTCAGGAGTACAAGATGAAGTCTCAGTGAGCATATACTAGTCTTTCATGAACAAAGTCCTGAATAGCGATAATAGACTCCTGGAAGAGAGTATAGCGCAGAACTTGCGTATAAGACAGCTATTGAATCGTGTCGCAATTGGGGTCAAAGAATACGACGTGACTCAAACTAGCCTTATGACGCTGTTGGGCACACCTTATAAGGGCCTGCCTCCGGAATTGTTAGACACGTTCGGTCATGACCCTTCAGCGGTCACTACGAAAACGGGTCGTTTTCGAGGGTGGCGAGCAGTTGATGACATTCACAATCGCATCTTACGCCAGCGTGAAATCTTCGAGGACTTTCTGGCCCATAACAGGGATGACATAGGTTCTGTTGTTGAAGAGGATGTTTTGGAGAATCCTATATGCGTTCTAAGGCAGTCCTTGAATACCTTGGCGGTCAATAAGGCTGCCGTGGCTTCCAAAAGCAGACAAGGTGGCAGAACTGTTGAAAACAGTGCAGGAAACCCATCAGAAAGTCAAAGTCGATTATAAAGACAACCGTTGCGCACACTTCTGTGGTATATCCTGAGGTATGCTCTATCTTTGTATGCTCTCGAGCTAGTGTTGACGCGCTTTAGTTGTCTCGCATAGTCGCACTAGAGGAAAGCTACAAAGACCAGTACCAGTATTTCTGGGAAATTGGCATGGACGCCCTGACGTTCTTGCTTGACACGGTCACTCCGTTTTGGAGGACGTACGGAAAGACCATCGGAGATGATTTCAGAGATTTCCTAATTGTCCCCCTCTACCGGAATGAATTCACCGGAGAGTCCAAACGATATCCACTTACCCACGTTCCTGTTCGATCCTTTCGGCATTGGATAGGATTAGTCGTCTTCTTTTATTTATCTATCGCTGTCACTATCCTTCAGACTCGCACCGCCTTGACTTCGTCCTTTCACTGGGGTCTTCAATGGATAACATATGGCGGCGTTCGATGGATTGTCATCCCCTTCTTTTGGGTAGGCATTGTCATCCAATGGTGTGCCGTCTTGTTGGAGCTGCTACTTGTATTGACGCAGGTGGGATCGTTAGTATGGTGGCTAGGGTGGTCTGTAAAGATTTTCAATTAATTGATACACGTAACACTGGGGTTTTCGCATTGCTTTGCATAATTTATCAGTATGAGGAATATACAATTATTATACAGTAGTTAATAGATATGTGCTAGTTTGTCGACTCTTGAGGCTCATGATGCATCGGTGTGCTGGTAGTATTAGAAGACGTGACGCTGTTTGTTCCAAGCTGGGAGGCCCTGTATGTAGACGAACTCGGTGGCACAAAAGGTTGGAGGGGATGTATTGAATGTTGATAATGGCAGTAGGATAATATGAGCGGGGACGGTGCTGGATACCGCGCCGAGGGAATCTCAAGATTAGCCTTCCCTCCATCAACGCAAGGTCGACAGAATCCTGACAAAAAGAAAGAAATGAGAACCGCAAGAGAAGGAGTGAAGAAACGCGCTTACTTCCACCGAGAATGAGGGGAACATCAGTTTGGCCACAAGACATGCATCTAATTTGAGGAAGTTGTGCAACGGGTCTCGGAGTTGTCACCCGAGGTCGCTTTGGAGGCTTGGGTTGAGGTGCAGGCGCAGGCGCGGACGCGGGCAAAGTGGTTGGCACAACAGGCACAGGCACAGAGGCCGATGATGGTGCGGTGACCGAAGGGGCAGTAGAAAGAGCAGATAACAAAGGGTTGGGGTGAATTCCTTGCATAGGTGAAACTGCTGGAGGATTCACAGGCGGGGTGACTGCGGACGCGGAAGGCTTCCGCTGTGCGGGTTTGCGTCTTGTGCGGGACCCTGATGTCTGACCGGGCTTCAATAACTTCATAGCATATGGAGATGTGTTCGCCTATGAACACGATGAAAATTTCAATAAAATAAACACCCCTGACCATCGTAACCACTTACATTTTGTAACTGAGTTAAAAGGGATCCTGGTGACAGCTGGTGCGCGAGGTACGATCTATGAGGCCTGTTCTTTATCTAAGAGAGTGTGTGAGAGAGAGATCAGCCGGTATTGTTGGTTTGGAGACAAGGCATACCAGTTGTTCCAAAATGATTCGATTCTCCTTCATCTTTTCTTCGCCACCTACCCAGCGTGACACCATATCCCATACCGGCAAAGGAGCTTTTATCAACCGAAATGTGACTACCTCTCCCTTGTCGTCAATGGGTGTCGCTGTTACCGTAGAATCCGATGTGGGTGATAGGCATGTTGTAATGATGATATCGTAGGCCGCATCCTTCACGCTACTGTCAATCTTTCTTTCACAAAGAGCCGGACCTCTTGGTAGTATCCACCGCTCAGACGAAGTCTCCTGAAATTCGAAAACGAGGTCGAATTCTTTTGCTGGCAGGGGTGTATATGATGGTTGTGGCATGGCATTCTGCGACATGACAGCAGGCGAATGTGCCAGAGACTGAATGAGTAAACCTAATGTCTGCAGCTGATCGGGACTGGCTTTTCCAGCGGCGGCTAGCTGGAGCAGGTTGGCGAGGGTCGGATTAGATGATGCGGCAGAATTGACTTGGTGTATCAAGGCTGGTGTTATGATTGTAACTGAACTCAGAGATGACAGTAGAGGCGCTGATGACTGCGGGTCATTGGTTTGAGGAGGTGGTGTTTGGGCCGCATTTGTAGAGTAAGTATTCCCGCAAGATGCCCAGTGGGAACTGTTGCTAGAACTGGCTGATTGGTACGATTGAGGAGTCTGCGATTGAGGCTGAGATGAGAGATAATGGACTTCTGAAAATGCTGTTCCAGGAAAGATGTGTGGCCCAACCTCGAGGTCGCATTGTCCTCTGCTCTGTATGGTGTGCGCAGGTGGACTGATGTCGGAGGACTTTCCGCCGCGTGATCGGCTGGAGAATTTTGGGAAGAAAGATAACCAACGATCTCTGGCTGGAATAGATATTCAGATATGTGCAACTGAGAGAGAGAAGAAATTGGGACTAACATTGCCGAAGAGATTGGCAAAGAACAAAACTGTGTTCATAGTCAGGAATTGAACGGGGCAAAAGTTATCTGACGCACCTTTCTGATACGCTCTTTATATCTTCATCACCGTCTTGTTTTTCGACTTCCCACCCCGGTGTGCTGCCAACGGGCAGGTCAATGACGGAGACAAGCCGATTCATGGATGGGTTGTTTGTCCTTGTGTGCCAGAAGCCTCAAAACGTAGTGGCGAAACAAAGCACCCTTTCACTTCAATGGCTCTTGGTGGCGTTTCCTGAAATGACGACCCGAGTTCGTGAGTGCGAACCTGTTCTCTGCTTAATTATTCATTCAATCTTTACCGTAGAAAAAGGGGGAGCAATATTCAGGCCCGCCGTAAAGGCCAGGGCGCGTTCTACAGTTTCCGTTGAACCCTCGAGTCAGAAGGATATTCGCAGTGGGACCAGAGAACCAGAGGCCCCTACACAGGAATCGTTTGGATCAATACCGCCACCCCCATTGGCCGGAGCAGCCCAATCCAACCTCTCATCTGTAAACAACCAAGTCCAAGATTCACTTGACTTTGGTTCTGCACCAACCCTTTACCCTCAATCTTCTCGCAGTTCTCAGGCTCCTCCTGTCTTGGCCGTGTCTTCTACCGTGACTCGCGTATCCTCTTCAATTCCTCCCCTAACTTCCTTCAGCCAATTTCACCGACCTCCTCCCGTTCCTGCAGCCCTACCAGTCGCTCGCAGTCGGCCCGTTTCTGTGAATCAGTCTAGCACCTTCTCTTCTTCCCAGTCTGTACCGGAATCCTTTTTGCAAGCACAAGATCAGCCTACCTATATCGATCCCGCTTTGACTGGCACGTTTCCAGTGACCCAAGTCGTCCCCATTCCCGAATTCGGTACATTTGACCAGCAGCTGACAACATTCCAGCATATTCTACACAACTCTGGTACTGGTAATGTTCCGCAACTGGCCTTGAACAATGAAATTGCGGTGAAACCAGCGCGACAGTCCACCAGACGGAATACAATCTCTGAAACGCCGGGTGGACCAGACTCACAAGGACCGCCTCAAGACAAGGATGAACAAAATGGCATTGCGTCTACAAAAACACGAGGAAAACGTGCAAAGAAAGCCTCTCAGAAGGAGAGTGGGGAACAGAAGTCGGCTCGAAAGCGGAAAAAGTCGCAGAAGGAAGATACCACATTTGAACCTGGAGACGAACCTGGCACTCCAACTCCCAAACGGCGGAAACGAAGCTCGAGTGCCAAAGCTCGCCCGCGGAGAAAGCAGTCGCCATCTTTACCTCCCTTTGACCCAGATGCTGACCCTGGCGAAGAAATCGATCCAACCGTTGTGACTATGGCCGTTCTTTGTCGGGATACGGGACAGGGACGCATCAGCAGCAAAGCGGCTGAAATCCAAGGCAATCATGCGGCTTGGAAAGCCCAGAATAGGGAAAGACGGGCAAGGATGAAAGCTCTGATGGAGAGGAAGAAGTATGGGCATCCGGAAAGTGACGAAGAGAGGGATTCGACGGAAGTCAATGCCGACAAACAAGGTTCTACAGAGCCACCTTCGACTCCCACCGCCCCCGTTGCGTCCTTGTCGGCTGCAGTGGACGAGACGGGTAACGGTTTTGATTACTCTCAAGGTTTTACCGCCAGTCGATACAATGTTCAGGTCCGGATTGGGCCAAACGGGGAAACCATTATCGATGAGGAATCGTTGACTGTTGACCGCGACGAAAATGATGTGACTGAGAATTACACTCACGTCATAGAGTCGGATACAACCAAATTTACGAACTCTGGCACATATGGGAAACGATTTCGTGGCTCTCGGTGGAATGCAGAGGAGACGGAATTGTTCTACGATGTGAATTTATTTCATGCGTCTGTATTTCACTGGTCTTATGCATTTTCCCAGGCTCTGTCGCAATACGGGGAAAACTACGAACTCATTGCCTATGTCCTACCTGGTCGTGACCGGAAGTCTTGCAAAAACAAGTTCAAGACAGAAGACAAAAAGAACCGCGCACGGATCAATTATTGCTTGAACCATAGCAAGCCAGTTGGTATGTTAGCAGTGTCATATTATCTCTACAATTATCTAACGTTGTCAAGATATGGGTACGCTTTCGCGTATGACTGGGAAGGATTTTTCAGGGCCAGTGCCAGAGATTTCTGCGCCATCAACGCCAGCCGTGCCAGTCGCCGAAAGGCAGAGTGCTCCTGATGCGCCTACACATACAACGCCAACGGTCAGGAAACGTAGTCAAAGTCGGAAACCAGCCGTTACAGATGACATTCAAATTGTCGGTCAAGCAGATAGTTTTGATAATTCATGATGCTTCTTGCGCTCGACAGTTCTGGGATCCGCATTAACTCATTAAAGGTTGAAATGATATAGCATTACACATTGTATCACTGTTCCTCCGCGTAAGTGGTAGAGATGCTCAAATTAAAAGATCGCAAAGGAAGTAGACATTCTAGTTGAGCCACACAAAATTCGGTGATCATTGAAGATGCCGACTCTGACGTATGGATGACGCCAATGTGCTCGTATACTTTCTCTTCCACTCATGCATCATGGCTCAAAAAATTATCATTTGCGGGGCTGGATTCATCGGTGTGTGGACCAGGTGCACTGTTATTTGTGATCTTATGCCTTATTTCTTTCAGGTAAACAGATTGCCCGAACATTGACAAGGAATCAAAAGCACAACTTCCGTGTGCAACTTTCATCTCGTCACCCGCAGAAGTCCTACGATCAGCTTAATGAATCCACTCCGTTCGGCACACTCCTGAAGCCTGTTTCTGTCGATGTGCGAGATACGTCCTCGCTTACAGCTGCTTTCGAAGGATCCAGTCTAGTTGTCTCTCTTGTTGGTATCATGCATGGCTCTCCCAAAGACTTCGAGGACATACAGTGGAGGGGAGCTTCGAACGTTTCCAAAGCCGCTCAATCGGTTGGAGCCAAACTAGTACATTTTAGCAGCATTGGAGCAGATCCTTGGAGCAGTATTCCATACACAAGGACCAAAGGACTCGGCGAAATTTCTGTCTTGGAGAATTGCCCAAGCGCAACTGTCATTCGACCGAGTCTCGTGTTCGGTCCAGAAGATGATTTTTTCAACGTACGTCTTCCTGACAAAAAGCTGTCGCTGTTTCTAACATGTCTGCAACAGCGATTCTCGCGTTTATCTCGGTTCCTTCCAATTCTGCCCGTTTTTGGTGGAGGCACGAGCAAGTTCCAGCCTGTTTATGTCGAAGACCTGGCTCGTGCTGTCGAGATCATTGCGACCGCCGACGCTAAAGTGAAAAATGACATGTCTGGTAAAATAATGGAGGCCGGAGGACCCGACGGTGAGCAAGTTGGTACCAGTCATAATCTTCTCAGACAAACTGTTCATCTCAGTCTTCACTTACCGAGAACTGATGGGCCTCGTCCTCAAGTATAATGGCCGATATCGTCCCATAGTTTCCCTGCCTTTCTTCGTTGGACGAATTCAAGGTTTCTTCTTGGAGAAATTGCCGATCAACATGTTCACAGTCACTCGCGCACAGGTACAACACTTGTGTTCAACCACATTCAGAGAGCTGATCTTAGCTCTCGTCCAGATTGAACAGCTTAAATTTGACAACGTCGTCCAAAATGTACCAGAAGGTTCTTCGAAATTCGTTTCCTTTGAGAAGCTAGTGACAGCGCACTATGAACCTCCACGATCCGTCCATGATGTCCTGCCTGGCTATCTTCGATAACGCAAGATCTATTATTGGTTCTGGACAATTTGAAATGATCATGTATTTTCAGAGCTGAAATATTAAGTATTTCAACTTATGCCTTAGCACTTCCGACAGGCATCATGAAATCGATAGAGAAGCCTGCCTCTAAAGCCTCCGTTATCCAGCATCAAGCTCACATTACCGCAATCTCTGTCCATGCGCTGGCGTGAGACTCGGACCATTTTTTCCGATTCGGCGTTCGGCGGCCCTGTAGGCTGTTGTCTTCGGCCGTCTAGATGAATGTCTACCCCAGCCGACATTATTATGAACTTTAAAGTCCCTGGAGCTTAGTCATTGAACCCTTCTCTGTTACACCACGATACAGCGAGCCAACATGCAGAACGACTCTGGATCTTTAGAAAGCACTGATCCTGCGATGATTGGAATGTCTCGACCAGCGCTTGAAAACCAGGCGGTCTCCCTAGGAGCACCACAAGAAACGGAGAAACCGTACAGCGTGTATTCTACAAAAGAGAAATGGTTTATCGTGGCACTGATCGCATTTGCCGGATTATTCAGGTGAGCATATTCACTAGAGACTCTAGCATTAATAAGTAATAACTTTCTCACCGCAATATCATCGCTGCAGCCCGTTAACTGCCAATATCTATCTTCCAGCCATTCCAGTTTTGACCGTGGATTTCAACAAGTCGACGGAGCTCATAAATATAACGGTTAGTTCCTTCCGGTCACAATGGCGACTTTCTAAATCGCATATGATTCTAGGTTACAGTGTATATGGTTTTCCAGGGATTGTGTGAGTTGTCTTTGCAATCTAGCATACTCATGACCGAGGGTCCGAAATTCTTAGCTCCTATGCTTTTTGGTACTATGGCCGATCAAGTTGGAAGGCGACCGATGTTTGCGGGGTGCCTTCTGATATTATCACTATCTTGCATTGGCCTCGCCCTTGTACCCACTTCTGCATATTGGCTCCTCGTCGTGCTCCGGTGCGCGCAAGCCGCCGGGTCCGCGAGTACCATTGCCTTAGGTAAACCCATTTATATATTTCGTTTTTTTTATGTGTTAATGGCGACCAAAGGTGCGGGCACCATTGGAGACATCGCAGCACCCGTAGAACGTGGGGGCTTCTATGGCTTGTATAATCTCGGACCTATGGTAAGCCCTGTACTCATATTGACGGCTTGACCTGACTGTGTTAGTTCGGACCATGCATCGGGCCAGTCATAGGCGGAGCTTTGTCAAATGGCTTGGGTTGGAGGTAAACAATTCTCAGATAGCCAGAACATAAGGAGCTCATCCATTGTTTGAGGTCTATTTTCTGGTTCCTGTGTATCTCCTCTGCCGCGTGCTTTGTTGTCATCGTTCTGTGAGTTGCCGCACAACATAATATGCTTCATTTTGACCACATTTATGTAGATTTCTCCCCGAAACATTACGATCTCTTGTAGGAGACGGAAGTGCGATACCCTCTAAACATTATCGGCCCTTAATACCGGTCGTTGGGAAAACGGCTTCTGATCCTTCTTTCGCAAGACCACCGCCAAAGCCTTTTCGGAATCCTCTTCGGATTTTGAATAACTTAGATATCATGATGGTGTTAAGCATCAATGCGGTCATCAATTCGTTGTATTATGGCGTAACTGCATCGATGTCAACACTTTTCAGTGAAGCGTACCCTTCCTTAAACCAAACCCAAATTGGACTTTGCTACCTGGCTATTGGTGGAGGTATGGTTATAGGGTCATCTGTGCTAGGGCGCGTCTTAGATCAGGAATATGGAAGGTTGCAAAGGTCAGTGGTAGCCGTTCAAGCTCCAGGTAATACGGAGAAAAGCGAAACTGGAATCGACGACAACTTTCCTATTGAAAAGGTAGATTGCTTTTCATACTCGACCCGTAGAATTACTCACGGAAATGTTAAGGCTCGACTTAGACTAGTTCCGTTCAGTATGCTAATCTTTGCAGCATGTTGTGCTGGATATGGCTGGAGCGTCCAAGAGCACACCAATCTCGCGGGACCATTACTACTACAAGTAGCCAGTAAGAACGCCGTCCATCTTATATTTTTTTGACAGATACTAATATATTTCTGAAGTCGGTTTCACAACAATGGGAATCATGACTTCGACGCAAACACTCCTCGTAGATCTGATGCCTTCACAAAGTTCATCTGTCACTGCATGTGTAAGTGAAAATACACTCATGGATTATCCTCACTGTTTAAAAATCACTTTCATTCAGAACAATTTTATCCGTTGTATCGCTGGAGCTGTACTAGTTTCGACAATGGATCTCCTTCTCCGAGCGCTCGGTGCTGGGTGGACCTATGTTTTGCTGGGGGGGATATGTATGTTGACGATTCCTCTCGTTTACTTGATTATCCACTTTGGTCCACCTCGACGTATTAAACGAAGACGGGCATTAGCTACTATAAACTAGAACAAGACTGAAAAACTGTATTTATATTATGTTTCAACTAAGCGACTACAGTATGAATTCTGGTGCAATATTTTTTGAGGAGGTATTTCTTTAGAGCCAACATAATCTACACTGAACCCCAGACGTAAGGGCCTGTATCCACACTGATCCGTCTCACCGGGCCGGATAATCCAATGGTGCTTGTGACGTAAAATCTGGTCTGAATTGCGACCACCAACCCTCTTAATGTCCAAGCGTCGTACATCACTTGCATCCCCTGATACTAAACGTAGAAAAGTCGTCGACCAGACCCAGATTGACTCATTTTTCACCTCCCCCAAAAAATCGACCTTGAATTCGCCGAAGTCCCCTGCAAGAAGTTCCATACCCAAGAGCAAAAAATCATCCTCGAGTCAATTGACGGCGTCCACTACTAGTAGAGAAGTTATTGATGTTGATGCATGGGAATCAGGCCCCGTGAGTTCCGTTTCGAATGTGGAGGAACTCAGCGTCTTAGTCCCTAAGCATGATTCCCTGCCCATCGGAAAACCCTCGGTCTCGGTGATGACTTTGAGCAGGGATGAAGAAGATATTCGATGTCCACCCTATGAAATGCTGTCGCAGGATGTGTCGCAGTTCAAACCGGACCCGTCGTTATTCTTCCCACCTAATGATACCGGAACAACTAAATCTTCCTCTGTACCTTACGCATTTCTCGCTCACACACTTTCCGAAGTGTCGGGAACTCGCTCCCGCATTTCCATCATCAATGCACTAACAAATGCATTTCGCATCATTCTTATATACGATCCTCCATCGCTACTTCCAGCTGTTTATCTGCTCTCCAACACTTTGTCACCTCCCTACATCCAGATTGAGCTAGGTTTAGGGCCTTCAGCAATCTCCCAGGCAATTCAACACGTGTCTGGTCTATCATCTGCTGCCCTTAGAAAGTTATACAATAAGACTGGCGATCCAGGAGATGTCGCAGTTGAGGCCAAATCGAACATGCGAACATTGTTGCCTCATCCTCCATTGCTTGTCCCATCTGTATACGAGGCTCTCTTGAAAATCTCAAAGAGCAAAGGTCAAGGAGCCTCAAAACAGAGGCAAAGCATTGCAGAGAAGCTCTTAGTGTCGGCGAAGGGAGAGGAAACGCGCTTCCTGGTCCGCACTTTGTGTCAAAATCTTCGCGTCGGGGCAGTGAGGACGTCGATTCTGACAGCTCTCGCAAGGGCCACCGTCCTGACCCCGCTCGATTCCCAGTTGAAGTTCACGAAACCAGAGGATTCTACCTGGTATGCCACAAATGCTCTACTGGATGCCGCACATCCTGTCGCGGAGGGCAAATCCAATCCGTCTCGGGACATACTATATGCGAAGTTCAAAAACGCTGAGACTCTGATTCGCCAGGTCTTCTGTCAGCATCCAAATTATGACCATATAATTTCGGGACTCTTCGAAGTTGGGCTCGATGACCTTGCAGGGAAAGTGCCTCTGACTGTCGGTAAAGACTATTGGACCTTTTTCTTGACACGACCTGATTATAGTGTCAGGTGTTCCTCTCTATCCTACCCTTGGTACTCCCATACGTTCCTTGAATGAGATCTACGAGCGTCTAGGTGACCTCCCTTTCACGGCGGAATTTAAATACGACGGCCAGAGGGCGCAAATACATGCTTGGAAAGCCGTAGATGACCTTGTAAAGGTCAGCATATTTTCCCGTCATCTGGAAGACATGACAAGTAAAGTAAGTTAGCATGAGTCCATTAAATATCTTTAACAGACTTTTTCTCAGTATCCTGATGTTGTTGCTCTTGTCGAGCGCATGATATTGTCTTCCAAAGCACAGAATTTTATCATGGACTCAGAGATAACTGCCATTGATCCTAGCGACGGAAGCCTGCGGACTTTTCAGGAATTGTCTACTCGTGCGCGTAAAGACGTCAACTTGGCTGACGTTCAAGTTCCAGTGTGCGTTTTTGGATTCGATTTGATGTTTCTAGATGGGCAGGTGTGTACATGTATCTCCCGTCTCATCACCAGACTGTCAGAATCATCGTTACCGTATTTCTAGAAGTTACTTGAAACAGACTTTCGTCAACGACGTGTACTCCTGCAAACGCGATTCTCCCCTCTGGACACTGGATCTAAGGAAGTGGCTCGTTTCGATCACGTCGAACGATGTGATAGCGTCGATGGACGTCCAGCCGTTGAAGCCTTCTGGGCAAAAGCTATGAATAGTCGAAGCGAGGGCCTGATGGTCAAAGTCTGTCGCCCATATCTTTGAATATCTTTCGAGCATCATCTCACAGACCCTCGCAGTTATTAGACACAGAAATATCCGAACATAACTCGGATAAGGAGACTAGCTCTAATAGAAAGCCTCTCTTTGCTACATACAATGCAGACAAGCGTACGTATGCATGGATGAAATTGAAGAAGGATTATGTCATGCAAGGTGGAGTCTCGGACTCGTTGGACCTCATCCCAATCGGTGCTTGGAATGGCAACGGTCGCAAAGCGAAGTTCTGGAGTCCCATTCTCCTCGGTATGTGGGACCCAAGTTCAGGATGCCCTGTCGCGGTCTGCAAGTGTATGTCAGGTACGTTATCGCACCAGTATGGTTTTTGCCGCAGCTTATTGGCTCTTAGGATTCACTGATGCTTTCTACAAAGTATGTTCGATCGTCATCTATACCTTTTCAGATTAATTGAAGGGGAACAAGGATATCACTGAACGGTACGCCTTGAGGGAAGATTCAGACGTCTGTTCACAAAAGTCCTGTTGGAATTGCGAGCTGGGTGGTAAGTCTGTATTTGTAGCATCCTTGTCTAGGTTTGAAGCGGGATTTATAGGCTTTCGACCGGATGTTTACTTTAAGCCACAAGAAGTATGGGAAATACGAGGGGCGGAGTGAGTTTGTTTCTCTTAAATGCGTCAGTTACAACTCAAGCTGCTGCCTAGTATTACCATCAGCCCAGTTTCTATTGCAGCTAAAGGATTGGTCTCTAGTACGAAAGGCCTTAGTCTCCGATTTCCTCGCTTCATCAGGGTCAGAGAAGACAAAGGAGTGTCACAAGCGAGCACACCCAAATTCCTTGCCGACATGTATACAGATCAACAGGGAAGATCAGGAAGAAAGGGGGGCAATGATGAAGGCGACTTGATTGATGTTGACGTTAGCGACTCGGGGGCTGAAGAGGGGGACGAAGGTGAAGAGGAGGAGGATGAGTAGTTCCTTACTCGGAATTATATGCCTTGATCTAAATCTTCACAGAAGGAATGACTACATAGGTATTTGTGAGAGTAGCATTATAGAAAAAAGGTAATTATGTGAAGTATCAGGCGAGATACAAGTATTGTAGAAGTACAAATCAGGCTGAGTAAAGTTATGTATCAACGAGAGTTTGCAGGACTTCTCCGAATTCGCGGCCTTCTTCGCATGCGTCTGCGAATGCACTCTTAAGTTTATCCCTGTAGACTCCAGCCAGCCAATCCTGGTCCCGTTCTTCTTCAGCACATTGAAGCTGCAGCAAAGTGTATGCTTGTACAAGCTCCAACTGAATCCGAGGGATAGATACGGACGAAGAAGTCGCCTTTAAACTCGCTAGGCGAACAATTTCTTTGGCCGAGGGTAAGGCGATTTTCCTGGTAACCGGTTGTACTGAGGCCGCTGTAGTGGGCTTTTCAGCAACAGGGACGGTGGTAGCATTAGACCCCCGAACCCTTGGAGGAGGACGCGCCTGAGGTTTAGGTCGCGTAGGTAAATCGCTGACATGCCCATCGTGGTTACGAAGGAAATGTTGGCAGAGAGAGACTTTGAATCGGAGCATAGATGAAGATGGAGCGAGACTGAGCATCAAATACACAAATAGATCCGCTGATGTAGTGGATAATCTAGAGAAAACGGAAGAGACGAAAATAGGGTAATCGAGATATATCGTGAGGGAGAGATTGATAAGCTGGAAACAGGTTGAGTTATAGATCCAGAGCATGCCAAGAAAGCGCACCAATGTCATTAGTCGTACTCCCAGTTTACGATAGTGTTCATTCCTCTGTTGCAGACAACAAAATACAACATCGAGCGGCGTGTTCAATTCCCATCGTCCTTTCCCATCTCTTGTAGGAGGTATTTGAGATAGTAGGAGTTCCGAGTAGGGAGCTAATATTTGCATGAGATTGAATGTAGCTGTGTTTTATTTAGGAACGCACACTGGCCAACTTCAGCCATTGACTCGTCCTTTTCGAAAATTGTGATGAACCACTCTAGCGTGGACCACGCATTCTCGCTCACCACCGAGCCATCCTCTTCGTCATGTTGGGAACGACGGCGCTTTGAGCCGTTGGATTGAGGAGCTGATGTAGAACATTTAATGAAACCTGGTTTTAACAAACTCCAGCAATTTTTGCTTCGAGTGATGCACTGGGAATCTCGAGCAACAACGGAGTCGTCATCGCCTTCCGTAGACGGAACTTCTTCATCGTATCCCGGTATAGTGCGAAACAGGCCTTTTGGCGTGTTGGTGAGGGCGAAAGACAAGAGAAGTCGCTGTGCGGACCGGATCGCTGTAGTTGTGAGGCGAAAAGTCACACCCTGTTTGATTTTTGAAGGGGATGCAGTGACGTCGACCTCTCTTATCTGAAATGAGGGCGGATATAGTGCCATGTATAGAAGCTGTCGGATATGTGAACTTTGGTTCTTGGTCAGCTAAAAGAATACAACACGAAGAGCACATAACTCACGCTTTCGGTCTGCGCCACGGAGAGCGAAGCTGGTCGAGAACGGAAATTCCAGCGTCATACTGGTCTTCCTCAAAACAGCTGTCCACTAGCCCAGCTTGACTGATGTTCATCTCTGCCTCGCTGACAGGCTTCGCTGCTGCATTGGAGCTCGACATTTTCATGTGATGCAAAAATATGTCTCTCTTCAGAGTTGTGTTACCACCAGGTAACCGAGCAGAGCCACTGTCACGAGAAAGATAGAGAGACAAGAAGCACTGAATGAAGAGCGCGTCTGCGGAGTGTGAATATCGCGTCGCGACCTCACCGGTGGCTGTGTAACTGAATGAACTCAACACACTTACCGACACTACCTTACCGGCAGCGCGTGATGTGAAGATGACCGCCAATTTCCCCTTAACATTCAATCGTGCGCGCTTAGCTGGCTTGTACAATTCCGCTTTACTGAACGGTAACTAGAGACGGTGCAAGGAATCACTGATTTTAGTACGTGCAAGAGTGGATAACACAATTGAATGCGTTTTGACTTTTCAACTTGACAGTCGAGGTGGCCGTTCACACTATTCTATACGTACGCCAGATATATCCGGCAGATCTGTTCATTCGTCGCAAGAAATATGACACGCCTGTCTTCCAATCTCGCCATCCAGCTCTCAATGAATACATATCTGGTGCTGTCAAAGCTGTGGGCGACGAACTGAGTCGCGTATGTTCCTGCGTTGGTATGGTCTTGTCATGCTCATTTTGTTTAGGGGAATGTAGACAAAGTGGTCGTGGTCATCAAGAACAAGGAGCAACAACCCCTCGAGAGGTTCATCTTTGCTGTCGAAAGTATGGTTGATGTTGAAGGTTTTAATAAGGACACAAGGTAATGCCGCCTATGAAGGTTCCCATCAGCAGTTCTTTAATGAAGCAGTATCGAAAATGCCATGACGACCGGAATGCTTGGGCAATATTTTAGGTCCTTCTTGGTCAAGCTTAACATGGTGGAATCGCAGCTCGGACAACTGGGCTTGGGTGGTCAGGTCATTTTTCTATGGCTTATATATACGCAGACAGATGGTCTTGCAGATAACGTTTCCTTCGCTATTGTCATGGAACTCAAGGACGACAAAGTCCCCTCGACCATAACCAGTGGCGTGCGTCTGTTACCTTAATATACTTGCATTTTGTTGTAGCCGATCTCCCCTTCCAGGAACCCCCACCTTGGATGCCTGCTGAAATTCGGCACACCACGTACGGCGCATCTAAATCAGCCGAGCTCTCCATGCTTCGGGCCGTCAACACCGGTGTTATAAATGTGAGTCGTGGTGCATTCACCTTCCGAAAGACATTCATCTGTAATCAGCTCTCTTTGGCGGTTCAAGAATCGGAAGAGAAGTTGAACAAAGAGAAAGAACTTACGAGATAATTCTACGCCCCTTACTCAATGTACTAAAGGAAATTTTCAAGATTAAAATTATCAACACAATTGCTATGATAATAAAATACAATGCAGCGATACTAGAAAAGCAGGTGATAAAATGTCCGTTAAATTTAAACGTCCACTCGAATCCGTTGAATGATTGGTATAATTCTCTCCCATTCCTCCATCGCCTGTAGCAAAAGGCTGTTGACAAACATAACACCAATTGTAGAATGAAAGACTCACGGCCTTGTAAAACTCAATTTGACCTTCGGCAAGATTCCCTAGCATCTCTTTCATTTCAGCTTCCTTCGCATATTGAAACACCGCCTGCTCCCGTAGAGTCTCATCGCTGAAGGCGTCTGATGTCTCATGAGCAGTTGTTACAGCGTCCTGGAGCTAAACGGGCATTAGGGCGCTCCTTCACACTGTATAAACTAGAAGCAGACTAACCTCTTTGATCTTCACGTCCAATTTTTTCATCCGTTCTACCCTGCTTCGGTCATCATCGGCACCGCGAATCGCATCAACACGATCTTTCAAGTACGCCCCAAGGCCAAGACCAGTGCTGCCCGCGTGGCCACTAATGACAGCAGCGAGTCTATCGCGTTCCGCCGTAACACCAGATAGATAGTCGGAGAGTTCTTCAAAATCAAGTTGTTTTTGATCTCGAAGTTTTAAAACAGCCCGGTTGGCATGAGAGTAAGTGAGAAGGGAATGTAAATGAATGAGGAAGGGATCGGTTGTCGTCTGTGTCTTTACAGATGTGAGAAAACATAATCACAAATGTAGACAAGAGGCCTGCTCACGGTATGACGCAATAGAGCCGAGAACTCCAATAATGTATTCGAGAAATGGTTGAGTGGGTCCGTGATACCTGATTCTAAAAATCCTAGACCTTGAACAGCAACCGCCAGATCATGGTAATCCGCTGTGAGGTCTTCAGCGGATTCCGGATTTCCGTCTCTTTCAGCTCAGATGCTTGACCAAAAAAGAAGGGCATAAAAACCCACAAACAAATGAACTCACCGCTTGTCCGACTCCGGACTCTGTTCCAAAGGCGCTCAGATGTGTTTAAGCCTTCTTCAAACTTGTCGACGTTTTCACGCATAGAAAGAAAACGCTCATCGGGCTTTCGAACTCGCGAAAATGCATTAAGGAGGGTGTCGGAGATATTGTCAATTATTCCAGGCGAAGGCTCTGGTCCAGGTGGGTGCGCGATATGCTGATGCATATGGACATGCTGTTGCCCTATTAGCATAAGTTCAAACAACTGGGAAACTGACGCACCCATTCCGTGGATTCAAAGAAGGCCCTAACCAGTGTACTCCGCTGCAGAGTTGGATGGCGAGATAGTCGCTGGAGGAATCGATGAAGGCTGTGAAGAGTCAATAATTATCAAACAAGGGTCACAGAGGCCTCCTCACTCTAGACGTCTCCGCTCCATGAATTCCGGACTGAACCTGTCCCCTGTGATATATTCTTGATAATTCATGAGAAAGATATCTGCGTCACAAATCACACGAACAGACCTAGCCTATGCTTTCCCGGCAGTGCAGGTACTACACAAGCTGGAAAGTCCCTGACCAAGTTGTCACGCAAAAAAACGAAATCTTGAAATCGTCGACGAGATGAAGGGTTGGGTGTCGAAAATATCGGGAGATTTGTCTGTGAAAGACTGTTGAGACCAAGGCTTTCACACATGTCCAAGGTCCTACCTTTGCAGTAACCAGGTACGAGACATATGCATCTTTCGTTTCTGCGAGCTCCTTCACCGGATCCTTGACCGTCGTAATGAGATAGCCTTCCCACTTTGGGTCGTGAGGCCCTTCGCTGCTATCTGCTGTGCTCTGCCTGAAACCAGGTCCCGATGGTGCTTCTACATTGTAGGTAGGATCTGTAGGTGACTCCCAAGTCACGCTGTCGAAAACGTCCTCGTCGTCGCCAAGCATAGCCGCGCGAATAGATGAGGCTGAGAGCAGAGACGATCACGGCCAGACAGACTGATTGTGTAGTGAATTGGTCCGCGTCAGAGTGATGAAGTAAGGAGGCACAGGATACATAGCAGGCGCAAACAAACACGTTCTTACCTCCCGTCACGATGGCGGTTTTCAGCCATCCGTTTATTCTTCTTTTTCCATGGCTTTTTCTCACTACATCGGTACTTTCTTATCAAGTCCCTGTGGTGGATACAGGCAAGTTTTCTGTACTGTAGTCCTTGGGATTGGTCCAATTGAATCATTTATGTCAGACTACTCCCGTCAAATATGTAGCGGTATGTGGGGAAGCCAGTCGACGTATATTAACGGTGCGCGGCAGCTGAATAGCATTATTTCCTCCATCTAACCTTCATATCAAGTCAGCTTCGACGCTACTTCCCAGGGAAATGTAGCAATGGTCGTGTACGAATGGGCAGATGCAGAGTATCTCGGAAAAGTTACCTCCCCAGCAGATGCTCTATTGCCTGTGAGTGGTCGTATATGCATGACTCGTGTAGTGAGAAGTTATTTTGTGCTTAATAAAGCTGCATAGCAGAAAACATACGTGTGCACCTCGAGCGCAGTCGTTGGTGGCTTTTGCACTGCAAGCGAGCTAGGACGGTTTATACTTGACCTTCCTTCCGGGAAATCAATAAACGATACTTCATTTTGGTCTGCGAGGGTCCAGCTACCTTGGACGTCAGATACGAATTCAACATCTACTTCCGCGGAATTTTGGGCAGATGCACCAGGCGGGGTACCTACCCCCCCTCCCTCTGCGGATGATGAATACACAACCCCCTGGCGACGCAGTCTTCGAGTCCGGGACTCTCTTAATCCTAGTCCAAATGGGATTCATATGTACGTGGAACCTATACAATATCTGGTCCGGAAAACGGGTTACTACTGTGTCGGTGAGCCGCATTCTCTGTTCATCACACCCTTATTCTAACCATTCTTCTTGCAAGCCATCGTTCCTGTCACTGTAAGAAATTCAGCCAGTAGCGGTAGTTCTGCCAGGGCTCCTACGGACGTGCCTTACCATCCATCGTACAATGGGCTTGTGTTCTTCCAAAATACCTTTGACGGTCAGCTGCCTGCAACGGACTATCCTAAAGTTACTGTCAGTTTCGAATGCAAAGTCCTGCTGTCCCTATCTGATTTCTTGTTAGTTTTATTTCGTTATGTTCCTGGTGTATGCAACGTTCGCCGGTGCATGGGGATGGCTATGCTACAAACATGTTCAAGAACTTCTTCCAATCCAGGTAGTTTTTGTACCTACGCGAGTGGCAGTCATACCTAACTTGTAACTTCACAGTACTATCTTTCTGGTTTGGTTGGGTTACTTGTTATCGAAATGGTTGCAAACTGGGGTAGCCATTGAATCTTACATCTGCTTATCATCGCTAACCATCGATTCAGCGTACTATCGTTATCTCAACGCACACGGGAAAAGCACAGCTTCTACGGTGTTCTTGATAGTCGGTCAGCTACTGTCTCCATGCACAAATGTTCGTCGCTAATGTCTTTCCATCGGCCACTCTACAGTCGCTATCCTAGATGCCGGAAGAAACTCCATGTCCTTCTTCATGTTGCTCGTGGTATCCCTGGGTCTCAGCGTGGTCCGTGAATCGTTAGGCCGGACGATGATCAAATGCCAAATACTTGCGGGTGCACATTTCATATTTGGAAGTGCGTAGCGCCAACCTTTCCGTATCGATTTTCAGGTTTGTTCATTTATTCACAACAGTACTGTATGCTGTGGGAATTGTGGAACTCGAGCTAGAGTCGACCTCGGCGCTTGTTTTGTTACTTTTCGTAATTCCGTTGGCCTTCACTCTTAGTGGATTCCTTTTGTGGATCATGTATTCTTTGAATGGTCGGTGTTCTGTTCGCATGATCGTCTTGTGCCGGTCTGACATTTTCTGTAGCAACAATTGCGCAGCTAAAGGCCCGCAAACAACGCTACAAGCTATTGATGTTTGAGCGTTTATACCGCATTCTTCTTTTAACGGTCGTTGTGATCGCCATATTCTTTATCGTATCTTCATTCTCTTTCTCGGGCAGACTGGCTGAAGGTACCCTCGACTCATTCATGCCTTGTCATCCTATTCAACGATATTTTATTACAGACTATGCCGCAAAGTCTTGGAAAGTCCGCTGGTGGCTTCTCGATGGCTGGCTGGCTTTACTTTACCTTGCCGCCTTCGTAACAATAGCATACCTCTGGCGACCATCGGAGAACAACAGAAGATATGTATCATTTTTTGCGTATGAATGTTTGGTGCAGTTGCTTATTTATTGACTTGGGATATCTACATTAGCGATGTCGGATGAAATTGCCCAAGACGAAGAGGACGCCGAGGACTATGACTTGGAAGCTCTGGAAAGTCGTACCAGAGCTCGTGAGGACGACGAGGCAACACTAGTGGGTGGAACGCGAGCGGTAGGCGGTGTCACAGAGGATAGTGTTGTCTTCGAAATCGGTGATGAAGAAGGAGCGAGCGACGATGAAGATTCGCCGACTAAAAAGCGCGCAGGGCGGCGTTCTACCGATAGCCATGGCAGAGAAGACGAGCGGCGGGGTCTTATGAGCGGAGGGTGACGAAACAAGGAATCGAGATGATTGATACTAGTAAGTATATTTCGTTCCCAGCTTATTAATATTTGCCTTGTCGTAACATCGGATGGTTTTCTCATCTTGTATATTACATACAGTGTCACACCTACATAGACAGCAAAGTAATCAACATTAGTCTCGAATCCGACCCGACGAAACGGTGTAGAGGCGTGCAGCGATGTTCATGCTTTGTAATTCCTGATGTCAACGGAAGTCAGTGAGTGATACAGTCACGGCGTTGATGAAATGTCCTAAAATGTCACACATACCTGGAAGAGTAACTTTGCAGCGTAGGGAATATAAAGCTGCGAACAAGCAGTTTTGTTTTGCACGCTCGGCACTAGAGGACGGTTAATAGAGACCAGAAAAGATAAAAGAACGCTTACTTTCGAAATTTTGCTTTTTCTGGATGAAATGAGATATCAGAGATGTGACTACGCGCAGGAGACGCAGCTTACCAGGTTAGCGATGGCTGTTAAGCCGCATCTATTTTACCAAAAAAATAAAAGATCAGCAGCTATGCAGGCCATGTCACAGATTGGCTTACATGTCACAAACGTGTAATCGATAGGCATCGCTAGCCTCAAACAGTCGCTCTTTCAAGAAACCGGCAATACCATGAGAAGATCATACAATCACGTTCCATCTCTCCGAAACGCAGACCACCGTCTCGACTTCTACCCTCCACAGGTTGTCTTGTAAGGATTTGCACCGGCCCTCGAGCACGAGAGTGAATCTTGTCATCCACCATGTGTTTCAAACGTTGATAGTATGTCGGTCCAAGATAAACTTGCGCCTGCAGTTTACGTCCCGTATGCCCGTGGTACATCACCTCGAGCCCCCGAGACTGATAACCTTTCTGCCTCAAGAAGGTCGAAACCGACTCGACAGTAAGATCTGTGAAAGGAGTGGCATCTCCTTCATTTCCAATAAGCGTTGCCACTTTGGAAAGCAGACATTCGACCAAATGCCCGATTGTCATACGGGACGGAATGGCATGAGGATTGATGATGATATCCGGCACAATGCCCTCGCAAGTGAAGGGCATGTCTTCTTGTCGATAGGTGATGCCAATAGTACCTTTCTGACCATGCCTTGAAGCGAACTTGTCTCCAATTTGAGGGATACGGGTGGACCGAACTCGAACTTTGACGAACTTGTGACCCTCGTAATTCGTAGTGACCAACACTTGATCGACGATGCCCACGTTCTGTGCTCTTCAGCGGCGTTGATACGTCTCGTCGCGTATGCATTCGGGTACGCTGACCAAGCTCCTCACTATCTGGAGGAATAGGTGCAGTCTTCCCCATAATGATATCCTCTCCAACCACACCGGTACCTGGGGCAATGAGACCATCGTCTTCCAACTTGTCGTACGTGCCGTGCTTCATCCGAAGTGTGCTCTCTCGCATGGGCTTCTCGAAATACTCTAGTGATTGTATGCCGTTGGTCTTTTCCACGTCCATATAGCTTCGATAGTAGATACTCCGGAATAATCCTCGGTCAATAGAGCTCTGGTTCATGATGACGGAATCTTCCTGATTGTATCCGCTGTAGCACAGAATAGCTACGATGGCATTTTGTCCAGCTGGTAGCTCCCGAAATTTGAGATATTCCATGGATCGAGTAGTGGCGAGAGGTTTTTGGGGGTAGTATAAAATGTTGGCCATGGTATCCATGCGAATGAGGAAGTTGGTAAGATATATGCCCATCGCTTGCTTGCCCATAGCGGATTGGTAGGTGTTACGAGGAGACTGAAATAAAGGACCCAGACGTCAGTAAACTTAGCAGAAGTAGCGTCCACAATCACATACCTGATTATGATCTGGGAATGGAATGATACTAGCACAAATACCTAGAATCATGCTAGGATGGATTTCACAATGCGTCCATGTGTGGGAGTTAATACCAGCCTTCAAACGAGCAGCAGGATCGAAGTCACCATCGTTCGCATGGATGTCGACTCCGCTCTGTTGTAGCCTAGAATTCTCGAGGTCCTCCGGCGTCATTGATATCATGACAGTCTCTTCCTCCTCCGCATCCAACAACTCGATAACGCCACCCTTTATCAG